>NC_136907.1:5920173-6533884 GCF_949606895.1 Notothenia rossii
GAGATGATCTGGCTCAAATTCTGCTGCTGTTGAAGTATGGCCTGCTGCAGCACACACACACACACACACACACACACACACACACACACACACACACACACACACACACACACACACACACACTGTCACCATCATTCAAGTGGACATAAAAGCGAGAAAGGCTCGTCGGCCATGTCAACTTTTGAACTCAATTAAAGAATAAGGAACCTCTCTTCTTCTCTCAATACTGTCCAATTCAATAAACCTTATTGGCCTAACATACAGCTCAGTTTACAGTGTAGGCTACACACAGGCCATCAGATATCAAGGGAGACACTACATCGTTGTTCACTTACTTACTGTATGCTCTGACTCGTGGAAAAACATCCAAAATCCACATTCAGGTCTTAATTTGCTTACTTTGTCTTTTTGCTTCTGTAGATTTCTCTTAAATTAACCACAAGCATTAGATCAAACCTCTTTTGCAGATTTAAAAATAACCTTTGAGAAGAGTTGTAATGAAAGATTGTATGTGTTGGAATAAGTAGTCATGGGAACGTTGTTATTGTTCTACTCTTATCATTTCAAAATGTATGGATACTGTATCTTCATAGGTTTCCTAAAAAAATGTTCGTACTCCACATCAGTAGCAACTGCACACACAAAACGTTCCAATTTCATTCCTGAATATATATTCTGAAGGTTTTTACTGAGGGGTTTGTCCACATATCATTCAAAGGCTTTGAATGATATGTGGACAAACCCCTCAGTAAAAACCTTCATAATTCTATCAAGGATGTAGAATACCTTGGTTGAAGGATATTCTACCCAGAGACCCAGAACAAGATCTGATTGGTTGCTTTCTTTTCTAACACAAAACCACTGAAATGCGTAGTGCATGGAACGAGAAGGACAAACAAATCAACGTAACACTTATATTACAGATCAACAACACAGATACCATTCTCATTTATTACATTTTATTACATTTTATTTATATAATGAAATCGATTTTTTGTTTGTTTTATCTGAGTGTTCCAGGGTATTCTCTGAATACATTGAAGGCCCTGACGGTTCGCCACTGTCCAAAGCCTGCTTTATAGAACATGTATTCTTAAAATCTTGGATAAAACGGAAAGGGATTTAGTTTGCAGTGTTCCACAGTTAAAATAAGGCAAGATAAACCTTTGTTAATCCCTGTGGGGGAAAGCAGGCGCTCACGCAGCAACAGAAATATAGAAAGGCAACTCTCAAAGTGAGCTTATTAAGATATGTTTTAAGACAGGATCAAATAAAAGCAATAGTCAGTGGTTTCAATGCAGAGGCAACACGTTTTAAGTTTGGGGGCTTAAAATGCAAAAATCCCCCAAACTCCTTAAACTTGACAAACAAAATGTAGGTAATTTAAAGTGTGACTGAAACAGAACCCAATACACATAAATGTTGTGCCGTATGTTAGCGTGTCATACAGACTGAATACTAATCACAGCTGAGAGCTTTCACATCTGTGTGTCAATACGACACACTCTTCATTACAAAGTGCTGTGTGTGTGTGTGTGTGTGTGTGTGTGTGTGTGTGTGTGTGTGTGTGTGTGTGTGTGTGTGTGTGTGTGTGTGTGTGTGTGCGTGTGTGTGTGTGTCTTCATGCTCTCCACTAAATTAAATGCGTCTCCTCTTCACATGTCGGCAATATATCACACACATGGAAATATTGATTGACCGTCTGTTAGTGTCAAGAAAAATGAACCTCTATCTGCTCAGAGTCCATCAGCAGCGCCCCCCTGTGGTCACACACTGTAACACAACCGGAATCACACACACAGAAATTCTGCTGCTGCTGAAGTATGGCCTGCTGCAGCACACACACACACACACACACACACACACACACACACACACACACACACACACACACACACACACACACACACACACACACACACACACACACACACACACACACACACACACACACACACACACACACAGAATAGGGTCCCCAGGAACAGATTTCACACATTGGTATTGAAGTATATCTCTTCGTGTCTCTTTGTTAGTCATTGTGAGTCTCTAGATGTGTTTGCACCTGTTTTTCTTCTCTTTTTTTGGGTGGTATTTAATTCTGTTAACTTTGCGTCTCTTAGGTTGTTTCCTGTCTCTTTGTGGTTATCTTTTCCCTTGTCATAATCGTTTTGATTCACTTTGCACCTTTCTTACGTTTCTTTGTAGTTTTTTTGTTTTTTCTCATCTTGTGTGTTTGTGTTGTCTTCATGGTTGTTTAGCGCCTTTTTGAAGTTCATTGTGAATCTCTTTCAAACTGTTTATAATTGTTTGTATTTCTCTTTTTGGATTGTTTGTTTTCTTCTGACTAAATTGGATCTTGCTTGCTTAAAGGTCCCATGTCATGCTTCTCCGGTTATCACCCGTCCCCTTATGAAGGTTTTTCTGCATGTAAACGGTCTGCAGAGTCGCAAACCCTCAAAGTACACCCTGTAGCGAGCAAAACTCTAACACAGAGAAGATCTGTCTATGCTTCCCCAGAACGCCTCGTTGGACATTTCTCTTTTTCCATTGTTTGGTTCCGGGTTCCCGGTACCAAAATGGACCAATCCGCGCAGCACCTCACACACGAGGAACTTTAGCATTTACATTTTCAACTAACAGGGAGTCCCATTGACTTGCATAGAGCTCCCTGAACGCTGGTAATATACGAGTTGGGATGGTGGAGAAATGCTCTCTGCAGACCCATTCTCACAGCGTTAGAAATCTTTTTCTTACTCAATATCAAGCCACACTTATTGTTTTTACCTCGGCTGTGAGTGTTTGTGTGATCAGGATGAGTTTAGCTTGTTCTCGCTGTATCGCCGACCCGGAAACCTCACCAGTAAGCCAGCTCACTGAGCAGCGAGCCTCGCAACATCCCGACCAATCAGAGCACAGTGGGCTCACAGGGAGGAGGGGGGGGGGGGGGGGGGGGGGGGCAGGAGCTCCAACAAGCCGTGTAGGACAGAGAGTGAATACACATACTATACAGAGATGCTGTTTGAGAAACCAATGTGAGTTTGGAACATTGAACAATTTAAATCTATTCTAGTTGACCTCAACAATGGAATTATGATCAAAACAAATGGCCATGACATGGGACCTTTAAAATCAGCAGGATGGATCGTACTCTGGTTGTTGTTGAGCCCAATATACGGAAGATCATTGGTGCCAGGCATTGGAAAAAATACATTGGAAGAGGTAGATTTTAATTTTACATTTTGTAAGTTTAACTTTCGTTTTTTTTGTAATGCATAACAAATACAGCTATTTGAGGTGAAAGATAATTTTAAACAAATATCAAATGTTGAGAATAAAGTCAAGATGTTTAGAATAAAGCCACACTTTTCAGTGCTTCCAACATTATAGCAGATGAAGTCATTTGCAGTTTAAAAATACAGTTGAAATGTTGAGAAAAAAGGTGTTTTTTCAAGATTGAAAAGAAACATTTGCACACAAAAAATAATGACTAGTGTTGACCTTATAACGACGGTTTGTCCTTATTATGAACATTTCGAATGTATTCTTTAATTGCATAATAAATACAAAAATCTTTCTCCTCCTTTTTACCCCTTTAGACCAGTGCTTTATACTCTTGAGTAAAAGAGGATAATTATATTATATTGCATTTCACTTGTTAGATGCTTTTATCTAAAGCGACATACATACTCAACACTGTGGACAATCCCCACGTGAACAATTTGGGGTGAAGTGTCTCAGGGACACAACGACATGCTGACTGCAGTGGGGTTTGAACCTGTGCACCCCTAACCACTGTACCACACGCCTCCCATCAAAATAGTATTAAAATATAAGAAGGAGAATAAAAGTTGGACATAAGGAAAAAAGCCAACCTTGGATTAAATAAAATATTAAAAATAAATAACCACTTGTATATAGGAGAAGAGCACTCGTGCATGTGATGGTTTCAGCATCTAGTTTCAGAATCTGAGCTGTGCTAGTTGTTAAATGTGGAGATATTTTTAATTTTTATGTATAGGACAGAAATACAAGACGTCGGTGGTTGATGTGCGTCAATGCTAAGGAAAAGATCACCTTTAACGTCCACGCAGCAAAATGCAATCAAACACCCATCGATGATAAAGTTATAGATCGCATATCAGCGGCACACAGATTCAGCAAAAAGTTAATTAACCGTAAAACGTTTCCAAATTACTGTGGCTGTCCACCCGCATATATTTTTATTTAAGAGAGGTGTATTTTAGGAAACTGAGCAGATATTTGCTTTTGAATATTTCTGCTTTTTTAAATATATAGAAAAGTCTAAGAAGACAAGTTAGAAATGCTATATTTGGGATCCTTTTCAAAACGGCATACTTTCCTAAAATCTTATTTGAGGTCTTTTTTAACACTTAAATAATATTAATTTCTTACAAATAAACCAAAACCTAGCGAATAAAACCAGACAAGTCAAGTAAACAAGACTGGATTTACTATGTAAGACTAACCTGTTAACATCTTGAAACATGTTGTTAAAGTTATTATTGGATGGCGTTTTGTTGGATGTTCAGTGCAGGGTGTTGCAGTCGGGCACTTATCACTCGCAGCAGGGTCGCCTCAACTATTTTAATATTTGATTTTTAACACTCTCTACTATCGCCGCCATGAGGTCACTGTAGGAGCTTTGGACTTTGGCAGCTAATAGAAAACCACACAGAATATGAAGTGTGGGGATCTGTGAGGCGTCTGACTGCCTGTATGGTCATTTTAGTTGTGTGGCTGTCTGAACAGCTAAAGATAGTTTGTTTGTGTGTTTTTTTATTGTGGGAACTTGCTCTTTGACTTCCTCTGCTTGGATGTTGCATGCTGATAAGAGGATTTATAGTGATTACATTTTTCGTACAGCTTCCATTGGTTGCTCATCTACTTGAGGAAGTTGTGGCTCAGTGGATAGTATGATGGACTTTGAATCAGGGGGTAGCAAGTTCGAGTGCCACTGCAGTCAGCATGTCGTTGTGTCCCTGAGACACTTCACCCCAATTGGCTCCTGTTGGGATTGTCCACAGTACTGAATGTATGTAAGTCCCTTTGGATAAAAGCGTCTAAAAAATAACATGTAATAACAACTATTTATTTTCTTACCCTTGCTAAGAAGATCAAACAAATATTATCCTTACGACACCGACAAAATGACTATTAGTATATAAAAAAACTCACTCCATGTTATCTTAAATTCTTTAAGAACATTTTTTTCTTAAAGAACTCATAGCCAACAGTAAAAAACGACAGCAAGTCCCAATTAATTTAAGCAATAGTGGGTTTGAGAGCAGCAAAACTATAGAAAAATATCCGTATGCAAACTTTTACACAACTTGAGCAGTTTATTCAAAGATTCAACCAGCTGAACTGCTTCACAAACATGAATTTCCACTCAAACTTAACTGTTTAAAACACATCAGACTTACATAGACATGAAGTGCACCTGTACAATCAATCAATCAATCAATCAATCAATGTTTATTTATATAGCCCAATATCACAAACGTTACATTTGTCTCAGTGGACTTCACAGTTTGTACAGAATATCAGTATGACAATACGACACCCTCTGTCCTTAGACCCTCTGTCCTTAGACCCTCACATCGTACAAGGAAACACTTCCAGAGAAACCCCACAGTTTAAAGGGAAACATGGGAGAAACCTCAGGGAGAGCAACAGAGGAGGGATCCCTCTCCCAGGACGGACAGACGTGCAATAGATGCCGTGTGTACATCGAAGAGATAATACATTTTACAACATAGGTAGACCAAATGTTTGGAAATGCATGTGTCTGTAATAAGAAGATGAATCCAGAAGGATGTCAACAATCCTGTGGGAACCATCAGGGAAGTAGAATGATGAGAGTCAGGCAGGACCATTCAGGACCGTTCAGCCTCGACTCGAAGTCCAGGACTCAGATCAGGGCTCAGGATCCCAGCGTAGATAGACACCAAAAAGAAATTTGGGGGAAGCTGGGTTATTGGGAACATGAGAGTACACAGGTATAGACAGAGAGAAGGAAGAAGTAAGGTGTCCCCCGACAAACTAAGCCTATATCAGCAAAACTAGGGGCTGAATCTAATCAGCCCTAACTATGAGCTTTATCAAAAAGGAAGGTCTTAAGCGCACTCTTAAAGTCTAAAGGTTTGGAAATTAATAGTAAGGTTTTAGCAAAGACTGCATGAGTTGAATTGTGAAATGTAGTTCTGCTCTTTACTATTTACTTCAAATTATTGAGACTTTTCCCCTTTTTGGATTCCTGGTTAAGCTTGGAAACGTGCATGTAAAACAAAGTTGAGTAATTAAAAGAAAATTAATAATTTTGGGGTGAAATATTCTTTTAATAAACAGCATGAATTTTAGAATGTATGGTCTGTGATTATTATCTCCAGATGTTTCCTAGTCAAAGCATATCAACAGAAAAACAATGGTCCCAGGGTTGAGCTCTGAGGAACACCAGATGTGATGCAAATAATTAACTGCAAAAGGTTTTTCGTTAGTGCCAATGCTACTTTAGGCCTCCAATTTAACCAAACTAAGGAGAGCAAATACAGAACCATGTTTCTGAGATCCTAGCCGTGTCTGAAATCATTCCCTGGTTCAGAGGGCTCCTCCTTCTCATGGCATTTATGTTGCAAGAAACCAAGATGGCAAAAAAGCAAAACTTGACTCTTCAAAAACCTTAATCCAAAAACCGCGTCATGGTGATTTATCCAGTTGCTATATATACGATCTATGGATGTATACTGATCGCTTTACATTTGAAAAGAACTTAAAAATGGCAAAGCAGCTTTATATTGAATCGAGAGCACATGTTTCTGAAACCATTTTGCAAGCAGGGATTTTTCCGTCCTGACTATCTAGCGCCTAAGTTGTTATTTAATTAAGGCATGAACTCATGACCAATGAAGTCAAGGAATTAAAAAAGGAAGCAGTCTAGAGTGCTTGGAAGTTAAAGGTCCCCTATGATACTGTTTTTCATCAATATATTACAGGTCTCAGATATATATACAGAACATGTAGTCCTGAGACTTTCAGAGTCTCTTTACACAGAGGGGACACATGTTGATGTAGAAGAGACATGAACACGTGGATTTTGCATAATAGGTGACCTTTTAAAACGTGTAATTGAGGTATTGCCTTGGCAAGAATTCAAAAAGTCTAGTATATGTTAAAATGAGTTACAGTACGTGTAGCGGCACAATCATCCTCCGACAACGAGGCAAGAAATCCTCCACATTGTCGCTGCAGATTGAACCTAAAGAGTGAAAACAACATCACACAATCTCCTGCATGATTTTACGTCAACAGCTCCAGATCAGACACAGTACACTATGTCTTCTCCTGCGGGATGAAAGAAGAGCCCCCACTGGGTCAGGATAGGGGTCGAGGTTTGAGCAGATCCCCGTGTCTCTTTTCACTTGCAGCTGGCTGGGTATTTTACGGCCGTGAAGTGCGCAGGAATGTTCACGTCTTGGTTTTCTGTTGGACATAATGTTTTATAGCCTCACCACTTCTGTCCCTCCTTGTTTGGCAGCTATGAAGTGCGGCTGCAACAAGTTTTGCGCTGAACGTCGGAGAGGAGGAGGAGTGGTGCGAAAAAAGTTGAGGAAGAAGAGGAGGGAAATATACTCAAAAGCAACAGGAGACTAAACAGCAGCGAGGTAGAGGAGAAGCAGGAGACTCCACAGCTTCTGTTACAAAGTCAGGTAAGCACAAATTAAATTCACTTTAACACAGAAATTCAAGTCCAGAAAGAGCAGGAATCTCTCTATTCAACCCAGTCCCACGGCATTTCGTGTTATAGTCAAAACATTAATTTAATCTATTGATTCATGTTCACTAACACAATGTTCGCATTTTTTTCGTGTCACACAGAACGATTTTAAAAGCAATGTATTTCTATTGGCAGTATGTTTCGTGCCTGCACCACGTCTTTTAGTCCGGTCGGGTCTTGGAATACCAGAAGCTGTGTGGTTCATAAAAACATTTTCTTACTCAATATCTTACCCTAAGCCTAACCCTTTTACTTTAAATTGTAGAATGTCAGAGTTGTTTTGCCGTCCGCGAGGAAAATAAATGGGGCTCAGAGCCTCAGAATACTGAAATCTGTATTTTCTGTCATATTTTTTTTTTTATTTGTTATTATTTGGTGCAGGCACGAAACATACTACCATTAGAAATACATTCGTTCTGTGTCAGAAGACTTAAATCTGTATTTTTAAAATCTGTTTTTCCTTCTAATTTGTTATTATTTACATTGCTTTTAAAATCGTTCTGTGTGACACGAACAAAATGGCGAAATTATGTTGGTGAACACCAATCAATATATTCATTTCGTGACTATAACACGAAATGCCGTGAGACTTAGTTGCTCTATTAATCATTGCGCAATAGAGACACCTTAAAGTTGGCCTTTTTGTGCTTTTTCAAAAATTTCCACCAATGTGATGGTTTAAATAACTTCAAAATATGAAGTATCTCTAATATTGAAAGAATCTAAAGTATTAATCAACTCATTGATTTTAAGCATGGAATGTTTTTTGTTTTTATTTTTCTGATACTCAGTCATTAGTTTGAGAAAACAAGTCCTTTTATTGCAATATTTATTCATTATTTCTGAGATATTCAATCATTATTTTGGGATATTAAATAAAAAATCGTCATTTTGTAGGTAATTATTTTTAAATACTAAGTCATTTTTTAATTCTTATTCATTTTTGTTGAGATATTAACCCATTGTTTTTAGATACTAAGTCAATATTTTAGTTATATAGTGTATTATGTGGCAATACTAAGTCTTTATATTTAGATACAAAGTCAGTATGTTGAGGTACAAAGTCATTATGTTGAGGTACTAAGTCATTAGGTTGAGGTACAAAGTCATTAGGTTGAGGTACAAAGTCAGTATGTTGAGGTACAAAGTCATTAGGTTGAGGTACAAAGTCATTAGGTTGAGGTACAAAGTCAGTATGTTGAGGTACTAAGTCAGTAGGTTGAGGTACTCAATCAGTAGGTTGAGGTACTAAGTCAGTAGGTTGAGGTACTAAGTCAGTAGGTTGAGGTACTCAATCAGTAGGTTGAGGTACTAAGTCAGTAGGTTGAGGTACTAAGTCATTATGTTGAGGTACAAAGTCATCATGTTGAGGTACAAAGTCATTAGGTTGAGGTACTAAGTCATTAGGTTGAGGTACTAAGTCATTAGGTTGAGATACAAAGTCATTAGGTTGAGGTACCAAGTCATTAGTTTGAGGTACAAAGTCATTATGTTGAGGTACAAAGTCATTATGTTGAGGTACAAAGTCATTAGGTTGAGGTACAAATTCATTAGGTTGAGGTACTAAGTCATTATATTGAGGTACCAATTCATTAGGTTGAGGTACTAAGTCAGTAGGTTGAGGTACTAAGTCATTAGGTTGAGATACAAAGTCATTAGCTTGAGGTACTAAGTCATTAGGTTGAGGTACTAAGTCGTTATGTTGAGGTACTAAGTCATTATGTTGAGGTACAAAGTCATTAGGTTGAGGTACAAAGTCATTAGGTTGAGGTACTAAGTCATTAGGTTGAGGTAAAAAGTCATTAGGTTGAGGTACAAAGTCAGTAGGTTGAGGTACTAAGTCATTAGGTTGAGGTACTAAGTCAGTAGGTTGAGGTACTAAGTCATTAGGTTGAGGTACAAAGTCATTCGGTTGAGGTACTAAGTCATTAGGTTGAGGTACTAAGTCAGTAGGTTGAGGTACTAAGTCATTAGGTTGAGGTACTAAGTCATTATGTTGAGGTACTAAGTCATTAGGTTGAGGTACAAAGTCATTAGGTTGAGGTACAAAGTCAGTAGGTTGAGGTACTAAGTCATTAGGTTGAGGTACAAAGTCATTATGTTGAGGTACTAGGTCATTAGGTTGAGGTACAAAGTCATTAGGTTGAGGTACAAAGTCAGTATGTTGAGGTACAAAGTCATTAGGTTGAGGTACAAAGTCAGTAGGTTGAGGTACTAAGTCAGTAGGTTGAGGTACTAAGTCATTAGGTTGAGGTACTAAGTCAGTAGGTTGAGGTACTAAGTCAGTAGGTTGAGGTACTAAGTCAGTAGGTTGAGGTACTAAGTCAGTAGGTTGAGGTACTAAGTCATTATGTTGAGGTACAAAGTCATCATGTTGAGGTACAAAGTCATTAGGTTGAGGTACTAAGTCATTAGGTTGAGGTAATAAGTCATTAGGTTGAGATACAAAGTCATTAGGTTGAGGTACCAAGTCATTAGTTTGAGGTACAAAGTCATTATGTTGAGGTACAAAGTCATTATGTTGAGGTACAAAGTCATTAGGTTGAGGTACAAATTCATTAGGTTGAGGTACTAAGTCATTATGTTGAGGTACCAATTCATTAGGTTGAGGTACTAAGTCAGTAGGTTGAGGTACTAAGTCATTAGGTTGAGATACAAAGTCATTAGCTTGAGGTACTAAGTCATTAGGTTGAGGTACTAAGTCGTTATGTTGAGGTACTAAGTCATTATGTTGAGGTACAAAGTCATTAGGTTGAGGTACAAAGTCATTAGGTTGAGGTACAAAGTCATTAGGTTGAGGTACTAAGTCATTAGGTTGAGGTAAAAAGTCATTAGGTTGAGGTACAAAGTCAGTAGGTTGAGGTACTAAGTCATTAGGTTGAGGTACTAAGTCAGTAGGTTGAGGTACTAAGTCATTAGGTTGAGGTACAAAGTCATTCGGTTGAGGTACTAAGTCATTAGGTTGAGGTACAAAGTCAGTAGGTTGAGGTACTAAGTCATTAGGTTGAGGTACTAAGTCAGTAGGTTGAGGTACTAAGTCATTAGGTTGAGGTACAAAGTCATTAGGTTGAGGTACTAAGTCATTAGATTGAGGTACAAAGTCAGTAGGTTGAGGTACTAAGTCATTAGGTTGAGGTACTAAGTCAGTAGGTTGAGGTACTAAGTCATTAGGTTGAGGTACAAAGTCATTAGGTTGAGGTACAAAGTCATTAGTTTGAGGTACTAAGTCATTATGTTGAGGTACTAAGTCATTAGTTTGAGGTACAAAGTCATTAGGTTGAGGTACAAAGTCATTAGGTTGAGGTACAAAGTCATTAGGTTGAGGTACAAAGTCAGTATGTTGAGGTACAAAGTCATTAGGTTGAGGTACAAAGTCATTAGGTTGAGGTACAAAGTCATTAGTTTGAGGTACTAAGTCATTAGGTTGAGGTACAAAGTCATTAGGTTGAGGTACTAAGTCAGTATGTTGAGGTACAAAGTCATTAGGTTGAGGTACAAAGTCATTAGGTTGAGGTACTAAGTCATTATGTTGAGGTACAAAGTCATTAGGTTGAGGTACTAAGTCATTAGGTTGAGGTACTAAGTCAGTAGGTTGAGGTACTAAGTCATTAGGTTGAGATACAAAGTCAGTATGTTGAGGTACTAAGTCATTATGTTGAGGTACAAAGTCCTTAGGTTGAGGTACTAAGTCATTATGTTGAGGTACAAAGTCATTAGGTTGAGGTACAAAGTCATTAGGTTGAGGTACTAAGTCATTAGGTTGAGGTACTAAGTCAGTAGGTTGAGGTACTAAGTCATTAGGTTGAGATACAAAGTCAGTATGTTGAGGTACAAAGTCATTAGGTTGAGGCACAAAGTCATTAGGTTGAGATACAAAGTCAGTATGTTGAGGTACTAAGTCATTAGTTTGAGGTACTAAGTCATTATGTTGAGGTACAAAGTCATTAGTTTGAGGTACTAAGTCATTAGGTTGAGGTACTAAGTCATTATGTTGAGGTACAAAGTCATTAGGTTGAGGTACAAAGTCATTAGGTTGAGGTACAAAGTCATTAGGTTGAGGTACAAAGTCATAATGTTGAGGTACAAAGTCAGTAGGTTGAGATACTAAGTCAGTAGGTTGAGGTACTCAATCAGTAGGTTGAGGTACTAAGTCAGTAGGTTGAGGTACTAAGTCAGTAGGTTGAGGTACTAAGTCATTAGGTTGAGGTACAAAGTCATAATGTTGAGGTACTAAGTCAGTAGGTTGAGGTACTCAATCAGTAGGTTGAGGTACTAAGTCAGTAGGTTGAGGTACTAAGTCAGTAGGTTGAGGTACTCAATCAGTAGGTTGAGGTACTAAGTCAGTAGGTTGAGGTACTAAGTCAATAGGTTGAGGTACTCAATCAGTAGGTTGAGGTACTAAGTCATTAGGTTGAGATACAAAGTCAGTATGTTGAGGTACAAAGTCATTAGGTTGAGGCACAAAGTCATTAGGTTGAGATACAAAGTCAGTATGTTGAGGTACTAAGTCATTAGTTTGAGGTACTAAGTCATTATGTTGAGGTACAAAGTCATTAGTTTGAGGTACTAAGTCATTAGGTTGAGGTACTAAGTCATTATGTTGAGGTACAAAGTCATTAGGTTGAGGTACAAAGTCATTAGGTTGAGGTACAAAGTCATAATGTTGAGGTACAAAGTCAGTAGGTTGAGGTACTAAGTCAGTAGGTTGAGGTACTCAATCAGTAGGTTGAGGTACTAAGTCATTAGGTTGAGGTACTAAGTCAGTAGGTTGAGGTACTAAGTCAGTAGGTTGAGGTACTAAGTCATTAGGTTGAGGTACAAAGTCATAATGTTGAGGTACTAAGTCAGTAGGTTGAGGTACTCAATCAGTAGGTTGAGGTACTAAGTCAGTAGGTTGAGGTACTAAGTCAGTAGGTTGAGGTACTAAGTCAATAGGTTGAGGTACTCAATCAGTAGGTTGAGGTACTAAGTCAGTAGGTTGAGGTACTAAGTCATTATGTTGAGGTACTCAATCAGTAGGTTGAGGTACTAAGTCAGTAGGTTGAGGTACTAAGTCAGTAGGTTGAGGTACTAAGTCATTAGGTTGAGGTACTAAGTCATTATGTTGAGGTACAAAGTCATTAGGTTGAGGTACAAAGTCATTAGGTTGAGGTACAAAGTCATTAGGTTGAGGTACAAAGTCATAATGTTGAGGTACAAAGTCAGTAGGTTGAGGTACTAAGTCAGTAGGTTGAGGTACTAAGTCAGTAGGTTGAGGTACTAAGTCAGTAGGTTGAGGTACTAAGTCATTAGGTTGAGGTACAAAGTCATAATGTTGAGGTACTAAGTCAGTAGGTTGAGGTACTCAATCAGTAGGTTGAGGTACTAAGTCAGTAGGTTGAGGTACTAAGTCAGTAGGTTGAGGTACTAAGTCAATAGGTTGAGGTACTCAATCAGTAGGTTGAGGTACTAAGTCAGTAGGTTGAGGTACTCAATCAGTAGGTTGAGGTACTAAGTCAGTAGGTTGAGGTACTAAGTCAGTAGGTTGAGGTACTAAGTCAATAGGTTGAGGTACTCAATCAGTAGGTTGAGGTACTAAGTCAGTAGGTTGAGGTACTAAGTCATTATGTTGAGGTACTAAGACATTATTCTCGTTATAAAGTCATTATGTGGATAAGTCATTAATTTGAGACACTAAGTAGTAGAGCAGGAATTTCTCTGGTAATCATTGCATTAGTAGAGACCCCTTAAAGACCCCTTAAAGTTTGCCTTTTTTTCAAAATCCCTAAAGACCATTTCCACCAATGTGATGGTTTAAATAACTACAGAAGGTGAAGTATCTCTAATATTGACAGAATCTAGCATATTAATTGAGTATTTCTCAAATTGTATTTCATTATTTTTTAGCATGTTTGTATTTTTTGCATTAAGTTTGACATTATTTTCTGATACTAAGCTTTTATTTGAAAATACTAAGTCATAATGTTTGAGATACTATGTCATAATTTCAAAGTCATTATTTTTTATTTCAAAGTCATTATTATATAATAGTAATTATTTTGAGTTACTAAGTTTTTTTTTTATATACAAAGTCAATATTTTCAGATATTATTTAATTTTGCGATACTAAGTCATTATGTTGTGATACTAAATTATTATTTTACAATACTTACTTAGTCTTTATTTTTCTATTAAGTCATTATTATTAAGATACTAAGCCCTTATCTTATGATACTAAGTCATTATGTTGAGATACAAAGTTATTAATTTGAGATACTAAGTCATTATGTTGAGATACAAAGTTATTCTTTTACCATATTAAGCATTTACTTTTTGACACTAAGTCATTTTTTTTGCTAAACTTAGTCATTATTTCACGATACCAAGTAATTATTTTTAAGAAACAAGGCAATTTGAGAAAGTATACAGGTCCTTTTTTTCATTACGAGGCTGATTGTTCATTATGTTTTCAAGTTTTGTAATGTGCCGAAACAAAAATAATCAAATAAACAAGTATCTCAAAGCTGCTTTTGCTCTGCATGTGTAAAGACAGAACCAGTTAGTGTTTGAGTCTCAGCATGCTCCGTGAAACAGTGCTGCACTCAGAGCGTTAGCAGTGTGGTTAGCAGGCATAGTGCTCATTGTTAGAGCTGTGGGGTCTGCTGTCCGGTTTCATCTCAGTGTATTTTGAGCCGTATCAAATGAAGTGTGAAACTAAAACTGATATGGCTAGATTATCCCCTTCAGTATAAAGGTATGTGTCACCTATCTCAACCATGTGGATTGAATTCAATCATTTTCCATTCCAAGAAAAAAACAAATGACGCCAAAACTTTAAGAATAAGAAATAGAAGGCATTGAGTAGGTTTGTCAGTAAATATATATTATCATTCTTTGAATATGTTTTCATTTATTGAAGTGTCACAATTAAGGAAGGCTGTGTTAAGCAAAGAAAAGTTAGCTCGATGTAAATATTAATTATTTGCATTTAAAGTATGTAAAACGTTTTAGTTTTATTTTATACCGCTACAGTATACCATTTTTACATCTTAATTTTTTTTTATTATATTGTTCCTTCAGTGCACTCTTACCTTTCCTTCCTGTGTTTCAATCTTATTATTACTGCAGCACCTGCACCGGCTATATCTCATTTTATCAAATCTTACCTGTCCTTGTCTCTTCTCATCTCGTCTAATTTCATCTCATCTTACTTCATCTCATCTTATTTCATCTCATCAAACTTATCGTATCTTATCTTACCTTGAATACATACTGTACACTTTAATGGTAAATTGATAGGTGCAATAAACACATGTGCATATTAACACCTCATTATAGACACATGGTAGTGAGATGATCATTATCTAACACTCGTATGACCTATGGGGATAAAACTGTCCCTGAGTTAATTTCTCCCAGTGCATTATTTGTATTTGTTTGGTTGGTAACTGGTTGAACTGGTTGGCTGTCTACAAATAAAGACGGCTAATTTGAATTCTCCCCAAATATATTGAGGTTGAACCTGAACTTTCAGCTTGGGGGCCCCCTATTGGCCGCGGGGGCCCTATGCATCTGCATAGTCCAGGCAGGGGTGTCAAACTAAATGTCATCTCGGGCCACATTGGCATCATGGCTGCACTCAAAGGGCCAGTTTTATATATAACACTATATAAAAATACATATATACAGGACTGTCTCAGAAAATTAGAATATTGTGATAAAGTTCTTTATTTTCTGTAATGCAATTTAAAAAACAAAAATGTCATACATTCTGGATTCATTACAAATCAACTGAAATATTGCAAGCCTTTTATTATTTTAATATTGCTGATTATGGCATACAGCTTAAGAAAACTCAAAAATCCTATCTCAAAAAATTAGAATAGTTCCTCAGACCAAGTAAAAAAAAAAGATTTATAACAGCAAAACACAATCAAACATTTGAAAATGTCCATTAATGCACTCAGTACTTGGTTGGGAATCCTTTTGCACGGATTACTGCATCAATGCGGCGTGGCATGGAGGCAATCAGCCTGTGGCATTGCTGAGGTGTTATGGATGCCCAGGATGCTTCAATAGCGGCCTTTAGCTCATTAGCATTGTTGGGTCTGGTGTCTTTCAGCTTCTTCTTCACAATACCCCACATATTCTCTATGGGGTTCAGGTCAGGGGAATTTGCAGGCCAATCGAGGACAGTAATGCCATGGTCAGTACACCAGTTACTTGTGGTTTTGGCACTGTGGGCAGGTGCCAGATCATGCCGGAAAATGAATTCCTCATCTCCATAGAGCTTTTCAGCAGACGGAAGCATGTAGTGCTCTAAAATCTCTTGGTACACAGCTGCATTTACTCTGGGCTTGATGAAACACAGTGGACCAACACCAGCAGCTGACATGGCTCCCCAAACCATCGCTGACTGTGGGAACTTCACACTGGATTTCAAGCAACTTGGATTTTGCTCCTCTCCAGCCTTTCTCCAGACTCTGGCGCCTTGACTTCCAAATGAAATACAAAACTTGCTTTCGTCTCAAAAGAGGACTTTGGACCACTGTGCAACTGTCCAGTGCTTCTTTTCCTTAGCCCAAGTCAGACGCCTCTTCCGTTGTCTTGAGTTCAGAAGTGGCTTGACCATGGGAATACGGCTATTGTAGCCCATTTCCCGGACACGTCCGTGAACAGTGACTTTTGATACCTGGACTCCAGCTTCAGTCCACTGTCTTTGAAGCTCCCCCAAATTCTGGAAGCGACTCTTCTTCACAATGCTGTTAAGGCTGCGGTCATCTCTCTTGGTTGTGCAGCGTTTCCTGCCACATTTCCCCCTTCCAACAGACTTTTTGTGGATGTGCTTTGAAACTGCACTCTGTGAACAGCTTGCTCTTTGAGAAATTTCTTTTTGTGTCTTACCCTCCTGATGGAGGGTGTCAATGACGGTCCTCTGGACAGCAGTCAGATCAGCAGTCTTCCCCATACTTGTGATTTAGTTTACTGAACCAAGATGAGTGTTTTTCAAGGCTCAGGAAACCCTTGCAGGTGTTTCGAGTTAATTAGACGATTCAAGTGATTCGTTGAACACCCTACTAGTATACTTTCTCATGATATTCTAATATTTAGAGATAGGATATTTGAGTTTTCTTAAGCTGTATGCCATAATCAGCAATATTAAAATAATAAAAGGCTTGCAATATTTCAGTTGATTTGTAATGAATCCAGAATGTATGACATTTTTGTTTTTTTAATTCCATCCATCCATCTTCTCCCGCTTATCCGTGGTCGGGTCGCGGAGGTAGCAGTTCCAGCAGAGAGCCCCAAACTTTCTTTTCCCTGGCCACATCAACCAGCTCTGACTGGGGGATCCCAAGGCGCTCCCAGGCCAGAGAAGAGATATAATCCCTCCATCTGGTTCTAGGTCTACCCCTTGGTCTCTTCCCAGCTGGACGTGCCTGGAACACCTCCCTAGGGAGGCGCCCAGGTGGCATCCTAACTAGGTGCCCGAACCACCTCAACTGGCTCCTTTCGACGCGAAGGAGGAGCGGTTCAACTCCGAGTCCCTCCCGGATGACCGAACTTCTCACCTTATCCCTAAGGGAGACACCAGCCACCCTGCGGAGAAAACCCATCTCGGCCGCTTGTACCCGCGATCTCGTTCTTTCGGTTTTTTTAATTGCATTACAGAAAATAAAGAACTTTATCACAATATTCTAATTTTCTGAGACAGTCCTGTAAATATTTAATATGTATAAAATATATATTATATTACATTATTGCCTCTGCATTAGATTATTATCGGATATGGTAATAACTTCATAATTAACTACGTCTGAAAGCAGAAGTCTAGGGCCAATAATTGCAAATCTTTTCAGTGAGAATGTCACAAAATGATTTAAAAAGAAAAGCCAAATTCTGGGGAAAAAAAGTCACACACGTGACATTTTGAAAAAAAAAGTTACATTTTGAAAAAAAAGTTACATTTTGAAAAAAAAGTCAGATTCTGAGAAAAAGGCAATTTCTAAGAAAAAAATGAATTTTTTGAAGAAAAAAAATCTAATTCTGAGAAAAAAAGTCAAACTTGAGATGCATTGTGGGACATGTAGTTTATGGGCAACGTGCTTCTGTAAATCGGCATGTAACCATATACACATATTATATTCTTTGCAAGCTCTTGTGGGGCCACATAAAACGAAGTTACAGCATGCGGCCCCCACCTCCTCTTTTTGCGGCCCTCAGATTAATTTACAGACAATGTCATTAATTGTTCTTTCAAAACACTAACAGAAAACACTGTCTGTTGTTATGCTTGCTGTGACATTAAGGTACCGCTTGTAATTATGCCTTTACAAGCTTCAAAGTTGTATTTATCATCTGAATTTGGCGAAAACAAGTTTAATATTCTAAAAACCAAGACTTTGTTTATTTGAAATCAGATGAAAACAATCTGTCACGGACCCTGCAGTGTTATCTATGATTACTATACGCTTTTCATTCATAATTTCAGCGGAGGGAGGGGGAGCGGTGCTGAGGAACAGCAGAGTGCGGGTTGACAGGTGTCTGTGTGGACACTCCCCTTATTGTGCGTCAGCAGAGACAGGCTACAAGTGTTTTAGGTTCAAGTTAGACAACTAATGTCTGGGTTAGTGTTCATGACTTCATGTTTATGTCATCTTAATGGTTAATCTTAATTCACACGCACTTTCCGTGCTTTCCAATAGTTTAAAATAGTTTTATTCCACTGTTAAATAACCTGTTCGATACAAACATGCCGCTTGTAAAAATTAAATAACATTTCTGTGATGTGATATTTGTTTAGTGAGCTTATTAGAGGATGCTCCCTGAAAGATTGTCAAATGTCAATGAAGATGTCAGACTTAGTATATTTGTTAATAATTACATACAACACATGGAAATTGTGTGTGTGTGTGTTCCAAGTGAATCTGCGGCCCCCTGGTGGCCAGTACATACATTATGTGCCCCCCACCACCATCCAAGTTGCCCATCCCTGGCCTATAGGAAGAAACGGCCCTGCCCCCCACCGCACCCCCTTGTTTAGCCTATTGATCTGAACATGCAGAGTGAAACTTTCTCCACTCAGAGCGTAGAGTAGTGAGAGCTGAGGATGTTAAGTGAGTCACAGCAGTCTGCATGTTGTCAGCAGCAGAGAGGCTGCTCAGCACTGATTTACTGCCCCTCACAGACACCTGATCCTGGGGGACGCTCTATAAAAAGCAGAGCTGGAATTTACTCAAATACTTAAGTACAATTTTAAGGTACTTTTATTTCATTATTTTCAAATTCTATTTCATTTTTTACGTCATCATGTTGATATACAAAGTCAATATTTTCAGATACAAATTATTTTACAATAATAATAATAATAATAATAATAATAATAACAACAATAATAATAATAATACATTTGATTTATATAGCCCTGGTGCTCAAAGCGCTTTACAAGGAAGTAAAGAAGAATATCACAATGATCAACACATTAATGCATAACCAATTAAAATCCACTAATTGATGAGATATAGAACACAACATGTTACTCATAATCCTCTGGTTGGATATGACGATTCATAAAAACTGTATATCCATTATCTATTACTATCCTATATTGGTCATCCCATTTTTTTATTCATCTCTCTTTTTTGTTTAGTTAGTTTATTTATTTTAGTTTTAACTGCATCTCATTTTGTTTGTTTTTTTAAATGCAAATTTAAAAAGCAAAATAATATTTGATCATCCTCTTATATTACAATACAATGGAATGGGCCCTTCTGCGCGATGAGTACACTGACTTTTGAAATGTTGTATTTTTTATTTTTTAAATACATTTTAATGCTAATACTTTTACTTTTATATTTAATATTTTGAATCTATTATTTTACACTGTAATATATTAATGTAAAGGTCACCTATCGTGCTATTTTTAGGCAATAGCATAGGTCTCAGATATATACAAAAATATAAAAAACATGTCTATGAAGTTTTTTGCTCAAAATACCAAACAGACCACCCATTCTAGCCATGCCTCATATCTAGGGATCGTTTGAAATGTATCGAGTCCGATTCCGGTTCTGCTTTTCGATTCCAAAATTGTAAAAGAAAGAGGTCAAACGTTTAGATAACAAAAATATCTTTATTCTTTTAAGCTTTAACTGACATTTTTACAAATACAAAATATACATGCTATACAAATGTATTGCACAATAGCTGTGCTTTACTTTAACTGAGCTATGCCTGTGGCAAGCTATTAACAGGCATTACACTGTGCCTTGTCTTTTTCTTTTTTAGTGTAGTGGAGCCTCACTTTAGAGCGTTTACCGCGATCCATCTATGATGTTATGAAGTGATTGAGCTCGTGAACTGTCTACGGGAGAGCAACTTACATGATGCCGTTTTAAAAAATGAAGGGCGCTGAATTCCACCGCGGCGCAGACGGATCCGGCGGAATACAGGGTCTACCGCGTTTAGGAACCGTTAAGCAGAACCGAAATTGTGTATTTTGTATGTGTACCCGGTACCCGGCATTTTCTTATCGGTTCTCATCTGGAACCGAGTTTCGGTTCCCAACCCTACTCATATCCCTCCATTTCACTTCCTGTTTCAAAAGTGCTGATTTGGGTATAAAGCTTTTAAAAATAAAAAAGGATCTGTGAGATTATTAAAGGTATTCTGATTCTGATTATTCATAGCTTAATAAACATTGCATTAGTTAAATAAGCTTATAAAATATATGATTGTATTTACTTTCTCTCTCTTGGAAACAATGAGAATCCTAATGCGTAAAGTTAGCATACTGTAGGCGTATGTTCCCAAGGTAAAAAAAAGGACATCAGAATCAGAATACCTTTCTTAGTCCCACAGAGGGGATATGTACGTTGTTACAGCAGAAAAAGAGCCACAGACAGCTTAATGTTACATATATTACATGCATTAAAAAGTATTAAAGTAAAAAAAACAGTTATAATAGAATAAAAATACAAAGTTACACAATTTACAAAAAAACACATCCTGTAACAGTTCTTAGGATTCAGCAGCCATGGATATATTGCACAGTTATTAACGGCATATATATATATATATATATATATATATATATATATATATATATATATATATATATATATATATATATACATATATATATATATATATATATACATATATATTGCGTATATAGCACATATTGCACAGTTAGTTGGTATTTAACAGCAGGGGGTGTCATAGTCTGTTGTTGTGTGTGTGGGGGAGGGTCTACCAGTCCAGTGTATAGACATGTCATTGAATATGCTGCAGGAATGACGCAGGAGGTGGTGAAAAGATGAATAAGAAGTGATGAGGAGGGAGAGTGAGACCCCCCACTGTGAAAGGCATGTCTGCTATTGGTGGAAGAGAGACGGCAGCGGAGGACACGCTGTTGTCAGGACGTCCGTCACCCTGTAAATCCTCTTTTAGACACTCGCGGAAAAAGACACGGTGTACAAGATAAGATGGATAAGATAAGATATGTATATACTGTAAGAAGCAGAGGTGGAACTAAATACATTTACTCAAATACTGTTGTTAAGTACAATTTTAAGGTATTTCTTCTTATCTATTATGGCGTGTTATGCTACTTTAGAGGGAAATATTGTTTATTAGACTGCACTGCATTCCTTATATAAGACTGCATACACTCATACGATTCATAATATGAATAAATCACAATATATTATTATAGTTTAAACTGTAAAATAAATAAAATCTCCTTTACAATGTTAAAATGATGAACCCATTAATGCATCTATAATTACATCCACTAACTGGTGACACATGGTACACAAAATATTTATATACTATAAAAAGCAGAGGTGGAACTAAGTGCATTTACTGAAATACTGTTGATAAGTACAATTTTAAAGTTCTTTTTCTTATCTATTATGTCCGTTTTATGCTACTTTAGAGTGAACTGTGGACTCGCTGGAGCCTCGCAGCGGGGGTAGTACGCAAGCTACTGTCCCGCAGCTGCTGCCTCTCTGTTGGACTCCGGTACTGCACATTACTCACGAGACGTTTCTCAGTGAAACATTCGGGGCTTTTCAGAAAAGACCCGGGGCTTGAGCCCAAGTAGCCCCCCCCCCCCCCCCCCCCCCCCCCCTAACGCCGCCACTGATTAATTCCACTAACTGGTGACACATGGTACACAAAATATTGATATACTATAAAAAGCAGCGTCAAACGATGACGCCAAAGCCCCGCCTCTCCCCAACTCTCCCGCTCACCCCTGCGTCATTGCTGATGCGTTTCGCCAACAACAACAACAACAACAACAGTGGCGGATCACAGGGTTGCGTTGGTGCTCCAGACGCTACTGACCATGCAACAGATGTTAGTCAAATCTAGCTCCTCTACCACAGCCATCAGCAACAAGTGGACATGGAGAACTACATGAACTACATGTTGCTAAATCCACCTCGGAGAATAAACAGAAGGGCAACCAGGCAACCATGGCAACCATGGCAACCATGCTCCGGGGTCTTATTCGCCGCTTTTGGTGTATTTTGTGCCCACTCACAGGCCCGGCATATGTACTACAGCATCTCCAGCGGGTTGAGCGGTCTCGTGTGGACGGACACGTTTCTTGAGCCGATTCCGTGTGGACGGAAGACTTTTTTGATATCGACTTCGGTTCGTTTTCGTCTCCGTGTGGTCGACAACAATGGTTAGAAAACATGTGGTTACCATTGAGTGTCAATGGTTGTTAAATGTGTGAAAGACAATCATGCAAAAAAAAAGCAAATCGAGAGACCAATACGTTAAATATAATATTTCTCTTACTGTTTTTATTTACCATCAATAAAATGCCTCTCATGAAAACCTACTCAAAAATAAAGTAATATAAATCTGCAGTGGACAGTATTGCAAATACTCAGACAGGAATGTAGTATTTATAGATGCATATTGCAAAGTATATGAGTAGGCCTACGTTAGAGGTATATAAAGAGCTGCATTGTCCTTCATGAGGAACACAGTTTATTTTGAGCTGATCCCACGTAAGCTGTTGCTGTCGGAAAACTATAGACCCCTATATGCTGAAAATAGTCCCCTTAAATACGCACTGCTCACTCCTGTTTGAGTAGTGTTAGCTAAAAAAATAACTATATTTCATAGCTGTATAAAACATACTTTGCAAATATAAATAAAAGTTTTTGCGTAGGAGAAAATCCTTTTTAAATGTACTATTTAAAACCTCTTAAACCTTTTGTTATGTGATGTTTCTTTAACAGTCTGTAAAAGTGTTGAATAAAACATCTCAGCTCATTATTGTTTTAATTTAATACACTTTTTCCCATATTTCTTAAAGATCAGAGGACTGCATTTGGTCCACAGGCTGCCAATTAGGTATGTCTACTTCTAAATAGGCTCCACTTGAAATATTAATATATAATATACATTGCCTTATTTTCCCTTTACTTAATTCTTCGATTATGTATATTCCATGTGTATATATATATATATTTTGGGATATTAAATCATTTTTTAAATATATTTATTTTCGTTTAATTTTGCTGCTTTTCATAGGAAATTATTTGTATTTGTTAACCTTTTTGGCAACACAATTAAATTGCATTATCCCTTTTAAAGAAAGAAAAAAAGTGTGATCCCTCTTGTATTTTACTTTTATATGCGATGCCTGCAGTCAATTCCCAGTTGGGACCATTATAGTTTCATGTTATCTTCTCACCTCGTTGGAAGTTGACCTGCTGGCCCGGGGGGGGTGGGGGTCGTAATTTAGCCTTTTCCCTAAAGGCAGGGAAAAGATAGCGATAGAGACACCGACAGGTTTGAAGGTTGGAGGGATGTAGGAACTATGTTTAGCTCCTGAAAACCAGGATCAGGGTTAACGGAAATCTTTGTCCCTGCAGAACAAGGGCGGTCAGGACGGAGGGTTTAAATACAGAGCGCAGAGAAGGAAGGGCTGCACCTCTCTGCAGCAAAACCGCACACTTCAGTTGGATCCACGTTGTTTAATTATACAATTCCACCTTTTTAAAGTCTGGCAGAACAGCAGAGAATTTAAAAATACCAGAGGAAAAGGCTGTGGGTTTTTTGGAGCCAAGTTCTTCATTTCGTTGCAGCAACAGCTCTTGTAAGTTGCTTTAACGATTTATTTAGATGTCCAAGAAATGTATTTGTTTTGTGTTGTTAGCTACACGGTTGGGAAAATAGGGTGATTGTTGAGTCTGATGGTCCAATTCAGGGGTTTCAAACTCAAATACACAGTGGGCCAACATTTTAAAATGGGTACTAGTCGAGGGCCGGACTGGTTCAATGTTTATTGCAAAACTTATTGAAATGAACTTATTGCACATATTAAACCTGGAACTAACAAAGCTTAAATGACAACATTAAACATTAAATAATCAGTTGCATTCATTTCTTATGGCTCTATCTGCAGCTTTTCCAGAGTCATTTCTTATGATTACATTTTCCCACAGGCCAACAACAGCTTCAAGAAAACTATTTCCCTCAAAGAACAAACCAAACATGCCCTGTTGTCGTGAGAGAGAAAGTGCAGAAGGAAACATCCATTAAACTCAGTGTGCTGCTCTGTGATGCTAGCTCAGATACTTGGCATCTCATCTTGGGTGCAAGGTCATCAATGTTTGGGCTCAGGCTCTGAGCTGAGGAAACCCTTAGGATGGAGTGAAGGTGTGCGTGCAATATACCGGCGGGCCAGATCTAATAGTAATTACAAATTATCTTGCGTGCCGAAATTAAATCTACCGCGGCCCTGATTTGGCCCCCGGGCCTTGAGTT
Source organism: Notothenia rossii (assembly GCF_949606895.1). NCBI lineage: Eukaryota > Metazoa > Chordata > Actinopteri > Perciformes > Nototheniidae > Notothenia > Notothenia rossii. The sequence goes on from NC_136907.1 coordinate 5,944,748, forward strand.
GGACATGTATGGTCCAATTGAATCAAGAATCATTATTAGATGGATATATGTGACATTCTATTGCCTAGAGATGATGAATCCCATTGACTCTTGCTCAAAATAATGACTTTGTTATCTCAAAATAGTGGGAAACGTTCTCTATTAAGTCGATATTTAGAGATACTTGGAAATTATGTCAAGAAAGCCTGTCATTAAATTGTCTTATGAGGTCATTTCCTTCTGATTTTATTATTCTTTTACTGCCAAAAATAACTTTCCGTCCATGTTTAATACTTAACCTTGTCTCTCTGCCTGTGTGTTTCTTCTTCTTCATTGTCTGTGTTCAGTAATCAGCAGACCCCCAGAGGCCCGAGAAGAGGCAGCAAATTGGGGTTACAGAGCCCAGTGTGTGCAGCAGTACGATGGGCAAGAAGGACAGTGAATATGGGTCCTGGAGAGGTAACGTCATTTTCCACTTGGTGATTGAATTGAGAGAATTGGGCCTGGAGAGTACTTGAAAAGTCCTTGCATGTGATTTGTAAGGAGCCCTTTAATGTGTCGGAATCTGTGTCAGTGTTTCAGTAAAATAAATACAGGAAATCAATTCTTTGTTTGTCTCTTTGCTGGTAGATGGTGACGACCCCAAGTTAGTCTCCGACAGAAAGACAGAAAGCTTCAGAGAGCACTCCCCAGAAACGTATACATTGGTACGATTCTCCTTTTAATCCTCCTCTGTTTGGATGGACATTTTTCTCAAAACATTGTTAGAAAAGTGTTTGTGAGCCGGTTTCCCCTGTTTCTTAATTTAACCGTGAACTATGTTTGGCAAGAAGACAGAAACAGGCTTTCTCTTCTTTGTGTTTTCCAATCCATTGTCTGATTTAAAGATCACCTATTATGCAAAATCCACGTTTCATTTCTCTTCTACATCAACATGTGTCCCCTCTTCCTCATGTCTCTTCTGCCTCAACATGTGTCCCCTCTTCTTCATGTCTCTTCTGCCTCAACATGTGTCCCCTCTTCTTCATGTCTCTTCTGCATCAACATGTGTCCCCTCTTCTTCATGTCTCTTCTACATCAACATGTGTCCCCTCTTCTTCATGTCTCTTCTACATCAACATGTGTCCCCTCTTCTTCATGTCTCTTCTACATCAACATGTGTCCCCTCTTCTTCATGTCTCTTCTGCATCAACATGTGTCCCCTCTTCTTCATGTCTCTTCTACATCAACATGTGTCCCCTCTTCTTAATGTCTCTTCTGCATCAACATGTGTCCCCTCTTCTTCATGTCTCTTCTACATCAACATGTGTCCCCTCTTCTTCATGTCTCTTCTACATCAACATGTGTCCCCTCTTCCTCATGTCTCTTCTACATCAACATGTGTCCCCTCTTCTTCATGTCTCTTCTGCATCAACATGTGTCCCCTCTTCTTCATGTCTCTTCTACATCAACATGTGTCCCCTCTTCTTCATGTCTCTTCTACATCAACATGTGTCCCCTCTTCCTCATGTCTCTTCTACATCAACATGTGTCCCCTCTTCCTCATGTCTCTTCTACATCAACATGTGTCCCCTCTGTGGAAAGAGACTCTGAAAGTTTCAGGAACAAAGATTCTCTCTCTTTTTGTCCTGATCCATTTCTATAAAAACCTGATCAGATTTTGGCCACTTTATGATGTCATAGCGATGTTTTGGCTTGTGTAACCATTAGCCAATCAGCAACCAAGGTAACCCCCCCCCCCCCCCCCACCCCTTATCACCTGAATCTCCTCCTAGAGCACCATTGAGTTCTTTGTAACCTGCATTCTAATAGTCCATTTAGCTTAGGAACCTTCCTAACGGAGTGAAATGACCCGGAAGTACGTCAGTGGCAGCCATGATAAGTGCCGTTCCAATTCTCCAAATGAAAGGAAAGGAGGTTTCAAACTTCCTTTATAACCTCCTTTAGCTTAGGAACCACTGGACCTCCCTAACCGAAAGGAGAGGAGAAAATGCTGCCCCACAATGCCTTGCAGCCGCAGCATTAGCATCACACAACAGGCCGTTCACGGACACAAACGATTATGACGGAGAAATGATATCATGAAAGTTACGGTGCTTATTAAACATTTTAAAACGTATGTGGTAAGTTGCCAAAGTGCTTTGTTTTGAACGTTCATCAGTATTATAATCAAAAAGAGAAATATGAACGTTAGTTTTTACTGAAATGATCAAATAAAGTCAACATTTCACTGAGCTGTGTGGGGTTTGTCAACTTTTAAAAGATGTTTGAATGGTGATATACACAGTGATAGGTGTTAAAGACTAACGTTTATAATAAATACATTTGTATTGATTTTAAGATCTTTTCATACAATCATACGTATTGGGATCATTTGTATTAATGTGGACCGAAGGGAGAGGGTGACGAGCATAAATTTCACTTTCCTTTTTTATTTCCATTACAACTTTGGTCATGAAGAATATGTTTCTCTGTTGTCCACGTTCATAAAGCATAAAGCAACAGCATCAGAGCACGGTGCAGGCTCTAGATGAGTCCCTCGTTCTTATTAAACATCCATGTTGTAGTCCGTTAAGAAAACTGTAGTTTCCATAGTTTCCCACAGCAGCAGACGCACACAATGACGTCCGCTGGCGCATCATAAACACGTCGGATAGTGAAAGTGCATTCGGATTATCTAAAGTACCGCAGTCTCTTCTCCTAAGTCCTTTTGAATTCTCCTATCCACTATCCCTTGACCCCGTGACGTTTCACTCAGAGGTCAAGGAATAGGAGATAGGGTTAGAACTTAGGAGCTGATTTTTGGGTTATCGGAACACAACCCAAATCTCTCTCAGAGGGGCGTGGGGAGGGGCTCCTTATTTTCATCTAAAGTAACAGACAGAGAATCAACACTTTGGAAACAGGGCTGAAACAGAGGGGATTATGGGTAATGCTGCAATGATCTGTTTGGTGTTTCAGCCAATCAGAGACAGGCTCTGTATATATCTGAGACCTGTGATCTATTGATGAAAAACAGTATGATAGGGGACCTTTAAGTAAATGTTTGTGATACAAAACTAAATTTTTTCAAATGATTTCCCTCCGTGTTGTCCTTATGTCTCTAACACAACCACCAACCCCACTCACACCTCTTCATCTTCCATTTTATGTCATGCGTCCACTCTGAACTCCAGCCTGAGGATAAGTCCATTCTCCAGCTTCAATCTGCTTTTCCTGGTGACAACGTTGATGATGGAGGAGAAAAGACGAATCACAAGGAAAACAGTCGTGAGGACGATGGGGAGGGACACCTGAACTATCACATGGGCCTCGTGATGAAAGACAGATGTAACTAAGCCAACCTTTGTCTTCATTGTCCTTTCTGTCCTTGTCATATGATATTAGATTTTTAAGATCTTCCGGCGCAGACTGAAAACTCATCTCTTTCGACTCCACTTCGAGCGGTAGAATTACTAACAAAGCACTTATATATTAATAAAGGGCTGGCTTATCTAAAGCCAGTTGAAATGTTTTGGCTCTATGAAACCTGATGTACTTATATGATTCTGTTTTCTTCAAGTTTGTATCTTGTTGGTCGAATGCACTTGTTGTAAGTCGCTTTGGATAAAAGAGTCAGCTAAATGCAATGTAATGTAAAATATAAGATTAAGATATTTTTCACATCCTTCAAATAATCCTTTTGTGATGGCTGGACCCTATTTTCCTGTGTTTTTGTGTCAATGGGACAAATGGGACACATCCAGTTTTAAGCATGAGGGCTGCAGCCTCTAAAGCCCCTGTCACACTGTCCCGAAATTGACACCCGATGGACACACGATTAAGGAAATGTTCAAATTCGGCTCTGATCGTAACAACATCGGGCCATTCGTAAGGGCATCTTAAGCCATCGTATGACCGCCGGTGGAGTTTCTCAGGCTCCGGCAGCAACTTCGGGAGCGGTGGCAAAATCTTTGGCATGCCGAAGATGGCTTAAGAGGCCCTCACGAATGTCCCGATGTTGCTACGATCAGAGCCGAATTTGAACATTTCCTTTATCGTGTGTCCATCAGGTTGTTTTATTGCACAACAAAATCATGTAAACATATTATGTAAATAACCCAATTTGTGTTCTGTGAAACTAAAAAGGATATAATATATTATTTTGAAGGCGAGGAAGTTGTTGTTGCTATGGAAACAACATGACGGAGAAACTTAATATCTTCTACATATAAAGACGGAGAAAGTAAAAAACAAAGTCAGAAAATATCAGTACAGTATCATAATACTTTAACATAATTGTTTGTGTTACTTTCGTTGCAGTTGTATGTCTTAAATGTAATGTAAATGTTGCCTTTGTGTGTGGTTCGGGGCCATCTTCGTACGAAATTCACAATTCCATATTCATGTGTCCATCGGGTGTCAATTTCAGGAAAGTGCGACAGGGGCTTAAACAAGCTGCAATTGACACATTTACATTGTAGACAATTTTAAACTTGAACTATTTCAAAAGAAAAGTGTCCCCATCCAACATTTAGGCACAAAAAGTTTGGAGATTAGGGTCCCAGTTGAAAAATAAGAAAGATACCATGTAAGATATTAATGTGTACGATGTTGTCGAAGAGTAAATGTCTGTCTGTTTTCCCAGATGAGGTGGTTTTAACACTGGGAGGAGGTGCCTTTGCTAAAGTGGTGGAGTGTATTGACAGAGAAACGTAAGCATGCATGCTGATTGAACCTCACAATATCTCCTGAACACGTAGTGCTATTACAGCCACACTTGGTGAACACATACAAATTAGAGATGTCCCGCTCCGATCACGTGATCGGGGATCGGAGCCGATCACGTGATTTTCAAAAGATCGGAATCGGGAGAAAAAAATCGGGGATCGGGATATATATTTTTTTTTAATACTTTTTTTTTTTTTTTAATTCAATGTTACAAAACAAAAATGGCCATGTTCAAGTCTTAAAGTCATCCTGAGGCCTTAGTTTTGGTTTCAAATGACACAACATCATGTATGTGTTGCTTCTTTGGGGCTTGTTTTCATAGACCTGGTTGCTTATTTCTCTCAAATCTGGCAACAGAGTGGGTAGGGCGCAGTGTCTAATAGTAGCAGTAAGCTAACGAGTACTGATAAGCTTTATTTTGTTTTGATCCAATGCTGCACAACTGAACTGATCCAATGCTGCTGTGAAAGAAAGAAGCTATATCCATGTTGGATAGAATATCCAATTTAAATAAAAAAATAACCTTAAGGGACAACTTGAATGCTTTTTTTCTTTTAATGCATTGAATAAAGATCGGATCGGGAAAAATCGGTATCGGCAAATTGTCAAAATCAAATGATCGGAATCGGATCGGGAGCAAAAAAAGGTGATCGGGACATCCCTAATACAAATGTAATGTCTGAGTAACCATATCAAATTTGATGCCATGTGGACAAAAGAAAATGTATACAATTAAACAAAAATACCATCCTTGGTTTGGAATTCAAGCTGAGGAAAGGCCCTTAGAACGTTAGATCTGATCTATTTTCCAAGAAACAAGAAACAGTTTTACCTTCATTTAAATATGTGTGCACACCTGTGTGTTTAACAGAAAGGAGCGCGTGGCCGTGAAAATTGTGAGGAATAAAGAGTGTTTCCGTGAAGTAGGGAGGTCTGAGGTCGCAGTGCTGGAGGAGATCAACAGCCTGGATGACGACATCACATTGTGAGTGTCAAAACAACTTTATGAATCCCACCAAGACACAATATTCTTCTACTCAGAGAAACACAGCAACATAAAGTCAGATGGCAGAGGTTTGAACCATTTTTCGGGGGTTCGTGTCACAAGCATAATAATTCATGACCTCTGACCCTCCTGCAGTGCCTGTGTGAGGATGCTGGACTGGTTCGAGCACGAAGGTCACGTCTGCATCGTGTTCGAGCTGCTCGGCCTCAGCACCTTCGAGTTCCTCCGACAGAACCACTTCCTGCCGTTCAACGTGGAGCAGATCAGACACATGGCCTTCCAGATCTTCAGAGCCGTCTGCTGTGAGTCGAAACATCCATCAGACCCCAGAAACATGCACTGTGTTCTTCAATTTTACACTTCATACAAGTTCAGTTTATAACAGGAAAAATTACCTACTTCACGTTTATGCTCGATTATTGTGGACTAAGTTCACAGTCCGCTAATTTGTTCCCTTTTTTAAAATTGTAGAGTTGCTTTTACTCTGGTTGAAACGTGTTGCTGATGTGACTAAGGTTGATATTTGTCAGATTTAAATGGGATTTGTTTGCCCATTGAAATCAGTACTTATTTGAACGAAAATATTACATCTACTAAAACCCAGTAGCTATGTATCCAGGCCATCTTCCCTTGTCAGTATTATAAACTTTTATTGGCGTCATCTTTGAATTGGAGCTTATTTGTATAAGTTCAGGGTGTGTTGGGTAAGAGAATCAGCAAAATTCCAATTGTAAATTGTTCCTCTTTTAAAATATTTGCTCCATGAAATGCTTTTTACATCCACCTGTTTAACTGATGTGCAATTGATTTTTACAATTTTGAAAAAAAAGTTGACATATCCCAATAAATGTATGTTTGGCTTGGATTAAAAAGTGAATGCTTTGGTGAGAACACAAATGTTATATTTCTGTCGTGTTTTGTCAACGAATGAGGTGGGATTGACACTCTTCTTCTGCCATGGTTAAATAATACCTAACTGGAGAGCCTGATGCTCCTAACTCCTAACTTGTAACTGTGAAAAGACAAAAAGCTTTAAGCAAACACACAATAACAGTGTGTGATTTTGTGTGTTTTACAGTCCTGCATCGAAACCAGCTGACGCACACAGACCTGAAGCCAGAGAACATCCTGTTTGTCTGCTCCGACTACGACCTGCAGTACAACGAGATCAGGGTAAGGACTGTTAAATCAATAAAACACATTGTGCTCTAATCTCAAGTTGGATAGTGTTTAGCAGTGTGTGTGTGTGTGTGTGTGTGTGTGTGTGTGTGTGTGTGTGTGTGTGTGTGTGTGTGTGTGTGTGTGTGTGTGTGTGTGTTTGTGTGTGTTAGGAGTGTAAGGAGAAGACGCTAAGGAGTCTGGATTTAAAGGTGGTGGATTTTGGCACGGCCACATTTGACCACCAAAAACATGAATCACTGGTGTCAACTCGCCACTACCGAGCTCCAGAGGTCATCCTAGGTACACACACACACACACACACACACACACACACACACACACACACACACACACACACACACACACACACACACACACACACACACACACACACACACACACACACACACACACACACACACACACACACACACACACACACACACACACACACACACACACACAGAGCACGTGAAAGTGCAGTTTGCAGAAATTAAAATGTTGTTTTTATTTTAACTTTGTTTTTGTGCACAGGTTTGGGCTGGAACCAGTCGTGTGACGTTTGGAGTCTGGGCTGCGTTCTCATGGAGTTTTACCTGGGATGCACAGTCTTCCCGGTACATACACACAGACACAGACACACACACATCTGGACGAACAGAAATATTTGTACGTCTTTTTACCCTGTGTTTTTGTTGTTCTAGACCCACGACAGTAAGGAGCATCTGGCTATGATGGAGAAAATCCTGGGGCCGATTCCTCCCCACCTGCTGAAAGAAACCAGGTAACACACACACACACACACACACACACACACACACACACACACACACACACACACACACACACACACACACACACACACACACACACACACACACACACACACACACACACACACACACACACACACACACACACACACACACATATAGAAGAGAATCCTAAACATAATTTGTTCTGCCTTTACGCAAAAGTATAATCTTGATAAACTTGGAATTGTAACAAGTTCTATTCTTTTCTTTTATATATAGATATATTCAATCTTTAAAAAATTAAAGGCCATTATGTGAGACCCATGTTGTGAAATGTTGCATTGTATGCACACATATGCATGTTAGTATATCGTTCCTAAATATATGTGAATGTATCTCATTCTGTGTAGAAAGCAGCATTATGTGCACAACGGGCATCTGAACTGGGACAAGAGCAGCACTTCTGACGATTATATCAGGAAACACCTTAAACCTCTCAAGGTACAGCAAAACACTTCAGCCAATCAGCTTCAGCCGTGAGCAGAAACTCAAATAAAGTAACTGTGTCTTTTAGAACTACATGCATGATCAAACCGAGGAGGATTTCTTCGACCTGCTGGGCTCCATGTTGGAGTACGACGTGTACAGACGGATCACGCTGGAGGAGGCGCTGTGGCATCCGTTCTTCAACCCGCTGAGGATGCAGAAGCAGCGAAGCTAACACACACACACACACACACACACACACACACACACACACACACACACACACACACACACACACACACACACACACACACACACACACACACACACACGTTTGAGTTTGTAGTTGAGTTGAAGTTTGATTTGCAGTCATAACATTTCCAGAGAGCATTCCTGTCTTCTTGAAATTCTGAAACATTGTTAAAAATCAATAGTATTTTTCTCCATTGATTTTTTCCGGGCCGCATTTTTAAATAAATATTTTGCATTTTGTGTGTTTTGATTGTGTTTTAGACCATGCATTTCTGCTGCTATTTACTTCTGCACATGCCTCATCAGAGATGGGTAGAATAGCAACATTTTCACTTATATAAAAGGATGGTTGAAGGTCCGTTTCCGCCTCAGCTGATTAGCTTCATGTAGACACTGCAGTCTAAAGTAAACAGACATCCCTGACAGGCGCTTTATTGATACAGGCTGCTGACACTTAAAGTGGACGATATTTATCAAGCTTCAAGCAGCAGAGGAAGTTGCCATGACTGAATAGTTATCCAGCTATGAAATATTAAGTGTGCGATAGCCGCTCAAAGGATAAACAGCAGAGCTAAATAAATCATATGGATGTCATAAAGCAGTATAAAACAAGCAGGGACAAGGCATACAAATCATGCTTAATGTCATGGGTTCCAATTTGTCTCATGACCTTTGCTGCACACTATCTTTGATCTTTATTGCCCCAATATAACTGGCATAGGAGAGATAAGAAAGATATAATGACCAAAATAAGGTGGTGTATAAAGATGGACTTAAATGCTGGATGAGAATATGAGTTCCTTGTGTAACCTTAGTATATATATGCAAAAAAATAAAATACTCTTAGATTTACAGTTTTTGGATGTCAGAGCATAAATTATTTATTAATTATTTCTTCTGGTTTATTAACATCACAGCCCACCGTCTGGTGGGTTGTTCCCGGCTGCACAGTGTCTCTGCGGGATATTCAATTAAGTGTGATCAAAAGTCCCATTGTGGAGCCTTGTGGATAACAAACTGTTAGACAAATGTCACTCGTCACCGGCTTGGTCTTCAATATCAGGATACATGTATTTATTATCCTTGCAAGAATGGAAGTAGTCATCACAAACAGAACTGCGTGGGACAAATAGTTCCCAGAACAGTGTCCTTCAGATGCTTATATACAAGAGAGGATTTTACAGTCAACAAGATGGAGGAATACTGGTTCAAAGCAGTATTCTGACATTAGTTCAGATTAGCTAAGGGTAAGCAATAAACATGACGTCATCTATCTCACTAGGGGCTGTGTCATCATACCAATCTTAGGAACATAGCTATCATATATAGCTATCATCGTCATCCATCAATGTAGTCCTACATCCGGCTACGTATGTGCTACTCTGATATAGAAGGAACATTCAGTATTTTCCCAACAACAACCCTGTGAAACTATTCAACCCTTGCCTCTTCCGTTACTGCCACTGACCTCTGAACCATCAGTAAACAAAAAATACAATGTTCGTACTTTGCTTCCTTCATTAAACCCACTGGATTCCTGACATGGCATCACAGGAAATGCAGAGAGATTTAGGTAAGGTCTAAATTTCAGCAACAACATTGCTTTAGATATAATCAGATTTAGTGTTTAATGAATTGGTGCTTACTTATCATCTTGGAATTATTCGTTATTCTTGCGTCCCAGGAGAGAAGCCTGAAAAGTAAGAGATCAATGGAGTCTCTGGCATAAGGTTCAAATGGGTACTTTAATTAAAATGGCGCGGTAATGTTACAGACAGAAGATGGTTCTGAGAGAACACCTGTGTTCTCCGGTGTCTGCTCGCGAAGGAGAGCGAGCCCAAACACGCACGTCGGCTCGTTCCATACCCTTCGTTGGCCCCTCCTCATGTGCCGGTTGGCGTAGTAGGGGGTCCTCCCGCCTCTGGTCTTCAATGTCCGTTGTTGCGCATAAGAGGATTCAGACATTGTACATTCAATACATAACTAAACACGCCTTTTCTCCTCGTAGCCTATACTCTCTTTCATGACTTTTTATTTATTGCATTTTAACAGCTGTAATCGTTACTTTTAGTAATACTGGAAGTACTTTACGGCAGTTATCATTTACGGTAGACCCGGATGTAGTCATAGATACATACATCTGTAAACAAAACTTATTAAAATAAACTTATTAAAATAAACTGTACCTTCATTTAATATTCATCAATAATAATATCTCGACGTCTATAGATGTAGTGTTAAAATCAGTAGGTTTTGGTGTGCACCACTCCGTGTCATTTTCACTTCTACATTCACATCTCTAGAAAAAGGAATATTAGCCACATGCTAAATGCTAACCGGAGATGAAGGATTTTCAGAATAAAAGCTTGGCATTAAGATTGTGCGAGAACTTCAGTTTTTTTCAGAATAAAACAGCTTTCAAGCTGACGGTATGTTTAAATTAAATTATGCCATAAAAAATTGATTTTAATTTCTAACACTATCTCATATGCTGTATCTCAATTTGATTACTTCTCTTAGTACACTTTTGCAGTGCGTGAATTTCCACCATGTAGCCTACTGTTGTGTCAAATCACAATAGCCGTTGTTAGCTAGCTAGCAGCAATTGTTAATGGTAGCACATCATCACAGACTGCTCAATTAACCCTATCAAAATCACGGCGGATTCCTTTTGGAACCAGTATAGGGGTCTTTTACTTAAATAGTGAAACAAATAATATTTATGTTACTCTTATTTGTATAGGGCTTTATTTCCAAGGGAACCTCAATCACTGCTCGTCTTACAACTTCCTTTAAATAGCCAAAATGGCGTTTTTTAAGTGTGTCATGTGTGCAGCGTCCCACACTCATTTATTTGACTGTTTTGAGAGCACAATCCAGGTTCTTAGAGCATTTTGACATACTTTGCATTGGGACTCACTTACACACTCAAACCAGCAAGCCAAAGAACAGTAGTACTACGCAATTTGAAACACATCAATAGTTTCCATTATCTGAAATTAACAATGACTCTCTGTCTAGCCATGTTTTTGTTGCCACCTTTTCACTGGTTCCTTTCACAATCCGGTGGAGGCAGATAGTGGCACAGTTTGAGCCTTGTCGTTGACTGAAATCGCCCGCAACAACGACGGGTTGAGGTTTTCTCCTGCAGGTGCACCAGCTTGATTCAGCACAGGAGGCTGGGGGTCACATCTCTCTGTGAAACATGGAGGCCTAGCAGCCAACGCCCTAAAGCAGGAACACAAGGAGGCTAACTGCAGTCGCACCTCCCTTTGCCAGAAGGCGTACACCAGGGGGTTGATCAGAGAGTTCGACAGTCCCAACAACCACAAATAATTCTCTAAGACGCCTTTGAGTTGGCAGCTTTCACACAGAAGATGCACAATGCATGCCACAAAGAAGGGGCACCAGAGGACCAAGAAGCAGCCCACCAACACCCCCACTGTCCTCAATGCCTTGACGTGGCTCCAGTAGTGGCTCCTCAGCTGCTGGTTGGGATGGTTCTCGTAATCTTGGCGGTCACCCGTCCTCGAACCGGCCTGCCTAACTTGGCAGATCTGCTTCTGGTGGCTGCAGGCGATTTTCAGGATATCCAGGTAGATGTAAACAAATACAGAGAGCACGGGGAAGAAGCACGCGCTGAACAACATGATTATGCCAATGTGGTTAATGACGGAGAAAAAGGCACAGAAGCCGCCGTAATCCTTCGCCTGGAGCTGCCGCACCATCACTGAGGAACAGAGACAAAAAGATGATTGGCCATGTGACACTTCTCATAGTCAATATGCCACCAGAACATTTGGTAAAAAAAACTTCAAAAACCATTTTTATAATTTCTTCTTTCCAAGTAACCTTTTGCGTCACTTCCAACTTCTTATAAATAGCTTGATTCGGCTCGTTACATGCATACATCAAAATGGGTTGCTAAGTTTAGCTTTACAACACAATGACTTGCTTAGGTTAAGGAAAAGAGGTAACAACAGTTAAACAAGAACCCCTAAATCAATGTTTATACGATAGGCAAAAACAGTGTGCCTGGATGAAAGCCCTGTGCTTATTTGACTCGCCCAACCAACTCTTGAACCTAGATCAGATGCTCTGACTGTCTAAAAACGCTGTTAATGAGTTGACATTGTAGTTATTTGGTGCGTCTCATAAAAACACAATCAGTCTTCAGTAGGGATGTCCCGATCACCTTTTTTTGCTCCCGATCCGATTCCGATCATTTGATTTTAACAATTTGCCGATACCGATTTTTCCCGATCCGATCTTTATGCAATGCATTAAGAGAAAAAAAAGAAAAAAAGCATTCAAGTTGTCCCTTAAGGTTATTTTTTTATTTAAATTGGATATTCTATCCAACATGGATATAGCTTATTTTTTTCACATCAGCATTGGATCAGTTCAGTTGTGCAGCATTGGATCAAAACAAAATAAAGCTTTCAGTACTCGTTAGCTTACTGCTACAATTAGACACTGCGCCCTGCCCACTCTGTTGCCAGATTTGAGAGAAATAAGCAACCAGGTCTATGAAAACAAGCCCCAAAGAAGCAACACATACATGATGTTGTGTAATTTGAAACCAAAACTAAGGCCTCAGGATGACTTTAAGACTTGAACATGGTCCTTTTTGTTTTGTAACATTGAATACAAAAAAAAATAGAAGTATTTATAAAAAGATTTTTTTTTTAAAATCCCAATCCCTGATTTTTTTCTCCCGATTCCGATCCTTTGAAAATCACGTGATCGGCTCCGATCCCCGATCACGTGATCGGATCAGGACATCTCTAGTCTTCAGCAACTCCAAGCCTACAAACACACATCCTAGTCATCATAGTATGACGAAGATGTACTATTTTCTGTCTGTCTTTAATCCCATCAATTCCTATATTTTCTACATCTCACCTGGCAAGAACCCCAGGGTGAGGGAGCTGAAGGAACATATATGTGAATGTATCTTATTCTGTGTAGAAAGCAGCATTACGTGAACAATTGGAATCTGAACGTCTGACGATTATATCAGGAAACACCTTAAAGCCTCTTAACTTAAGCCCCACGGACCCGTATCCAGGGCCGAAATTGCGTCATTTGCAGGAAACAACGTCTAAGGAACCTTCATATTTAATAAACTATGAATGTTTTATATCCATATGACGGAAAAAAAATCATTTAACTGATCTTTTTAATTAATAAATTTTTAAAAACTCAAAATGCTAACAATGACCCTCTGAATTAGCCCAGAGCGAAAAATGCTAACCTATTACTTCACCGAAAATCACTCCTAGCACCCTTATTACTTATCCTAGCTGCACATCCAACACATCCTTTATGATCGTAAGGAGACACAGAATCTATTGGTACCCACCTCAACACTCAAAGATGACAAATTAGCGGAGAAAATAACAAAACCTACATCAAAACATGTCGCGCTAGATAGCCAAAAACGCTAACATGGCTTACCTTGGTCTTTATCTGGTCTTCAATGTCATTCAAACGATAAAAACGATGGTGTAGTTAATCCATAGGTTAATCCAATGTGTCTGTGTCCCTTTGAAATGTTCTGATAATCCATAAGCAATAAAACTGCTTTTCCGTTTCCAGATATCAGAGCAGGGATATTCCTATGCTCTGCAAAAGCTTGCATGTGCAAAGACGCCTAAATCTGTCTAAAAAGGTAACATATCACTTGTTTTGCCTCAATCTTGATACAGGGTACTTATTATCTGTTGTACTTTGGATTCCTAAAGCTTTTAGTCTACTAACCCATCATCCAAAGTTAGTTTTCACTATAAGTAGGCTAAAAAATATATTTTGGACGGAAACTATAATTTATAGTTTTTTACCATGTTCAATCTCAATTTCCTTTGAAATAAAAAAACATCTATATTGATTCTGACTTTTCCACATCCAACTCACAGGTTTATCATTACTTTGAGAATTTTTTTTAATTAATTTAACCCTTTTAGAAGGGAAGATATGGTAATTTGTTCTGTGAATGTCATTTTCGAGCCTGAAACCTGTAAAACAGGCTTGGGGCCTAACAGGTAACCTCTCAAGGTACAGAAAAACAAGCCAATCAGCTGTAGCCGTGAGCAGGAAGTAACACAAAATAAAGTAACTGTGCCTTTTAGAACTACATGCATGATCAGAGTGAGGACGATTTCTTTAATCCCACATACATTTTTATATTTTCTTCATCTCACCTGGCAAGAACCCCAGGGTGAAGGAGCTGATCCAGAGAGCCAGCAGGGACCCGACCGCTGTCCCCTTCCCCGCCAGCTGGGAGTATCTCAGGGGCATCTTGATGGCTGCGTAGCGATCCAGCGAGATGAGGAACATGGACATGATGGATGCTGTGCAGGGCGACGTGACAAAGGCCATTCGCATCAAACACCTGATTTTTCCCTGAGCTGGAGGCAGAGATGGCAAAAGTACACACATCCTTTACTCAAGTAGAAGTACAGATACTTGTGTTTAAAAATACTCTGGTAAAAGTAAAGAAGTGTGGGCTTAGAAATGTAGTTAAAGGTGGGGGAGGTAAGTTTGAGAAACCGGCTCGAGATACACTTTTTGTTATATTCCATGGAATGCTCTTAACATCCCGATAGCAATGAATATCTGAAGTGCTTTGACAATAAATCCATTAAAGAAAAATTCATCTGTGGAAGCCGTAGTACTGTAAAAAGCACGACCAATCATTTTCGCCGGCCCAGCTAAAATAATTGGATGGCCTACCTGCCTGTCAGCCTTCCATCTGTGCACAAACTTATATCGTGCCCTCATTGGTCATGTTCGTGTGTGTTGGAGGAGGGGCTCTCTAAGGAAGTCTGAAGGAAGTGGCAGATTTTTTCCGGCTGTGCATTTTCAAATTCTAGCGCACTCGAGCTGGTTTCTCCAAAATGACCTACCCCACCTTTAAGTCAAAAATACCCATGACTAGCAGCTGTTTTAAAGAGTACCTGACCTCCCTTTATATTAATAGAACAATAATGTCATTGTTAGCTAATGAATGTTTCCAGGCTGAATAACGGCAACATGACAACGTTTTCATTGGTCCCTCTTCTTTAGAGAAGACCAGGAAATGATGGATTCACGGATCGTGTTCAAATCAATAGGTACTTCCCACCTCTGGCTGGAGGCTCTGAGTTTGTTGGAGGATCAGAAGTGACGCTGTTGACGTTGAAGTCCTCGGTGGCGAGGCCGGTGATGGCCACTCCCACCAGGGCATCGGCTAGTGCTAAATTGAGGACGAAGACCCAGCTCTGGCTCCTCTTCTTCAGGAGCAGCTTCAGGAGAGCGGCCGCCACCAGCAGGTTGGTGGAGATGATGAGGCCAGAAGCGATGCTGAGGATGAAACCCATCACTCGAGGCCGCATGATGCTTTCTGTCGGTGGTTCATGGGAGTTCATGCTCTCAGGAGAAATGCTAACGGCCGCCTCAGTGCTCGCATGTCCACTTAAATATGACATTTTCAGGGAGTTACTTTGAAAAGCAAATCTTTGCAATCCAACAATAATTTCCCCGTAGAAGAAGTATTTTAACAGAACTATTTCAATTGGGAGAAATCAAGGTTGTTAACTAAAGCTGCTCAACTATCACATTGTTGATTTTTATTTGACACAAAATTATACCTGAATGTGATGAGGAATCAGATGGCAAAAAAAATGCCCCTACTGTAAGTCATACACACAAAGATATCTCTCTAACAAATAATATTTAACCTTTATCCAAAGAAAAGGTGTGCAGGGATGGTCAAATGTAGTTCCAACATTTCAAGTTTATTAACATAAACGTTGTTACTACCCATCTCCGTCTATTAATAATCTTGAAAAAAACTATTACAATTTAAAATCCATAAAGCTGATATTGTTGCAAATGTGTTATTTGCACAATTAGAAAATAAACTGAGATTTGCACAGATGCTAAAAAACAAATGGTAAGACCTCCTATAAGTGACAACGCCATGCCATGTTTGATCAACAAAAGATGAAAAAGCTGATATTGTCCCGATGCGTTAATCCAATCTCACGTCATGTTTAAGAAAGATAGCCGGTTCTTAAAACATCTGTCCAATTTCACCGGGTGTGGATCCTTTCAATCCTATCATCAAATGCAGAAGGACAGAAACACAAACAGCATTCACAGCTTGTCCAGCTCTTGTCCCCTCCCCTCACACACTCACTCACTCTCACACACACACACACACACACACACACACACACACACACACACACACACACACACACACACACACACACACACACACACACACACACACACACACACACACACACACACACACACACACACACACACACACACTTATCCCAGCCTCCTGACAGGAAGACCTATATTTGTATCATACATTTACTGTATTATTATCCCTGTATCATTTTTTGTCTGCCAAATATTATTTTGTCTAAGGCTTGGTTAGTGTTACTTTAGTTCGTCAAAGAATTCTGAAATCTTTATGAGGCTTTTTGGGGGGTTTTCTTTTCCTTTAGTTTGTTCTATAGGTTTGTGTGCATGAAATCCCTGTGTTCCCTCCAGAGGGAGTTTCTCTCGCACACACTCCCGCCCCTTTGCCCAAAACGCCTCCGCTGGACTCCTTTGTTTTTTTCTGTAAAATAAGACATCAATACGTGTACTCACGCTTCAATTGGCTAGCGCTCCAAAACATTGTACATAATAGGCTGAGGGGCGGGACACCTCTAAGTGGTTGACCAATCATAACAGAGCCGGCCAGCTAACCAATCAGAGCAGACTGGGCTCTGGTTTCAGACAAAGGGTGAAAAGAGGTGCTGCAGCACAGAATGAGAAAAATAAAGAGATTTTTGAACATTAGAGCATGGAGACATGTCCCAGTAGAGACACTACATACTGATATACACCTGAACATCAGCAGGAGAGGACTCTTTAAAGTAGAGACACTACATACTGGTATACACCTGAACATCAGCAGGAGAGGACCCTTTAAAGTAGAGACACTACATACTGATATACACCTGAACATCAGCAGGAGAGGACTCTTTAAAGTAGAGACACTACATACTGATATACACCTGAACATCAGCAGGCGAGGACTCTTTAAAGTAGAGACACTACATACTGATATACACCTGAACATCAGCAGGAGAGGACTCTTTAAAGTAGAGACAGTACATACTGATATACACCTGAACATCAGCAGGAGAGGACTCTTTAAAGTAGAGATACTACATACTGATATACACCTGAACATCAGCAGGAGAGGACTCTTTAAAGTAGAGACACTACATACTGATATACACCTGAACATCAGCAGGAGAGGACTCTTTAAAGTAGAGACACTACATACTGATATACACCTGAACATCAGCAGGCGAGGACTCTTTAAAGTAGAGACACTACATACTGATATACACCTGAACATCAGCAGGAGAGGACTCTTTAAAGTAGAGACACTACATACTGATATACACCTGAACATCAGCAGGAGAGGACTCTTTAAAGTAGAGACACTACATACTGATATACACCTGAACATCAGCAGGAGAGGACTCTTTAAAGTAGAGACACTACATACTGATATACACCTGAACATCAGCAGGAGAGGACTCTTTAAAGTAGAGACACTACATACTGATATACACATGAACATCAGCAGGAGAGGACTCTTTAAAGTAGAGACACTACATACTGATATACACCTGAACATCAGCAGGCGAGGACTCTTTAAAGTCGAGACACTACATACTAATATACACCTGAACATCAGCAGGAGAGGACTCTTTAAAGTAGAGACACTACATACTGATATACACCTGAACATCAGCAGGAGACGACTCTTTAAAGTAGAGATACTACATACTGATATACACCTGAACATCAGCAGGAGAGGACTCTTTAAAGTAGAGACACTACATACTGATATAATAATAATAATAATAATAATAACTTTTATTTATATAGCGCTTTTCAATAACCCAAAGTCGCTTACAAAAAAAATTAAAAGTACAGAAAGGGGGTGAACAGGCAGAAGACAACATATTGGACAAGAAAATTGAACATGAACATTACATGAACAGGCAGAGGACAACACAGGGGGGGAGCAAGCATAGGACAACGAGCAAAAGACAACATAATGGAAAAGAGGAAAGAAAAAGTTGATGAATGTATGAATAAGAGATGCAGCGTGGGGTGAATAAGAGATACAGCGTGGGGTGTGAGTGAAGTCAGTGGGTTGGGGGGTAGGGTAAGTTGAAGGCTTGGGAGAAGAGGTATGTTTTCAGCTGGGTTTTGAAGGTAGACAGTGTGGGAGAGTGGCGGACAGATTGGGGGAGGGAGTTCCAGAGGCGGGGTGCTGATCTGGAGAATGCTCTGTTGCCAAATGTTTTGAGTCTTGATGGTGGTACTGTGAGGGAGAGAGTGGAGGAGGATCGGAGGGCTCGGGGGGGGTTGTAGGGGATGAGGAGGTCAGAGAGGTAGGGGGGGGCTAGGTGGTGAAGGGCTTTATAGGTGAGGAGGAGTGTTTTGAAGATGATGCGTTGTTTGATGGGGAGCCAGTGAAGAGAGCGGAGAACGGGAGTGATGTGTTCACGGGTCCGGGTGTGGGTGAGGAGGCGGGCAGCAGAGTTTTGTACCATTTGGAGTCTATGGAGGGAATGGGAGGAGATGCCAGTGAGGAGGGCGTTGCAATAGTCGAGGCGGGAGGTGATGAAGGCATGGATGAGGGATTCAGCAGCACGGGGGGGGAGGTAGTGTTTGATTTTGGCAATGCGGCGGAGGTGGAAGTAGGAGATCTTGATGATGGAGCTGACATGGGGGTCAAAGGAGAGGGTGGGGTCCAGGATAACGCCAAGATTGCGTGCCAGGGGGGAGGGGGTGATGGTCGATATGAACCTGATATGAACCTGAAAATGAGAATAATACAGTATGTCCTCTTTAATCTAAGAACTTGTGGAATGCCTTTAGACCCCATGTTAAAATCCCCAACTTTACAGCAGAAATATGTTAACAAGCTTGATCCCGATTCAAGACAACTGTACCGGTTGAATCTTTATAGAACTTGTCCGTCTGGTTAAATCATACTATCACAACGGAAACCTATAGGGACGTCATGGAGAACAGGTCCATATATTAAAGTTGTGTAAGTGGCCTTAGCGATAGTAGCCTTGGTGATGTGTGTGCAAAGCATGTCCAGCCTAATTGATTGCTTTGGCTTGCATCCAAGAAATACTGTATATTGCATAATCTTTGTAAGACTTTTCCACAAGGTATCATGCACAATGAATAGATGCAACTTAGACCGGACATTAATCAACAATCTTTTTCTGCAGATATTGCATAAAAAACATAGTGATGTATTCATCATCAGGAGGGATAATATAAGTTGTTTTTGTGCTGCAGAGCTGAAAGAGCTTAGATAAACTCTAACCCTACTGGATGATGTCCCACTCCGGCCCCAGGAGAGACATCTGGCATGATGGGATGATTTTCCACTAAGATTCACACACAAACAGGTCTGCCTAATGACGCTTTCTCGCTGCACACACTCTACACATCACCTGGCATCTCACCAGCTTCATAAAGTGGTTACTGTAAAGCAAATAAATGTGACTGAAAACATCCCAACCTAAACTTAAAGGGGCCCTTTGTGCTCATTTTCAGGTTCATATTAGTATTTAGTGTCTCTACTGTGACATGCTTACATGCTTTAATGTTCAAAAAGCTCTTTATTTTTCTCATACTGCCTGTGCTGCAGCACCTCTTTTCACCCTCTGTCTGAAACCAGAGCCCAGTCTGCTCTGATTGGTTAGCTGGCCGGCTCTGTTGTGATTGGTCAACAATAGAGATGTCAATTGCATGTTTATATCTTGAGAAGTTCTTTATTAATCATGTTAAATTGAGATAATCTGACTATTCGTTGAGTCTTTTATGAATAGTCATAAAAGTCATTAAAGACTCACAGAAACACACACAGAAACTATTGTATTTGTTTTTGTTTTGATTTTTTGTAAAGCGTCTTTGAGCATTAGGAAAAGCGCTATAAAAAAAATGCAATGTATTATTATTATTTTATTAGATCAAGATTTTATATTGTCTAATACAGAATCAGAATCAGGATCAGAATACCTTTATCCTGTTAAGCCCAGGAGGACCCTAATCCGGGTCTGGCGGGTAGCTTTTTCACGAAACTGTGTCTCAGGGCTTCTTAATATTTAAAAGCCTATTAATGTGTCATACCAGATTAACGGGAAGAAACTCAGCTAACTGATGATACGAACAATTTTTACCAAAACAAAACACAAGTCTCATAAAAAGTGTCTAAATGACCCCTGAGCGAAAAAATGCTAACGCACTTGACACAGAACTCAAGGTAAAGATACCCTTATTACTTATTGTAACTGCACATACAAGATATCCGATTAAAGCTGAGATTCCACAGATTATATAGGTATTAGTATCATCACTGAGCAATCAGAACTCGCAGCAGGGGAAGCAAACACAGACATCATAACACGTAGCATTACGGAGCAAACACGGGAGATCGTCTCACCTTAGCTGTTATTCTGATCAAAAGTTGTCTTCAATGACATTAAAACGATAAAAACGCTGCTGAAGGTTAACCCATAGATTAATCCAATGTGTCTGTCACTTTGAAAAAATTATTGATAATCCATAATTCCATTTTTATGTAAAAATCGGAGAATTAAAATTAGCTGCTAATGGTAGCCACCAGAGTGTATCACAGCTTCCGGTTTTGGCTACGCGTCACTCTCACTCCTTATTTGGTTATGTGTGTGTGAATGTGGAACTTCCCCTCGATTCCATTGGCTCTAGCGTAAAAAGAAATGTCAATCATCAAAATCGATGAAGGGGGGCCAGAGATAGGTCAAATCTACCCAAATGAGCCCAGAAGTGGTTTTTTTTGCTAAATCTCTCTAAAACGGTCAAATGTCACTTGTTTTGCATCACTCTTGATACAGGGTACTTATTATATGTTATATTTTGGATTCCTAAAGCTGTTAGTCTACCATCCCATCATCCAAGGGTGGTTTTCACAATAAGTAAAAAAAAAATTGGGCGGACACTATCATTTCCATTTTTTTACTGTGTTCAATCTGAATTTACTTTAAAATAAAAACATCTATATTGATTCTGACACTTCTACAGCCAACTCACAGATGTAACCTTGCTTTGAGAAAAAATATTATTAATTTAACCCTTTTATAAGTGAAGGTATGGTCATTTGTTCTGGGAATGTCATTTTCGAGCCTGAGACCTGAAAAACAGGCTCAGGGCTTAACAGGTTATTAGTCCCACAGAGAGGACATTTAAATTGTTACAGCAGAAAAGAGCCAAAGACAGCTTAATATTACATGCATAAAAAAGTATTAAAGATAAAACAAACTTTACTTTTGAAAAGGAATCTAACTTCTATACAACCAACGTTAATATCTAGGTCGTCTCCGATACCGAGATCCGGTGCTGATATGGCTCCCGAAAACGGCCGTCCTATCTCTAGGACTAAACCCCCAAGAATCTACATGCAAGACCACCGTAATCTTCTTAGGGGGGCAATTACAGCGTGGCCTCTAACACCAGCCGCCCGTTCTATCACTTATTTCAGGCACTAAAGCGTCGGATGCCCGACCACCAGGATAGCAAAACGGAGTGCGTAGTAGGTGTTGGTGGGCTGGTAGAACCCCAGAGCAGTATCTAAACTGCCCCTGGAGGAGAAACCCTGTGTCGTTGGGAAACTCCCTAATGAAGGCAGCTTCAGGACCCACAATCCCTAACCCCCAATTTTGATCCCCAGTTACAGTATACCAATTAAAACAATGCAAATGTAATATCAAACATAGCCAGAGTCAAACATTAATATCACAGCAGTGATATTACCACATCAGCAGAGCACATGTCATATTTCAATATCAATCAAAACCACAGTAACCAATGTGAAACTATAGTTTAACCTTAGCAGGGTTTATATTCCCCTTAAACAATTTCAAATCCAAATTATCAACTAATGTCAGCCTTTTCCAAGGAAGGGTGTTCTTACCTTACTCTAAGACCAAGCATATACCGTCAGAGACCACGAGAGAGACCAGGAATTGAGTCGAAATGTACAAAGTACAAACCCGTTTTATTAAGTTTTTAAGCAAAGATAGAGGATTTACAAGAATCCAAAAAATAACAAAAGAAAGATACAAAATGGTTTTACATGGACACAAGTTCAAAGTACAAAAGCAACAGGTTCACGAGTGAACCCCTAGAGCCAAGACCCAAAATCAAGCCTAATAAAAGTCCCCCCAAGCTCTAAAGCCCCCCCTTGTTTCTCTTAACACATCAGGTGGTTTCCCCTTTTTCTATCTTTGAGGGAGAAGGAGGTCACATATGTTCAACTTTTACTTAATGAACAATTAAAAGTGTAAAGTTAAAATAAAACAAATAAAGACTTATAGTAATAATATGCAATTTTAACAAGAGGGAATATGAACATTATTCATGAAAGCAGAACACATTGTGAATGTCATGTTTACAATCAAGTTTTTTTCTTTAAACATTTCATTTCAAATATGCAAACTTTATACTCTAATTTATTAACAGAGACTTCATTTATTAACAGAGACAATAACAATAGACACAGCTTGTCTCTAAGATTCGCTGGCCCAGGAAGTTGATTCAAATATTTACATAGTCCGTCCGCATCCTGTGCTCATTGTCTTCGTCAACCATTGTAACCGTTGTCAAGGTGTCAAAAACCAACTCAGAATTGTGGTTAGAACTTTTTTTTTTCCCTTCTAGAATGCATAATGTGCATAGGTTAAGAGTTAAGGATGTTCTTTCTAGTTTCATATGTCTGGTTTCACATGTCTGATAAGACATTATTGAGACATACATCCTTTCCATCAAACCAAATTATAGCCAATTTAACAAATGTTATTAATGGTAAGCTTAATAGAGGTAGGTGAGGTCTGTCACAGCCACTTAAACGGCAGATGTGTCAACAATATCTTGAGAAGTTCTTTATTAATCATGTTCAATTGAGATAATCTGACTATTCCTTGAGTCTTTTATGAATAGTCATAGAAGTCATTAAAAAAGACACACAAAAATTATTGTATTGCTTCTGTTCTGATTTTTTGTAAAGCGTCTCAGAGCATTAGGAAAAGCGCTATAAAAATCCCATGTATTATTATTATTATTTTATCAGATCAAGATTTTATATTGTCTAATACAGAATCAGAATACCTTTATTCGTCCCACAGAGGGGACATTTACATTGTTACAGCAGAAAAGAGCCAAAGACAGCTCAATGTTACACAAAGCATGCATAACAAATTATTAAAGATAAAACAAACTTTACTTTAAATACTTTGGTTTTTGAACTAATTCTGCCTAAAATCAGCCTAAAATACACATTCCCTTTGTGCTTCTCAACTATATATTATCAAACATACCCACTAGTGAACAACAGAAGAAGACAGACGGGAATCAAACACTAAAGGGAACAGCAGAAGAAGACATAGGGGAAGTAATCACTAAAGGGAACAGCAGGAGAAGAAAAAGAGGAAGTAAACAGGAACACGGTATGGGCTCTGAGCGTGTTTAAAGACTGGTTAATGGAAAAGAAAGTCGGACAGAGTCGTGCAGTGACGAATCCTAAAACCCAGAAGTGAGTTCGCATTTGACCACTTCCTGTTCCCTCGTCTCAGAGCCAGGCCCAGCTCCAGGATGAAATTACTGAGGGAGCTGTTAAAAAATCCGAGGGGGCGTTTTTTTCTCTCTCACAACAACGAAAAATACTGGCAATGTAATGAATTGACACACCGAGCTTTTTCCTTCTCACTGCTCTCTCTTTGCTTCTTTATTTTTATTCTTTACCCCTTTCATTCTGTTATTTTCCTCTGATCTTTAATAATAGATAGTAGATAGTTGATAGATAGATGGCTGCACTTTGGTTAACAGACTAACATTGATTTCCTCAATTTATAAATGGACAGGCTCTGCAATTATACCATAACCTTTTCTCCTCTATCCCTTAACTCCTTTTCCTATACATATTTACTTACCTCTAGTCAGGTCAGGATTAAAGAAATATTAATCTGGTTGATTTTTTTATTTCCAGGATTGAATGTTCAGACCAAGGCCTAAAACCTGGCATTTCATAAGAAAGTGACTAATATATAAACCAAATGTAATATTGGATCAAACACTACACCAAATGGACAGACGCAGATTAAAATAAAGTCCCCTGGTTTGTCTCTAGAGTCTAACTGCCATGAGAAAAATCAAATCAATGTTCCAAAATCCGCCACTAGATGTCGCTCATTGTACCAATACGGTTGATATAATACATAACATTATTATTCTAGTAAAAGGGCTCGCTTTGGCAAAAACCTGATCCATACAGGCAGCCCTAAATAATAACAAGTAACCATCATGTGTGGTGCTATCTGTAGTTGTCAGTCTTATTTTGTGTTGATGTCAAACAACATGGATTTCAAGTCAATATACGAAAGTAAATTAAGAAATGAAGTGAACAAGCTGATCTTCAAGTTCCTCAAAAACACTGGTCTGAGGACAAGGATTTAATATAAACATTTAATAAATCAACAGTAGGTGGCGATATATGCTCCAAGTGGAAGCGATTCGCCATTAAAGAAAAAAGAAGAAGAATGTAGTAGAAGAAGAAGAAGAAGACGAAGAAGTAGTAGTTGAAGAAGTAGTAGAAGAAGAAAAATATGCTAACGCTACAAAAAGGCACACTGTTTTTGCTGACATGTAAAATTTGATTTCACCTTGCTCTATTTTTTTTAACGCACGTTCAAAAACGGGAACATTTTCGGGAGTTTCAACCGGGTATCAGCCACCGACAACGGGGACTCTGCCCGGAAAACGGGGACGTTTTGGTCACCCATCCGACTGTGTTTACAGCTAAGCACACACGCCAACATTAAGACTACAATCTCACTTGGGGTTGAGGCTTTTTTTACCCGTTGCTTGACTGCTTGCCCACATATCTGATCCAAACATAGTAACGTGTATTGTGGAAAATAATTATTTAAAGTTATTTAATAATTGTGACATTTATTGTACTTTTTGATGGATGAATGATGCTCAAAGTGAGGGGGCACTGTAGTTCCTTTATTGCATAACGTTAGCATTTTGCTTCTGCGATTAGATGTATGATTCGAAAATGATAAAAGTAGGGTAGACATTAGATTAGGATGAGATTATCCGGCTGAACAAAAACGTGCATTTATCAAACAGGTTCGTTTTCCACAGACCTTATTTCCAGCTATTTTTCAAAATCCTATGGAGAAATCCCATTGCTTTTTTGTCGAGGGAACCCATGCTCAGTTTATTTCCGGGTCGGCCTACAAAAATACGTCATCCCTGCACCACTCTATTTAGTCCCTGACACCCATCTCTAGTTACAGGTGCCAACATACTAAACTAGCAGGGGCTGCCCCACTTTCCACAAAGGTCTGTGTAGAGATACTTGTTTTCCTCAATGAGAGCCTTGATCAGAACCCTGCATGCTTCAGTTCCTTTGTTTAGCACCGCGTCCACCACCTCTCGTGCTCTATCAGTTTCGGATTTGGTTGGCATGCTGGCTGACGTCTTTTCAGAATCATTGATCACTCTAGAGTGTAAGAGTTTATCTATAAGGTTATTCAGGATAGGTGAAGTCACTCTTTGAACCAACTCTGGCCGAACTGAGAACAGCCACTGGTCTGCTGTGACTCTACTCTCTGCTGGGTCTCTGCCCTCTGCTGGGTCTCTGTCCTCTGCTGGGTCTCTGTCCTCTGCTGGGTCTCTGTCCTCTGCTAGGTCTCTGTCCTCTGGGACCATTTTCTGGGACATATCCTGCCTTGGACCTGGTAGATAAACAGGGAAAATACTTTTGTTGACCAACAATCACATTAAACAGATCTGTTCAAAATTAAAGTAACTCGACATTCCCAGGGGTGGTTATTCGTTCACTTATTTTATGTAACATTTCCTCATTAAAATGTCTAAAAACTACTACACCTGTGTTATTCATATTTTGTTTAATATGTAAGGTAACAGTACGTTTCATCACGGTCTCCTGTAATGCCGTCGTGTCCACTTAAGCATGAGAAGCTGAAGACTACAACTCCCATGATGCCACGCTGTTTCACCACCACACCACCCTCCAGCTTTACTGTAGATCAGGGGTTTTCAAAGTGTGGGTAGGTGAGCCTCCCCTCAGAGAACATAAGAACAGCCGCGCCCCCCCACCCAATTATTATTGCTGTTATTATTATTATTGTTGTTGTTGCTATAATGCAGGGGTATTCAATTGCATTTCAAAGAGGTCCAGTAAGAGAAAATGTAATTAAATGCTCTGTTTTCGCTGTCTACCTTCCGCCATTTGAAATTACTCCGACTGTTTCTCTCCTCTTGTCTCGTCTCTGTGTGTGTGTGTTTGAATCTATCGTGCTGACTGCACCGATTTGATTGGCTGAGTAGCGTCACCTCCTTAAAACATTAAACAATAACTTTTTAAAACCTTTTTATTTTTATGTTTTAAACATATTGTATAAAACTCCCCCACTACTTGGACTATTCCTTGCACCCCTCTAGAATAAGCCTGAATGGTCTCAACCATATTGCATCAGTAACGTGCACTTGTTATTATAACAAGATCGCAAGGACGCTGGTAGCGATCGGAAAATTGAGTGTTGTTCAGTTTGTGTGTTGTGGAACATGCGTGTCCGTGCATGAAAATATACCACACACCCAATTACAATTGCATGTTCAATTCACTACCCTGGAAGTTAATACAGTTGTTAAAGTTGGAACAGCCTGTGGACAGCCGTTCTTCCTTGCATGTCAGTCGCCGACACCTTCTTACAGAGGACAGGCACATCTAGCTGCAGCACGACCCGTATATTTCCGCACGCCGGTTCTCAAGACATATTTTTTTTAACATTTTCAACATGGTGGATAAATCCTTATATGCTCCCGGTAACACACTGAACGTCAACTTTGCCTCCTTATTACACTCACCCCTACTTTAGTGGGAACAATGAGTCTGCGTCTTTGATGCACAGAGGAATAAACGCAGATCATACTCTGGCTGCAGCCTTTACCGGTACTTGCTTTTGATCAAAGTCAATGTGGAAAACCTGCACTCACACAGGTAGGTGGAGGTGAAGGGAACTCGGTTTCCACAGACAGCCACAAATGGGCAAGTGTCACTTTACTCGTCTTTTTCTCGTTCTTTTGTGTCTCACGCTGCGCCTCCCCTGAAGCTTTCCGCGCCCCCCAGGGGAGGCGCGCCTCGCACTTTGAAAACCGCTGCTGTAGATAACTGCAGAGCCCTCTAGTGGCAGAACCTTACAGGTTGTGTGTTTAACGTAGTAAAGATGCTCCTGCCTTCATCAGTGATGTGGACGACAGACAACAGAACGTCCAGGAGCAACGCTGTGAAGCAAAGAGCTGTTGCATTGCTTCTAAAGCAGGTTCATCATATTGAATCACACCACTTTAGTTCAGAGGTAATGTTAATCTAATGTCATTCACTTTGGAGCCTCACTAGGATGTACCAGTTTATATCATTCATCTTTTATTTGGAATGTTTAATTATTGTTCTGTCCCTGTGATCTTTCTGGATGTGAGCATTTACTGTTATGCGTAACTTTATTCATTATTTTTATTTCCAAGACTGCTGAAATGTTTTTAATCTGCTGCCAGAAGAGCTTGAGTGTGTCCGGTCTCATGTCTGAGTGATTCTCTAGATGTGTGAAGAGTTTTCTAAAGCTTTTAGGGCGTAGAAAGTCTTACTTATAAATGTTGTTGTTTTGTTTTGTTCATGGTTCAGCCAGACTTACAGTGTAAAGATCAGAAAGAGCAACAGATGGATAACAAAGTAAGAATGAATCCAACTGCTAGCTTAGCATATGAGCAGCTTCCTGTTTCAGTGTCAAGTGCACAATGTGTTTCTTTAGCAGAGCTCTTCCTCAAGCAGCACTACAGTAACAAAGAGTTAGCACTGTTAGCAGCTGAGCATGCTGTGAGACTGACAAATCCCATTTTCCATCTCTTTAATATTACAGTGAGTAGACTGCAGAGGGCCCAAATAAAATCTAACTTATCTATTTAA
Organism: Notothenia rossii; assembly: GCF_949606895.1. NCBI lineage: Eukaryota > Metazoa > Chordata > Actinopteri > Perciformes > Nototheniidae > Notothenia > Notothenia rossii. Next base: position 5,973,219 of record NC_136907.1, read on the forward strand.
CACATTGACTAAATGGACGTTCTAATACTTTAATTCTTCTTCTTTTGGGGACAAAACTATTTGAATGTAAAGAGTCTAAGTCTAAATTATACAATTGCTATCTTTGTTAAATTAGTTTAATAAAGCTGCTTTATAACCTTTGAACGGTAGTGGATAGTATAAGGCGCTATTCATTATATAAGTGTATTTGTTAACACTGCAGATGTCTTTACCATCCTCTGCCTCACTGTGTGGCAGGTGGAGCTGGCAGATGGCAGCTTCATCAGAACTCTTCATATTGAACAGCGGCCCTGCTACCTGCTTACCAGCTATTTGGAGGAGTCTCTCCTTCAAAGGGACCGTCCTGTTCAGCAGCTCCGCTTTCTGAGCTATGACAAACAGCAGGCCAGTCAAAGCACACTGTAACACACCTGGACGAAGAGACCTGAACCTGTAGACACACAAGGGACAAGTTACTACAACAAGCATTCACAGGTGAATGACAGGTGTTCATGTGCAGAGCTGGGAAACTGACCGCTGTGTAAAGACTGATAACATCGAGAGGATCAGTCCGCTCTCTCTCAGCAACATTCAAGACTAATGCCATGCAATCATGAACTCCTCACAGATATCACCACAAGGGTTCCCCTCAAAACGCTTCCTCCTCTTTCTTTTTCTCATGATGGATGCACCAGCAGCATGTATTGCTAACTGTTTTCGTTTCGTTTATATGGTGAATGTAGGTGCCAGGCCCAGAGTCACCACATAGTGCCCGGAACATCCAAGTGTTGCCAACTCATCCCTCTAGCTCAGAGTCCAAGAGGAGCGGGTCAAATGGCCTGCAGAAAACATGACTTCATTGTGGAATCAGTTTGCTGAAGATGACCATATTCTGGAGGTAGCGGTAAAGGAAAAGGCTGATAGTAAGCTGAAAGCAATGACAACGATCATCGTCAGCATTGCAGCTGAACGTCTTGGAGAAGAGGGGGAAGAAAGCCTTCCTCAGCTGATGTGCATCCATTCCTTAGAAGAAGATCAGGATCCTCCATCGGGCTGAAATGATGTTGTGACAGGGCCAGAGAATGTACTGCCTTCATTGCCGACCACTTCAGTTCACCAAGGAGTTACCGAGACAAAAGCGCAGAGGGAAACTGGACGGCCTCGCAGGAAGACCAAGTTCTAACATCTGAAGCAGACATACTGTATATAGGCTCGAACTGGCAAATGCATACCAATTAACTCCACACAAACTGGTGCAGCTCACACTCATGAAACATCATGTCACTAACCAGATTATTCTGAGCGGGCGTGACTCGAAAAGATTGAGAACCACTGCTGTATACCATCTTAAACATAGATGCATTATATTCTGCTGGAATGAGATTGAATGCAATATTTGATGGTGAAAAGCATGACATTAATGTAATAGGATTACCTGTATGAAAATTCATTTGTGTGTTCAGGTGAGAAGGAAACTGAAGCCTGGAAGTATGACGGAAACACAAGTTAGTTATTTTTATAAAAATCAAATACAACTCTTGCTTGATGAACACAAACCACAATTCCAGAACATTGTAAGACAAATGAAAAACATTTTTAAATTCGACTGGATCCTGTCATGGGTTATCAACAGGTTAACATGTGACGTATGGCTGAGTGACCCGGTCTGCCGCTGTAGCCCGGTCACAGCAGTACCAGCCAATCACAGCACATTGGGGCGGGAAATTATAATTTAAGGTTTCTAGATCAATTGCGCGCGTAATAGCGTTTTCCTTGACAGCCCTAATAATAATAATATTTCTTTCAGTGGTGAAATATATATATACTTCACTCTGTACAACTGCTCCGCTCTCACCTTAATGTCTGTCGTCACTTCCTGTTCCACATCGGAGTAACCTGATGGAGAGAAGAGGTAACAGAGAAAAATAATAATTAAACATGAACAAAGAGAAACATTAGCAGCCAAAAATGATTAAAGAGAGCTGTAACAAGATGGAACTCAAATATATTGTTGTTGTACTATAAGGACATTTTAAGATCATATTTTAATGTACAATATCTTGATGAATGGAGGATGGTTTCACTACTCACAGTTCTTCTGTTTCTTGGCTGTGATCGTCTCACCATTGATCCTGTAGGGATGAACACAATCCAACAGTTTTGGACCTAGTTTAAAATAATTGTTCGTTCTTTGAGTTAGTCAGCTTCAGAGTCCTGACTGATCTCATGCTTTACATCCCATCATATCTTCTCTGCAAACACTACGACTGACTGCCACAGCTCTCAGCTGCATGACAGGAAGTAACTGCTCATTAATCTAGAAACTAAAAACCTGACAGGAAACCTTTTCCACTCTTCTGTCAAATCCCATATGTCTGTTAGAAAGTTGCTTACTAACTAAATGTGGCTTTGCATTTTCAGCTTACAATATATTGTTGGTATATATGGTATAAAAAGAGAGAGAGATCTGTTGTGATTCCCCAGTGTGAGAAACACATCCCTTTGTTTAATACAATACTGCTGAACCAGCAGAGACCCCTTACTGACCTGAGAGTCTCCAGTCTGCAGTGTGGACTCTCCAGAAGATCTCTCAGCAGCTCCACTCCTGAATCCTGCAGATTGTTCTGTCTCAGGTCCAGCTTTCTCAGATGGGAGGCCGGGTTGGACTTCAGAGCTGAGGCCAGAGCAGAACAGCTGATCCCTGACAAATTGCAGCTCCTCAGACTGAATAAAGAAAACATGATGTCACTTCCTAAAACAATGTTCCTGTTTGAAATAACTCAAGGTTTAATCAAATTCAAAATACACATCAAAGGAAATACACACGGAGAGAGGGCATGCACATGTTGAGAGATTTTTTTAAAACCATCCGTACGAACAAATTCCAAACTTCATTGCATCTCAACAAAAGGTGTTGATCTGTGGAATAACTGTAATGATGAGCTGAAAGATTGTGCAAGTTTATCTAAACTAAAACTATTATTTAGAAACCAAACCCTGAATGAGCAGGATCTGTGAAGTGATGCTTGTTATTTCTTGTCATTGTAAAACATTTTTATTTTAGGTTGTTTTGTTCAAAACAATAGTTTTTTTAAAACAATGAATTCAATATCACGGATGCTGATGACCTAATCTTTATTTTCAAGAAAAATGTACGCTAGAGGAGGACCAGAAACGTTTTTAAGCTTCTTTTTGCCTCTTTTGAACATTTCATTCATTCATTTCATTTCCATCTTTATTTCGAACAGATTTAAAAAAACAAATAAAAAATAATAAATGTAAAAAACAGAATACCGTAATGTTAGAATAAAGTATTTATCAATATTCATAATAATATTTATATATTCAACAAAAATATTCATAATAATAATAATAATAATAAATCATATGTGTCCGAAAGGGAGCAGGAGGAAGCAAATGCTTATTCATTCCCACCCCTTACTTACTGCTAATCAATGATTATCCTTTAAATAATTTCTGCAAGTTATTCCTACATACATTTACATTTATACATACATATACAATAATTTCTCATCTTCAATCACCTCTCTTCATTCTCATAGTTTTTCAAAAAAGTGTTTCTGTACATCGTTTTAAACTGAATGATGCTTGTGCTTTGTTTGAACTCCTGCTCCAAACCATTCCATAAAGTCACCCCACAGATTGTTATACTCATACTTCTCAGAGTTGTTCTGACCTTGATTTGTTTAAAATGTAGATTTCCTCTCAAATGATACCCACTCTCTCTGTCTATGAACAATGTTTTTAATTTCCTATGAAGTAGATTATGTCTTGCTCTGTACATGATTTGTGCCGTTTTAAATTTAACCAGATCAGTGAACTTCAATATGTGTGACTTCAAAAATAATACATTAGTGTGTTCAAGATATCCAACATTATTGATTACTCTTATAGCCCTTTTTTGTAATGTGCATAACGGCTGTAGGTTGGTTTTGTACGTGTTTCCCCAAATCTCCACACAGTAAATCAGATATGGCAATATTAGTGTGTTATATAGAGTATACAATGAGTTATAGTCCAGAATGTGTCTGGCTTTTCCCAATATTGCTTTTACATGAGTGATATGAGGTTTCCAGCTGATTGTGTGGTCTAGAACCACACCAAGGAACTTAGTTTCATATACTCTTTCTATGTTTATGTTATCTAGTATTAATTGCACCTGTGGATTTGCTTTATGTCACATGACAGAGACTATTTGAGTATTCATTTTTTTGGTTTTTTTGTACCTTGAACGTTTTTTTTTCCCGCTTCTCTTTGTTATAATTATTATAATTATTGTTGTTTGTTTTGTTTCTGACATGTTCAATACATTGACCAAAAAAAAGGATATACAAAATCAGCATACTACCATCTACAAGACATAGCCAGACTGTAAAAACTCCTGTCTCAACAAAACCTTGAGACACTTGTTTATTTACAATGTCTCTTTTTAACTATTTTCTATCTTTTTTATAAATTGTCTTTTTGTTCGACTTATTTTGATTTGATTGTTTTATGTGTTATTGCCAATGTAAAGCACTTTGAATGGCCTTTGTGTCTGATATGTGTTTTATAAATAAACTAACCTTAAACTTAACCTTGTTTAGCCTTTCTGAGGCTATTGCATGGTCAGATGAATGGTGTTATTATTATTTATACATTCATGTAACATTAGAATTAGATTCTGACACCTCAGTTTGTCTTAAAAGCAAAGATGTATACAACATGAGTGCAGTGCAGGGCTGAGGCTAAACAAGCATTCTTACTGAAACAGACCAGGACACCAACAATATGAACAAAGGGCTGAGACTGTAGAGGGTTAAGATACTCCGTGAGGATCAATGTGATATCAGCCTGATGTCTGCAGCTCAGAGTCAACACAACTCTCACATAATCATCTCAGCACAGAAGTTAAAGATGGAGAACTGACCTGAGAGCCTCCAGTCTGCAGTCTGGACTCTCCAGAAGATCACTCAGCAGCTCTACTCCTGAATCCTTCAGCTTGTTGTCTCTCAGGTCCAGATCTCTCAGATGGGAGGGGTTGAACTTCAGAGCTGAGGTCAGAGCAGAACAGCTGATCTCTGTCAACCTGCAGTTCTTCAGTCTGAATAAAGAAAACATGATGTTACTTTAGAAAACAAGGTTCCTGTTAGAAATAACTCAAGGTTTACTAATCTGTTCAGAGCTGAACAATGTTTTAATTTCAGCGAAGATGTAGAAACCAATCCCTGATAATCTGGAACTCTCTGCAGCAGTTTCTCTCATCAGATGTTTAACAACTCCTTGATCTCCCTCACAGCTCCTCAGTACTGACAGCATCTCCACTGACTCATGGATCCCAGGGTGGGTCTGTGGAAGCTCAAAAACTCTCCTTCCCACATTACCTTCTCTGATCTTTGTTATTCTTAACATTTGGATTCCATTTCCATTTGGAAATACAGACAAAAATGAAAGCATTAAAATGTCTTCGGGCAAATTCAGAAAATCATAAATACAAACAGATCTGTATGAACTGCAGTCAGTGAACTGACCTGAGAGTCTCCAGTCTGCAGTTTGGACTCTTTAGTCCAGAACTCAGCAGCTCCACTCCTGATTTCAGCAGAACGTTGTGACTCAGGTCCAGATATCTCAGATGGGAGGGGCCAGACTTCAGAGCTGAAGCCACCACTTCACAGTCAGTCTCTGATAGTCTACAGATAGTAAGTCTATAATAACACATACATTACAACTTGTGTTAGTCTAAAAACAGAGGAAACATTTTATTAACCAGTTAAGCCCTGCGCCTGTTTTTCAGGTCTCAGGCTCGAAAATGACATTCCCAGAACAAATGACCATATCTTCCCTTCTAAAAGGGTTAAATTAATAAATCTTTTTTCTCAAAGTAACAAACCTGTGAGTTGGATGTGGAAAAGTCAGAATCAATATAGATGTTTTTTATTTTTAAAGAAAATTCAGATTGAACATGGTAAAAAACTGTAAATTATAGTGTCCGTCCAAATATTATTTTTTACTTATAGTGAAAACTACCCTTGGATGATGAGTTAGTAGACTAAAAGATTTAGGAATCCAAAGTACAACATATAATAAGTACCCTGTATCAAGATTGATGCAAAAGAAGTGACATTTGACCTTTTTAGAGAGGTTTAGCAAAAATGAACTCCACCTCTGAGGTGATTTGGGTGGAAATGGGGGTTATACCGTTTCTCTAGAACCCATTCGTCAATTTTGGTGATTGACATCTCTTTCTGACCGTTAGAGCCAATAAAATCGAAGGGGAATCTCCCCACTCACACACATGCTAAAACAAAAAGGTGGGGGCTTCGCGCACACAGTTTTACACCAGAGTGAAGCTATTTCTAGCTCTGAAATCTAGAAACGGAAAAGCAGGTTTATTGCTCATGGATTATCAGAAATCATTTCAAAGTGACAGACACATTGGATTAACCTATGGATTAACTTCAGCAGCGTTTTTATCATTTTAATGCCATTGAAGACCACTTTTGATCAGACTACGACACAGGTGAGCCATGTTAGCGTTTTTAGCTACCTAGCGCCATATGTTTTGATGTCTGTTCTTGTTATTATCTCCGCGAGTTCGTATCATTGAGTGATAATGTCTGCACCCATCGATCGATAAAACATTTGTTAAATGAACATGCCCTCAGACACTGTTTCCTGCAAGATGTTGCGGGAGGGCCCAGGTACCGGGGTCTGTCGGGCTTAACAGGTTAACTTACTGAATTTGATGGAACAACTTTTAACATTCTCACGTCAATTTCATTTAATAAGAGATCTTATTTTAAACTCTTAAGCATTGTGGTAAAAACAGATCTGATTTAATATTCAAGAAACTTCAATGATATATTAATAACTGCATTCACTGATAACTGTAAATACTGCTGTGAGAAAACCTCTAAAGTCCTTCATTTGTTTGACATGTCGCCTCCATCACACAAAGAATATGAGGAGAAGACTTTGAAATGTAAAATGTCACATTATTATAAATAAATAGAATAACTAGGATCATTTCATTTCACTCTCAAAGTATTTAAAACATCAAACATTTGTATAGTGTTTATTTGAAGAAACAAAATTCTGATCTACACTTATTTATAAAGTTAATCACATCTGGACTTACACAGCCTTCCTGCAGCTCCTCACAGCCGGGATCAGTCTCCGTCGTCCCTCCTCTGATGTGTTGTACTTCCTCGGGTCCAACTCCTCCAGAACCTCCTCTGACATCTGCAGCGTGTAGGCCAGAGCAGAGCAGTGGAACACAGAGAGTTCCTTCTCTGATTTGTTCTCTGAGTTCAGGAACTCTGTGATCTCCTGATGTACTGAGAGGTCCTTCATCTCTGTCAGACAGTGGAAGATGTTGATGCTCCTTTCAGGAGAGGAAGGACCTCTCATCTTCTTCAGGTTGTTGATGGCTCTCTGGATGATCTTTGGCTGGTTTACTGTGCGACCCAGCAGGCCTCCTAAGAGTCGCTGGTTGGACTCCAGAGAGAGGCCGTGGAGAAAGCGGACAAACAGGTCCAGGTGGCCATTTCTACTTCTGAGGGATTTCTCCATGGCTTTCTTCAGGAAGACATCCAGGGATGAGTAATCCTGATCTCTCTGCAGGAAGTCCTTCAGTACCTCTGTGTCTCTGTTGGTGTAACAATGCAACATGTAGACTGCAGCCAGGAACTCCTGAATGCTCAGATGAACAAAGCAGTAGACTGTTTTCTGGAAGATCACACTCTCTCTTTTGAAGATCTGTGTACAAACTCCTGAGTGCACCGAGGCCTCGGTGACACCAAGACCACAGCGCTGCAGGTCTTCTTGGTAGAACATGATGTCTCCTTTCTCCAGATGTTCAAACGCCAGCCTCCCCAGCTTCAGAAGAAGCTCCCTGTCAGCCTCCGTCAGCTGCTGTGGACTCGTCTCATGTCCCTCTTCATACTTCTGCTTCTTCCTCTTGGTCTGGACCAGCAGGAAGTGTGAGTACATGTCAGTGAGGGTCTTGGGCAGCTCTCCTCTCTGGTCTGTAGTCAACATGTTGTCCAGAACTACAGCAGTGATCCAGCAGAAGACTGGGATCTGACACATGATGTGGAGGCTCCTGGAGCTCTTGATGTGAGAGATGATTCTGCTGGACAGGTCTTCATCACTCGATCTCCTCCTGAAGTACTCCTCCTTCTGGGCGTCAGTGAAGCCTCGTACTTCTGTTACCCTGTCCACACACTCAGGAGGGATCTGATTGGCCGCTGCAGGTCTGGAAGTTATCCAGACGAGAGCCGAGGGAAGCAGCTTCCCCCTGATGAGGTTTGTCAGCAGCACGTTGACTGAGGACTGCTGAGAGACATCAGACACAACCTCATTGTTTCTGAAGTCCAGAGAAAGTCTGCTTTCATCCAGGCCGTCAAAGATGAGCAGCACTTTACAGAGAGCCAGCTGCTCTGCTGTGAGCTTCTGTAAGGTTGGATGGAAAACATGCATCAGCCTGAGAAGACTGTACTGCTCACCTTTGATCACGTTCAGCTCCCTGAAGGAGAGCGGGATCACCAGACTGACATCTTGGTTTCCCAAACCCTCGGCCCAGTCCAGAGTGAACTTCTGCACTGAGAAGCTTTTTCCAACTCCAGCGACTCCGTTGGTCAGGACCGCTCTGATGAGAGTGTGTTGGTCAGGTGAGGCTTTAAAGATGTCCTGGCACTTGATTGGAGTGTCATGGAGGGGCTTCTTCTTGTAAGCTGCCTCCAGCTGCCTCACCTCATGTTGGGTATTAACCTCTTCACTCAGGCCTTGTGTGATGTAGAGCTCAGTGAAGATCCTGTTGAGGAGGGTTTCACTTTGATCAGTTCCTTCAGTCACACGTTCACATCTCCTCCTCAGACTGAGCCTATGTTCATCTAGAACCTCCTGCAGACCACTATCTGCTGGAAGAGAAGAACACATGTGAGAATAAGAAAATGCTTTTAAGAATCTGATGATTAAATAAAAAAAAAAAATGGTTTAAAGTGTCATGATTTTTATAAAACCTAATGTCTATAGTTTACATCACGACACTAAACAAAACGCACATTGTGACGACCCCTCCACACCACGTGGGATGCCGTCTGTTTGTGTGTGTTTGTGGGTGATGGCAGGTTCCAGTGGCTGAGGAGCTGCACCTGCTGGAAGCCTACAAGGGGAGCCAAGCCGGATACGTTGCTCTCTCACTCCTCTGGGCACTCTCTCCATGCCTCTGGGATCTGTTGCTGGTTCCGTTACTTGCTTGCTTATTATGAATAAACTATTATTATATTCATACCCCTCGTCTCGCCTTCCAGCTTTTTATTGCAGCCCAGGAGCCGCGTTGAAACACACATTCAAATGAAAAATCTTGGACATGAAGACTCCAGATGGAACCAACAAATACTAGCTGGCAGATATCTTACGTAAATGTTTGTGCAGGGCTAATGCTTTCCTGAGCGCCCAGGTAAAGATGCTGTATGTGTTCGGCCTCTTACTTTGTACAGTTCTGCTCTGACTGGCTGTCTGCAGTTCAGCCCTGGTTCTGAATCTTTCTTTACACTGGGGACAGGAGGGGTCTCCTAGTGGAGGTTGCTGCTCCCAGTATGAGGTGATGCACTGTCTGCAGAACCAGTGTCCACAGCTGGTAGAGACTGGATCCTTCAGGACGTCCTGACACAGAGCACAGCTGGACAGCTGCTCCTCCACAGGAACAGGACTTTTCTTCTTCCCTCTGTGGGGAGGAACACATCCTTTACAGCACTTTACATTAGTGGAGCTGATTCTCACCAATGGTACAACAAGGTGGAATATAATTACTAAATCACACAGCTTTGTGTCTGGATTAATAACATCAGCTGAATTAATCTGGTACACTACAGCACTATGAACCCAATTTGCATAGATGTGCTGTGAATTAATTTCATTAAACATATGGAAAGGAGGCCGACAAAATAATAATAATATTGATTTGTAAAAAGCCTGAGTTGATGCTTTGTCAGGTCTGTCTGCAACACAACAAGCAAAACACTTTAAATGTTTCCTGAATGGAGATAGCTAGCTTAGCTAGGCTAGGCTAGGCTAACATTGTAGCTGCTCCATCAACACTCAAAATAACTCCATCCAGTCATAAGAACAGCAGCTATTATATTGTTAGTACCACAGACAGTCTCTGGTTTATACAGGTACATGAATAACCCTGATTTAACATGAGGTGCTGTAGAGCTCTGGGTGTTGACGTTCCCTTTTCTGATTCATCTCAGTATGTCAGAGACCACAGGAGCAGGATCTCAACACTGACAGGTTTTTGTAACAGAGCGTCACAAACTTTACACTCAAGTAGTAACTTTTCCAGTTGTGTGAATACACAGGTGATGAATTTCACTTCTTCATTTCCTTCGTGTTGCCAGGTACAAATGTGTGTCTTTGTATTGACTCTACATGTAATCAGTTACATCTGCTAATGCTAAACACAACTAGCTCACCAGGAAATTACTATTATTAATAAACATCTAATACATCTAAAAAACTCATTTGTTGGAAGATTTATATTGTTTCAAATATTATTGTCATTTTAAAAACATTTCATGACACGGATACATTGATGATAATAGCATATTGAAATATCCAAAATATTGTTAACTCTCCTCTTTGTCCTTGTTACTGTACTTTACTGCCTTTATTGATGGGTTGTTGTAATTATAATTCCTTTGTGAAGTTTTACATGTTTGTATTTGATTTGCTCAACACAAAGTTCTAAATGTCGAGTGAGATAATTATTTTACTAGAGTAATTTACTTTGTTCTCTACTGCGTTTCTTTTTGTACTTTACTGCAAATCTTTACTCTAATAGAGTGGTGCAATTTCTCCATAGGATTTTGGAAAATAGCTGGAAATAAGGTCTGTAGTTGACACACATTTAAGAGACGGATCACATTTTGTTCAGTCGGATAATTTCCACATGTCTACTTTCTGAGGGTAGACATCTATCGATTAGATTTATGATTAGAAAAATATAAAAGTAGGGTAGACATGTGGGGATTATCCAAACAAAACCTGATCCTTCTCTTAAATGTGTCTCAACCACAGACCTTATTTCCAGCTATTTTCCTAAATCCTAAGGAGATATTGCATTGCGTTTTTGTCGAGGGAACCGGAAGGTACCCAAAACCTCCGGGTTTTAGGACGCGTCACTGCACCACTCTATCTACTACATTTCTGTACTACACTCTACAGAGTTTCTGTTCGCTCATGTAATAATAAAACAACAGTTCAGATTATCAGATTATTATCAGTCAGGTTAGAGTAGAAACAGAAACAAACTCTTACTTCCTGTCTGAGGGTCCAGGTTCATCCCTGAAGTCTGGAGGTTTCCATTCAGACGGGTCACTCTTCAGAGACAGACAATCACTCATCTTCTCCAGTCTGGAGATAAACCAGTAACACTGCTGGAATTAACACACACACACACACACACACACACACACACACACACACACACACACACACACACACACACACACACACACACACACACACACACACATACACACACACACACACACACACACACACACACACACGCAGATTATAATAACACAATTACATTATGTCAATCTAGACCATCCTAATAATAAAAGTTAGCGCTGAGTCTGCAATGTTCAAAACAACAGAGAGAGCCATAAATCTAGGTGTAGTCATGGACTCTGACCTGAGTTTCAACAGTCACATTAAAACAGTTACTAAATCAGCCTACTATCAACTAAAGAACATATCTAGGATTAAAAGACTAATGTCACAGCAGGATTTAGAAAAACGTGTCCATGCTTTTATCTTCAGTAGGCTGGACTACTGCAATGGTGTCTTCACAGGTCTCACTAAAACATCTATTAGAAAGCTGCAGCTGATTCAGAACACCGCTGCTCGAGTCCTTACCAACACTAAGAAAGAGGATCACATCACTCCTGCTCTGAAGTCTTTACTCTGGTTCCTCACGAACACTAAGAAAGTGGATCACATCACTCCTGTTCTGAAGTCTTTACTCTGGTTCCTCACTAACACTAAGAAAGTGGATCACATCACTCCTGTTCTGAAGTCTTTACTCTGGTTCCTCACTAACACTAAGAAAGTGGATCACATCACTCCTGTTCTGAAGTCTTTACTCTGGTTCCTCACTAACACTAAGAAAGTGGATCACATCACTCCAGTTCTGAAGTCTTTACACTGGTTCCTCACTAACACTAAGAAAGTGGATCACATCACTCCTGTTCTGAAGTCTTTACTCTGGTTCCTCACTAACACTAAGAAAGTGGATCACATCACTCCTGTTCTGAAGTCTTTACTCTGGTTCCTCACTGACACTAAGAAAGTGGATCACATCACTCCTGTTCTGAAGTCTTTACTCTGGTTCCTCACTGACACTAAGAAAGTGGATCACATCACTCCTGTTCTGAAGTCTTTACTCTGGTTCCTCACTAACACTAAGAAAGTGGATCACATCACTCCAGTTCTGAAGTCTTTACTCTGGTTCCTCACTAACACTAAGAAAGTGGATCACATCACTCCTGTTCTGAAGTCTTTACTCTGGTTCCTCACTAACACTAAGAAAGTGGATCACATCACTCCTGTTCTGAAGTCTTTACTCTGGTTCCTCACTAACACTAAGAAAGTGGATCACATCACTCCTGTTCTGAAGTCTTTACTCTGGTTCCTCACTAACACTAAGAAAGTGGATCACATCACTCCTGTTCTGAAGTCTTTACTCTGGTTCCTCACTGACACTAAGAAAGTGGATCACATCACTCCTGTTCTGAAGTCTTTACTCTGGTTCCTCACTGACACTAAGAAAGTGGATCACATCACTCCTGTTCTGAAGTCTTTACTCTGGTTCCTCACTAACACTAAGAAAGTGGATCACATCACTCCTGTTCTGAAGTCTTTACTCTGGTTCCTCACTAACACTAAGAAAGTGGATCACATCACTCCTGTTCTGAAGTCTTTACTCTGGTTCCTCACTAACACTAAGAAAGTGGATCACATCACTCCAGTTCTGAAGTCTTTACACTGGTTCCTCACTAACACTAAGAAAGTGGATCACATCACTCCTGTTCTGAAGTCTTTACTCTGGTTCCTCACTAACACTAAGAAAGTGGATCACATCACTCCTGTTCTGAAGTCTTTACTCTGGTTCCTCACTAACACTAAGAAAGTGGATCACATCACTCCTGTTCTGAAGTCTTTACTCTGGTTCCTCACTGACACTAAGAAAGTGGATCACATCACTCCTGTTCTGAAGTCTTTACACTGGCTTCCTGTGTGTCAAAGAATAGATTTCAAAAATACTGCTGCTGGTTTATAAAGCACTGAATGGTTTAGGCCCAAAATACATTTCTGACCTCCTGCTAAATGATGAACCATCCATATCTCTCAGGTCTTCACGGACTGGTCAGCTTTCTGTCCCCAGAGTCAGAACTAAACATGGAGAAGCAGCGTTCAGTTATTATGCTCCAAATATCGGGAAAAAACGCTTAAACGGTGAGTTTAACACGGTGAGTATCTGCATGTTTTATTATCTTTGCTTTTAAATTAGTGTTTTTAAATGCCATTTCATAATATGTTTCTTAATGCTCTAAATGTCTTTCATTTTTTAAAGCACTTTGAATTGCCTTTTGTTGAAAGCTGCTACATAAATGAACTTGCCTTGCCTAATGATGAACTTTGTTTAAATACAACAAATCAGTCAGACTTCAGACGGGCTGCTCTCCATTTTGACTGTGCTGTTGCATGTTATGTAATTCTGATAAATGAGGAAGCAGGAAATGACAACAGTTCCCAACATTTGAAGACGTCACCTTCGACTAAAGGAAGTATATATTTTTGTTTACAGAATATTTTCTGACATAAAGTATAACAGATTAAATGATTCATGTCTTTAAAACCCAGCAGAGCCTTTCGTTAACACTCACCCTGTTTCGCTCCTGCTGCTCTGTCGAAGTGTGTAATGGCGTCTGGCAGTCTGACTTCATAATTTCACTTTCAACTTCCCTAACTGTCTGCAGCTCCTCCCTTTGTTTCATAATCAGCCTTATCATCTAGATAGGAATATACATGCAGCTAAAAACAAGCAAAACAAACTTATTGAAGATAAAAATCAGATTATATGAGATCTATATATGTGTGTAGCTTTGTCCTGTGAGAACCATGAATCTCTAAAAAGTCAACTTTCCATGAGTTTTTCAGATAAACGGCTTTTTGACGATGCATTTCTGATCCAAGAGGCTTTTAAAGGCATATAGTTTAAAGAGGAGAACTGCCTCAACACATGAATAAATACTTGATCCTAGTTAATCTTAAACATTTAAAATAATCTGCACTCTAAAAACAAATGCTTTGGCTCTACAAAGAAAATCAACGCAACAGTTTGCATCGATGTTTATTGAGTTATGACAACTTCTAATGAAATTGTGTTAAACCAACAAAGTTATTTGAGTTAGGGGAGAAGGCTTTTCCTCTACAAGCAGAGGTGTTTTTAATGACCACTTACTTAATAATTGGTGGCATAAACGCAAGTTTTTAAGTTGATTACTCAAAAGATTAAGTTGTTCCGATTAGTTTTACCACATGATTTAAAAGGAATTTTAAGTTATGTACTTAATTACCATCATTGTGAACACACGTGTTTAAGTTGACAACCATTTATAAATGAAGTCACTTCAAATATATTGTATTCAATTGTTTTTTTTCTTAGCTTTCCGATGTTTTTGCCTTTAAAGAAAGAAATTAATTGATTCCACAACAAAAATATTAGGCAATTCACTTTTTATTTTGAACTGCAGTTGTTTATTTCAACACAAGATGTTTCAATCAGGAGAGAATTCATTTAGTTTGAACATTTATTGACACCATATGATAAGGTGCATGAACACCTGAAATCACAGCTGACTGCAGGAGAGAGGAGAACCATTTTATAGTTTGGCTGCAGCTCGTTGATTGGCTTCTGGAGAATGAGGTGAAATGTAATAGGTTAAAGAGAACGCCTGTGATGAGCTGATTATATGCAGCTGCGGAGTGAATGTATATACACCCAGTCTTCCTGAAAGAACTTGCGCTGAGCTTCATTTAAATCTTGAAAAAAAAGATAAATAACACAAATTTAATTTTCCCCACAAATAATAAATAAACACATTAACCATATTACCATGGGAAACGGGGACACAGCAAATACATGCTGCCATCACATCGAACTTAGAGGCCTTTGCATATTTAAAACCAGTGCCAAATATGTAAAATCTGTAAAGTTTTTGTAAAACTACAGAAACAAACTCTCAATGGCCACCAACCTGCAGATCACACACATCAATTTGACAAAAGATGTAACAAAGATGTTTACACTGCCGACAGTCATTGTTTTAAACAGTATGAACACATTTAACGCAGAATGCTTGCTCATTCATTTGTTTCCCTCGACTACGATGGTTGCCATCGTATGGTCAGATCCTGGGGTTGACCGGTCATGGATGAAGGCGATATTCATGTCCTTTTGAAGCACATTAAATAATAAGTTAGCGCATAAGAGATAATGAATTAGGTAATTTAAAATGTTACAGCAGCAAAGGAAGTAATGAGGCATGTCTCCTCAAGATACACAGACTTTAGTAGACACTTTTAGTAGTTTTAGTTTTTTGATTTTAGTCTCTTTTCTCATTTGAGGTTTTTTTTGTCAGCTTTTTGAGTCTCCTTTTATTCTTTGTGCTTTACTTTTGAAAACCTCTGTGTTGATTTTAAGTCACTTTGTGGTCATTTTGCATTTAGCTGAGTCATTTTGTTGTCTCTGTTGTGGGTTTTTTGTCTCTTTGTAGCCATTATATGTTTTGGAGTTGTTTCATCCTTGTGTCTCTCTTTACTTGTTTACTTTTTCGTTCACTTTGAGTCTCTTGACATTTTGTAAACGAAGGCCATGATTTGAAAATGTGCATTTATATTCAAATAAGTAGTTGATTTTAAGGCATTTGTGTGAAAGATACATTTAAAGTTAAAATAATTGGGTTTACACATCTTCAGACATCACGAAATAGTCCCAGCCGCCAGCCAGCAGAGCAGCTTCAGGTTCAGTGTGAGTTTAACGGTTATTAAAGCAACCTGGGAGAAAAAGACCCCCCCCCCCTTTCCCTATTTCCCTCCTAACAAACCATAGACACACAATGTGGGAATGTTATTCACCCCTGCTAGACCTTTCAGGGCGTTTCAAAACAAAGCGTGGGTCAGCAGTTATTGTGACCGGTGCCCAGCAGCACCCAGGGCCTGTTTACACCTCTGCCATCCACCTGGACCTGGGACCTGTTTCCACGTGTGTGTTTCTGAAGGAGAGTTTAAAGAGTTCTTCTCAACAGGATTGTTAAGGTGAGGATGTTGAAAGGGATGTTTGGAGGAGCTGCCGTGTCCCATGTGGCCTGCAGCTGAGCTTCAGTTATATCAGAGACCTCGGGGTTGTGTTTATTTATTGAAAAACAACTTAACCTGTTAAGAAAGATTTGTATTTCCATTTTTGCCAAGTTTCCAATGCATGTTACAGCTCTAATCAAATCGCTTTTTTGGTTTTCTATATTGAGAACTTAAGTACTATCTTAGCCAATGTTCCTATCAAGCTGAACCGTCAAAACACTGCAGACCTTTTGATTTGTCAGAGACAATCACCATCGGGGCATCAAGGGTCCTCGTGCACTATTCCAGGGTTTTTAGACAGCAAACTACTGCCAATAGTGACTGCATTTTTTAAAATCTGCCGAATAAAAAAAAATGGCAGATATCAAAACCAGCATTGCGCCTTTGTTTTTGTGATTGGATCTTTTCTAAGAAGAAAAACAAATATTAACTTCCATGGTTCTTTAAGCAGAGCCTCAACATGTCCTGTAAATATGGCCCAAGACTAAATAATAATACAAATAATGTATTTATACTTCTGAAATGTAGATTGTTTTACTTTTAGGCCAGGATCTTGGAATACAAAAAGTGTGTTGTTATTCTGCTTTGTGGAAGTGTAAGTTTGTGTTTTCACCGAAATACATTTCCTGTTGATGGTGGTGGACATTTGAAATGTAATTGCATTTGTGTATTTCAAGACTGAAGATGTCCTTAAAGAAACGGCTGCTGTCCATGTTGTTGTGCTGTGTTTACTGCGTGGCCTCGCTCTTCCGCCTCCACCCAAACCGCAGCAACTGCTTCTCCCACGGAGCTCGGTGAGTTTGTGTCTTACACAGGTTCTGAGTTTTTACTGGGTGTTTTTCCAGTATTCTTATTTTTTCCCTCTGCTGCACTTTCCCTTAGAGGATCATTCTGAGATGTTTAAACTTGGACTCTATTTTCCCAAGTGTGTGTCTAGTTGACTAATGGGGACAATGATAGTTAAAAAAAATACCAGAATTTCATTTTGTAGCCAGTTACATTTGGCGGTTTTCCTGCCTTGTTGTGACCAAGAATCATTTTCACAACTGAGACATGACTGAAGGAATTTAGCCAAAACGGCAATTTGGACTATTTTACACAAATGTCTAATAGGATATAAGTGATGCTTCTTTGGAAAGGCAAGCTTGAAAACTGCAACGTGGAGGAATAAAAGTGTGATGGGCTGATTGTTGTTCTTTCTAACCACGTCCCTCTTTATTTCTCATTCTTGTTTTTCTTGATTTTCTCAGGAATATTGTGTCAGTCGTCCAGCAGCTTTACCAGCGTGTCATTCGGCTGCTGCGCACCACTCTCTAATCCACAGCGCCACTGTCTGGATTCATAACAATAATGTGGGACCTGTCATTGGACACCGGTCACTGTCGCTGTCATTAAGCATGTACTTCAGTAGTGCTGATGAAAAGAAGAAGAACCAGAGGAAGAGGAATGGCATCACTCCACGTTTTTCCACACATGAAGTATCCACCAACTCTTAATTGGGCTTCAACTGCCCTGCATTACTTTGACAATATCTGAAAATGTTTTTTTACTGAAGATTAACATTGTAGGCAGATGCTGTGTGAGATGGTTATGAGGTGGACAGGACAGTCATATTTTAAATGCATTTTGAGGGTTTTATGTGAGCTTCTACAAAGAATTTTAACAAGAGACACTATTGTTGAATTTTTTTATCAAAATGTTATGTTTTGATATGCAAATGTGACATTATTTTAATTTGCATATATTTCCAGAACCTAAATCTGAAGATTGGATGGAGACAGGTTCAACATTTTGGATTCAATTTATTGACATATTGGAGTCAGACATTTTAAGGGGAATTTGTGTAACCTCTTTGCATCACTATTCACCAGGCATTAACCCCTCCACACATGGGTTATAATAAAAATCTTTACAATAGAAAAAATGTAGGTGACATGATTGATGACATTACTCCAAAATCTTATTTCTCCTTAAGTATGTAAGGAAATACAGCAGGTCTCAATATATAAACAGATTCAAAACAATAAAAACATACATTTTCTTAAAAAGCGTCTTTGTCGTTTTTACAACATCTAATGTTTAACTATATATTTACAGAAGATAGGATTAAGATGTTTTTCATGTTATAGAAAGATTATATTTACTTTCATCTCTGGTAAAATGACATAGGGACAACACATTAACAAACCCATTACCGCTAGAAACTAACAAACTGTGTCTCCTCACAGTGCATGAGGTAGCAACAAATATATTTGAAATGTCTTGCAAAATGCAAACTAGTTTTTTAGATTAAATTATTCCTAAAAAAAACAGCAAGACTAATGGTTTTCCCACTACAGAATATCCACACTACTCACTCAGTCCAGTAGGTGGCAGTAATTCACCTCTATGCTAGTTTGCCAATCCCAAATTAACACCATAGAAGAAGAAGCTTGATTTGACATTAGCTAAAACTGAGAAGCTAACAGCAGACGATAAGTTTTCTGCTTGTAAAAGTCATGCCACGTATACGTGGGCCTCTTTAGTCATGGGAAACCAAGTGGAATAGCCCTTTTCGGATTGTATCTACACTCCAGGTACGTGACATGTTAGCTTTATTCAACGGTAACTAGTCGCTAACTCGTTATCAAACTGGCTGTTAATCTCCACAAGTGTTAGCCGACCGTTAGCCTAGCAGTTTCAAACTAACCGTCAAAAACAGACGTTACGACAGTATTTTCATTTTTTACATTTTTAATCATTACTTGAATTGTTGTGTTATCCTCCACAAAAACAAATCTAATTTAGAAAACACATTTCTCCCTGATTTCCTACTTATTTAGGGTTAATAAAAACATCTTGCAATTTAAACCTTATTTTAATTGTATTACATGTTTAAATCATTACTAAAAATAGTGTTTTAGATATTAACAATAAGGTAGGGTCTGTCTTGATCATATGCAAATAATATATATATTTTTTTGTTTTACTTTTTTTATTCAAGATATATGAACATCCTATTATTTGTGTATAAGAAGTTCATAGTAGATATATAAAGCAATGAAACAATTGCATAAGTAAATAAAAAAAATATTTCAGATTAAATATTTGTTGAATGCACAATTTGTCAGTTTCGATTGACTTTTTATTCATAATTGTTTTTAATGGTGGTACTATATTGTTTTAGTTCTTAGTTAAAATGTTAAAATGTGGTTTGAAGTCAACCCAAAATAACAATATAGAACTAAATGTAATTCTCGTGACACTGTTGCTGTCACAGACCAATCCCTGCCCTCCCACGGCGCACCAGCCAATCGGATCGCGTTATTCTTGATTGACAGCTCTCGCGGCCAATAGCAACCCGTACAACAAATATGACCACTCTCTCCGCGGTGTTGGGCTCAGCGGGCATCTCTTTCCGGCGCAGTACGGTGGGGATGCTGATGCTGAGGAGCCTCGTTCATCTGTAGCATTATTAGAACTCATCGTGTATAACCATGTTGTATTGTCTGAAGTTGCAGCACTGTGTTGACCTCTTTGTGGGCCTCCTGCTCTTGTTTTTAGCGGGTCTGCAGCAGGTGGAGGCAGAATCTGAATCTGCAGAGATGTCCAACCTGAACTGGAAACCGTTCATCTACGGAGGAATGGCCTCGATTGTCGCAGAATTCGGTAGGCTACGTGATGGTGATGCACCACAACATGCAGATACTCACCGTCCTCTGTTATGCTGGTTTAAACGTTTGTGTTTTATGGCAGTGCATGTGCTATGCAAATAGTCCTTGCATTTATGTTTATTTGCAGGCATAGGAGAAACACACTTTAAAAATGTGTATGAACTGGTTTTGCTTTAGGCAAGGCAAGGCAAGTTTATTTATATAGCACCTTTCGACACAAGGCAATTCAAAGTGCTTTAGAAAAAATAAAAGATATTAAGAAAATGGCATTTAAAAAGCAAAGATAATAAAATAAACATTAAAAGACAAAATACATGAATAAAAGTTACAGTGCAGTTTAAGATGTGAATAGTTCAATTAAAAGCAGCGTCAAAAAGAAAAGTCTTTAGCCTGGATTTAAAAGTAGTCAGAGTTGCAGCGGACCTGCAGGTCTCTGGGAGTTTGTTCCAGATATTTGGAGCATAATAACTGAACGTTGCTTCTCCATGTTTAGTTCTGACTCTGGGGACAGAAAGCTGACCAGTCCCTGAAGACCTGAGAGATCTGGATGGTTCATCATTTAGCAGGAGATCAGAAATGTATTTTGGGCCTAAACCATTCAGTGCTTTATAAACCAGCAGCAGTATTTTGAAATCTATTCTCTGACACACAGGAAGCCAGAGTAAAGACTTCAGAACAGGAGCGATGTGATCCTCTTTCTTAGTGTTAGTGAGGACTCGAGCAGCAGCGTTCTGAATCAGCTGCAGCTTTCTAATAGATGTTTTAGTGAGACCTGTGAAGACACTATTGCAGTAGTCCAGTCTACTGAAGATAAAAGCATGGACAAGTTTTTCCAAATCCTGCTGTGACATTAGTCTTTTAATCCTAGATAGTTCTTTAGGTGATAGTAGGCTGATTTAGTAACTGCTTTAATGTGACTGTTGAAACTCAGGTCAGAGTCCAGACTTCTGGCTTTATCTGTTGTTTTGAACATTGCCGACTGAAGCTCAGCGCTAACTTTTATTATTAGGATGGTCTAGATTGACATCATGTACTAAGGTACTTTATCACAAACAAGGAATTTGTTTTGGTCCATAACAATAAATGTCAAAGCAAGTATTGCATAAATCCAGAAATGTATAGAAGAGAATCACAATTGAAGTGTTAAAATGAAAGGGTTGGGCAGCTCTTGAACACAGTATTTGTGATTCCCTGGTGCAAAACATTAAACAAATGAATATTACTAACAACAAGAGGCAAAAACGGGTACAAAACAAGTTTAAAAGACAAGCTAGCTACAGCAAAATATCAATAGAAAATATGAAGCCAATTATAGAAATACAGGCAGTGTGAATAAATGTAAATGCAATAAACAACAAAGGCAGTCTTAAGTTCCCAAAGGATATTCATGCAGCAAGTAAATAATGTGGCACACTTCAAAAAGACATGAAGTGCACAACAATGTTTTCGTTTTTTAAAGCTGCGTAAAGAGAGAATAGAATAATTTAATGTCATTATACTTGTACCATGAAAGAAAGCCTGCTTGTGCTGGAGTGTGTTTTTCCTCTACTGCTGTGCATTCTTACAAGCATGTTCTCCTTATTGGTGAGTGCTCCTTTGCAATTGAATGCCATGGCAGTACATGTTCTATGCAAATAGCAATTTAAATCACTTGTATTTGCAGCCATAGGAAAATCCTGCATCAGCATAAAGGTGAGCGATGTTAGCGCTGGTGGCAAAAGGAAGCCAGAAACATATCAAAGTTCTCTGGTGCACTATTTATGTGTCGTCCTGCAACTTGAGATGTCAAAGTTAGAAAGCAGTCGTGTTGTACAGACACATCCAGACCGCTTTTTTTTTTTTTTTTAAAGTTGCACTAGTTGCAAGTTGGAATGTTTTTCATTATCAATTTAATCAGAAGGGATATTTTGCTACTGAATTCAATTAAATATCAGAAAAAACGTGTGGCCTTATTTTTTCAAGACAACTTAAAGGTCTCCTATTATACTTTTTCTCATCAATATATTATTGGTCTCAGATATATACAGAGCCTGTCTCTGATTGGCTGAAATACCAAACCGATCATTGCAGCATTACCCATAATCCCCTCTGTTTCAGCCCTGTTTCCAAAGTGCTGATTCTCTGTCTGTTACTTTAGATGAAAATAAGGAGCCCCTCCCCACGCCCCTCTGAGAGAGATTTGGTTAAAAATAACTAAATGGTGCTCTAGGAGGAGATTCAGGTGATAGGGGGGGGGGGGGGGGGGTTACCTTGGTTGCTGATTGGCTAATGGTTACACAAGACAAAACATCGTTATGACATCATAAAGTGGCCAAAATCTGATCAGCTCATTTTCAGACAGGTTTTTATAGAAATGGATCAAAAAGAGAGAGAATCTTTGTTCCTGAAACTTTCAGAGTGTCTTTACACAGAGGGGACACATGTTGATGTAGAAGAGACATGAAGAAGAGGGGACACATGTTGATGTAGAAGAGACATGAAGAAGAGGGGACATGTTGATGTAGAAGAGACATGGAGAAGAGGGGACACATGTTGATGTAGAAGAGACATGAAGAAGAGGGGACACATGTTGATGTAGAAGAGACATGAAGAAGAGGGGACACATGTTGATGTAGAAGAGACATGAAGAAGAGGGACACATGTTGATGTAGAAGAGACATGAAGAAGAGGGGACACATGTTGATGTAGCAGAGACATGAAGAAGAGGGGAAACATGTTGATGTAGAAGAGACATGAAGAAGAGGGGACACATGTTGATGTAGAAGAGACATGAAGAAGAGGGGACATGTTGATGTAGAAGAGACATGGAGAAGAGGGGACACATGTTGATGTAGAAGAGACATGAAGAAGAGGGGACACATGTTGATGTAGAAGAGACATGGAGAAGAGGGGACACATGTTGATGTAGCAGAGAAATGAAGAAGAGGGGACACATGTTGATGTAGAAGAGACATGAAGAAGAGGGGACACATGTTGATGTAGAAGAGACATGAAGAAGAGGGGACACATGTTGATGTAGAAGAGACATGAAGAAGAGGGGACATGTTGATGTAGAAGAGACATGGAGAAGAGGGGACACATGTTGATGTAGAAGAGACATGAAGAAGAGGGGACACATGTTGATGTAGAAGAGACATGGAGAAGAGGGGACACATGTTGATGTAGCAGAGACATGAAGAAGAGGGGAAACATGTTGATGTAGAAGAGACATGAAGAAGAGGGGACACATGTTGATGTAGAAGAGACATGAAGAAGAGGGGACATGTTGATGTAGAAGAGACATGAAGAAGAGGGGAAACATGTTGATGTAGAAGAGACATGAAGAAGAGGGGACACATGTTGATGTAGAAGAGACATGAAGAAGAGGGGACACATGTTGATGTAGAAGAGACATGAAGAAGAGGGGACACATGTTGATGTAGAAGAGATATGAAGAAGAGGGGACATGTTGATGTAGAAGAGACATGGAGAAGAGGGGACACATGTTGATGTAGAAGAGACATGAAGAAGAGGGGACACATGTTGATGTAGAAGAGACATGAAGAAGAGGGGACACATGTTGATGTAGATGAGACATGGAGAAGAGGGGACACATGTTGATGTAGAAGAGACATGGAGAAGAGGGGACACATGTTGATATAGAAGAGACATGGAGAAGAGGGGACACATGTTGATGTAGAAGAGACATGAAGAAGAGGGGACACATGTTGATGTAGAAGAGACATGAAGAAGAGGGGACACATGTTGATGGAGAAGAGACATGAAGAAGAGGGGACACATGTTGATGTAGAAGAGACATGGAGAAGAGGGGACACATGTTGATATAGAAGAGACATGGAGAAGAGGGGACACATGTTGATGTAGAAGAGACATGAAGAAGAGGGGACACATGTTGATGGAGAAGAGACATGAAGAAGAGGGGACACATGTTGATGTAGAAGAGACATGGAGAAGAGGGGACACATGTTGATGTAGAAGAGACATGAAGAAGAGGGGACACATGTTGATGTAGAAGAGACATGAAGAAGAGGGGACACATGTTGATGGAGAAGAGACATGAAGAAGAGGGGACACATGTTGATGTAGAAGAGACATGGAGAAGAGGGGACACATGTTGATATAGAAGAGACATGGAGAAGAGGGGACACATGTTGATGTAGAAGAGACATGAAGAAGAGGGGACACATGTTGATGTAGAAGAGACATGAAGAAGTGGATTTTGCATAATAGGTGGCCTTTAAGTATTTCTATAAAGCTTTTTCTATATTAATTCGTCCTAATATTTGTAATCCTCAGGGACGTTTCCCATTGACCTGACTAAGACCCGGCTACAGGTCCAGGGTCAGTCTCAGTACACGGAGATTCGCTACAGAGGCATGTGCCACGCCCTCTTCAAGATCGGCAAAGAGGAGGGCCTAAAAGCGCTCTACTCTGGGTAAGAAGGATGCCTTTCTCATTTTCATGTTTTGTAGGCTCTTTGTTAACACCCAGTTTGGTCCTCCTGCTCATTTGAGGCTACGGGAAATAGGATGTTATGGTCGAGAGAAAGACCGTTTGACAATGTTCCTATGTAGATGCTCTGCTGCCTTAATTAGGAAAACATCTTCTCCGTTACCCATAATCCCCTTTTTGTTTTGTACTGCCCTGACAATATAAAAGTACTGATGTTTGTAAAGGATATAAATATATGTCACAATCAGGTGAGTTCTTTTATCAAGTCAACACACAGGTGGAGACGAATTCATTAGCTCTACTCCAAATACCTTTCTAGTTATAAGTAAGATGGAAAGTATTTTTATGCATGAGAGTTATAACTAGTTTAGTACCGTTGTGTTGATGTAGAGAGGTATTAAACACACCTAGGTACTAGTGATAAAGCATGAACTGCATAAAGGGATTTCCTGTGAGCACAACATGGATCATCCCCGCACATCTTCTCTGTGCCACTTTAGCAGATAGCTCCTCATCTGCTTAACGAAACTCATGGTAGCTTTAAGGGTGAATTCTTAGCAAAGAAAACATCAGGATTTTGGCAGCCTCTTAATACCACGATGTCTTGCTGTTCCCGGGGAGCGACCCCTTTCGGTTAAGCTCAATGTGCTGTAAAGTCAATCTGGTTACTTGCCCCGTGCTCCATACTGATGGAAGCAGCACGTGCTCATTATGATGTGCAGAAAAAAGCTTTGCCCACAGAGCTGTTACACTTTGTGGGTGGGTGAACTGTGATACTGCTTTGAAAGAGCCCGCTGGGAGAGGAAATGCATATTTCATTTTGAAAGCGGGAGCTTCGCTTTGACTTTAAAAGACGTGGGGAATGATTCAAGTACTAATATTACATCAATCCCTTGATTTCACTCTACTCGATACGACTGAAATGTATTTGATTTGCATCCGAGGTCACATGAACACTGTTATCAGAATACCTTTCTTAGTCCAGCAGAGGGGAAATGTACGTTGTTACAGCAGAAAAAGAGCCACAGACAGCTTAATGTTACATGCATTAAAAAGTATTAAAGTTATAATACAAATGTACAAAATACACATCCTGTAACAGTTCTTAGAATTTAGCAGCCAGGTATATATTGCACAGTCATTAACGGCATATATATATACATAGCACATAGTTGGTTGGTGTTTAACAGCAGGGGGTGTTATAGTCTGTGTTGTGGTGTGTGTGTGTGTGGGGGGGGGGGGGGGGGGGGGAGTAAATGAGAAGCACTGCCTGTTCTTCTGCACTTGTCTTTAGTTCGCCTCCAGGGTACAGAGAGATGAACATGTTTCACCTCTCATCTTTGCAGGATTTCTCCAGCTCTGTTGAGACAAGCCTCTTACGGGACAATCAAGATAGGGACCTACAACTCTCTGAAGAGGCTGTTTGTCACTCATCCTGAAGGTAAGGGTTTCCTGCCTCTTCTAGCTTCCTTACAAAACTCTCTTACAATCGTTTATCATAAGGCTAAAACATTTTAATGTATATTCTTGTATTATCTTTAAAGGTGGGGTCATTTATTTCAGAAACTCTTTTTGTTATATTCCATGGAATGCTCTTAACATCCCAAATACATAAGAAATATTAGAGTAATTATTGTGTAATCATATGTGCAGAACATCTTAATTAAAAGTGGTAAAGCTGTGCAGTTTTAGAACTTGAAGCATTTTCAGGGGGTCTGCGGGGTCTTAAAAAGTATTAAACTGCATTTTCCAAGGTATTGCATTTTGCAGCTGGTTTGACCCAGCCCTTTGTATATTTTTCTGTATGTGGTCCTCGGTGAAAGAAGTTTGGACCCCTCTGATATAAACCTAATTGCCACTCGTTTTCTCAGTATTTTTTAGGCAGAATAGATTTTATTTTACAGGGAATCCGCGGGGTCTTAAAAAGTATTAAAAGTTGACATTTTGTAGCTTGTTTTCAATAAGTATATAAATGGTCCAAAGAGGTTGTATTCTACAGTGTGCCTGAATGTAATCATTGCGTAGGTGTGTAGTGTGATTCTGTGTAGTTTATTTATGGCATCCCGTTGGATTTGACGTCATCTGAACAGGACATCGCACGCTCACTGCTTGATAGCGCGAAGCTCCGTTTACTCCGGTTGCTAAGCAACATCGTTATGGGGAAATGCAAGTCTGCTTCCAAATGGTTGGAAGATAAGGAGGAAGGACAATCAATACTGTATATAGTCAATGTGAGATAAAGTGTGTTGCCAAGGTAACCGGTTAGAACTCAAAGTGGCGATGAGGTCTTAAAATGTATGGGAAGGGTCTTAAAAAAGGTCTTAAAAGGTTTTACATGACCCTGATTTTGCAGATATGTTCCAAATTGTCTGGTTCATTTATAAAGAAAATCTTTAACATACAAGCTTTGGTTTTCCACCGAGCTTATTGTTTTATAATCAAAAATCCTATTGACTTTTTGTAGAGCAGTGCGATGCTAACTTTAGGGTCAGGTTCCAAAACGCGTCATGTCCCCTGCAGCAGTCATACTGTCTGTGCCTTAAAGCTGCACGCTACTCATCCTCTAAAAACAAAGGGTTTTATGTGTCGTGACGACCTGTGTTGAAGTGCTGTGCACAGACTGCGTGTGTTAACCTGCCGGCACTCATTTGCAAGCTAAATAAGAGACAAAGAGCTTCCAGTAAGGAGGGGAGTGATGGAGAGCGAAGGGTGGACACAGAAAGAGAAGCAGAGGGGGGGGGGGGGGCATACAGCAGCTGTAAGTGCTTCCCCCCCCCCCTCCTGTCCAACATCCATCTCATATGGAACGCACAATTCAATATATTAAATTAAACAGGATACACGCAAATCTCTCATCATTCAAAAAAACAAAGCGTCAGCGTGGTTTCTGTTCAGCTAGAAGCTTTAAATCAGTCACTGTTGAAATGTTATTGTATATTAAATAAATTATAGGATTTTCTATCATAAACGATAAACAAAGAATATTGGCCAATGGTACATGTTGTTTTTTAAATTGTGTTTTACAGAGCTACACGGAGCATCGTCTGTGGCACTACCTTTTTTTGATGTAGGTCAAAAATATACTCTAGATGTGATTTAACTTTATTTACACTACACATGATTTAGAATGTGGTTACAGGAAAGGGAAAATGTGGAAGATATGGACTTATACAAATGAAATATACTTCACTTGAGGGAGAAGATCAGTATGATTAGTTACAGCCCTATATATGAGAATCTTTACTGTGGAGTTTTGGGTTTCCTTGAATAACAGCTTCATAATCAGCAGAGTTTTAAACAGCATTAGATTTATTGCCATTTACTTGCATTAATAAACACAAGACATTTAAATATACAAAAATAAAATATCTAAATTTAAAATAGGATAGCTGTGCCATTTTAGAAGTTGTAGCATTGTGCAGACATTTGCAAAATTGTCCAATAAATCTGAAGGATACAAAAGTATAAGAATTGTTAATTTCTTAAGTGCAGTAAATCAGGCACTTACCAGGGTTCCCACGGGGTCTTACATTTGATCCAAAAGATAAGAAAGGCCTGTGGTGATTTAGGAGAACTTAAAAATGATGGGATTTGAAAGGTACTTCTATTTCCATCACGTCTAAATGTGTTTTGGGGGAAATGTCCGGGCTGCAAAGTAACCAGAACGGTAATAGCCTTTCAGTTCCCCCCGGATGATAGCTCTTGACACACACACACACACACACACACACACACACACACACACACACACACACACACACGGTTAGGCAGTTCTGTTCTGTGTGCTGTTATGTTCAGTCAAAGTCTTATGTTGAACGTGAATACAGTTACTTTGTAAGTCATGATGGGACGTAGTTCTTCTTTCATTGCAATTCTCCTTCATACTTTCTTGCCGTGAAATAGGTCTTTAATTCTATTCAAAGTGGTCTTAAAAAGTCTTACATTTGAGTTGTTGAAACCTGTGGGAAGCCTGACTTACTTGTCCCATAACAACCCTAACCGCGTGCACAATAAGGACAAGTTGTAAACAATAACAGGCTCAGTTGAGTTGCTCTGACCTCATCCTCTGTGCAGAGCATTTATCAAAGGTTGTCCGGCGCCGTTGAGACTGACAGGAAGTCGGAACCAAGGCTCCGTCTCTTCCTATGTGACCTCCGTCTGCTTTATTTATTTGTCATTTCCCATTGACTCGTTCCTTCTTTATACGACTCCTCTTTTCACTGTCTCTATCCTAACCCCCCCACCCCTCTTCCTTCCACTTTGCCCTCTGCTCCTTTCAATATTTGATGACCAATTAGAGTACATCAGACAGATACAATTAATAATAGAGTAGATTAAGGTATGAGAATCAAATAATAACCACTCCTTTTACCAGTAACACTCTTAAAGGGGAACTATCGTGCAAAATGCACTTTGTGATGTCTTTTATACATAAATATGTGTCCCCGGTGTGTCAGGGAACTCACGCAGCGTCAGAAAATAAAACCCTCTCACTTTTCCTCCGTACCCAAATCTCCAAAAACGGGGGAACAACGGAGCTGATCCAGATTTGCGTCCGATATGACGTAATATCTGAAATGTGGACCCACGGCCCTATCAGAAACGTTGCTATCAGAAACATTGCCCGACTGTTTTGGACGTAATATGGTCGGTGTTTACATTAGCATCGCTAACACTCAGAGCTAACCTGCACTGGAGAGCATGTGTGTGAAGAAGCAGGAAATAAAAAGGAACTCACCTTGTGGTATAACCGGCAAGAGAGAAAGCCTTTGAGCTCCATACTGTTTCAGAAATAATCCTTGATAATCCATGATATGGCGTTTCATCACGGCAGTATTTAGTTTAGACAGTAGCTGCCGGGTCCCGCATGAGCTCAGCCCCCTCCTTCTTTTGTTTTTTAAAGCTTTATCCCCAAATCAGCACTTTAGAAACAGGAAGTGAAATAGAGGGATATGAGGCATGGCTAGAATGGGTGATCTGTTTGGTATTTTGAGCAAAACACTTCCTAGATATGTTTTTTATATATTCTTATATATCTGAGACCTATGCTATTACCTACAAATATCATGATAGGTGACCTTTAACATACGTCTGGTGTCATTAGAGCAAAGTATTTCGCATGCAGTTTAATCTAAGTATTGATTTTATTATACATTTGTCCTGCTGCTCAGTCAGCTTTTTCAAATATCTGCACCAACGAACCAGAGCAAAATGTGCTTTCAGTGAACTCATTGAACAATAATGAATCGTAATGTTATGTGAAAAGTAGGGTTGATTAGGGTTGATTTAAGGGGAATTGGGAAGTAGAGTGTTTTAAATTACTTCACCTTTTTTAATGTGTGTGTCTTGTTAAAAAACAAAGCCCTTCTTTTGTTTCTGTTTCATGTTTACCTTCCCCCTCTTCCTCGCTGGTTTGAATGTTTGTTTTGATGCAGGTTTAGGTTTGCCGTGTGGTTGTGTTGGAATCTAACGCCACAAAAAATGGGCAGCGTCCGCTCAGATATTTGGGTTTCTGTGTAAATGAATATCATTTCTTGTCTCTGTCCTGCCAGATGAGACGATGATCATCAACGTTTTCTGTGGCGTCGTGTCCGGAGTGCTGTCCTCGTCTCTGGCAAACCCCACTGACGTCCTCAAGGTGATTAATAACATTTTTTTGACACGTTTTTTGCTGTGTTCACTCCAAAAAGCAAAGTGTTCAACTGTTTGCCTCATCATTTGTATGATTACTTTACTGCAGCGGTATGAACAAAATATCACTCAAATTGATTGATTTCATTGCAAAAAACAGATCAGAAAGTTGCCGAATTAACTGCACCATGATGCAGAGTTATTACATGTACTGCATTATATTTTTTTTATTTTGAATGTCAACTGCTGTCTGAACTTTATGATATCCTTTTACATAAATAAAGAGTATTTCACCACACATTTGTGGATACAAATAAATAAAACCACCACTTCATTTGTGTCCCATCAATGTTGAAACAAAACCTAAACTCTTGTATGATTTAAAAAAAAAAATATTTCAATTAATTAAAATAATCCAATGGCCTCCTCCCTACTGCTATCTACCGTCATACTCCTTAAACCACTGAGGCAAGTGCTGGGTTGTAAGTGATGGTGTAAACATATATTTTTTAGGGCTGTCAAGTTAACGCGCTAATAACGCGTTATCGCAAAAAATAATTAACGCCACTAATTATTTTAACGCGATTAACGCATGTGCATTTTTTGTCCTCGGCCGCCCCGTAGTTTCAGAGCGCATCGAGTTTAAAATACCATCTACAAGCTGATGCTGACAGCCCCGCTCCTGCCGCCCGCTTGCGGCAGACCACACTTGAAAGTGTGCGAGGGAGATGCCTGGACACGTCTACGAGCAGCAAACTTTCAACAATGATCGCTAAATGGGTGGCGAGTGGCGACAGCTTGCAGGCCAATTCACATTGTGGAGGAGGAGGGGCTGCGTGATATAGTTTGGGTCGCATCCAACGACTGCACTTATGAATTGCCTTCCAGAGCCCCACCACTGTGTCGAAAATACACAACTTGTATGAAGTCCAAACAGCGAAAGTAGAAGAGGATTTAAGAAGACTATTGGACTTCACTCAGTAAGGAAAGTTACCTCGGGGTCACAGCGCATTAGTTTGACCCACAGTGGGAACTTCAGTCTCAGGCTTTGACAGAACACACACACACACACACACACACACACACACACACACACACACACACACACACACACACAGTAATATTGTATTGTATGAGAGAGTTTCCAGGTTGTTGTGTTTAATATTCATGATAATATTTGTCATTGATCAAATGATAATAAACAAACATTTGCATAAAGCATATTTGTCCACTCATATGTTGATAAGAGTGTTCACAACTTGAAAAATATCCCTCTAAAGTACATTTAGAACAGATAAAAAATGTGCGATTAATCGCGATTAAATATTTTAATCGACTGACAGCTCTAATTTTTTCGTTTGTTTGTCTGTTTTTGTTCCAGATCAGGATGCAGGCGCAGGGCAGTCTGCTCCAGGGCAGCATGATGTCCAACTTCATGAACATCTACCAGACAGAGGGCACCAGAGGCCTGTGGAGAGTGAGTGCGTGTGTGTATGAGAGAGAGAGAGAGAGAGTGTGTGTGTGTGTGTGTGTGTGTGTGTGTGTGTGTGTGTGTGTGTGTGTGAAGGAGTAGAGGGTACTGTGTTGTGGAATGCAGCCGAAAAAAACGCCACATTTCTGATGCTGAAAACGCTTTTTCTAATATTTTACATGGAAAAAAACCAATAGGAGATTAATTTTCTATGACTAATTGATGCAGGCTTTCTTTTTTCCAAGATTACGGCCCATTCCTTCTTTGCGAGAAATACATTTCAATTGAAAATATATGGTAATGTTCACAACGTGTTTTCATTGCCCCCCCAGTAGCCAAAAAGATCTGTTCCATTGTAAGAAATACCAATGCTTTAGGTACATTTGAACATACTTACTCTTGATAACTGGACTTAAAATCACACTAGGGCTGTACCCGAATATCTGAATATTCGGTCGTTGGCCTACTATTCGGGTTTCAATTTCGTTATTGGTTTTTTGATTTTATTTATTGAAATCTCCAATATCAACGTAAGAGCTTGTGCCTCTTCGGGGGGTGCTAACACTTAACCATAAACGTTATCGTTTACTTTTTCCGTCTTTATATGTAGATATGTCTTTTTCTCTGCAACGAAAGTAACAAAGACAATGCAATATCCTTTTCAATTTCAAAGAACACAAATTGGGTTAATTACATTACATTAACAAATAACTATAAAACAACAGTACTGTAGAATAACTAAATGAATGCCGTGATTAAACTGAAATACACGTGTTGAAGCGGTTCGCTGCTGATGACTTATTTCTAGTCTTTTAATGTCTCTAATGGCCAATGCCATGTCTTTTTATATTTCTGCAACGCAAACATTTAAAAAATTGTGATCAATAAAGTACTTATCTTATATAAATTGAATTCTCCAAAATGATCTTATACGTTGTTTAATTGTGTGACAGTAAGATTTATTTCCTGTGTCGCCTCTCCTCCTCCTCAGGGTGTCATCCCCACGGCGCAGCGAGCGGCCATCGTGGTCGGGGTGGAGCTTCCTGTGTACGATATCACGAAGAAGCACCTCCTCAAGTCTGGCGCCATGGGAGACACCATTCTGACACACTTCATGTACGTTTATTAATTGTTTAACAGCTCAGGGATGGCGACCCTTTATAATCACACAGATATTGCAATAATAAGCCGTATCATATAGAACAGGGGTGTCCAAACTACAAACGCGGACCATTTTGAATCGGCCCTCAGCTAATTCAAAAAATTGAATATGGCCCATAAATGAAACATGTGCTCGTCTTATATTGTACTTCTTAAATATAAATGTAAACATAAATTACACAGTAGTATTCATGTGTTTAATAATGGCGCATTTCCACTGCAGGGCCTCGCTCGGCTTAATACGGTATGGCTAGGCCTCGTTAGGCCTCGTTAGACCAGGCTCACTTTATGCTGCGTTTCCATTACAGTTTAGGAACTGGGGCAGTAACTATAGTAACGCAGTGTAGGCGGAGCCGTGACGTCATCTTCAATGAGAAACACCAAACCAACATCAGCCGTTAGCTGTTAGCACTCAGAGCTCACAGCTCCTCATATCTGTTCAGAAACTAGACACAAGTTAAACAAGTCCAAACCACAGCCTGTCTGTGTCATGGAGAATACAGTCGCTGCTTTATTTATGTCTGTAGGCCGTTGTTGTGAGTGTGGACGGACGGAGCATATACTGCGTTAGCTTAGCCAAATCTCCATTCAGAAAACACACATTTTAAAAGGTGTTTCTCCTGCCGTCTGTCTGCAGACTCGTCAAAGCATTAATTCGTGGTTTTTACTAACCAGTATCAGTATGTTGTTACTTCGGCATCATTTAGAAACGTGTATTACAATTAAATCACGGTCAAATATGTTCATCTTGTTGTAGTTGCCAGTGATTCTCCCACTAGTTTTGCAAACTCAGCCCGACTCAGCCCGGTTGTTGGCCCGGAAAAAACCTCGATTTTGGAGAGCCAGAAAACTGTGGAAAAGTACCCGCTAGCCGGAACTACACCAAGTGGAAATGCAACCAAAAACGGGCCGGGCACGGCACGCTCAAACCTTGCTCCACGCTGTCGTGGAAATGCGCCATAAGACCACTTTTCAAATAAATCTAGTCAATTAAAGTTGGAAACATTTTATAACATATCTTAGTTGATAAGGAAAAAAGCCCAATAACTTATTTAGATAACAAGCTTGAAATCTACTCTTCCTATTTTTCCTTATTATAATCAATCTGAAGCTTCTGTTTCAAGGGATGAGCTGCCAACACTCGCATCATTTACCTACACTTGATTGATTTGGCTAACTTATAACTGAACTTATGAGACACTATACCTCTAGTGAGCGGCCCAGCCCTTTGTATATTTTTCTGTATGTGGCCCTCGGTGAAAGAAGTTTGGACCCCCCTGATATAAACCTAATTGCCACTCGTTTTGTCAGTATTTCTCAATCAATACTGTATATAGTCAATGTGAGGTAAAGTGTGTCGCCAATGTAACCGGTTAGAACTCAAAGTGGCGATGAGGTCTTAAAATGTACGGAAAGGGTCTTAAAAGGTTTTACATTTAACTTCAGGATTCCTGCATATACCCTATTTTATGAAACTCCTCCTTTGGTCCTCTTTAACCTTGTGTAATTTCTGGTTGTGTGTACAGTGCGAGTTTCACGTGTGGCCTGGCGGGGGCGCTGGCCTCCAACCCCGTGGACGTGGTTCGGACCCGAATGATGAACCAGCGAGTTTCGTCGGGAGCCCCGATGTACAAAGGTACTCTGGACGGACTGATGCTGACGTGGAAGAATGAGGGCTTCTTCGCCCTCTATAAGGGCTTCTGGCCCAACTGGCTGCGACTCGGGCCCTGGAACATCATCGTATCCTTAAAAGAAGTTTAATCAGGGCGGGGGAAAACACGGAAAGGATTTCTGGGATATTATTTTGGAGACAGTGGAGGTTTAATCCCAAAAGTTAAGTGGCGTAGAAATACGGGGAACTTTGTTTTACAATGTCCAACTCCATAAAAATAAATGAAATAGGATCTGAACTATTTAAAAGGTGTTGATAGCCAGGGACGTGCACAGACATTTTGTGGAGGGTAGAGAGAGCATCGGAACTTCACAGTTTAATCTCCTGACCTGATATTTTTATTTTGTATTCAATCAATATATTTTTGGAAAGGGAAACTCTGCCCAAACATCAATAGATATATATTCTTTCTTTTTTTTTTTTTTTTTTAAAGGGGGCGAAAAGGGCACTTTCTCTGAAGGAAGAAAAAGGGCAGGGGCTCAAGCCCACTTTGATGTCTATGTGCACGTGCCTGCTGATAGCCATTTCTTTTTTACAAAAATGCCCTTACTCAAGCACATAACAATATAAGCATAGATAAAAATAAATGTTGAAAAGTTGTTTTGTCAGTCCAACAGATATTCACTTAAAAAGGCGGAAAAAAATTACTCTCCCTTTTTGAAAGGCTTAACAAATATTTCAAAATAGTTGCCCATTATCTTTTTAGTCCAGAGTTATAAGCATTAGTCGAGGTTGCTCATATTTCAGAGCTTATTTCAGCCTGTTCACTGTTGTAATTATGAGTCATGAAACGTTCCTTAACTCACTTCTCTCTCAGTTCTTCATCACCTTCGAGCAGCTGAAGACGCTCCCGTTTTAAGTGACAGGAAGTGGGACTGGCTCTGTTTAGACTGTGTCGGGCAGAAGTGTGAGCTCGGCAGCACCTGCAGGTTGACCACACTCTCTGCAAAGCATACCAATGATACAGTACAACACTACTCATCTGCCCATCAAACGCTCATCCAAATCTTATGTTCTGTTTTTGCAATGGGTTTAATTTATTCGAACTGGTTCTGTTTTTGTACAGTTTTTAAGGAGTGTGATTTATCGCTCTCATCCTCCTTCGACACTCCCCTGGCAGCTAAGAGTTAGTTGTAGCAGAAGTTTGAAATAGGAAAGACTAGGTTTTTGTTTTTTTTGTTTAACACTGTGGAAAAGGTGAGAGGAAGCCTTTCTTAAAAAAAAACAAGACTCCAACACAGGTCTAGAAATTTTAAATCTGTGAAGTACGCCAGGTTTGGCATGCAATTTGTGGAGGAAAAATAATGTGAAATTTAAAATGGGACTGGTATTTACATGGAAAGCAGTCGGAAAATGAGTCTGATTCCACTTAAAGGTCCCATCATGTCATGGCCATTTCTACTGATCATAATTCCATTGTTGAGGTCTACTAGAATAGATTTACAATTTCAATTTTCCAAACTCACATTGGTTTCTCACACAGCATCTCTGTATACTATGTGTATTCACTCTCTGTCCTACACGCCTTGTTGGAGCTCCTGCCCCGCCCCCCCCCTTGTGAGCCCAGTGTGCTCTGATTGGTCAGCTCGCCCACTCTGTTCTGATGAGTCCACCACCGTTACAGCGGAACATCAGTGTTTATGTGCTACAATGGCGTTAGCAACCAGAAAATGACACCAGTAGATGAGAATGCTGCGTGGGGTCTGGGTGCCGTGTTGGCGGGATGTAGCACGGCTCGCTGCTGTGTGGAGCGGACAGTGTGAGCTGGGTTCATTTCCTGGTTGCTGCGTGAGGTCTGCGAGACTCTGCGGAACTCAGCCTGAGCACACACACTCACAGCCAGGCTATATGTGTGCTCAGGCTGAGTTCCGCGAAGCTGCTCCGTCACTAAAATCAGTAGGGCTGTACCTGAATATTCGGTCGTTGGCCTACTATTCGGTTTTCAATTTCGTTATTCGGATATTCGCTGCTGTTGCCAAATTGAATTTATTGAAATCTCCAGTATCAACGATAAGAGCTTGTGCCTCTTCGGGGGTGCTAACACTTAACCATAAACGTTGTCGTTTACTTTCTCCGTCTTTATATGTTGATATTACTTTTTCTCCGTTAATCTCCGTCACGTTGTTTCCATAGCAACAACAACAACTTCCTGTCAACAGCGCTAACTCTCCTTCAAAATAAAAGCATGTCCATACAAAATAGGAAGCCAAGCCAAATGACACTTAAGACATATACAACAGCAACGAAAGCAACAAACACAATGCAATATCCTTTTAAATTTCAAAGAACACAAATTGGGTTATTAACAAATAACTATAAAACAGCAATACTGTAGAATAACAAAATGAATGCTGTGAATAAACCAAAATACACGTGTTGAAGTGCGTGCCGAATATCCGCTGCTGGTTACTACCGAATATCCGGAGCCCGAAAAATTGTATTTGGGCTAAAAATCTCCAATAGACATGGGTGGCTACAGGCTGAAGGCTAACCTTTGCTCTGCTTGTTTCTGTGGTAGCTTCACATCCAGATGTACGATGACTCAATTATTACATCTGGAAACCAGTAAAGAGATGTGTGGATTCAAACCGGGAGAAGGCTCATGTATGACTGTCAGAGAACGCTGGCTGTGTGGTAAACATGTGGGATAATGTAGGAACACAACCAAACGATTATAGCACAAATCGTTTTAGACTTTTTAATAAGGACATTTTACACAGTATACTTTTAAGGAGCATCTAAGGTTTTACTTGAAACAATCTGAAAACCTGAACCAAAGCCTCAAAATACCACTTGTTGTTATTTTTACTATTATTATTATTATTATTATTAATATTATTATTATTTTTATTATTTCACAACCAAATTAATTTGTGTGTTACTCAGTTCGAGAAGTACTCTCACATTCTGCTGCTGTATTGGAAGCTAATTTCATTCCAAACCCACAAGACCATGTAACTCAATTCAATCTTTGAAATGTCACTCACACATGTCCAGATGAATGCATGCATGGATAGGAAGGTGGCAGCTGGCGGTGACAGAACATGCTCAATGTGTTTTCTAACTAGCTGGGATAAATGAATGAGCAGATAGTCTGAATCACATTTTGTTTAAAGCCGAACCTCTTGGCTGAAAAGCGTCATCATTCGGGGTTGATAAGATATTTGTGAATCACGTTCTCAAATAAACTCCAACTACTTAAAACAAACCAAATGCATTTAAACAACGTGTATTTGTTATTCTTTATGTGGATCCAAAACTAATACACGTTTGTTTGACTTGCGCAGTACAGGAGTGCAGCCTTTTCTTTACTCAACCAGAACTACTGAACTTTTTAAAGTCATATTTAAGGACTTTTGTTTTTATTTTGGAAACTGTTGGTTATGCTCTGTTTCAGGTTGCCGGTGGGACTTATTTTCTGTGGCTTTAAAGCTTGTTATCCAATGGGAGAAGTCCTTTTTTAACGGTATTTTAATGTATCTTTTTTTAAATACGTAGAAGGGTGATATTCAGAGAAAAAAAACAGAAATTCCAACTTTAAAATTGTTAATAGACATGAAAGAAAAGGTTGTTTTCTGAGATCAAATCCTACATTTACGAGGAAAAATCTGAACTTAACTTTGATTAGTCGCTAAATTATGAGAAAAGGTATCCTTTTTAGT
The DNA here is from genome assembly GCF_949606895.1 of Notothenia rossii. Lineage (NCBI taxonomy): Eukaryota > Metazoa > Chordata > Actinopteri > Perciformes > Nototheniidae > Notothenia > Notothenia rossii. The sequence goes on from NC_136907.1 coordinate 6,011,337, forward strand.
TTTTTGTCTAGTTCGATCCAATAAGTGTCGAAATGTCAAACCTTTAAAGCTTCCCTCATGGTCCTGTGATTGTGTTTGCAACATCAAGTTGTCATTTTGTCAACAATCATTTTTGAACCATCTCGACAATATTAGTTTTTTTTGTGTTTGCTGTGAATTTATGATATTATTTAAAGTTCCCCTATTATACTGTTTTTCATCAATATATGGGTCTCAGATATTTCCAGAGCCTGTCTCTGAGGGGGGGGGGGGGGGTTACCTTGGTTGCTGATTGGCTAATGGTTACTCAAGACAAAACATTGTTATGACATCATAAAGTGGCCAAAATCTGATCAGCTCATTTTCAGACAGGATTTTATAGAAATGGATCAAAAAGAGAGAGAATCTTTGTTCCTGAAACTTTCAGAGTCTCTTTCCACAGAGGGGACACATGTTGATGTAGAAGAGACATGGAGAAGAGGGGACACATGTTGATGTAGAAGAGACATGAAGAAGAGGGGACACATGTTGATGTAGAAGAGACATGAAGAAGAGGGGACACATGTTGATGTAGAAGAGACATGAAGAAGAGGGGACACATGTTGATGTAGAAGAGACATGAAGAAGAGGGGACACATGTTGATGTAGAAGAGACATGAAGAAGAGGGGACACATGTTGATGTAGAAGAGACATGAGGAAGAGGGGACACATGTTGATGAAGAAGAGGGGACACATGTTGATGTAGAAGAGACATGAGGAAGTGGATTTTGCACAATAGGTGACCTTTAGAAAAGTTCAGCATTTTATGTTGATCCAATTTGACCTTAGAGTGAGTCTTCTATTTCTACACAAAGTATTACATCCTCACGTTGGCGTGATCTTTGTTATTTAATCATTTTTAAACTCCTGACTCCTTCCCTTCTTTATAACCTTGGTGAACGATGTGTTACCTCTGACGTTACATCATCAGTGACTACGTTTACACGCCTCTTTCAGAACAAGGTTTTGTTTGCATGTCACTGGTCGGAGTTTGCTCCAGAAAAGGCTAGAAAGAGGCCCTTCAATGAAAATAATGTTAGCTGCTAAATGAAATAACACTGCTCTGTGGCCCAACTCCTACAAGGCTGGTTTTATAAGAACCTGTGTTTTAGAATAAAACAGGAACTCACATGGAACTTTTGTTTAGCTCCTTAAATTAGCGAATGATGAATGTAAAGCACTTTATTTGTATGAAGGAGAGCTTGTGATTGATGAGAGCCAGTGTAATCAGACGTTAGACTCAGTGGACTTTTCAGTATATTGTACTTTTTGTTGATTATTTAATGCTTTTATATTCCTTTAACTCACTTATCTACACTTTCTCTTCAGACACTTTCTCTTCAGACATTCTTCATAAATCTGCTTGTGACTTTAAATTTGTTTTTATTTATTTTTCCTGGCAATAGCCGTTTTTCTCTGTCTGATGTCAAACAACAACAGCAATCCCTGGAGCCACACGAGGACGATAACGCAAACGGACCGCAATCGTCTTCCGTCCACACGCAACAGGCACCAGACACGTGTCCGTTCACACGAGGCTGCTCGAAAGCGCTGCAGACGCTGTAGTACATATGCCAGGCCTGTAAGTGGCGCTGTAGTCCTGCCACAAAAGCAGCGAAGAACACTTCCCGCGCATGGTTGCCATGGTAGCCCTTCTGTTTATTTTCCGCTGTGTACGTTCTCCCTCCCCGCGGCAAGCGTTTGCTCCTGCTGTAATTCTCTCCGGTAGTCCACCAGCAGATGACAAACACCCACCTCTCCGCCTCTTCCAAGGAACGAGGGGACCGTGCGGCAGAGTTTCAGTTATTGAGTTTCTTGCACCGGTCAACATGTCCGTTAAAGTTGAAATCTTCCGGACACAATTAGAAAAGTGAGGTCAGAGGTCTTCTTTGTTATTTATTGAGCTTTAAAACAAATGAATAACGACTCTATATAATAATATAAGAATAATAAACGGAGCCTCTCTTTTCCTCCCCCTCTTCTGACAGCCCAGCAGCTGATCTCTGAGCAGGAGAGGCGCGGCTATTGCTTCAACGTTATCAGGAAATGATCGTATAGGCGTAAACACGGTTTGGCCCCCTGAGCGTTTCGTTTGCAGATCTACCCACCTTGGGACCCGTTATCGTTTTCTGCGTTTCCGTGTCGGCCTCGTGTGGCCGAACCGTCTATCTGATAGTGAACTGTAGCAGATACGACTGTTATTGTCCTCGTGTGGCCCGGGCCTTTACACTTGATTAAATGAAAAAAAGAATTGCCATTCATTTTAGATGTTGGCCTCATTCCTCTTGATCACATTAAGTTTTGAAAAAAAAAAATGTTTTCAATGACTTCTAAATGATTTCTTACTTTAAAGACCAAAATGCACCCTGAACTCCAGAAGGGTTTTTAAAGAGTGATTCTATCAAAATGCCAAGAGGCTTATTGAGTCCTTTTTTATTCTGCTGTCATAAATACTTTTTATTTATTAGAAAATCTGTGTGGCAGTGTGACAAGAGGAGAAACTCTATTTGTATATCTCCATTTGTTTGCACTTTTTCATTTTCTGGCGTGGCGTTGGTCAGTGACGTCAGCACTGCTGGAGAGGGTTTAGTTGTGGCAGCAGGAGACTCTTCGATCAGTGCCGCAGTGTATGAGTTTTCGGACTGTCAACGACAAATGTCTCCTTAGCCTTTCTGCCTCCTGTGGATGTTTGAGCCGGCGTGGATGTCTTTCTACACCACTTAGGACGCCATCCCGACTTGTTTGAACAATGGTGTGTGTTTGCTGTCTGTACCCTTCACACTTGTTCACGGGATGAATTTCGATGGTGGAGGTTTTAAGTTATTTTCTTTTTCTTTGACTGAATGGGACCAGCTTTATATTCAATGTTCACTCCAATAAAAGATATGCTGTGATTGTTTCTGTATCAGTTTGTGGTGTCTTGCTCATTCATTCGAGCTGGTACAATATACCTTTTCTTGATTAAAAAAACATTTCAATCATGTGTTTTCAGTGTGATGTCTTCGTGTCACCACCGGGTGGAGCTGTTGCATCTAAGAAAGATGTTTGTTTTTACCTAAATGAGAGACTGAATAAATATAAATAATAATAAAGCTGACACATTATGTCTTTGGGTACCACTAAAGGAATCTATAAATACTTTATTATTATTAATTAAGAATGTGGGGTTTTCCCACCAGACACATATCAGACGGAGCAGATGAACAGGGAAAAACAATTGTATTATGAGAGTATGACCTTTTTTATTTTCAGAAATATAAGTAGTAAACATTACATTGCAAAGAGATAACACACAATAAACAGTTGATTGAACACTTATTAAATCATAGCTTACTGGATAATATCGACTAAATATCTTTCATAGAGTTATTAGTAATTATCAAACAAGGCCAATGCGTTAAACAATCTCATAAAGAAGCCGATAATCGCTTAAAGCCAATTTCCTTCTGCAGTGAATTATTGTTCACGGCTTTTCTTTTTAGCTGAAATAACCAACAATAACCCGGTTCGAATCCCAAACCAGGCAAACATGTCCCCCCCCCCTCCCCTGGCTCAACTCCAAAAACTCCTAAAAAAAAACATTGGGAACATCTGCAGGACCCAGATCAGTGGTGTCCAAACTATGGCCCGTTGTCTATTTTTCATTGGCCCTCAGCAACTTCTAAAAGTAAAATGTAAAATGGCCCTGAATGAAACGTGCTTGTCTTTCATTGTACTTCTTAAATATATATGTAAACATATATTACACAATAGTATTCATGTGTTAATAAACCCACTTTTTTAATACATACATTACAACAACAAAATCTTTATAAATTAAAGACCAATAACTTATTTGCACAGTAAGCTTGAAATATCCCCTTCATAGTTCCCCTTATTATAATCAATCTGAGGGATGAGCTGCCAACACTTTGTACTCAAATAAATGAAACCCTATGGAGAGATGTGATGGCTGTTTCTCAAAGCATTTTCAACATAATTTACCTACAATACACCTACTTTCTATAAATAAAAAATAAAATTGCCACCCCTGCCCTAGATGTTCTCACTGTGATGGGATCATCTACAGGGAGTCAAGACCGAAGCAGCCCACAGAGGAGAAGAACCTCACGAACACGTTCTTCTTCGGAGCAGGCACCGTCAGACAAGTCTTCAACGCCCGGATAACCAGAGCGTTATCAGCGGGATCCTGTGACTCCAGGACTTCCTGAAGCGCCTCTGCTGAGCCAAAAAGCTGACACAGGTTTCCAAACAGAGCCTTGCAGATCTTATGAACAGTCTTAGGGTCTGGGCCGATAACTACGTCAGCACACCTGATCTCCCCCAGCATCTTATCACTCAGATTCTTGATGATTCGGATGAAATCTGCTCTTGGCAGCCATTTCCTGGTCTTGTTTGTGGTACACAATAACAACTCTACAAGCATCAGGAGGATCAGTCTGTGCGTGAACTCATCATATGGCTCTGAACCACATGTGGTGCCTTCACTGTATGCCTCAGATGATGTAAGGGTGAACGTTTCCTCAGATTGGTCCTGCGTGTCTCTTTCATCAGAGCTCATATTGTTTATTTCAGATTCTGTATATTCTGAACTGTGATCTGAGCAATTGCAACTATGACCACCACTGGTATTCCAGCTGAGTAAGTCATCACACCACCGTGTTGCTGTTTCCTCTTCAAGATCTGTACGCCGACCCTCAGTGACCTCCGCCAATATTTTCATGACCTGTGAGTTGTTGGTAATATATGTAACTTCACAGCGCCCGTGCTCTAAGACGCGCCGGGCCTTTCCCTCTCCGTTGTTTATGTTCACCACTGCACTGATGCTCGAGGTGCATTGACAGTCCAACGTGTTCATGCATGTTAGTGTTGAGGTTAATAGAGTAAGCATGGAGTTGAGGGTGGTGAAATATATGCAGTTACACTGAGGGGTTTGAGTCGAAGGCATAGGGCGGGAGTCCATTATCCCAGATATGCGAGAGTTGACTTTACACGTCACCATTCTTGCAACTAGCTCGATGAAATCATCTAAACTGTCGCACTGAAACGTTTGCGGGAATTTAAAAACATTAGCGAACATCTTTGGAAGGATTTGTTGAAGGTTAACCAGGATATCAGTCTCATCTAAACCAAAGAAAAAATGTCTGGGGTTTACAAGAGTGTGTATCTGGGGGGCCTTCCTGTGCCAGTCAGAAACAACCGGCCTAATTTCTTCCATGAGAATGTAGATACACACATCAACAACATGCTGACACATGTCAACCATCAGAGACAAACCACGCTCGTCATACACGCCAGACTCCACAGCGTGCCAGTGCTTTTTTACCAAAGTCTTTAAATAATGGTTGATGATTATGTGGCATTGTCTAATCGGAGGGGGTTTTATAACAGCAAACACTTCGATATTTAAATAAGCCATGCTGTTTTTCTGCTAATCTCTATTAAGAAGCTCCTTTCTTCTGTTTGGGTTGTCAACTAGCTACTGTCAACGGTCAAAGTGAACTATGTTTGTCTGTGTTCTGTGGGGTCACCCTCACGGAATGTTCAACACATCAGAGCGAAATGTTGTGACGTCATCGGGGGCGGGGCCGAGCCTCTGACGGCATCATCGAACGTGTTGTCGTGACGTCATCGGGGGCGGGGCATTCTATTCGTCTCTATGCAAATCTGACTGCTGTTAGCATGAGCCACCTAGCTTATAGGTTAGCTCGGTTAGCTCCAGTCAGGGTAGCTGTTTGGCTACAGGGACACAACAAGTAACTGTTAAATATTTGTGGATAGGAAATGCATGTTGTTCGTCTTTAAATACAGTCATTGTACTATGCGCAGATTTATATGTTAAAAAAAATACTTTAGATTATGCATTTTTAAGTTTTGTTTCTGCAATTGTTGTATTTATTTTTTAAAGTTCAGCAATATGATCATATACAAAATAAATGTAAGGTCCGAGAGGTCTGACAGTATATTTCTTACATCATAGTAGATTTGTTGAATTTAATAACAGATAAATCCTTTTTCAAAATCTTTGTTTTTATTAAATTATAGGAAAAAGTCTGATATATTACACATATATATTTAAGAGTGTAAATCTCCCTGGGCAAAGTAACCCTTTCTTAATGTTCTTTGATGGGATTTTACAAATAAATATAGGCCTGTGTAATTCTGTACAAAAAGTGGTCCAATAATATTTTCATTCAAACAATGTTTTAACTGTTTGTAACTTTAATGTATCGATCACTCAACTCACTATCACACTCATTCACTCACACACACACACACACACACACACACACACACACACAAATTAAGTCAACCAGCTTCAGGTGTGTGAGCTCGTCACACAGCTGAACTATTTTATTTAACCTCATGGGAAACCAAGGAGGGAGTGACTCTTTTTAGTGTTTGATGTGTGTGAGGCCACCACTACTGAACCAGCTGCTGCTTCACACAGAGATTAAGATATATGTGGATATATATTATATTATTTTATTGGCGTAAAAGCATCAGAAGCTGAGTTCTCTCGCTCCAGCAGCAAATATGTTTGCTTAACTTGTCCGGCTTCCAGTTTGTCGTCTTGTTAGTTTTATGTTTTTCTATGACAGTAGGATCACCCTACACATGTTTTATTCTCTGTAGAGGTTTTTTTTAACAGTACAGTTTTGAGTCTACTGTGTCAGGTTTTTGCTAAGCTAAGAGGTCAGAAGGTGTAACCATGAAGGAGGAGATTGCTGCTGCAGTTTTCTTTGTTGCTCGGCTGGTGAAGAGGTATGGTGGTGTGGATAATGAAGGCAGGGAGGGCTTTGCTGCGGCCCTCACCTCAGCTCTGTTTGAAAACTACAAGAACCACTGGCACCCCAACGCACCTACGAAGGGACAGGCCTACAGGTAAATGCTTTTAAGAAAGGACTATTAAACAAACTTAAGAATCTACATACTTGATCAGACTTAATTTAATTGTCTTGATAAATTAAAACCGCCAACAAACCCCTGCTCAATTCTGATCATTAACATCCTACTCAATCAGTCGCACAGGGTCGCTAACACCACTTTAGATGAGACATTACCACGTCATTTTGCTGACTTTATAACTTGTTTTTACTAATTTTGCTACTGTTAAACTATACTCTTGCATATATGTATAAAAGGTAACTTGTTCTTTTTAAATGGTGGCAGCTAACCCGTTGGAACTAGAGCTAAACATTATTCATTGTCAACCGAAGACAATAGTATGGAGAGCAAAAAAGATGTATTAATAAATATGTAAATGGCTGTTTGGATTAAACTGGGGAAAAATGCAAATGCTGCAATGTTTTAAAGATGAATGCAAGCAAAGAAACTTTTATTCAATAGGAAATAAATACCATACATTAAGCTTTACATGTTTGTACACTTGCATGTTTTTATTGCTGTAGGACTTCTTCCTCATTGACACACAAATGCATAAAGTATGTCAACAATGTAGAAATAAATGTATTGCATTTTTTATTTCTGTCCGGTTTAGTTATTTACATGAATATTTTTCCATCTATTTATTCCAAGTAATTAACTCCTTTCACTTAATACCCCCAACTTCAGAATCAGAATACCTTCATCAGTCGCACAGAGGGGACACTTCCATTGTTACAGCAGAAAGGAGCCAGCTTAATGTTAACTAAGACGCATTCATAAATAAATACTAACGATACAAAAGATTATAATAAAAAGTTTACAAAAAACACATCCTGTAACAGTTCTGAGGATTCATCAGCCAGGTATATATTGCATACTTCATATTGCTGCAGCAGGGTTGTGTTCTATGCTATGTTTTCAGGTGTCTCCGTATGAATGTGCGGATGCATGACCCCGTGCTGCAACTGGCCTGTGAACGCAGCGCTGTCCGGCACCAGGACCTGGGCCTCCCTCAGGAGATGACTGTGTGGGTCGACCCTGGAGAGGTGTCCTGCAGGTAAGGCTGCTAAAATCACTTGGTAGATGATTGGAAAGACTTTATATATAGGTTTTAAATGATTTAGTGTGCACCAAAAACTGTAGCTCTTCAGTGACTAAGTGGAGTCCATTGGAAAAGCTTGATACAGAATCAGTTTAAAATTATTAGTTTGCACCAAAAACTGCAGCTTTTCATTGCCAATTCTCATTAGCTGGGTGATTATTACTTACTGTTTCACACTGCTGCTAGTCTTATAACTAGGAGAATTGTCTGTTACCTTTTTTAGAGTTATGTTACTGAGGCTTGGACAACACTCTTGATCCCCAAAATGTCCCTTTACATGACTGTTACTAAAGACTGGTGCTCATGCACAACCTTAAGTTGATGCTGTGTTATGAAACTTAATTTTTATAAATGATAACATTTTAAAAGTCTGTTAACTTTTTAGTGGTCTGTTATTGAGGCTAGGTTAATCATTTTTAGTAGTCTGTTATTGAGGCTATAGCTAACCCTTTTCAGTGGTATGTTATTGAGGCTAACCCTTTTCAGTGGTCTGTTATTGATGCTAACCCTTTTTAGTGGTCTGTTATTGAGGCTAACCCTTTTTAGTGGTCTGTTATTGATGCTAACCCTTTTCAGTGGTCTATTATTGAGGCTAACCCTTTTTAGTGGTCTGTTATTGATGCTAACCCTTTTTAGTGGTCTGTTATTGAGGCTAACCCTTTTCAGTGGTCTGTTATTGATGCTAACCCTTTTTAGTGGTCTGTTATTGAGGCTAGGCTAACCCTTTAGTTGTCTGTTATTGAGGCTAACCCTTTTTAGGGGTATATTATTGAGGCGAGGCTAACTATTTTTAGTGGTCTGTTATTGAGGCTAGCCCTTTTTTAGTGGTATGTTATTGAGGCTAGAATAACCCTTTTTATCCCTTTTTTACATGACTGGTGCTCATGGGTAATGAAACTTGCTTTTTATAAATGGTAAAAACATGTTTTTGGCATAGGCTGTATGAATGAAGTGGATGTAGCCTTGAAGTCTGAAAAGGAACTGCGTTAAACCTGCATTCTTTCTAATGGCCACTAAGGGGTGACTCCATTTACAAATAAGCATTTAAGTCTTTAAAGTGAACCGACTACATCTCACTTGATTTGACCTTTTGACGAGTTTATGGTCTCAATCTCTTGTTTCAAATCCTTTTCAATTCACCGTTTAGTTTATTTTGTAAATTATATTCTTTTTAATAGTAAAATTGACAAATATAGGGTATGCTTTTGAGGCATAGCGATCCATATATCACCCCAGCTCTAACCTCTTGTTCAAATATTGTCTCATTACCCTAGATCTAATTTGCTTTCGACTAATTTATGGTCTCAATATTTAGTTTGACGTGTTCTCCAATACAGCAAGTTACCATTTAAAAGTGGACAAAAATGTAGGCTTTGCTAAAGGTCAGGGCTACATTTTGATAATGTTAGAGGCAAAGCAATCGATAGACAGCTCCAGCATTTTCGCTAAAATATTGGCCCTTCTGGTACCCAAATAACCTAAATTGACAAGGCCAAAAACCAAAACGTTTCCTCTCTGCAGGTACGGTGAACAAGGCACCCCATTCTGCGTGTCCATGGTGGACAGCCGTCGACGTATGGACAAGGAATTTTCCCGCCGAATCCACGATGCCGTTGAGCGGGCGAGCCTGGACATCCATTCGGGAAGCTCTTCGGACGAGGAGGATTGCAGCAAAAACAACAGCATGAGCAGCATGAGCAGCAGCAACCAATCATCTCTCAGCTCGATCTCAATCCCAACCATCAACCCAGAGCCCAAAAGCATCCCGACCGTCAGCAACCCCAACAGCGTCTACCGGGTAGGATTAAAATCACAAAGGGTCATTTATTATAATTTTATATTTCTTATTGAAGTGTCTTCTAGCCTTGGCTATCACAAACCTGAAGACATTTCCAAAATTGGGCAAACCATTTGAAAGAAAGCATATACTCAAGTGTTGAGGTATTGTACTTGGCACTATCATATATTTGGTAGCCATTTGATTCACATGTTTTACTGTCTTCTGCTGACCTCTAACCCTCTGCTCCTCTTCCTCAGTTCAGCGAGTTTGCTCCAGCCGCCCCTCAGACCTGGCTGAGGGAGAAGAGGAAGGCCTTTGCTGGGGATGCGTTCCCTCCTCTTCCTCCCCCAGCCGGAGCTCCACCTTCCCAGTTCCCCTACCAGAAAAGCTTCAAGAACCATCGAGCCACGTTCACCTTCGCTGGGCCTCGTGTGGACAAGTACCACTGGGTCAGCAAGTCCCGATAATGTGAGCCTTCGACCTAGAACCAGAATCGGGTTACTGCTCTGCCGACATGATGCCGGGTCAAAGCAACATATATAGATATATATAGACCTGTATGCAGCAAAAAAGGACAGTTTATGCATCTTTAAAAAGGTTTATTATCAATGAGTGTTAATGATTTAAATTAATGTTTAAGTGTTTTTACTCTTTTGAAAATATTGAAGTATTTTAAATGATTCCCCCTTCTAAATGTGTTTTTAAACTGAAATTAAAGTAAGTGTGAATAAAGTAACATTGAACTGTCAATTGAAAAGAAATAAATGACTAAATCTCAGCTCTGCTGGTTCATCTAAACCCGTTTCCTCTAATTTTATTTTTCTGCTCATCTTTTTTAAAGGGGTCATATTGCAGGTGTATATCAGCATGTAGTGTCTCTACTTTAAAGAGTCCTCTCCTGCTGATGTTCAGGTGTATATCAGTATGTAGTGTCTCTACTTTAAAGAGTCCTCTCCTGCTGATGTTTAGGTGTATATCAGTATGTAGTGTCTCTACTTTAAAGAGTCCTCTCCTGCTGATGTTCAGGTGTATATCAGTATGTAGTGTCTCTACTTTAAAGAGACCTCTCCTGCTGATGTTCATGTGTATATCAGTATGTAGTGTCTCTACTTTAAAGAGTCCTCTCCTACTGATGTTCAGGTGTATATCAGTATGTAGTGTCTCTACATGTCTCCATGCTTTAATGTTCAAAAAGCTCTTTATTCTCATACTGCCTGTGAGGCAGCACCTTCTTTCACCCTCTGTCTGAAACCAGAGCCCAGTCTGCTCTGGTTAGCTGGCCAGCTCTGTGATTGGTCAACCCCTTAGAGATGTCCCGCCCCTTAGCCTATCACGTGCAATGTGTTGGAGCGCTAGCCAATAGAAGAGCAAAAGTTACATACTCCCTCTGGAGGGAACTTTGGGATTTTAGCCTTTGCAGATGTGTATATGAACAAAGACCTGTATTACACACAACAGGAAAGGGGAACCCCCCCCCCATCCCCACAAATCAAAATGGGCCCTCTTTAACAGCTCAGTCCGAAAGCTATAGTGTGGTGGTGGTTGTACTACCAGTAGTTAATGATTGGTGTGTAGAAACAATCAGCTAACAACAGCACTGCCTACACAGCAACCCCAATAACATTCACCCTCAGGGCGCAGACGACATGCTGGGTGAGACCTGAAGCTTATGTCAGAGTGAAGAGAAATGTTAAATATAAATACACAACTAAGCAAACAGGATAATTGTCTAGGAATCATTTTGGCAAACAATAATTTTGCTTTCTGGATATTGTTTTGTATTTGAATATCATTGTTATGCTTTACAATGCGTCTTTTGTTTGCCATGATTTGAAAGACAACAGGTCTACTAGTTTTTTGTTTCCAAACAAGGTATGATGGTCCAGCAAACTTTGCATTTATGTACTCTACTGGAATCTCTCTCCATCTCTGTATCATTTAATTATCAAAACTGATCCAAACAATGGAATGTAAAGAGAGCAATCCTATGACGGGTCCTACCTGCGGTCGCTGCTGTTGCACCGTTCTGTTTGCAAGTGCCCACTGAAACACAACCGTCTCCCCAGCTACATCTTACTGTGTGTGTGTGGGTGTGAGTGTGTGTGTGTGTGGGCGTGTGTGTGTGTGTGAGAGAGTGAGTGAGAGTGAGTGAGTGGGCGTGTGTGTGTATGTGGGCGTGTGTGTGTGTCTGTGAGAGAGTGTGAGTGAGTGTGTGTGTGTGTGTGTGTGTGTGTGTGTGTGTGTGTGTGCCCATGTCTCAGGTCATGCCTCGACTTGCCCTGGCAGGTATGTTGCTGGGATGAAACCGCCAGTGGGGGCCGTAAACACTGACGCTGTGACAGTTTTGTGTGTTTTAACTGCATTTAATAATTGTTGCCCCATATTAGACAGTGAAGGGACTGCATTCAGAAAAAGTTTCTGGCAGTTTCTCACACAGTCAGACTGAGGCGAAGGCTGCCACGCAAGGCACCACCTGCTCAAGAAACTAACATTCACACATCTCTCCATTTTGACTGCAAGGGCTGGGAATTGAACCACCAACCTTCCAGTCGCCCAGCTATTACTCTGTCTTTCTCTAAGAATATAGGCTCTGCAGATTGGTTCAACATCATGTGCAATAAAACGTATCTGTGATTACTGTAATTTGACACGTTGCACAAGGCATTGTATTTATTCATTGTATATCTGTATATTGTCACTTATAATGTTTGGGTTTTTGTTACCTGCCCATTATAAATGTGTATTGTTGCTAACCTACAGCATGTTTACATCTATGCTCATTAATATGCACCTTATCAAAATAATAAAAAATGGAAATAAAAGTTTTCAAAATCATGTGCATCTTTACTTATTGCTTGCTCAATATCATTGCTAAACATACCTTTATTTGACTAAATCCATCTTACTTTAACTGTTTTTCTCTTGCTCACCACTGCTATATTTATGACTCTATTTGTGTTGTTTGCGTAACAGTCTCTTGCGCAAACATTTCCCAGGATTCATTTGTTTTTTATTGTACCCTAGTTGATCTTTTAAAGCATGTACTCAGTAATGAAAAGAAGGTGATCCCTCCTATCCATTGTATCCGCTTTAGAGCAGGAGTGTCAAACTCCTTTTAGTCACACACGCATTGCACTGTAGGCCTACATACTGTACAGAGAAACATGATCTCAAGTGGGGCGGAGCAGGAAAACCATTACATAATACCCTATAAATAAAACCCTGAAATGTTTCTCTTTCTTAAAGTGTAAACAAGGTTCAAGATGTTTATTGTCCCTCCGGTTGAAAGTAAAATTGTGTGAACTGCTTTTGCCAGGGTACTCCGTGAAGACAAACAGTCAGTATGCAAAATGAACTTAATAATAAAATAAAAGGTGCAGTAAAAGTATCTACTAAAGAAAAAACAATTAAAATATTGCATTCAAGAGGACTCCAAAAGGATTGCTGTTTTTATTTATTTTCTCTGTCTCAGTTGTTTTTTCAACTTTGTGTAGTTTTTGCTATTACAAGTCTGAAAGTGGCTATGATTTTTATATTCCTTAAACACTGAAAGGCACATTGGCTTCTTTAAAAGTGAGAAGAAATGGAAACGGATCAATTTCTCATGAACAACACAAAAAGTCTTCTCTATGCTTGCCAGTGTTATGTCAACTAGTCTGTATGTCAAGCACATGGTATTTATAATCCAGCATCAGGCCTGTTACTCTCATTGGGACTGCACAAACCACAGTGGACACAGAAAAGGTAGAGTAATAACTGCTCTGCAATTTTCACACTTTGCAAAGTGAAAGGCCGGTTCTGATGCTAGCCCGCCTGCTTTAGAGCCACCAAGTAGTTGACCAGAAGTACCTCTCCTCTCCGTCTCTCTCCCCCGCCCCCCCCGACCTCTCCACTCTGCCTCCCACCACCCCCCCGTGCCCCAAATGGACCTGGACTTTAACCCCCCCCCCCCGCACACACATACACAACCTTCCCTCATCCAGCACCAGTCACTTTTCTACCGATCTCCGCTGCTACTGTACTGAAACTGTTCTTTGTACATAATTTCTCTTTTGCGCTAAAGAATACTGCATTAATGTAATTTGCTAATTTCATGTTCTGTGGATTGTGTCCTTTTTAAATATTAACTAGTACTTATTACTTTTTATACCCCGTTTATCCAGGCCCTTTTTGTATCTTGTTTTATGTCATACTGTGGGACTGCGAGAAACGGTATTTCAAGATTTCTGTATGTATACACACATGTCGAACTGTTGACAATAAAGCTGACATTGACTAATGCATTGCAGACTGTAAATGTAAAGGTGGCAACCCCAGTTAGATTGTTAGACACATGGGATGGACAACCCCCAACCCAACCCCCTTTCTGAATTTGGACATTTGCCTTGAATTTGCATACGTATTTGGCCAGTTGATAATGATTGAACCCCCGATGCTTTGTGTTACTGTTGTCGTTCTTGCAATTCGTGTTGGTTTTAGTGAAGTAAAAAAAAAACAGTTTTATACATTGTGGACTTTGATGTATGTTATGATTCAACAACACTTAAGGAGGTACTGCAGGGACACAATGTACCAGATGAACACATTATTTATCCTGTTCACACGTTTTCTTCTATTTCAATTCATTGATTTGAATAGAAACACAATTTGTTTATTGCACAAACATGACTGCTGACATAATCATAATTTAAGATGATGACCTTTAATTTGTTTTATTATTAGCTCATTTAAATTACCTTTTGTAACTTCAAAATTGTTTTTTAGTTGATATAAAATACCTTAAGACCTTTCAAATGTTTTTATCACGTGGTTTGAATGACCTGTTATGCATTTAAGATGTGTTTGTATGTGTTAATCTTTTAAAGAGCTCGCCTTCTGTGCAACGCTATGCACATTATCGTTACCTTTGTTCTTACTATAACTATAATTATTCCTGTTTTTAAATATAAATCGCTTTGAGCTACATATTTAGGATGGGATACGCTATACTATTATTATTAGTATCATTATAAAACAGTGGGATCAATGTTCTTACACTTAGCTGTGACAGAATATTGTTATATGTTGTGTCTGTGTAGTTTCTCTTTCATAACCATTACGTCTTCATGGGATTTCGATTTTTTTTTTAAATCTGTGATCTTTTGTTACCTATATTGCAACAGAAATTGCGCAGACAGCCAGAAACTCAAAATTAATACAAACAACACTTTCACTTTTGACGCTTTTTCTCTCATCCAGCAAGCAAACAACAAGCTGTGCAAAATATGAAGCATTAAAACGCCGCATACAAAATGTCATTAAATATCAAACAACAGCTCGACGGACATTTGGCTCCCTTTTTGTCATCAGTACGTAAGCCAATCAGCCAATAGGAGACCGCCTTCAAACGCCTAGAAGACTAACCGTCCAATCACAAGCGTTCTCATTGCGACGTCCCCCAACTCCTGCTCACATCCGGTCGTATATATGTTGCCACGAGTTAGCGGCGAATTTGGAGAGTGTCCATTTTGAGCAGCGAGTCGGCGTCTCCGGTATTTCTTTCCCCTTTAAAGTAAGCACGCTTTTTCTTTGTTTATATTTGTACAATTATATCAAGTCGAGTTGGTTTTATATGTATCGTGTGAGTTCATATAACCGTGTTGTTTTTTTCCCGCGCTGTGTTTATATGTTATAACATGTGTGGGGGGGTTCTTAGCAGCTAGCTTTGTGTGTTAGCTGCAGCGTTGCTAAATAACGCGGTTTTTGGGTCGATTGAATGAGTTGTTCACCAGCTGCCGTGCACAGTTGCAAATGTATGTGTGCGTTATTCTAGGTTTTATTATTTAGTGCATGTTTGAGGTCTTTTTTACTGGTTGTTTGTTTCAGGGTTAGCATGCAACTACTAGCCGGGGCCTGCACGCTCTCTACCCCGGAGCGGCAACCAAGCAAAGCGCGGTCCGCTTGAACACTGGATTAATGCTGCTTATTGTTAGCCTAGAAAGTATTTACTATGAATTTACAAACAAACCCCAGCACGTGTTTCACACATCTGTTAGAATCTCGACGTTAAAGTTGAAGTATAGCTTGTAAATATAAATACATTGTGGCAATAATCAATTAAATAAGATTGCAGATGAATGGAAAGGTAGCTAAGCTAATGTGGTGTTCTGTTAGCCTCCTGTGTCGACTACTTTGTTTTTAAATCTATTTTAAAACTTGAGCAAGGTAACAAAGAGGAAGAGGGATCACCAAATGGGACATGATGTATTTTACAAAATAAAAGCTCATGTGGGCTAAACACGATGTACGAAATGAGAGGAAAGGGTATAAATAAGAACACACAATGGCATCTTGTTCGGGGTCCAGCACAAAAAATAACGAGTTACACTGGATTACAACATCAACTACCACACGCTTGATATACACTGTTTAATAAAGCACTACTTATTAGCCGTGCTGGGATGACATGTAACATATTTGGGAACCCTGAAGACCTATTTTGGTCTAAATCCAGCCACACATATATACAAAGGAAAGCTAAATTAGTTTAATTGAAGCACCTCTTGCTCTAACAAAACGTTTTATGCAAGATTGAACTAGAAGAAGATATATCTTTTATTGACTAGTAGGAATATATGGATCAAGACCTGAAGTTCTCCTGAAATAATAAACATGTAGCCCCATTGATAGTACACATATAGAACAAAAGATAATTAATTCATTACAGGTTTGACAAAAGTCCACAGCTTTACTGAAATTGTTTTTTTTGATGCCATTTCTGACCCATGTTGATGCTACCCCTGATGATATGTGTATACACTTTTGCATTGAGTTAATCAACTGTTTCTTGTCCCTTCTCAGACTTTCGAATAACCCACCGTCGCAGAATGGCAGACGCTGAGCATCTCCTCATGGAAACATCGGACCAGAACGGCAATGAGGGCGAGGAGGACCAGAATGGAGCCGAGCAGGAGCTGATGGGAGGAGACGAGGAGCTCCTGGAGAGCCAAGACGGCCAGGAAGAGGAGCAGGCAGAGACAGAGGCCCAGGAGCCAATAGATGCCATAGATGGCGTAGAAGCAGTAGAGGGTATAGAAGCAGTAGAGGGCGTAGAAGGTGTAGAAGGAGTAGAGGGCCAAGACAATGGCGCAGACGGAGGCAAAATTGACGCCAGCAAAGGAGAGGAGGATGCTGGGTAAGTGTAATGTCTCCCTGATACACCTTTGGGGTGTTCTGTGAAAGTGTAACATCATGAACGGGAACAAATGTTTCTAATGCAATATTGCGTTAAACAGCATAGCGACAATTACAACGAAGTCTTCTCTGCAGTCGCTGCACACACTTTGATCATGAGTAGCTTCCTACAACCAGGTTTAAAAGGTAATGGTAAAAATAATGACATTTAAAATGTGTCCGAACATCAAGTTCACTGTCAAAGAGCTGCAGTGCCCGTCATTGAAAAATGCACTCCCTGAATGTTGCAGTTCAGCAGAGCATTGTATAACTAAAGTAAAAATGCATTGAATTCTAGTGAAGACTCTCAGCGGTCATTTTACAACAGAGCTGCACAAGAAAGGGCTGTGGTAGCTCGATACGTTATGCTATACCCCGTAAACATGACACAATGTTAATTGGCACTCATTTTGGTACAATTCTATTGCTCTCTTGCATCTAGCTAATATATTTTTAATTTAGCACGAGCACAATATGCAAGTGAAAGCAGTGCTTCATATTTTTAAATGTGCTAAGGGACTGCTTAATATGCAGCTCTTTAGTCGTGATCTTGACCAGCAATTTTGGCCATAACCATGTAAGCAATACTTTCCAGTTCCTCTAGTTTCTTAGCCTCCTAGTCAACAAAGACTTGGAGAAATGTATAAATGTTTTGTTTTATGTAAGATTAGGAATTTAACAGCAACGTTTCCCTTTGTGTTTGCAGTAAAATGTTCGTGGGTGGCCTCAGTTGGGACACGAGTAAAAAGGACCTGAAGGATTACTTCACAAAGTTCGGCGAGGTGTCGGACTGCACCATCAAGATGGACTCCAACACCGGCCGGTCCCGAGGCTTCGGCTTCGTTCTCTTCAAAGAAGCCGCCAGCGTGGAAAAGGTGCGTCACAGATGTTAGCGGGAATTATTAATTTAGCATTTCTGGCTTCTTCTGAGGTGTTCACATCGATCCTTCTATGTCTTCTATGACTTTTAAAGTGTTTAGGAAATGGTAACATAAGAATTCCCAAAGATATCCAACCCAGTTTTGAGCTTGCAGACCCTGAAGTAGACTAATGTGGGGGAAAAAGGGATTTATAGGATTAGGGTTTTTGATTGGATAGAATATCTTGTTTTTAAAAGTCTAGCCAACAGCAAATATGGACTTGTTGAATATAGATACAGATTTTGAGATATTGAATATATAAATATTCAATTGGTAAATACAAATGAGGGTATTCTCATTTTATGAGCAACTGTGAATAAATGGAGCATCTCAAACTAAATATTGTGCCAAAGATATTCACTTAAACACGATGCCATCGCAGGAACAAGTTGGTAACTTGTCGTGTTAGCTCAAGCTGTGACTTGCATCAACATTTTTGTATGAAATGAAAGGACACGACAACATGAATTGAGTTGTGTTTGCTGCACCTTTCCTAATTCCCTGAGAAGTCAAATGACAAAAGAGGATATTTTTGGCTCTTAGCTGTGTGTTAGCCCTTAATGCTAACTGTAACTGTGTGTTCAGGTTCTGGAGCAGAAGGAACACAGACTGGACGGCCGTCCAATCGACCCCAAGAAGGCGATGGCCATGAAGAAGGAGCCCGCCAAGAAGATCTTTGTCGGGGGTTTGAACCCCGAGGCCACAGAGGATGCTATCAGGGAATATTTCGGAACCTTCGGAGAGGTCAGTGATACTGGATAAGGCCAAATAAAACCCCGGGTTAGTGCCACCGGGTGTCATGTTAAGAACCACTGGCAGACAGGAGGCCTGCAACTACTTTAAGAACTGAATGTGTGTGTTCTGAAACGGGAAATGTTAGAATAATATTTGGTCGCTTGCAGTAGCTGCAGGTTTCAAAGTGTGCCAACATGAACTCCTTCCTGTGGTCTGTTGATTTCTCCTAGAGAAACAAAGGGGCTAATCATTTCAGTTGGAAGGAATACAATCCCTTAATCTTATCCCCAAATCATTGGGGGTTGTTTAATGCTTTGTATATTTTTCATTTAACATGATTTCAATCGTATGCTTTTCTTTATCGGCTGACAACAAGAAAACTTATTATGGCAGGTACTTGCATTAACGTGTCTGCTGCCACCTGAGCGGCACTGAGCTGTAAACCCTGCAAAGCTCAGGCAAAATGACTAATTCGTGGTCCAAGCTACTCGGGCACATCATTAACACAGTACAGCCTTTTGTAATTGACCATAACCCGCCTCGTATGTTGAGAAATTATCACAGGATTATCTTTAAATAGGAAAAAGTCAAACTCTTATGGTTTTTGTTTTTAAGTTAGGGGGCAGTTTCTTTATCGGTTTGACTCATGTTGTCACTATTTTTTGTCCCTAACCCCCTTTGCTCAGAGTTAAGGGTTGAGGGCATCAATGATCTTAATATTGCATTATGATATTACCCAGATAAGAAATGCACACTAAAAGAAAAAAGATTAATCTCATTTTGATTGCATAACATATTCCTAGAAGTCGAAGCCATTAAAATTCAAAGGCAAAAGAATAAACAAAAACTGGCAAATACTTTAAGATATCTTTGCAGTTACTTGACAAACCAGTATTTTTGAAGTCTAGTTAAATTATTGGAGGCGGCATATTTCAGTTTTTATAGACATACTTTGTTTTTATACCGTTTCTTGAACAAAATCCTTCCCTTCTCCCTCTAGATTGAAACCATTGAGCTTCCCATCGACCCCAAATCGAAGAAAAGGAGGGGCTTCATCTTCATCACGTACAAAGAGGAAATCAGTGTCAAGAAGTGTCTGGAGAAGAAATACCACACCATCCAGGGCGGCAGGGTAAGGCATATATTTCTGCATACAGTGATGATATTTGCTGAATCAGATTTTGCAGAAACATTTTTTTTTGTCTGTAGTCGGGATTAACGATGTGTGTGTGTTTTTGTTTTATCTCCAGTGTGAGCTGAAAATCGCCCAGCCAAAGGAGGTGTACCAACAGCAGCAGTATGGGGGGGGTCGTGGTGGAGGTTATGGAGGCGGTCAGGGAAGAGGCAGGGGCCGTGGAGGTGAGAATTTTAAAGAAATTGAATCCAAGCTTGGGACACCACTTAGGTCACACCAAGCCCCCAGGAAGTGCTTCGGACTCTGTGCCCAATATTCATAGTGGCGAAACGGCGGTACTGCAACTTCCGTATCAGTCCGTGACATCACCCGGCCCAAAACAACTTTTCCCATTGACTAACATGGGGAAACACGTCTGTAAATCGGTGGATACATTTTTTTTTTTAACTAAACAAACGTCCCAGTATGAACTATTTTATAGCCCTTATTCAAATCATTCTGTCCTTAAAGTTGTAAAATGCACTAAAAGCCATATCTAGATTTATTTTCTGTCTCCATTCATTCTACTGAGGCCGAGAGTGGGAGCTCGGGGGGGCGGGGCTTAAGGGGCGCATGCTCTGTGACTGCACATACCAAGCCCCCAGGAAGTGCACCGGACTCTGAGGAAAATATTAGTTATGGCCAAACGGTGGTACTACACTTCTGTATCAGTCGCTGGGGCCGGAAAGACTTCTGTAAATAGTTGGATACTTTTTTTTTTTAAACTAAACTACCCAGTATGAACATTTGTATAGCCCTTCGGTCCTCAAGTTGTAAAATGCGCTAATACCGTTATTCTTTTGAGTTATTTTCCTCGGCATTATGAAAACGGATCCAACCCACGGGACCGCGCCACCCGGCACGTTCATGTGACGTGTTCAGTACTACATGAGTTTTACCTTTACCCATGGATGCACAATAAGAAAGGATTATATGAATACTTTCGTGACGTTTCGCTCGCTCAAAAGTTGGGCCATTTTGCCTTCATGCGCCAATGAGCAGCTCTCATGAGTGAGCGAGGCCCCGCCTCCCACGCTGTATCCAGTTCTTATTAAACATCCATGGGTCAACCCCTTTTAACCTATTTCCTCTTTATATACATTTTCCAAGTTTGATATAACTTAATAACAAGATTTAATTTGTATAAAATACCTACATTGAAAAACTTACACACTATTAAATCCCTGCTTATTTCTCCACCAAACACTTTTTAACTTGTCTTGTGTTTTCTGAAATTCTATTAAAAAGTTTGCCCCTTTTTAAATTCTTTGCCCATATTATGCATGGCTCTGTTAAGGCCCACTCTGCGCCATGAGGAAACATTGTGAACAAAATGTAGTCTTTTTTTATATAATGGATAACTTCTGGTACATCTGCAGACACATTAAAGTCTCCTTAAACATCCGAAGTGTTTTTTCATGTGTCATTTGTCATGTTTGGGGTTCGGTACGCCATTTTCTGTCTAGAACTTTGTTGTGACCCTTTTTTTGTTTTTGTTTTTGTTGACTCTGTGTCAGGTCAGGGCCAGAACTGGAACCAGGGCTATGGCAACTACTGGAACCAGGGATACGGTAACCAGGGCTACGGCGGTTATGGCGGCGGCTATGGCAACTACGACTATTCTTCCGGTTATGCATATGGCCCCGGATATGACTACAGTAAGTTTTTTTGTTTTGTTTTTTAAGATGGCTGCTGCAGCTTATAGATTGGACAAAGGTGGATTATTACATTTAAAACTAGTTGTTTAACCAGCAACTGGCCGTTAAATAAGATCCGTTTTTGGGTTAAATGGAACCTGTAAAAACGATATAGCCCATAAGACTGGGTTTAAAAAGTTTCTTTATCCATTTAACAAAAAAGCAATGACAGTCTTGTCTTAAGGAATTTAAATGTGTAATAATTTCACTGTTTTTCCCTTTTTCATGGTCCTGGTGTCTCTAATCACTTAATTAATTCATCAAAATGTAATAAATACAGTCTGTTATGTCAATAAGGTGTTAATTGTTAACGGGTGAAGTGCTCGCCCAGAAGTATGTACAGTTAAAGCTATAAAAAGCATGTGATCGGTTGCAGCATGCATCAGCTTCATACGATAAAATATACATCTATTCGTACACACCTTGCTTTCTGCTGAGGTTGCCATTCTGAGTAATTCATCAGCTGAGCCGGTTGACGTTTCGTTACTGAATTTGTCTTCTGCTTCTTTCCCATTTAAAGCAGCCGACCAGGGCAACGGCAGCTACGGAAAGACTCCCAGACGGGGGGCACACCAGGCCGGCTACAAGCCATACTGATGATCACAGTGGTGCAACGTAAGAGCTACAACTCACTCCTTTTTACTTACGTGTCCAAAAGCACAGGCACTTTAAATCACGGGTCATTTATCCACCAAACACTTGACTGCATCTTAGAGCTTCTTCAAGTTCAACATGGAAATAAATGGAAGATGCGCTACATCATTCTCACCCGTTGGCCCTTATTTCTCTCCAGGAAGCTTCGTTTAAAACGTTGACAGACACAATTTATAAACATATTTTTTTTGTATGTTAAGTTAGTCTTTATTTGATCGGGACGGTGCATATTCTAAAAAATAAGGTTGTCATCTTTAAGAGAACTTGTCTTAGTGTTTAAGATAATTATGTGTCTGATAGTTCCTAAAAAAGACTGACTCTTGTAAAAAAAAAAAGGAAAAAAAAGCCAGTTTTAGCCAGAATGCAATGTCTTGTTACAATATCCATTATTTTAACTTATGGCAACACAAAAAAAAACATGGGAGCGGTGGAGTGATGAGGAGGTGTCGTTGTTCTGGCGATTTACTCGAGGGCCAGTCCCCAACTCGGCTCTTTAGTTCCATGGGGGAACTAAGTGCTGGGAAGTAATGGCGCATTTCCACTACAGGGCCTCGCTCGGTATGGATAGGCCTCGTTAGGCCAGGCTCACTTTATGCTGCGTTTCCATTACAGTTTAGGAACTGGGGCAGTAACTATAGTAACACAGTGTAGGCGGAACCGTGACGTCATCTTCAATGAGAACCACAGAAAACCAACATCAGCCGTTAGCTCTTAGCACTCAGAGCTCACAGCTCCTCGTATCTGTTCAGAAACTAGACAAACGTTAAACAAGTACAAACCACAGACTGTCTGTGTCATGGAGAATACAGTCGCTGGTTTTTTTATGTCTGTAGGCCGTTGTTGTGAGTGTGGACGGTCGGAGCAGATACTGCGTTAGCTTAGCCGATCTCCATTCAGAAAACATGCATTTTAAAAGGTTCTTCGCCTGCCGTCTGTCTGCAGACTTGTCAAAGCATTAATTCATGGTTTTTACTAACCGGTATCAGTTTGTTGTTACTTCGGCATCATTTTGAAACGTGTATTACAATTAAATCACGGTCAAATATGTTCATCTTGTTTTAGTTGTAGCCCCCTAGCCAGCTATTCTAGCTATTCTCTCTCTAGTTTAGAATACTCAGCCCGACTCAGCCCGGTTGTTGGCCCGCTAAGAACCTCGATTTTATGGGGCCAGAAAAACTGCGAAAAAGTACCCGCTAGCGGGAACTACGCCAAGTGGAGACGCAACCGCTTAAACCGCGCTGTAGTGGAAATGTGCCATAAGTACGGCAAAGTACTTGGTATGAAAGCAGCTATTGAAGTACATTTATTTCGAGAAAGTCCATTTTAAAATGACAAATTCACAATTTTGAATCATTTTCTGAATCAAATTGAAGTTTAGTGCAATGTTTTGAGATGTGAAGTGTCTGATATTAAATGTTTTGTGTGTCCCCCCCCTCAGGACTCCAGTGAGACCGACGGCTGGATGGACACACTGGGCATGACTCGACCTCTTTTATGACAGAAGACCATTTGTACAGAAAAACAACTGAAATGTAACTTTTTTTTGTTTCTTTTTTTTTAATCTTTTCATTTTTAGGTTTTACTTTTCCCTTTGGTGTTTCGTTTTTTTTTTGTTTCTTCTTCCCCCTTCCACATTTCCATCAATGGAAGTGTAATTTTTACTGTACTTTTTGGTACCTGTTTTGATTCTAATGTATTGTAAGGCTTGTATTTTACATGTATGCTGGCTTTACAGGTTGAAAGATCTCGGCGCTGTAAAGGAGCTTTTTTGACAAATAAAACCGTTTTCAGTAATTTTTTTTAATTTTTTTTGGTTCTTATGCTTCCAGGTTTTGGGGTGGAAGATTAAGACGCTGAATGGGTTTGGGATTCAAATTCAATTGCCATCATTGATTTCTGTCTTTTTCCCCTTTATGTGGAACCATTTTAACTCTAGCTATAATTTGACTTTTCTTCCTCGGAAAAATTCACCAAGAAATACAGATGTTAATGGAGAGTGGAGGGGGGGGGGGGTGAATTAAATCTACATACCCTTTTACATAACAAGCCACTTGTTTAAGTTTCTATGCTGGTTTAGTTTGTTTGTCAAGTGTCACTGGTTTTTAGAAATAACCGCTTTGAAGTTAAATGTCTGCTTAGTTTTTTTTGTTTTTTTCTGGAGGCCATTGGAGTCTCCTCAGCTAGTGTCTCTGGCAATTTATTAGTAATAAACATCCTCGTTTGTAAAGTTTTGTGGTTTTCTAATGATTAATGTTACCGATAATGATATTTGTTCCTGAAGAATGCAAACGATGGCTTTTTCATTTTGGAATAGTTATTTATTCTGGTCCACAAACTGACTTTGATAAGACTATGGTCCCCGTCCACACATTTAAAACTCCTGAGGGTGAAAGGGTTTCAGTAAAACATGTGGTTTTAATTGGATAAAACTACAGGTTTGGTTTCAAGGTATACGTTTGGTTCTTGCTGAACCCAAGTTGTATAACGTGGTGAATATATTTCATTTAAGCTAATGGTTTAAATATGGGGAATTATTTAAACATTGCATAGAAAACGGTAATCTTAAAGGATAAACCAATTGCAACTCAAAACATCTCTGCTCCAGATATGGAATAACTGCGTGTGAAATGAGAGTAGACTTCATTCATTGCATTAAAAAGGCTTCCATTCAATTAGATTTGGGATTATTTGAGTCAAAGCCGCATACAGATGAGGCATTGCACATGAATAAAGTAACACAACAGTAAATATAAATTGATGGTTTTGTATCTAGAGTATATTGAGTACAGTATTAAAAAGAAGGTACATTATTATAGGCTAGCAGAAATTCATAAAATGTAAAACAATTTAAATGTAAGTACATTTTTTTTAATTAAATCCAGATCATAAAGGGACAACCTGAAATGCAATGTATACAAATGAGTGTGGTGGCCTCATTGAAAAGGATCAAACTGAGTGGGATCTTGTGAAGCAAAGACGCCATGGAGATGTGAGATATCTGCAAAAGGTGAGTTGTTGCTGCTGGAAGGAATGGTTTCCAACGGTATTGGTGACCTTTTCTTTATTAAACAATAGTACAGAGAATATTGTTCTCACGTAAGGGGTCAGAAATGGCCAATTAAGTCCCTCTGGACCAATCATATCTACATAATCCTTCTATTCGGTTTTAACATTAAGATATTATGAAATCCTGTACAAGAATCTTCAATAGAATAAAGGTAACAATAAGGCACATGTGTCAAACTCAAGGCCCGGGGGCCAAATCCGGCCCTTGGTGGATTTAATTTCGCAGTATAATTTGTAATTCCTATTAGATCTGGCCCGCCGGTATATTGCACGCACACCTTCACTCCATCCTGAGAGTCTCCTCAGCTCAGAGCCTGAGCCCAAACATTGATGACCTTGCACCCAAGATGAGATGCCAAGTATCTGAACTAGCATCACAGAGCAGCACCCTGAGTTTAATGGATGTTTCCTTCTGCACTTTCTCTCTCAGGACAACAGGGCATGTTTGGTTTCTCTTTGAGGGAAATAGTTTTGTTGAAGCTGTTGTTGGCCTGTGGGAAAATGTAATCATAAGAAATGACTCTGGAAAAGCTGCAGATAGAGCCATAAGAAATGAATGAACTGATTATTTAATGTTTAATGTTGTTTTTATAGGCAATCATGTTAAGCTTTGTTAGTTCCAGGTTTAATATGTGCAATAAGTTAATTTCAATACGTTTGCAATAAACATTGAACCAGTCCGGCCCTCCACTAGTACCCATTTTTTTATTTTGGCCCACTGCGTATTTGAGTTTGACCCCCCTGGGATATAGTGTATATGTGTAAGCTTAACATAATATTATTGCATCTTTAAAGTGAAAATGTATATATTTATCTCAATTGTTTTCTCTAAATATACTCGTCACAATAAACTATAATGTTTAACTTCTACACAGTTTTCAATAGGAAGGAGGAGCATCTTATTTGAGATGAGCAACTAACATGTGCTGAAATTGTTTAAAATCAAGGCTGGAAGAAATACCAGAAAACGAAGAAACCTATCTTTCAAACCAGTTGTGGAGCCAAGAAGCTTGACCATGACCACGCAAAAGAGGTTTAATCTTAGTGGTGTCGCTGTTTACACTGCGATATTGACTGGATTAGCAGCCAGGGTGTTTGAAGAGACCATTATAGAAGAAGAGATTATCAGAATACAATGCTCGGTCCTTTCACTCATAAAAATGTAAAGCGTTCTCAAAGAAAAACATGTTTCCGCCCGGTCTCGAACCGGGGACCTTTCGCGTGTTAGGCGAACGTGATAACCACTACACTACGGAAACTGATGAACATGACGCGTTCAAGGACCATAATAAAACTAACCTTTGATGAACACATGTATATAGGCATGTGAAGTAGATTAGATTTTTGAGTGTTGTATTTGACACGAAAAAAGGAGCAATTGCGTTTAAATGATATTTACAGGATTATTATCAACTGTTTAATAAATAAAATACAGAAACGGAATTTTATCTGATGACATTTAGGGTATCCCCTTACCCACAAATGCTCATCAATCACTTTGGGTCACATTACGGGGGAAAGAGCGCCCCCTAAATACAGCTTGTGGCGAGAAATATATTAGATCCATAGTGATAAGAACTACCATAGAGAATGAATGGTAAAAGTTAAGGGACTTAAGTCTTAATATTGCCATGCAAGATCCGTAGATTTCAGTTAGACTCTGGCTCAGGGCTTTGCCAATCTGCTTTCATTGAAAGATTTGGATCACAGGACTCGATTTTACAGCCCAAGTTATAATAAAGCAATAGCTCACGACAGGCCGTGGTATATGCTCATTATATCACAGCTAAGGGGCGTGGTCCGACGCGAAGCGGAGGGTCGACAACGAGAGGCGAGAATATTGCTCCACTTTCTCCGGTCACCGAGATTCGGATTCCAGTAGCTCTGGAGAGAGCTTTCGCACCTGTGGCCACTAACGGTCATAGTTTCTCTGCTTTGTTTCAAGACCCGCATCAGAAAGCTTTTGAATGGTGGTACTTTTCCAGTTGGTCTACCTGCTCTTCATGTAGCTCTGCATGTCGTCGTTGTGCTTTTTTTTCTGGAGATAGGCCCTGCTCAATCTACTCCTCCATAGTAAGACCCAGGTAGAAGTTAATCTTAAATGTTTCCATTTTATGCTTTGTAAGTTTGTTTCGTAACGGAAGAAATGCAAATATTTATAAAACTGACAAGTCAAATCAAGCAATCTGATTGGTCGATAGTGTTTTTGCGGACCACTTTGATCACAGATTTGAAAACATCGTTGCTTGCTTTAAAAGTAGCACAATTCATTATGTCAAACCTTGGAAAGTGTCTAGATATTCCTGCCCAAATGCCAAAGGAACTGCACACTGATTATGTTTTGCCGTTTGATGTCTATGTCTGGACCGCTGCGTAAAACGGAGGGTTTCTGCCCCGTTACTTCTCCGCTGCTTTCTTGTTCCAGTTAGAAGGAACTGCAAGCAGTTTGCTTTTCAGCCCAAAGGTATACTGTTTTTCTCAGACGCGGAGGGAGACTGACTTGTTGTGAAAAGTAACTTACAATTCTACCCGTGGTATACGCTCAGTATATCAAGGCTAAGAACCAATAAGATTGCTTGATTTGACTTGTCCGTTTTATAATGGCTTGTATTTACACAGCATGTAAGTTTAACATGTGAATGTTAGAATTGTTGATTTGTGCAAAAATAACTATTGGTTGTTTTGTTATCAGTGTCATCCCCATTGCAGGTCCTGAAACATTACATGCCTCTTACACTATTTAAAGGTCAGTTTTATCTTTGAAATGTGTTTTTCTAAGTTGGGTCTTGTGAATTTCCTTGTGGGAAGTGGAGGAAAACTCTCGTTGCGACCAGGAATCGAACCTGACCACCTCTTTGACGGGCGGCAAAAAGCCTTTCATCAGTTTCCGTAGTGTAGTGGTTATCACGTTCGCCTCACACGCGAAAGGTCCCCGGTTCGAGACCGGGCGGAAACACATTATGTCTTGGTTGACTCCACATATACAAAAGATAGCAATCATCTAAATAGATTAGCGAGGGAGGATTGTTTGTACAATGCCAATATGCAGAGAAAAATGAAATTATTCCTACTTGTCTCCTCTTTTCAGACTACGAAGGTGCTGGCCGAACGCTATGGACTTTGGAGAAAGAGGAAACATTTAAAAAAACATCTAAATTCAACACATCTGGAGAGGCATGGTCCTGTAACTTGTATTTCTGATGACATTAATTCCACAATGGTGAGTATTTGAAGTGTTTTTCTTGTATGATTCTAGAGTAAAAGTAAGAAATAGACTATACATGCTTCCCTCTGAACTTCAACTGTAAAGATTTGTATACAGTCCACTGCTAAACTTTCTAACTTGTCTAATTAGAGCCTAGGTGTTAATTTTCACATGAAAAGCATGTTGAGTAAAAATGGTTTAGTTGATTTTAGAGCCCTGGTTATCATGGCTTGTGAAATGCAGCGCTGCCAGTTTAATATTGTGAATGTTATTATTGTTGATTTTTGCTAAAAAAACTTCTGTTAAGCATCATTTCAGTTTCCCCTTACCCACAAATGCTCATCAATCACTTTGGGTCACATAACTAAAGAAAGAGCGCCCCCGAAATAAAGCTTGTGGCCAGAAATATATTACATCCGTAGTGATAAGAACTACCATAGAGAATGAATGGTAACATGTAAGGGACTTAAGTCTTACTGTTGCCTTGCAAGATCCTTAGGTCTCAGTTTGACTCCGGCTCAGGACGTTCTTTGCCAATCTGCTTTCGTTGGAATAATAATATTTGGATGGGACTCGACTTTAGAGCCCAAGATATCATGGTTTGTAAAATGCACAGCAAGTAAGTTTAATATCCGTCAAACACGAAGGAGCTGGCTGAATGCTATAGGACTTTGGAAAGAGTGAAGAAGCGTATAGACACATTGATTTTTGCTAAATAAACTTTTTTTAAGCATCAATTTCATCCTCAATGCAGGGCCTGAAACGTTGGAAGTGTCTTTAAAAGTCAGTTTTATGGCTCAAAGGGTGTGCCTTTTTTTGAAGGTGGGCCTTTTGAGTGTCATTAGGCCCTTTCAAACCTGAGTACTTTTCCCCCCGAACTAGGTCGATAGGGTGGGGAGATTTGGTTTCACACCAAAAAGGATCTGGAACTTGTCCCTAGTTCGCGTGAACCTTTTCACCTCCAGATAGTCCCTGCTAGCGAGGTAGTACTTTCCTGAGGAGGAAATGGTTCGTGGGTGTGTTGGCCACACTAACAATTTCTGATTGGCTGGGCGAATTGCAAACCACACCCCGTAAAACTCTGAAAAGTTTTGTGAACCCAAAGCAGAAGAAGAAGTAACGTCAGCGGCTTCATTTGCCTAATCCTCCCTCAGGGACTTATTCCGGTGAGAACGCAATCTACTAGGACAGTTCGAGGGACTAAAGAGTTCGGGGGGAACAAGTACCGGGGACCGGCTAAGTACTTAGTGTGAAAGCGGCTATAGTATCTTTCGAAGAACTGGTGAAAAACTCGCTCTAACGGAGAATCAAACCTAACCCTCTGGTTTGAAGAGCGGCAATAGCCCTTTCATCAGTTTCCGTAGTGTAGTGGTTATCACGTTCGCCTCACACGCGAAAGGTCCCCGGTTCGAGACCGGGCGGAAACACATTATGTCTTGATTGACTCCACATATCCAAAAGATAGCTATCAGCAAAATAGATGAGCGAGGGAGGACTCTTTGAACAATGCCAATATGCTGAGAAAAATGAAATTATTCCTAATTGTCTGCTCTTTTCAGACTACGAAGGTGCTGGCCGAACGCTATGGACTTTGGAGAAAGCGGAAACATTTAAAAAAAAAAATCTAAATTCAACACATCTGGAGAGGCATGGTCCTGTAACTTGTATTTCTGATGACATTAATTCCACAATAGAGAACCGCAGTGACGCGTCGTAAAACCCGGAAGTAAACTTCTTCTTCTTCCAATGCAAATTCTCCCTAGGATTTTGGAAAATAGCTCGAAATAAGGTCTGTGGTTGACGGACATTTCAGAGAGGGATCACGTTTTGTTCAGCCGGATAATCTCCAAATGTCAACCCTACTTTTATCATTTCTGAATCATAAATCTAGTCGCCAAAAGCGAAATGCTAACGTTATGCTATAAACGAACTACAAGCCAGTACAGCAGCAGGGTCGCACGACTTCAACGTCACGCCAACTTAAGATCGTTTCAACTTACTTGCACTGAAACTGCACTTTGAACACTTTAAATTAAATATATTAACATTTTAAACTGTATACCCCGGTTATCTAGGCCCTTTTTGTTTTGTTTTATGTATACATGTCACACTGTGGGAACGGTATTTCTGGATGTATAACACATGTAGAATTTTTGACAATAAAGCTGAATTTGACTTTCGCGTGCTTGCATATTTTAACAAAGCTTTTCATTTTAGCCACACTGAATTTAACTAGAAGTCATGGCTGTGTCAATTACCAGTCTGATATCGTTTTACAAAGATGACAAGAAGAGTGTAGATCGGAGAGAACCACTACAAGTCAGGACACGGTAGAGTGCAGCCTTGATGAAGGTGTGCTTACCGGTGTTGTCAGGGCTAGCATGAGGGACAAGGTTTATAGTGTCGGTGAGTAGTGATAGCAAGAGTACCGTTAACCGAGAGTTAATTTATTCACATTAATTCCCATCAACAAATCAATTGTATGTGTCACATTAAATCTTTATTAGGCAAGGCAAGGCAAGTTTATTTGTATAGCACCTTTCAACACAAGGCAATTCAAAGTGCTTTACAAAAAATGAAAGACATTAAGAAAATGGCATTTAAAATCAGTCATTAAAAAGAAAAGCTAATAAAATAAACATTAAAAGAAAAAATAGATGGATAAAACTTACAGTGCAGTCTAAGATATGAATAGTTCAATTAAAAGCAGCGACAAAAAGAAAAGCCTTCAGCCTGGATTTAAAAGTAGTAAGAGTTGCAGCGGACCTGCAGGTTTCTGGGAGTTTGTTCCAGATATTTGGAGCATAATAACTGAACGCTGCTTCTCCATGTTTAGTTCTGACTCTGGGGACAGAAAGCTGACCAGTCCCTGAAGACCTGAGAGATCTGGATGGTTCATAATTTAGCAGGAGGTCAGAAATGCATTTTGGTCCTAAACCATTCAGTGCTATATAAACAGCAGCAGTATTTTTGAAATCTATTCTTTGACACACAGGAAGCCAGTGTAAAGACTTCAGAACAGGAGTGATGTGATCCTCTTTCTTAGTGTTGGTAAGGACTTGAGCAGCAGCGTTCTGAATGAGCTGCAGCTTTCTAATAGATTTTTTAGTGAGACCTGTGAAGACACCATTGCAGTAGTCCAGTCTACTGAAGATAAAAGCATGGACACGTTTTTCCAAATCCTGCTGTGACATTAGTCTTTTAATCCTAGATATGTTCTTTAGGTGATAGTAGGCTGATTTAGTAACTGTTTTAATGTGACTGTTGAAACCAATAACTCATTTAATCCGCTGACAAGAGAGCCCACCTCCGAAGATCGTGACTGGCTGAAGGACAGACTCAGGGGCAGGTTTTCAGGAATTTCTTGGCTTCTCTCCCCCGAGCCAGAAGAGGAACACTACAGCTTGGAAACACTTACTGTTCCTGAAATTATCAAATATGTTGGGTATCAGGGACCTGAGGCAATTGTGGCAAGCATGGCATTGTCTGAAGAGCAACAGAGGGCAATTCAGGTGGCTACAGCTGGTCAGCGAACCAACCCAAACTGGCATTTGTTCAGGAAAGGAAGGTTGACTGCCAGCAACTTTGGAGCTGTCCTGAGGTCAAAGCGTGTGACTGCTTCCTTTATTGCCAGGGTGCTAGGGCAACAACAGGCCCTTGATGGTGTTTTGTCTGTACAGTGGGGGACTATGAATTAATGTGAGGGCGTCAGGGCATTCACCACTGCAACCCAGATGCAGGTCCATGAGTCAGGATTGTTGGGGGCATCTCCAGATGGTCTGGTAGGGTCTTCCGCTGTGCTGGAGGTAAAGTGTCCCTACGGAGCCAGGGAAAGGACAATTAGTGAAGCATTGCAAATCAAGGGCTTCTTTGTCAGTAAGGAAGGAGAAACATTCAGCCTGCGTGAGGAACATCCTTACTGGCACCAAGTGCAAGGTCAGCTTCACCTCACTGCAAGAAAGAAGAAATAAAAAAATGGTGAATTGTTTGTAATTTACATTTACTCGCCTTTGTAATGTTGTGGTTGTTAGAGTGTTAGGTTTCCTGTCAGCTCGTCTGTTGGGAAGATATAAAATATTAGTTTCATGGAAGTCACACCGTCACATATAAGAGCATTAAGACATACAGTACATAGGCTAAAACAAAACATCTAAAGATATAACCTTGCACTTTGATAGGTCTCGTGAACATTTTCACTATTTTGACATTTTTATAGATGAAAATTGAACTAAATAAATAAATGGTAGATTAATCCATATTGAAAATAGGTGTCAGCTGCTACACTAATTATAATAGTTATATTTCTTAATTAATTAAGATAAGATATTACTGTATTGATCCCAATTTGGGAAATGTTTGTGTTGCAGCAGCATAACAAGAAAAACAAAATATAATTTATTATATATACAAAAGTATGTGAGGGATGGAATATTAAATTGAATATAAATGTACATGTGATTTTACGTCCAAGAGAAGCTATGGAGCAGAGAGTTCTCTGCCTGCCAGTTTCAGGCGAAGACCTGTGGCTGCAACCCGGAGCAAAGCAACAAACCATTGCGTAGCTAACTAGTAGCGCTAGCTTTAGCTAACGTTAGCTAACGAAACAAACTGCCGAGTAAAATTGGAAAACACTGGTAATTAATTATTCTATAATTTGTAAAACTACGGTGTTAAAAACGACAATTTCAAAAATACAGATTCTAATAGTCAGATACTGTATATATACAGATACTAAAGATAGGCAGGTACTTGCTTTCAAGCAGAACACAGGGGAAAACCAACTTAGCGGGAGTGTTTACGTGTTCGGCATAATGACGTACAACGGCCTCGACAATTTCTGTAGTCCTATTCAGCCACTCGGTAACAACCATCGTTTTTCAGACACGTAAACTCTTCAAAAATCCCCAGTGGGGTCACTGCTGATGTATTTAATGTCGTAGAACAAAACGTGATTTATCTCTTAAATTTGTGTCAACCACAGACCTTATTTCGAGCTATTTTCCAAAACCCTATGGAAAAAATGCATTGCTTTTTGAGGAAGGAACCGGAAGTGCTAAAAACGCTAACTTACTTCCGGGTTTTACGACGCGTCACTGCGGTTCTCTATGGTGAGTATTTGTAGTGTTTTTGTTCTATGATTCTAGAGTAAAAGTAAGAAATAGCATGAAGTGGCATCCCTCTGAACAAGTGTAACCAACTGTTAAAATAGCAATTACGTATGAATTGTATTTATAGGTTAATTATCACCTATATACAAAATAAAACAAAGAAAAGTTATGTTATTAATGACATTTTGGGTATCCCTTTTCCCCCAAATTCTCATCATCAATCACTTAGGGTCAAATTACAAAGGAAAGACCGCCCCCTTGTGGCCAGAGATATATTACATCCGTAGTGATAAGAACTACCATAGAGAATGAATGGTAAAAGTTAAGGGACTTAAGCCTTAATATTGCCATGCAAAATCCGTAGGTTTCAGTTTGACTCTGGCTCAGGGCTTTGCCAATCTGCTTTCATTGAAAGATTTGGATCACAGGACTCGATTTTAGAGCCCAAGTTATAATGGCTTGTATTTACAAAGCATGTAAGTTTAACATGTGAATGTTAGAATTGTTGATTTGTGCTAAAATAACTATTGGTTGTTTTGTTATCAGTGTCCTCCCCATTGCAGGTCATGAAACATTGCATGCCTCTTACACCATATAAAGGTCAGTTTTATGTTTGAAATGTGTTTTTCTAAGTTGGGTCTTGTGAGTTTCATTGTGTGAAGTGGATGAAAACTCTGGTCGCGACCGGGAATCGAACATGGGCCTCCGTGTTGACGGGCGGCAAAAGCCCTTTCATCAGTTTCCGTAGTGTAGTGGTTATCACGTTCGCCTAACACGCGAAAGGTCCCCGGTTCGAGACCGGGCGGAAACACATTATGTTTTGATTGACTCCACATATCCAAAAGATATCTATCAGCAAAATAGATGAACGAGGGAGGACTCTTTGAACAATGCCAATATGCTGAGAAAAATGAAATTATTCCTAATGGTCTGCTCCTTTCAGACTACGAAGGTGCTGGCCGAACGCTATGGACTTTGGAGAAAGCGGAAACATTTAAAAAAACATCTGGAGAGGCATGGTCCTGTAACTTGAATTTCTGATGACATTAATTCCACAATGGTGAGTATTTGTAGTGTTTTTCTTCTATGATTCTAGAGTAAAAGTAAGAAATAGACTATACATGCCTCCCTCTGGACTTCAACTGTAAAGATTTGTATACAGTCCACTGCTACACTTTCTAACTTGTCTAATTAGAGCCTAGGTGTTAATTTTCACATGAAAAGCATGTTGAGTAAAAATGGTTTAGTTGATTTTAGAGCCCTGGTTATCATGGCTTGTGAAATGCAGCGCATGCCAGTTTAATATTGTGAATGTTATTATTGTTGATTTTTGCTAAAAAAACTTCTGTTAAGCATCATTTCAGTTTCCCCTTACCCACAAATGCTCATCAATCACTTTGGGTCACATAACTAAAGAAAGAGCGCCCCCGAATTACAGCTTGTGGCCAGAAATATATTACATCCGTAGTGATAAGAACTACCATAGAGAATGAATGGTAACATGTAAGGGACTTAAGTCTTACTGTTGCCTTGCAAGATCCTTAGGTCTCAGTTTGACTCCGGCTCAGGACGTTCTTTGCCAATCTGCTTTCGTTGGAATAAAAATATTTGGATGGGACTGGACTTTCGAGCCCAAGATATCATGGTTTGTGAAATGCACAGTATGTAAGTTTAATATCCGTCAAACACGAAGGAGCTGGCTGAATGCTATAGGACTTTGGAAAGAGTGAAGAAGCGTATAGACACATTGATTTTTGCTAAATACACTTTTTTTAAGCATCAGTTTCATCCTCAATGCAGGGCCTGAAACGTTTGAAGAGTCTTTAAAAGTCATTTTTATGGCTCAAAGGGTGTGCCTTTTTTTGAAGGTGGGCCTTTTGAGTGTCATTAGGCGCTTTCAAACCTGAGTACTTTTCCCCCCGAACTAGGTCGATAGGGTGGGGAGATTTGGTTTCACACCAAAAAGGATCTGGAACTTGTCCCTAGTTCACGTGAACCTTTTCACCTCCAGATAGTCCCTGCTAGCGAGGTAGTACTTTCCTGAGGAGGAAATGGTTCGTGGGTGTGTCGGCCACACTAACAATTTCTGATTGGCTGGGCGAATTGCAAACCACGCCCCTTAAAACTCTGAAAAGTTTTGTGAACCCAAAGCAGAAGAAGAAGAAGTGACGTCAGCGGCTTCATTTGCCTAATCCTCCCTCAGGGACTTATTCCGGTGAGAACGCAATCTACTAGGGCAGTTCGAAGGACTAAAGAGTTCGGGGGGAACAAGTACCGGGGACCGGCTAAGTACTTGGTGTGAAAGCGGCTATAGTATCTTTCGAAGAACTGGTGAAACACTCGCTCCGACGGGGAATCGAACCCGGGCCTCCAGTTTGACGGGCGGCAAAAGCCCTTTCATCAGTTTCCGTAGTGTAGTGGTTATCACGTTCGCCTCACACGCGAAAGGTCCCCGGTTCGAGACCGGGCGGAAACACATTATGTCTTGATTGACTCCATATATCCAAAAGATATCTATCCGCAAAATAGATGAGCGAGGGAGGACTCTTTGAACAATGCCAATATGCCGAGAAAAATGAAATTATTCCTAATTGTCTGCTCCTTTCAGACTACGAAGGTGCTGGCCGTACGCTATGGACTTTGGAGAAAGCAGAAACATTTAAAAAAAAACATCTAAATTCAACACATCTGGAGAGGCATGGTCCTGTAACTTGTATTTCTGATGACATTAATTCCACAATGGTGAGTATTTGTAGTGTTTTTCTTCTATGATTCTAGAGTAAAAGTAAGAAATAGACTATACATGCCTCCCTCTGAACTTCAACTGTAAAGATTTGTATACAGTCCACTGCTACACTTTCTAACTTGTCTAATTAGAGCCTAGGTGTTAATTTTCACATGAAAAGCATGTTGAGTAAAAATGGTTTAGTTGATTTCAGAGCCCTGGTTTTCATGGCTTGTGAAATGCAGCGCATGCCAGTTTAATATTGTGAATGTTATTATTGTTGATTTTTGCGAAAAAAACTTCTGTTAAGCATCATTTCAGTTTCCCCTTACCCACAAATGCTCATCAATCACTTTGAGTCACATAACTAAAGAAAGAGCGCCCCCGAAATACAGCTTGTGGCCAGAAATATATTACATCCGTAGTGATAAGAACTACCATAGAGAATGAATGGTAACATGTAAGGGACTTAAGTCTTACTGTTGCCTTGCAAGATCCTTAGGTCTCAGTTTGACTCCGGCTCAGGACGTTCTTTGCCAATCTGCTTTCTTTGGAATAAAAATATTTGGATGGGATTGGACTTTCGAGCCCAAGATATCATGGTTTGTGAAATGCACAGTATGTAAGTTTAATATCCGTCAAACACGAAGGAGCTGGCTGAATGCTATAGGACTTTGGAAAGAGTGAAGAAGCGTATAGACACATTGATTTTTGCTAAATACACTTTTTTTAAGCATCAGTTTCATCCTCAATGCAGGGCCTGAAACGTTTGAAGAGTCTTTAAAAGTCAGTTTTATGGCTCAAAGGGTGTGCCTTTTTTTGAAGGTGGGCCTTTTGAGTGTCATTAGGCGCTTTCAAACCTGAGTACTTTTCCCCCCGAACTAGGTCGATAGGGTGGGGAGATTTGGTTTCACACCAAAAAGGATCTGGAACTTGTCCCTAGTTCGAGTGAACCTTTTCACCTCCAGATAGTCCCTGCTAGCGAGGTAGTACTTTCCTGAGGAGGAAATGGTTCGTGGCTGTGTCGGCCACACTAACAATTTCTGATTGGCTGGGCGAATTGCAAACCACGCCCTGTAAAACTCTGAAAAGTTTTGTGAACCCAAAGCAGAAGAAGAAGAAGTGACGTCAGCGGCTTCATTTGCCTAATCCTCCCTCATGGACTTATTCCGGTGAGAACGCAATCTACTAGGACAGTTCGAGGGACTAAAGAGTTCAGGGGGAACAAGTACCGGGGACCGGCTAAGTACTTGGTGTGAAAGCGGCTATAGTATCTTTCGAAGAACTGGTGAAAAACTCACTCCGACGGGGAATCGAACCCGGGCCTCAAGTTTGACGGGCGGCAAAAGCCCTTTCATCAGTTTCCGTAGTGTAGTGGTTATCACGTTCGCCTCACACGCGAAAGGTCCCCGGTTCGAGACCGGGCGGAAACACATTATGTCTTGATTGACTCCACATATCCAAAAGATAGCAATCAGCAAAATAGATGAGCGAGGGAGGACTCTTTGAACAATGCCAATATGCCGAGAAAAATGAAATTATTCCTAATTGTCTGCTCCTTTCGGACTACGAAGGTGCTGGTCGAACGCTGTGGACTTTGGAGAAAGCAGAAACATTTAAAAAAAACATCTAAATTCAACACATCTGGAGAGGCATGGTCCTGTAACTTGTATTTCTGATGACATTAATTCCACAATGGTGAGTATTTGTAGTGTTTGTCTTCTATGATTCTAGAGTAAAAGTAAGAAATAGAATATACATGCCTCCCTCTGAACTTCAACTGTAAAGATTTGTATACAGTCCACTGCTACACTTTCTAACTTGTCTAATTAGAGCCTAGGTGTTCATTTTGACATGAAAAGCATGTTGAGTAAAAATGGTTTAGTTGATTTTAGAGCCCTGGTTATCATGGCTTGTGAAATGCAGCGCATGCCAGTTTAATATTGTGAATGTTATTATTGTTGATTTTTGCTAAAAAAACTTCTATTAAGCATCATTTCAGTTTCCCCTTACCCACAAATGCTCATCAATCACTTTGAGTCACATAACTAAAGAAAGAGCGCCCCCGAAATACAGCTTGTGGCCAGAAATATATTACATCCGTAGTGATAAGAACTACCATAGAGAATGAATGGTAACATGTAAGGGACTTAAGTCTTACTGTTGCCTTGCAAGATCCTTAGGTCTCAGTTTGACTCCGGCTCAGGACGTTCTTTGCCAATCTGCTTTCGTTGGAATAAAAATATTTGGATGGGACTGAACTTTCGAGCCCAAGATATCATGGTTTGTGAAATGCACAGTATGTAAGTTTAATATCCGTCAAACACGAAGGAGCTGGCTGAATGCTATAGGACTTTGGAAAGAGTGAAGAAGCGTATAGACACATTGATTTTTGCTAAATACACTTTTTTTAAGCATCAGTTTCATCCTCAATGCATGGCCTGAAACGTTTGAAGAGTCTTTAAAAGTCAGTTTTATGGCTCAAAGGGTGTGCCTTTTTTTGAAGGTGGGCCTTTTGAGTGTCATTAGGCGCTTTCAAACCTGAGTACTTTTCCCCCCGAACTAGGTCGATAGGGTGGGGAGATTTGGTTTCACACCAAAAAGGATCTGGAACTTGTCCCTAGTTCGAGTGAACCTTTTCACCTCCAGATAGTCCCTGCTAGCGAGGTAGTACTTTCCTGAGGAGGAAATGGTTCGTGGGTGTGTCGGCCACACTAACAATTTCTGATTGGCTGGGCGAATTGCAAACCACGCCCCTTAAAACTCTGAAAAGTTTTGTGAACCCAAAGCAGAAGAAGAAGAAGTGACGTCAGCGGCTTCATTTGCCTAATCCTCCCTCAGGGACTTATTCCGGTGAGAACGCAATCTACTAGGGCAGTTCGAAGGACTAAAGAGTTCGGGGGGAACAAGTACCGGGGACCGGCTAAGTACTTGGTGTGAAAGCGGCTATAGTATCTTTCGAAGAACTGGTGAAACACTCGCTCCGACGGGGAATCGAACCCGGGCCTCCAGTTTGACGGGCGGCAAAAGCCCTTTCATCAGTTTCCGTAGTGTAGTGGTTATCACGTTCGCCTCACACGCGAAAGGTCCCCGGTTCGAGACCGGGCGGAAACACATTATGTCTTGATTGACTCCATATATCCAAAAGATATCTATCCGCAAAATAGATGAGCGAGGGAGGACTCTTTGAACAATGCCAATATGCCGAGAAAAATGAAATTATTCCTAATTGTCTGCTCCTTTCAGACTACGAAGGTGCTGGCCGTACGCTATGGACTTTGGAGAAAGCAGAAACATTTAAAAAAAAACATCTAAATTCAACACATCTGGAGAGGCATGGTCCTGTAACTTGTATTTCTGATGACATTAATTCCACAATGGTGAGTATTTGTAGTGTTTTTCTTCTATGATTCTAGAGTAAAAGTAAGAAATAGACTATACATGCCTCCCTCTGAACTTCAACTGTAAAGATTTGTATACAGTCCACTGCTACACTTTCTAACTTGTCTAATTAGAGCCTAGGTGTTAATTTTCACATGAAAAGCATGTTGAGTAAAAATGGTTTAGTTGATTTCAGAGCCCTGGTTTTCATGGCTTGTGAAATGCAGCGCATGCCAGTTTAATATTGTGAATGTTATTATTGTTGATTTTTGCGAAAAAAACTTCTGTTAAGCATCATTTCAGTTTCCCCTTACCCACAAATGCTCATCAATCACTTTGAGTCACATAACTAAAGAAAGAGCGCCCCCGAAATACAGCTTGTGGCCAGAAATATATTACATCCGTAGTGATAAGAACTACCATAGAGAATGAATGGTAACATGTAAGGGACTTAAGTCTTACTGTTGCCTTGCAAGATCCTTAGGTCTCAGTTTGACTCCGGCTCAGGACGTTCTTTGCCAATCTGCTTTCTTTGGAATAAAAATATTTGGATGGGATTGGACTTTCGAGCCCAAGATATCATGGTTTGTGAAATGCACAGTATGTAAGTTTAATATCCGTCAAACACGAAGGAGCTGGCTGAATGCTATAGGACTTTGGAAAGAGTGAAGAAGCGTATAGACACATTGATTTTTGCTAAATACACTTTTTTTAAGCATCAGTTTCATCCTCAATGCAGGGCCTGAAACGTTTGAAGAGTCTTTAAAAGTCAGTTTTATGGCTCAAAGGGTGTGCCTTTTTTTGAAGGTGGGCCTTTTGAGTGTCATTAGGCGCTTTCAAACCTGAGTACTTTTCCCCCCGAACTAGGTCGATAGGGTGGGGAGATTTGGTTTCACACCAAAAAGGATCTGGAACTTGTCCCTAGTTCGAGTGAACCTTTTCACCTCCAGATAGTCCCTGCTAGCGAGGTAGTACTTTCCTGAGGAGGAAATGGTTCGTGGCTGTGTCGGCCACACTAACAATTTCTGATTGGCTGGGCGAATTGCAAACCACGCCCTGTAAAACTCTGAAAAGTTTTGTGAACCCAAAGCAGAAGAAGAAGAAGTGACGTCAGCGGCTTCATTTGCCTAATCCTCCCTCATGGACTTATTCCGGTGAGAACGCAATCTACTAGGACAGTTCGAGGGACTAAAGAGTTCAGGGGGAACAAGTACCGGGGACCGGCTAAGTACTTGGTGTGAAAGCGGCTATAGTATCTTTCGAAGAACTGGTGAAAAACTCGCTCCGACAGGGAATCGAACGTTGGCCTCCAGTTTGACGGGCGGCAATAGCCCTTTCATCAGTTTCCGTAGTGTAGTGGTTATCACGTTCGCCTCACACGCGAAAGGTCCCCGGTTCGAGACCGGGCGGAAACACATTATGTCTTGATTGACTCCACATATCCAAAAGATAGCAATCAGCAAAATAGATGAGCGAGGGAGGACTCTTTGAACAATGCCAATATGCCGAGAAAAATGAAATTATTCCTAATTGTCTGCTCCTTTCGGACTACGAAGGTGCTGGTCGAACGCTGTGGACTTTGGAGAAAGCAGAAACATTTAAAAAAAACATCTAAATTCAACACATCTGGAGAGGCATGGTCCTGTAACTTGTATTTCTGATGACATTAATTCCACAATGGTGAGTATTTGTAGTGTTTGTCTTCTATGATTCTAGAGTAAAAGTAAGAAATAGAATATACATGCCTCCCTCTGAACTTCAACTGTAAAGATTTGTATACAGTCCACTGCTACACTTTCTAACTTGTCTAATTAGAGCCTAGGTGTTCATTTTGACATGAAAAGCATGTTGAGTAAAAATGGTTTAGTTGATTTTAGAGCCCTGGTTATCATGGCTTGTGAAATGCAGCGCATGCCAGTTTAATATTGTGAATGTTATTATTGTTGATTTTTGCTAAAAAAACTTCTATTAAGCATCATTTCAGTTTCCCCTTACCCACAAATGCTCATCAATCACTTTGAGTCACATAACTAAAGAAAGAGCGCCCCCGAAATACAGCTTGTGGCCAGAAATATATTACATCCGTAGTGATAAGAACTACCATAGAGAATGAATGGTAACATGTAAGGGACTTAAGTCTTACTGTTGCCTTGCAAGATCCTTAGGTCTCAGTTTGACTCCGGCTCAGGACGTTCTTTGCCAATCTGCTTTCGTTGGAATAAAAATATTTGGATGGGACTGAACTTTCGAGCCCAAGATATCATGGTTTGTGAAATGCACAGTATGTAAGTTTAATATCCGTCAAACACGAAGGAGCTGGCTGAATGCTATAGGACTTTGGAAAGAGTGAAGAAGCGTATAGACACATTGATTTTTGCTAAATACACTTTTTTTAAGCATCAGTTTCATCCTCAATGCATGGCCTGAAACGTTTGAAGAGTCTTTAAAAGTCAGTTTTATGGCTCAAAGGGTGTGCCTTTTTTTGAAGGTGGGCCTTTTGAGTGTCATTAGGCGCTTTCAAACCTGAGTACTTTTCCCCCCGAACTAGGTCGATAGGGTGGGGAGATTTGGTTTCACACCAAAAAGGATCTGGAACTTGTCCCTAGTTCGAGTGAACCTTTTCACCTCCAGATAGTCCCTGCTAGCGAGGTAGTACTTTCCTGAGGAGGAAATGGTTCGTGGGTGTGTCGGCCACACTAACAATTTCTGATTGGCTGGGCGAATTGCAAACCACGCCCCTTAAAACTCTGAAAAGTTTTGTGAACCCAAAGCAGAAGAAGAAGAAGTGACGTCAGCGGCTTCATTTGCCTAATCCTCCCTCAGGGACTTATTCCGGTGAGAACGCAATCTACTAGGGCAGTTCGAAGGACTAAAGAGTTCGGGGGGAACAAGTACCGGGGACCGGCTAAGTACTTGGTGTGAAAGCGGCTATAGTATCTTTCGAAGAACTGGTGAAACACTCGCTCCGACGGGGAATCGAACCCGGGCCTCCAGTTTGACGGGCGGCAAAAGCCCTTTCATCAGTTTCCGTAGTGTAGTGGTTATCACGTTCGCCTCACACGCGAAAGGTCCCCGGTTCGAGACCGGGCGGAAACACATTATGTCTTGATTGACTCCATATATCCAAAAGATATCTATCCGCAAAATAGATGAGCGAGGGAGGACTCTTTGAACAATGCCAATA
Source organism: Notothenia rossii (assembly GCF_949606895.1). NCBI lineage: Eukaryota > Metazoa > Chordata > Actinopteri > Perciformes > Nototheniidae > Notothenia > Notothenia rossii. The sequence continues at coordinate 6,054,187 of NC_136907.1, forward strand.
TGCCGAGAAAAATGAAATTATTCCTAATTGTCTGCTCCTTTCAGACTACGAAGGTGCTGGCCGTACGCTATGGACTTTGGAGAAAGCAGAAACATTTAAAAAAAAACATCTAAATTCAACACATCTGGAGAGGCATGGTCCTGTAACTTGTATTTCTGATGACATTAATTCCACAATGGTGAGTATTTGTAGTGTTTTTCTTCTATGATTCTAGAGTAAAAGTAAGAAATAGACTATACATGCCTCCCTCTGAACTTCAACTGTAAAGATTTGTATACAGTCCACTGCTACACTTTCTAACTTGTCTAATTAGAGCCTAGGTGTTAATTTTCACATGAAAAGCATGTTGAGTAAAAATGGTTTAGTTGATTTCAGAGCCCTGGTTTTCATGGCTTGTGAAATGCAGCGCATGCCAGTTTAATATTGTGAATGTTATTATTGTTGATTTTTGCGAAAAAAACTTCTGTTAAGCATCATTTCAGTTTCCCCTTACCCACAAATGCTCATCAATCACTTTGAGTCACATAACTAAAGAAAGAGCGCCCCCGAAATACAGCTTGTGGCCAGAAATATATTACATCCGTAGTGATAAGAACTACCATAGAGAATGAATGGTAACATGTAAGGGACTTAAGTCTTACTGTTGCCTTGCAAGATCCTTAGGTCTCAGTTTGACTCCGGCTCAGGACGTTCTTTGCCAATCTGCTTTCTTTGGAATAAAAATATTTGGATGGGATTGGACTTTCGAGCCCAAGATATCATGGTTTGTGAAATGCACAGTATGTAAGTTTAATATCCGTCAAACACGAAGGAGCTGGCTGAATGCTATAGGACTTTGGAAAGAGTGAAGAAGCGTATAGACACATTGATTTTTGCTAAATACACTTTTTTTAAGCATCAGTTTCATCCTCAATGCAGGGCCTGAAACGTTTGAAGAGTCTTTAAAAGTCAGTTTTATGGCTCAAAGGGTGTGCCTTTTTTTGAAGGTGGGCCTTTTGAGTGTCATTAGGCGCTTTCAAACCTGAGTACTTTTCCCCCCGAACTAGGTCGATAGGGTGGGGAGATTTGGTTTCACACCAAAAAGGATCTGGAACTTGTCCCTAGTTCGAGTGAACCTTTTCACCTCCAGATAGTCCCTGCTAGCGAGGTAGTACTTTCCTGAGGAGGAAATGGTTCGTGGCTGTGTCGGCCACACTAACAATTTCTGATTGGCTGGGCGAATTGCAAACCACGCCCTGTAAAACTCTGAAAAGTTTTGTGAACCCAAAGCAGAAGAAGAAGAAGTGACGTCAGCGGCTTCATTTGCCTAATCCTCCCTCATGGACTTATTCCGGTGAGAACGCAATCTACTAGGACAGTTCGAGGGACTAAAGAGTTCAGGGGGAACAAGTACCGGGGACCGGCTAAGTACTTGGTGTGAAAGCGGCTATAGTATCTTTCGAAGAACTGGTGAAAAACTCGCTCCGACAGGGAATCGAACGTTGGCCTCCAGTTTGACGGGCGGCAATAGCCCTTTCATCAGTTTCCGTAGTGTAGTGGTTATCACGTTCGCCTCACACGCGAAAGGTCCCCGGTTCGAGACCGGGCGGAAACATGTTATGTCTTGATTGACTCCACATATCCAAAAGATAGCTATCAGCAAAATAGATGAGCGAGGGAGGACTCTTTGAACAATGCCAATATGCCGAGAAAAATGAAATTATTCCTAATTGTCTGCTCCTTTCAGACTACGAAGGTGCCGGCCGAACGCTATGGACTTTGGAGAAAGCAGAAACATTTAAAAAAACATCTAAATTCAACACATCTGGAGAGGCATGGTCCTGTAACTTGTATTTCTGATGACATTAATTCCACAATGGTGAGTATTTGTAGTGTTTTTCTTCTATGATTCTAGAGTAAAAGTAAGAAATAGACTATACATGCCTCCCTCTGAACTTCAACTGTAAAGATTTGTATACAGTCCACTGCTACACTTTCTAACTTGTCTAATTAGAGCCTAGGTGTTAATTTTCACATGAAAAGCATGTTGAGTAAAAATGGTTTAGTTGATTTTAGAGCCCTGGTTATCATGGCTTGTGAAATGCAGCGCATGCCAGTTTAATATTGTGAATGTTATTATTGTTCATTTTTGCTAAAAAAACTTCTGTTAAGCATCATTTCAGTTTCCCCTTACCCACAAATGCTCATCAATCACTTTGGGTCACATAACTAAAGAAAGAGCGCCCCCGAATTACAGCTTGTGGCCAGAAATATATTACATCCGTAGTGATAAGAACTACCATAGAGAATGAATGGTAACATGTAAGGGACTTAAGTCTTACTGTTGCCTTGCAAGATCCTTAGGTCTCAGTTTGACTCCGGCTCAGGACGTTCTTTGCCAATCTGCTTTCGTTGGAATAAAAATATTTGGATGGGACTGGACTTTCGAGCCCAAGATATCATGGTTTGTGAAATGCACAGTATGTAAGTTTAATATCCGTCAAACACGAAGGAGCTGGCTGAATGCTATAGGACTTTGGAAAGAGTGAAGAAGCGTATAGACACATTGATTTTTGCTAAATACACTTTTTTTAAGCATCAGTTTCATCCTCAATGCAGGGCCTGAAACGTTTGAAGAGTCTTTAAAAGTCAGTTTTATGGCTCAAAGGGTGTGCCTTTTTTTGAAGGTGGGCCTTTTGAGTGTCATTAGGCGCTTTCAACCCTGAGTACTTTTCCCCCCGAACTAGGTCGATAGGGTGGGGAGATTTGGTTTCACACCAAAAAGGATCTGGAACTTGTCCCTAGTTCACGTGAACCTTTTCACCTCCAGATAGTCCCTGCTAGCGAGGTAGTACTTTCCTGAGGAGGAAATGGTTCGTGGGTGTGTCGGCCACACTAACAATTTCTGATTGGCTGGGCGGATTGCAAACCACGCCCCGTAAAACTCTGAAAAGTTTTGTGAACCCAAAGCAGAAGAAGAAGAAGTGACGTCAGCGGCTTCATTTGCCTAATCCTCCCTCAGGGACTTATTCCGGTGAGAACGCAATCTACTAGGGCAGTTTGAAGGACTAAAGAGTTCAGGGGGAACAAGTACCGGGGACCGGCTAAGTACTTGGTGTGAAAGCGGCTATAGTATCTTTCGAAGAACTGGTGAAAAACTCGCTCCGACGGGGAATCGAACCCGGGCCTCCAGTTTGACGGGCGGCAAAAGCCCTTTCATCAGTTTCCGTAGTGTAGTGGTTATCACGTTCGCCTCACACGCGAAAGGTCCCCGGTTCGAGACCGGGCGGAAACACATTATGTCTTGATTGACTCCACATATCCAAAAGATAGCAATCAGCAAAATAGATGAGCGAGGGAGGACTCTTTGAACAATGCCAATATGCCGAGAAAAATGAAATTATTCCTAATTGTCTGCTCCTTTCAGACTACGAAGGTGCTGGTCGAACGCTGTGGACTTTGGAGAAAGCAGAAACATTTAAAAAAACATCTAAATTCAACACATCTGGAGAGGGATGGTCCTGTAACTTGTATTTCTGATGACATTAATTCCACAATGGTGAGTATTTGTAGTGTTTGTCTTCTATGATTCTAGAGTAAAAGTAAGAAATAGACTATACATGCCTCCCTCTGAACTTCAACTGTAAAGATTTGTATACAGTCCACTGCTACACTTTCTAACTTGTCTAATTAGAGCCTAGGTGTTCATTTTGACATGAAAAGCATGTTGAGTAAAAATGGTTTAGTTGATTTTAGAGCCCTGGTTATCATGGCTTGTGAAATGCAGCGCATGCCAGTTTAATATTGTGAATGTTATTATTGTTGATTTTTGCTAAAAAAACTTCTATTAAGCATCATTTCAGTTTCCCCTTACCCACAAATGCTCATCAATCACTTTGAGTCACATAACTAAAGAAAGAGCGCCCCCGAAATACAGCTTGTGGCCAGAAATATATTACATCCGTAGTGATAAGAACTACCATAGAGAATGAATGGTAACATGTAAGGGACTTAAGTCTTACTGTTGCCTTGCAAGATCCTTAGGTCTCAGTTTGACTCCGGCTCAGGACGTTCTTTGCCAATCTGCTTTCGTTGGAATAAAAATATTTGGATGGGACTGGACTTTCGAGCCCAAGATATCATGGTTTGTGAAATGCACAGTATGTAAGTTTAATATCCGTCAAACACGAAGGAGCTGGCTGAATGCTATAGGACTTTGGAAAGAGTGAAGAAGCGTATAGACACATTGATTTTTGCTAAATACACTTTTTTAAAGCATCAGTTTCATCCTCAATGCAGGGCCTGAAACGTTTGAAGAGTCTTTAAAAGTCAGTTTTATGGCTCAAAGGGTGTGCCTTTTTTTGAAGGTGGGCCTTTTGAGTGTCATTAGGCGCTTTCAAACCTGAGTACTTTTCCCCCCGAACTAGGTCGATAGGGTGGGGAGATTTGGTTTCAACCCAAAAAGGATCTGGAACTTGTCCCTAGTTCGAGTGAACCTTTTCACCTCCAGATAGTCCCTGCTAGCGAGGTAGTACTTTCCTGAGGAGGAAATGGTTCGTGGGTGTGTCGGCCACACTAACAATTTCTGATTGGCTGGGCGAATTGCAAACCACGCCCCGTAAAACTCAGAAAAGTTTTGTGAACCCAAAGCAGAAGAAGAAGAAGTGACGTCAGCGGCTTCATTTGCCTAATCCTCCCTCAGGGACTTATTCCGGTGAGAACGCAATCTACTAGGGCAGTTCGAGGGACTAAAGAGTTCGGTGGGAAAAAGTACCGGGGACCGGCTAAATACTTGGTGTGAAAGCGGCTATAGTATCTTTCGAAGAACTGGTGAAAAACTCGCTCCGACGGGAAATCGAACGTGGGCCTCCAGTTTGACGAGTGGCAAAAGCCCTTTCATCAGTTTCCGTAGTGTAGTGGTTATCACGTTCGCCTAACACGCGAAAGGTCCCCGGTTCGAGACCGGGCGGAAACACATTATGTCTTGATTGACTCCATATATCCAAAAGATATCTATCCGCAAAATAGATGAGCGAGGGAGGACTCTTTGAACAATGCCAATATGCCGAGAAAAATGAAATTATTCCTAATTGTCTGCTCCTTTCAGACTACGAAGGTGCTGGCCGTACGCTATGGACTTTGGAGAAAGCAGAAACATTTAAAAAAAAAACATCTAAATTCAACACATCTGGAGAGGCATGGTCCTGTAACTTGTATTTCTGATGACATTAATTCCACAATGGTGAGTATTTGTAGTGTTTTTCTTCTATGATTCTAGAGTAAAAGTAAGAAATAGACTATACATGCCTCCCTCTGAACTTCAACTGTAAAGATTTGTATACAGTCCACTGCTACACTTTCTAACTTGTCTAATTAGAGCCTAGGTGTTAATTTTCACATGAAAAGCATGTTGAGTAAAAATGGTTTAGTTGATTTCAGAGCCCTGGTTATCATGGCTTGTGAAAAGCAGTGCATGCCAGTTTAATATTGTGAATGTTATTATTGTTGATTTTTGATAAAAAAAACTTCTGTTAAGCATCATTTCAGTTTCCCCTTACCCACAAATGCTCATCAATCACTTTGAGTCACATAACTAAAGAAAGAGCGCCCCCGAAATACAGCTTGTGGCCAGAAATATATTACATCCGTAGTGATAAGAACTACCATAGAGAATGAATGGTAACATGTAAGGGACTTAAGTCTTACTGTTGCCTTGCAAGATCCTTAGGTCTCAGTTTGACTCCGGCTCAGGACGTTCTTTGCCAATCTGCTTTCTTTGGAATAAAAATATTTGGATGGGATTGGACTTTCGAGCCCAAGATATCATGGTTTGTGAAATGCACAGTATGTAAGTTTAATATCCGTCAAACACGAAGGAGCTGGCTGAATGCTATAGGACTTTGGAAAGAGTGAAGAAGCGTATAGACACATTGATTTTTGCTAAATACACTTTTTTTAAGCATCAGTTTCATCCTCAATGCAGGGCCTGAAACGTTTGAAGAGTCTTTAAAAGTCAGTTTTATGGCTCAAAGGGTGTGCCTTTTTTTGAAGGTGGGCCTTTTGAGTGTCATTAGGCGCTTTCAAACCTGAGTACTTTTCCCCCCGAACTAGGTCGATAGGGTGGGGAGATTTGGTTTCACACCAAAAAGTACCTGGAACTTGTCCCTAGTTCGAGTGAACCTTTTCACCTCCAGATAGTCCCTGCTAGCGAGGTAGTACTTTCCTGAGGAGGAAATGGTTCGTGGCTGTGTCGGCCACACTAACAATTTCTGATTGGCTGGGCGAATTGCAAACCACGCCCTGTAAAACTCTGAAAGGTTTTGTGAACCCAAAGCAGAAGAAGAAGAAGTGACGTCAGCGGCTTCATTTGCCTAATCCTCCCTCATGGACTTATTCCGGTGAGAACGCAATCTACTAGGACAGTTCGAGGGACTAAAGAGTTCAGGGGGAACAAGTACCGGGGACCGGCTAAGTACTTGGTGTGAAAGCGGCTATAGTATCTTTCGAAGAACTGGTGAAAAACTCGCTCCGACGGGGAATCGAACGTTGGCCTCCAGTTTGACGGGCGGCAATAGCCCTTTCATCAGTTTCCGTAGTGTAGTGGTTATCACGTTCGCCTCACACGCGAAAGGTCCCCGGTTCGAGACCGGGCGGAAACATGTTATGTCTTGATTGACTCCACATATCCAAAAGATAGCTTTCGGCAAAATAGATGAAGGAGGGAGGACTGTTTGAACTATGCCGAAGAAAAATGAAATTATTCCTAATTGTCTGCTCCTTTCAGACTACGAAGGTGCTGGCCGAACGCTATGGACTTTGGAGAAAGCGGAAACATTTAAAAAAACATCTGGAGAGGCATGGTCCTGTAACTTGTATTTCTGATGACATTAATTCCACAATGGTGAGTATTTGTAGTGTTTTTCTTCTATGATTCTAGAGTAAAAGTAAGAAATAGACTATACATGCCTCCCTCTGAACTTCAACTGTAAAGATTTGTATACAGTCCACTGCTACACTTTCTAACTTGTCTAATTAGAGCCTAGGTGTTAATTTTCACATGAAAAGCATGTTGAGTAAAAATGGTTTAGTTGATTTCAGAGCCCTGGTTTTCATGGCTTGTGAAATGCAGCGCATGCCAGTTTAATATTGTGAATGTTATTATTGTTGATTTTTGCGAAAAAAACTTCTGTTAAGCATCATTTCAGTTTCCCCTTACCCACAAATGCTCATCAATCACTTTGAGTCACATAACTAAAGAAAGAGCGCCCCCGAAATACAGCTTGTGGCCAGAAATATATTACATCCGTAGTGATAAGAACTACCATAGAGAATGAATGGTAACATGTAAGGGACTTAAGTCTTACTGTTGCCTTGCAAGATCCTTAGGTCTCAGTTTGACTCCGGCTCAGGACGTTCTTTGCCAATCTGCTTTCTTTGGAATAAAAATATTTGGATGGGATTGGACTTTCGAGCCCAAGATATCATGGTTTGTGAAATGCACAGTATGTAAGTTTAATATCCGTCAAACACGAAGGAGCTGGCTGAATGCTATAGGACTTTGGAAAGAGTGAAGAAGCGTATAGACACATTGATTTTTGCTAAATACACTTTTTTTAAGCATCAGTTTCATCCTCAATGCAGGGCCTGAAACGTTTGAAGAGTCTTTAAAAGTCAGTTTTATGGCTCAAAGGGTGTGCCTTTTTTTGAAGGTGGGCCTTTTGAGTGTCATTAGGCGCTTTCAAACCTGAGTACTTTTCCCCCCGAACTAGGTCGATAGGGTGGGGAGATTTGGTTTCACACCAAAAAGGATCTGGAACTTGTCCCTAGTTCGAGTGAACCTTTTCACCTCCAGATAGTCCCTGCTAGCGAGGTAGTACTTTCCTGAGGAGGAAATGGTTCGTGGCTGTGTCGGCCACACTAACAATTTCTGATTGGCTGGGCGAATTGCAAACCACGCCCTGTAAAACTCTGAAAAGTTTTGTGAACCCAAAGCAGAAGAAGAAGAAGTGACGTCAGCGGCTTCATTTGCCTAATCCTCCCTCATGGACTTATTCCGGTGAGAACGCAATCTACTAGGACAGTTCGAGGGACTAAAGAGTTCAGGGGGAACAAGTACCGGGGACCGGCTAAGTACTTGGTGTGAAAGCGGCTATAGTATCTTTCGAAGAACTGGTGAAAAACTCGCTCCGACAGGGAATCGAACGTTGGCCTCCAGTTTGACGGGCGGCAATAGCCCTTTCATCAGTTTCCGTAGTGTAGTGGTTATCACGTTCGCCTCACACGCGAAAGGTCCCCGGTTCGAGACCGGGCGGAAACATGTTATGTCTTGATTGACTCCACATATCCAAAAGATAGCTATCAGCAAAATAGATGAGCGAGGGAGGACTCTTTGAACAATGCCAATATGCCGAGAAAAATGAAATTATTCCTAATTGTCTGCTCCTTTCAGACTACGAAGGTGCCGGCCGAACGCTATGGACTTTGGAGAAAGCAGAAACATTTAAAAAAACATCTAAATTCAACACATCTGGAGAGGCATGGTCCTGTAACTTGTATTTCTGATGACATTAATTCCACAATGGTGAGTATTTGTAGTGTTTTTCTTCTATGATTCTAGAGTAAAAGTAAGAAATAGACTATACATGCCTCCCTCTGAACTTCAACTGTAAAGATTTGTATACAGTCCACTGCTACACTTTCTAACTTGTCTAATTAGAGCCTAGGTGTTAATTTTCACATGAAAAGCATGTTGAGTAAAAATGGTTTAGTTGATTTTAGAGCCCTGGTTATCATGGCTTGTGAAATGCAGCGCGTGCCAGTTTAATATTGTGAATGTTATTATTGTTCATTTTTGCTAAAAAAACTTCTGTTAAGCATCATTTCAGTTTCCCCTTACCCACAAATGCTCATCAATCACTTTGGGTCACATAACTAAAGAAAGAGCGCCCCCGAATTACAGCTTGTGGCCAGAAATATATTACATCCGTAGTGATAAGAACTACCATAGAGAATGAATGGTAACATGTAAGGGACTTAAGTCTTACTGTTGCCTTGCAAGATCCTTAGGTCTCAGTTTGACTCCGGCTCAGGACGTTCTTTGCCAATCTGCTTTCGTTGGAATAAAAATATTTGGATGGGACTGGACTTTCGAGCCCAAGATATCATGGTTTGTGAAATGCACAGTATGTAAGTTTAATATCCGTCAAACACGAAGGAGCTGGCTGAATGCTATAGGACTTTGGAAAGAGTGAAGAAGCGTATAGACACATTGATTTTTGCTAAATACACTTTTTTTAAGCATCAGTTTCATCCTCAATGCAGGGCCTGAAACGTTTGAAGAGTCTTTAAAAGTCAGTTTTATGGCTCAAAGGGTGTGCCTTTTTTTGAAGGTGGGCCTTTTGAGTGTCATTAGGCGCTTTCAACCCTGAGTACTTTTCCCCCCGAACTAGTTCGATAGGGTGGGGAGATTTGGTTTCACACCAAAAAGGATCTGGAACTTGTCCCTAGTTCACGTGAACCTTTTCACCTCCAGATAGTCCCTGCTAGCGAGGTAGTACTTTCCTGAGGAGGAAATGGTTCGTGGGTGTGTCGGCCACACTAACAATTTCTGATTGGCTGGGCGGATTGCAAACCACGCCCCGTAAAACTCTGAAAAGTTTTGTGAACCCAAAGCAGAAGAAGAAGAAGTGACGTCAGCGGCTTCATTTGCCTAATCCTCCCTCAGGGACTTATTCCGGTGAGAACGCAATCTACTAGGGCAGTTTGAAGGACTAAAGAGTTCAGGGGGAACAAGTACCGGGGACCGGCTAAGTACTTGGTGTGAAAGCGGCTATAGTATCTTTCGAAGAACTGGTGAAAAACTCGCTCCGACGGGGAATCGAACCCGGGCCTCCAGTTTGACGGGCGGCAAAAGCCCTTTCATCAGTTTCCGTAGTGTAGTGGTTATCACGTTCGCCTCACACGCGAAAGGTCCCCGGTTCGAGACCGGGCGGAAACACATTATGTCTTGATTGACTCCACATATCCAAAAGATAGCAATCAGCAAAATAGATGAGCGAGGGAGGACTCTTTGAACAATGCCAATATGCCGAGAAAAATGAAATTATTCCTAATTGTCTGCTCCTTTCAGACTACGAAGGTGCTGGTCGAACGCTGTGGACTTTGGAGAAAGCAGAAACATTTAAAAAAACATCTAAATTCAACACATCTGGAGAGGGATGGTCCTGTAACTTGTATTTCTGATGACATTAATTCCACAATGGTGAGTATTTGTAGTGTTTGTCTTCTATGATTCTAGAGTAAAAGTAAGAAATAGACTATACATGCCTCCCTCTGAACTTCAACTGTAAAGATTTGTATACAGTCCACTGCTACACTTTCTAACTTGTCTAATTAGAGCCTAGGTGTTCATTTTGACATGAAAAGCATGTTGAGTAAAAATGGTTTAGTTGATTTTAGAGCCCTGGTTATCATGGCTTGTGAAATGCAGCGCATGCCAGTTTAATATTGTGAATGTTATTATTGTTGATTTTTGCTAAAAAAACTTCTATTAAGCATCATTTCAGTTTCCCCTTACCCACAAATGCTCATCAATCACTTTGAGTCACATAACTAAAGAAAGAGCGCCCCCGAAATACAGCTTGTGGCCAGAAATATATTACATCCGTAGTGATAAGAACTACCATAGAGAATGAATGGTAACATGTAAGGGACTTAAGTCTTACTGTTGCCTTGCAAGATCCTTAGGTCTCAGTTTGACTCCGGCTCAGGACGTTCTTTGCCAATCTGCTTTCGTTGGAATAAAAATATTTGGATGGGACTGGACTTTCGAGCCCAAGATATCATGGTTTGTGAAATGCACAGTATGTAAGTTTAATATCCGTCAAACACGAAGGAGCTGGCTGAATGCTATAGGACTTTGGAAAGAGTGAAGAAGCGTATAGACACATTGATTTTTGCTAAATACACTTTTTTAAAGCATCAGTTTCATCCTCAATGCAGGGCCTGAAACGTTTGAAGAGTCTTTAAAAGTCAGTTTTATGGCTCAAAGGGTGTGCCTTTTTTTGAAGGTGGGCCTTTTGAGTGTCATTAGGCGCTTTCAAACCTGAGTACTTTTCCCCCCGAACTAGGTCGATAGGGTGGGGAGATTTGGTTTCAACCCAAAAAGGATCTGGAACTTGTCCCTAGTTCGAGTGAACCTTTTCACCTCCAGATAGTCCCTGCTAGCGAGGTAGTACTTTCCTGAGGAGGAAATGGTTCGTGGGTGTGTCGGCCACACTAACAATTTCTGATTGGCTGGGCGAATTGCAAACCACGCCCCGTAAAACTCAGAAAAGTTTTGTGAACCCAAAGCAGAAGAAGAAGAAGTGACGTCAGCGGCTTCATTTGCCTAATCCTCCCTCAGGGACTTATTCCGGTGAGAACGCAATCTACTAGGGCAGTTCGAGGGACTAAAGAGTTCGGTGGGAAAAAGTACCGGGGACCGGCTAAATACTTGGTGTGAAAGCGGCTATAGTATCTTTCGAAGAACTGGTGAAAAAATCGCTCCGACGGGGAATCGAACGTGGGCCTCCAGTTTGACGAGTGGCAAAAGCCCTTTCATCAGTTTCCGTAGTGTAGTGGTTATCACGTTCGCCTAACACGCGAAAGGTCCCCGGTTCGAGACCGGGCGGAAACACATTATGTCTTGATTGACTCCATATATCCAAAAGATATCTATCCGCAAAATAGATGAGCGAGGGAGGACTCTTTGAACAATGCCAATATGCCGAGAAAAATGAAATTATTCCTAATTGTCTGCTCCTTTCAGACTACGAAGGTGCTGGCCGTACGCTATGGACTTTGGAGAAAGCAGAAACATTTAAAAAAAAAACATCTAAATTCAACACATCTGGAGAGGCATGGTCCTGTAACTTGTATTTCTGATGACATTAATTCCACAATGGTGAGTATTTGTAGTGTTTTTCTTCTATGATTCTAGAGTAAAAGTAAGAAATAGACTATACATGCCTCCCTCTGAACTTCAACTGTAAAGATTTGTATACAGTCCACTGCTACACTTTCTAACTTGTCTAATTAGAGCCTAGGTGTTAATTTTCACATGAAAAGCATGTTGAGTAAAAATGGTTTAGTTGATTTCAGAGCCCTGGTTATCATGGCTTGTGAAATGCAGTGCATGCCAGTTTAATATTGTGAATGTTATTATTGTTGATTTTTGCTAAAAAAAACTTCTGTTAAGCATCATTTCAGTTTCCCCTTACCCACAAATGCTCATCAATCACTTTGAGTCACATAACTAAAGAAAGAGCGCCCCCGAAATACAGCTTGTGGCCAGAAATATATTACATCCGTAGTGATAAGAACTACCATAGAGAATGAATGGTAACATGTAAGGGACTTAAGTCTTACTGTTGCCTTGCAAGATCCTTAGGTCTCAGTTTGACTCCGGCTCAGGACGTTCTTTGCCAATCTGCTTTCTTTGGAATAAAAATATTTGGATGGGATTGGACTTTCGAGCCCAAGATATCATGGTTTGTGAAATGCACAGTATGTAAGTTTAATATCCGTCAAACACGAAGGAGCTGGCTGAATGCTATAGGACTTTGGAAAGAGTGAAGAAGCGTATAGACACATTGATTTTTGCTAAATACACTTTTTTTAAGCATCAGTTTCATCCTCAATGCAGGGCCTGAAACGTTTGAAGAGTCTTTAAAAGTCAGTTTTATGGCTCAAAGGGTGTGCCTTTTTTTGAAGGTGGGCCTTTTGAGTGTCATTAGGCGCTTTCAAACCTGAGTACTTTTCCCCCCGAACTAGGTCGATAGGGTGGGGAGATTTGGTTTCACACCAAAAAGTACCTGGAACTTGTCCCTAGTTCGAGTGAACCTTTTCACCTCCAGATAGTCCCTGCTAGCGACGTAGTACTTTCCTGAGGAGGAAATGGTTCGTGGCTGTGTCGGCCACACTAACAATTTCTGATTGGCTGGGCGAATTGCAAACCACGCCCTGTAAAACTCTGAAAAGTTTTGTGAACCCAAAGCAGAAGAAGAAGAAGTGACGTCAGCGGCTTCATTTGCCTAATCCTCCCTCATGGACTTATTCCGGTGAGAACGCAATCTACTAGGACAGTTCGAGGGACTAAAGAGTTCAGGGGGAACAAGTACCGGGGACCGGCTAAGTACTTGGTGTGAAAGCGGCTATAGTATCTTTCGAAGAACTGGTGAAAAACTCGCTCCGACGGGGAATCGAACGTTGGCCTCCAGTTTGACGGGCGGCAATAGCCCTTTCATCAGTTTCCGTAGTGTAGTGGTTATCACGTTCGCCTCACACGCGAAAGGTCCCCGGTTCGAGACCGGGCGGAAACATGTTATGTCTTGATTGACTCCACATATCCAAAAGATAGCTTTCGGCAAAATAGATGAAGGAGGGAGGACTGTTTGAACTATGCCGAAGAAAAATGAAATTATTCCTAATTGTCTGCTCCTTTCAGACTACGAAGGTGCTGGCCGTACGCTATGGACTTTGGAGAAAGCAGAAACATTTAAAAAAAAACATCTAAATTCAACACATCTGGAGAGGCATGGTCCTGTAACTTGTATTTCTGATGACATTAATTCCACAATGGTGAGTATTTGTAGTGTTTTTCTTCTATGATTCTAGAGTAAAAGTAAGAAATAGACTATACATGCCTCCCTCTGAACTTCAACTGTAAAGATTTGTATACAGTCCACTGCTACACTTTCTAACTTGTCTAATTAGAGCCTAGGTGTTAATTTTCACATGAAAAGCATGTTGAGTAAAAATGGTTTAGTTGATTTCAGAGCCCTGGTTATCATGGCTTGTGAAATGCAGCGCATGCCAGTTTAATATTGTGAATGTTATTATTGTTGATTTTTGCTAAAAAAACTTCTGTTAAGCATCATTTCAGTTTCCCCTTACCCACAAATGCTCATCAATCACTTTGGGTCACATAACTAAAGAAAGAGCGCCCCCGAAATACAGCTTGTGGCCAGAAATATATTACATCCGTAGTGATAAGAACTACCATAGAGAATGAATGGTAACATGTAAGGGACTTAAGTTTTACTTTTGCCTTGCAAGATCCTTAGGTCTCAGTTTGACTCCGGCTCAGGACGTTCTTTGCCAATCTGCTTTCGTTGGAATAAAAATATTTGTATGGGACTGGATTTTCGAGCCCAAGATATCATGGTTTGTGAAATGCACAGTATGTAAGTTTAATATCCGTCAAACACGAAGGAGCTGGCTGAATGCTATAGGACTTTGGAAAGAGTGAAGAAGCGTATAGACACATTGATCTTTGCTAAATACACTTTTTTTAAGCATCAGTTTCATCCTCAATGCAGGGCCTGAAACGTTTGAAGAGTCTTTAAAAGTCAGTTTTATGGCTCAAAGGGTGTGCCTTTTTTTTGAAGGTGGGCCTTTTGAGTGTCATTAGGCGCTTTCAAACCTGAGTACTTTTCCCCCCGAACTAGGTCGATAGGGTGGGGAGATTTGGTTTCACACCAAAAAGGATCTGGAACTTGTCCCTAGTTCGAGTGAACCTTTTCACCTCCAGATAGTCCCTGCTAGCGAGGTAGTACTTTCCTGAGGAGGAAATGGTTCGTGGCTGTGTCGGCCACACTAACAATTTCTGATTGGCTGGGCGAATTGCAAACCACGCCCTGTAAAACTCTGAAAAGTTTTGTGAACCCAAAGCAGAAGAAGAAGAAGTGACGTCAGCGGCTTCATTTGCCTAATCCTCCCTCATGGACTTATTCCGGTGAGAACGCAATCTACTAGGACAGTTCGAGGGACTAAAGAGTTCAGGGGGAACAAGTACCGGGGACCGGCTAAGTACTTGGTGTGAAAGCGGCTATAGTATCTTTCGAAGAACTGGTGAAAAACTCGCTCCGACGGGGAATCGAACGTTGGCCTCCAGTTTGACGGGCGGCAATAGCCCTTTCATCAGTTTCCGTAGTGTAGTGGTTATCACGTTCGCCTCACACGCGAAAGGTCCCCGGTTCGAGACCGGGCGGAAACATGTTATGTCTTGATTGACTCCACATATCCAAAAGATAGCTTTCGGCAAAATAGATGAAGGAGGGAGGACTGTTTGAACTATGCCGAAGAAAAATGAAATTATTCCTAATTGTCTGCTCCTTTCAGACTACGAAGGTGCTGGCCGAACGCTATGGACTTTGGAGAAAGCGGAAACATTTAAAAAAACATCTGGAGAGGCATGGTCCTGTAACTTGTATTTCTGATGACATTAATTCCACAATGGTGAGTATTTGTAGTGTTTTTCTTCTATGATTCTAGAGTAAAAGTAAGAAATAGACTATACATGCCTCCCTCTGAACTTCAACTGTAAAGATTTGTATACAGTCCACTGCTACACTTTCTAACTTGTCTAATTAGAGCCTAGGTGTTAATTTTCACATGAAAAGCATGTTGAGTAAAAATGGTTTAGTTGATTTCAGAGCCCTGGTTATCATGGCTTGTGAAATGCAGCGCATGCCAGTTTAATATTGTGAATGTTATTATTGTTGATTTTTGCTAAAAAAACTTCTGTTAAGCATAATTTCAGTTTCCCCTTACCCAAAAATGCTCATCAATCACTTTGGGTCACATAACTAAAGAAAGAGCGCCCCCGAAATACAGCTTGTGGCCAGAAATATATTACATCCGTAGTGATAAGAACTACCATAGAGAATGAATGGTAACATGTAAGGGACTTAAGTTTTACTTTTGCCTTGCAAGATCCTTAGGTCTCAGTTTGACTCCGGCTCAGGACGTTCTTTGCCAATCTGCTTTCGTTGGAATAAAAATATTTGTATGGGACTGGATTTTCGAGCCCAAGATATCATGGTTTGTGAAATGCACAGTATGTAAGTTTAATATCCGTCAAACACGAAGGAGCTGGCTGAATGCTATAGGACTTTGGAAAGAGTGAAGAAGCGTATAGACACATTGATTTTTGCTAAATACACTTTTTTTAAGCATCAGTTTCATCCTCAATGCAGGGCCTGAAACGTTTGAAGAGTCTTTAAAAGTCAGTTTTATGGCTCAAAGGGTGTGCTTCGAAGGTGGGCCTTTTGAGTGTCATTAGGCGCTTTCAAACCTGAGTACTTTTCCCCCCGAACTAGGTCGATAGGGTGGGGAGATTTGGTTTTACACCAAAAAGGATCTGGAACTTGTCCCTAGTTCGCGTGAACCTTTTCACCTCCAGATAGTCCCTGCTAGCGAGGTAGTACTTTCCTTAGGAGGAAATGGTTCGTGGGTGTGTCGGCCACACTAACAATTTCTGATTGGCTGGGCGAATTGCAAACCACGCCCCTTAAAACTCTGAAAAGTTTTGTGAACCCAAAGCAGCAGAAGAAGAAGTGACATCATTTGCCTAATCCTCCCTCAGGGACTTATTCCGGTGAGAACGCAATCTACTAGGGCAGTTCGAGGGACTAAAGAGTTCGGGGGGAACAAGTACCGGGGACCGGCTAAGTACTTAGTGTGAAAGCGGCTATAGTATCTTTCGAAGAACTGGTGAAAAACTCGCTCCGACGGGGAATCGAACCTGGGCCTCCAGTTTGACGGGCGGCAAAAGCCCTTTCATCAGTTTCCGTAGTGTAGTGGTTATCACGTTCGCCTAACACGCGAAAGGTCCCCGGTTCGAGACCGGGCGGAAACACATTATGTCTTGATTGACTCCACATATCCAAAAGATAGCTATCGGCAAAATAGATGAGCGAGGGAGGAGTCTTTGAACAATGCCAATATGCCGAGAAAAATGAAATTATTCCTAATTGTCTGCTCCTTTCAGACTACGAAGGTGCTGGCCGAACGCTATGGACTTTGGAAAAAGCAGAAACATTTAAAAAAACATCTGAAGAGGCATGGTCCTGTAACTTGTATTTCTGATGACATTAATTCCACAATGGTGAGTATTTGTAGTGTTTTTCTTCTATGATTCTAGAGTAAAAGTAAGAAATAGACTATACGTGCCTCCCTCTGAACTTCAACTGTAAAGATTTGTATACAGTCCACTGCTACACTTTCTAACTTGTCTAATTAGAGCCTAGGTGTTCATTTTCACATGAAAAGCATGTTGAGTAAAAATGGTTTAGTTGATTTTAGAGCCCTGGTTATCATGGCTTGTGAAATGCAGCGCATGCCAGTTTAATATTGTGAATGTTATTATTGTTGATTTTTGCTAAAAAAACTTCTGTTAAGCATCATTTCAGTTTCCCCTTACCCACAAATGCTCATCAATCACTTTGGGTCACATAACTAAAGAAAGAGCGCCCCCGAAATACAGCTTGTGGCCAGAAATATATTACATCCGTAGTGATAAGAACTACCATAGAGAATGAATGGTAACATGTAAGGGACTTAAGTCTTACTGTTGCCTTGCAAGATCCTTAGGTCTCAGTTTGACTCCGGCTCAGGACGTTCTTTGCCAATCTGCTTTCGTTGGAATAAAAATATTTGGATGGGACTGGACTTTCGAGCCCAAGATATCATGGTTTGTGAAATGCACAGTATGTAAGTTTAATATCCGTCAAACATGAAGGAGCTGGCTGAATGCTATAGGACTTTGGAAAGAGTGAAGAAGCGTATAGACACATTGATTTTTGCTAAATACACTTTTTTAAAGCATCAGTTTCATCCTCAATGCAGGGCCTGAAACGTTTGAAGAGTCTTTAAAAGTCAGTTTTATGGCTCAAAGGGTGTGGCTTTTTTTGAAGGTGGGCCTTTTGAGTGTCATTAGGCGCTTTCAAACCTGAGTACTTTTCCCCCCGAACTAGGTCGATAGGGTGGGGAGATTTGGTTTCACACCAAAAAGGATCTGGAACTTGTCCCTAGTTCGAGTGAACCTTTTCACCTCCAGATAGTCCCTGCTAGCGAGGTAGTACTTTCCTGAGGAGGAAATGGTTCGTGGGTGTGTCGGCCACACTAACAATTTCTGATTGGCTGGGCGAATTGCAAACCACGCCCCGTAAAACTCAGAAAAGTTTTGTGAACCCAAAGCAGAAGAAGAAGAAGTGACGTCAGCGGCTTCATTTGCCTAATCCTCCCTCAGGGACTTATTCCGGTGAGAACGCAATCTACTAGGGCAGTTCGAGGGACTAAAGAGTTCGGGGGGAAAAAGTACCGGGGACCGGCTAAATACTTGGTGTGAAAGCGGCTATAGTATCTTTCGAAGAACTGGTGAAAAACTCGCTCCGACGGGGAATCGAACGTGGGCCTCCAGTTTGACGAGTGGCAAAAGCCCTTTCATCAGTTTCCGTAGTGTAGTGGTTATCACGTTCGCCTAACACGCGAAAGGTCCCCGGTTCGAGACCGGGCGGAAACACATTATGTCTTGATTGACTCCATATATCCAAAAGATATCTATCCGCAAAATAGATGAGCGAGGGAGGACTCTTTGAACAATGCCAATATGCCGAGAAAAATGAAATTATTCCTAATTGTCTGCTCCTTTCAGACTACGAAGGTGCTGGCCGTACGCTATGGACTTTGGAGAAAGCAGAAACATTTAAAAAAAAAACATCTAAATTCAACACATCTGGAGAGGCATGGTCCTGTAACTTGTATTTCTGATGACATTAATTCCACAATGGTGAGTATTTGTAGTGTTTTTCTTCTATGATTCTAGAGTAAAAGTAAGAAATAGACTATACATGCCTCCCTCTGAACTTCAACTGTAAAGATTTGTATACAGTCCACTGCTACACTTTCTAACTTGTCTAATTAGAGCCTAGGTGTTAATTTTCACATGCAAAGCATGTTGAGTAAAAATGGTTTAGTTGATTTCAGAGCCCTGGTTATCATGGCTTGTGAAATGCAGCGCATGCCAGTTTAATATTGTGAATGTTATTATTGTTGATTTTTGCTAAAAAAAACTTCTGTTAAGCATCATTTCAGTTTCCCCTTACCCACAAATGCTCATCAATCACTTTGAGTCACATAACTAAAGAAAGAGCGCCCCCGAAATACAGCTTGTGGCCAGAAATATATTACATCCGTAGTGATAAGAACTACCATAGAGAATGAATGGTAACATGTAAGGGACTTAAGTCTTACTGTTGCCTTGCAAGATCCTTAGGTCTCAGTTTGACTCCGGCTCAGGACGTTCTTTGCCAATCTGCTTTCTTTGGAATAAAAATATTTGGATGGGATTGGACTTTCGAGCCCAAGATATCATGGTTTGTGAAATGCACAGTATGTAAGTTTAATATCCGTCAAACACGAAGGAGCTGGCTGAATGCTATAGGACTTTGGAAAGAGTGAAGAAGCGTATAGACACATTGATTTTTGCTAAATACACTTTTTTTAAGCATCAGTTTCATCCTCAATGCAGGGCCTGAAACGTTTGAAGAGTCTTTAAAAGTCAGTTTTATGGCTCAAAGGGTGTGCCTTTTTTTGAAGGTGGGCCTTTTGAGTGTCATTAGGCGCTTTCAAACCTGAGTACTTTTCCCCCCGAACTAGGTCGATAGGGTGGGGAGATTTGGTTTCACACCAAAAAGTACCTGGAACTTGTCCCTAGTTCGAGTGAACCTTTTCACCTCCAGATAGTCCCTGCTAGCGAGGTAGTACTTTCCTGAGGAGGAAATGGTTCGTGGCTGTGTCGGCCACACTAACAATTTCTGATTGGCTGGGCGAATTGCAAACCACGCCCTGTAAAACTCTGAAAAGTTTTGTGAACCCAAAGCAGAAGAAGAAGAAGTGACGTCAGCGGCTTCATTTGCCTAATCCTCCCTCATGGACTTATTCCGGTGAGAACGCAATCTACTAGGACAGTTCGAGGGACTAAAGAGTTCAGGGGGAACAAGTACCGGGGACCGGCTAAGTACTTGGTGTGAAAGCGGCTATAGTATCTTTCGAAGAACTGGTGAAAAACTCGCTCCGACGGGGAATCGAACGTTGGCCTCCAGTTTGACGGGCGGCAATAGCCCTTTCATCAGTTTCCGTAGTGTAGTGGTTATCACGTTCGCCTCACACGCGAAAGGTCCCCGGTTCGAGACCGGGCGGAAACATGTTATGTCTTGATTGACTCCACATATCCAAAAGATAGCTTTCGGCAAAATAGATGAAGGAGGGAGGACTGTTTGAACTATGCCGAAGAAAAATGAAATTATTCCTAATTGTCTGCTCCTTTCAGACTACGAAGGTGCTGGCCGAACGCTATGGACTTTGGAGAAAGCGGAAACATTTAAAAAAACATCTGGAGAGGCATGGTCCTGTAACTTGTATTTCTGATGACATTAATTCCACAATGGTGAGTATTTGTAGTGTTTTTCTTCTATGATTCTAGAGTAAAAGTAAGAAATAGACTATACATGCCTCCCTCTGAACTTCAACTGTAAAGATTTGTATACAGTCCACTGCTACACTTTCTAACTTGTCTAATTAGAGCCTAGGTGTTAATTTTCACATGAAAAGCATGTTGAGTAAAAATGGTTTAGTTGATTTCAGAGCCCTGGTTATCATGGCTTGTGAAATGCAGCGCATGCCAGTTTAATATTGTGAATGTTATTATTGTTGATTTTTGCTAAAAAAACTTCTGTTAAGCATAATTTCAGTTTCCCCTTACCCAAAAATGCTCATCAATCACTTTGGGTCACATAACTAAAGAAAGAGCGCCCCCGAAATACAGCTTGTGGCCAGAAATATATTACATCCGTAGTGATAAGAACTACCATAGAGAATGAATGGTAACATGTAAGGGACTTAAGTTTTACTTTTGCCTTGCAAGATCCTTAGGTCTCAGTTTGACTCCGGCTCAGGACGTTCTTTGCCAATCTGCTTTCGTTGGAATAAAAATATTTGTATGGGACTGGATTTTCGAGCCCAAGATATCATGGTTTGTGAAATGCACAGTATGTAAGTTTAATATCCGTCAAACACGAAGGAGCTGGCTGAATGCTATAGGACTTTGGAAAGAGTGAAGAAGCGTATAGACACATTGATTTTTGCTAAATACACTTTTTTTAAGCATCAGTTTCATCCTCAATGCAGGGCCTGAAACGTTTGAAGAGTCTTTAAAAGTCAGTTTTATGGCTCAAAGGGTGTGCTTCGAAGGTGGGCCTTTTGAGTGTCATTAGGCGCTTTCAAACCTGAGTACTTTTCCCCCCGAACTAGGTCGATAGGGTGGGGAGATTTGGTTTTACACCAAAAAGGATCTGGAACTTGTCCCTAGTTCGCGTGAACCTTTTCACCTCCAGATAGTCCCTGCTAGCGAGGTAGTACTTTCCTTAGGAGGAAATGGTTCGTGGGTGTGTCGGCCACACTAACAATTTCTGATTGGCTGGGCGAATTGCAAACCACGCCCCTTAAAACTCTGAAAAGTTTTGTGAACCCAAAGCAGCAGAAGAAGAAGTGACATCATTTGCCTAATCCTCCCTCAGGGACTTATTCCGGTGAGAACGCAATCTACTAGGGCAGTTCGAGGGACTAAAGAGTTCGGGGGGAACAAGTACCGGGGACCGGCTAAGTACTTAGTGTGAAAGCGGCTATAGTATCTTTCGAAGAACTGGTGAAAAACTCGCTCCGACGGGGAATCGAACCTGGGCCTCCAGTTTGACGGGCGGCAAAAGCCCTTTCATCAGTTTCCGTAGTGTAGTGGTTATCACGTTCGCCTAACACGCGAAAGGTCCCCGGTTCGAGACCGGGCGGAAACACATTATGTCTTGATTGACTCCACATATCCAAAAGATAGCTATCGGCAAAATAGATGAGCGAGGGAGGAGTCTTTGAACAATGCCAATATGCCGAGAAAAATGAAATTATTCCTAATTGTCTGCTCCTTTCAGACTACGAAGGTGCTGGCCGAACGCTATGGACTTTGGAAAAAGCAGAAACATTTAAAAAAACATCTGAAGAGGCATGGTCCTGTAACTTGTATTTCTGATGACATTAATTCCACAATGGTGAGTATTTGTAGTGTTTTTCTTCTATGATTCTAGAGTAAAAGTAAGAAATAGACTATACGTGCCTCCCTCTGAACTTCAACTGTAAAGATTTGTATACAGTCCACTGCTACACTTTCTAACTTGTCTAATTAGAGCCTAGGTGTTCATTTTCACATGAAAAGCATGTTGAGTAAAAATGGTTTAGTTGATTTTAGAGCCCTGGTTATCATGGCTTGTGAAATGCAGCGCATGCCAGTTTAATATTGTGAATGTTATTATTGTTGATTTTTGCTAAAAAAACTTCTGTTAAGCATCATTTCAGTTTCCCCTTACCCACAAATGCTCATCAATCACTTTGGGTCACATAACTAAAGAAAGAGCGCCCCCGAAATACAGCTTGTGGCCAGAAATATATTACATCCGTAGTGATAAGAACTACCATAGAGAATGAATGGTAACATGTAAGGGACTTAAGTCTTACTGTTGCCTTGCAAGATCCTTAGGTCTCAGTTTGACTCCGGCTCAGGACGTTCTTTGCCAATCTGCTTTCGTTGGAATAAAAATATTTGGATGGGACTGGACTTTCGAGCCCAAGATATCATGGTTTGTGAAATGCACAGTATGTAAGTTTAATATCCGTCAAACATGAAGGAGCTGGCTGAATGCTATAGGACTTTGGAAAGAGTGAAGAAGCGTATAGACACATTGATTTTTGCTAAATACACTTTTTTAAAGCATCAGTTTCATCCTCAATGCAGGGCCTGAAACGTTTGAAGAGTCTTTAAAAGTCAGTTTTATGGCTCAAAGGGTGTGGCTTTTTTTGAAGGTGGGCCTTTTGAGTGTCATTAGGCGCTTTCAAACCTGAGTACTTTTCCCCCCGAACTAGGTCGATAGGGTGGGGAGATTTGGTTTCACACCAAAAAGGATCTGGAACTTGTCCCTAGTTCGAGTGAACCTTTTCACCTCCAGATAGTCCCTGCTAGCGAGGTAGTACTTTCCTGAGGAGGAAATGGTTCGTGGGTGTGTCGGCCACACTAACAATTTCTGATTGGCTGGGCGAATTGCAAACCACGCCCCGTAAAACTCAGAAAAGTTTTGTGAACCCAAAGCAGAAGAAGAAGAAGTGACGTCAGCGGCTTCATTTGCCTAATCCTCCCTCAGGGACTTATTCCGGTGAGAACGCAATCTACTAGGGCAGTTCGAGGGACTAAAGAGTTCGGGGGGAAAAAGTACCGGGGACCGGCTAAATACTTGGTGTGAAAGCGGCTATAGTATCTTTCGAAGAACTGGTGAAAAACTCGCTCCGACGGGGAATCGAACGTGGGCCTCCAGTTTGACGAGTGGCAAAAGCCCTTTCATCAGTTTCCGTAGTGTAGTGGTTATCACGTTCGCCTAACACGCGAAAGGTCCCCGGTTCGAGACCGGGCGGAAACACATTATGTCTTGATTGACTCCATATATCCAAAAGATATCTATCCGCAAAATAGATGAGCGAGGGAGGACTCTTTGAACAATGCCAATATGCCGAGAAAAATGAAATTATTCCTAATTGTCTGCTCCTTTCAGACTACGAAGGTGCTGGCCGTACGCTATGGACTTTGGAGAAAGCAGAAACATTTAAAAAAAAAACATCTAAATTCAACACATCTGGAGAGGCATGGTCCTGTAACTTGTATTTCTGATGACATTAATTCCACAATGGTGAGTATTTGTAGTGTTTTTCTTCTATGATTCTAGAGTAAAAGTAAGAAATAGACTATACATGCCTCCCTCTGAACTTCAACTGTAAAGATTTGTATACAGTCCACTGCTACACTTTCTAACTTGTCTAATTAGAGCCTAGGTGTTAATTTTCACATGCAAAGCATGTTGAGTAAAAATGGTTTAGTTGATTTCAGAGCCCTGGTTATCATGGCTTGTGAAATGCAGCGCATGCCAGTTTAATATTGTGAATGTTATTATTGTTGATTTTTGCTAAAAAAAACTTCTGTTAAGCATCATTTCAGTTTCCCCTTACCCACAAATGCTCATCAATCACTTTGAGTCACATAACTAAAGAAAGAGCGCCCCCGAAATACAGCTTGTGGCCAGAAATATATTACATCCGTAGTGATAAGAACTACCATAGAGAATGAATGGTAACATGTAAGGGACTTAAGTCTTACTGTTGCCTTGCAAGATCCTTAGGTCTCAGTTTGACTCCGGCTCAGGACGTTCTTTGCCAATCTGCTTTCTTTGGAATAAAAATATTTGGATGGGATTGGACTTTCGAGCCCAAGATATCATGGTTTGTGAAATGCACAGTATGTAAGTTTAATATCCGTCAAACACGAAGGAGCTGGCTGAATGCTATAGGACTTTGGAAAGAGTGAAGAAGCGTATAGACACATTGATTTTTGCTAAATACACTTTTTTTAAGCATCAGTTTCATCCTCAATGCAGGGCCTGAAACGTTTGAAGAGTCTTTAAAAGTCAGTTTTATGGCTCAAAGGGTGTGCCTTTTTTTGAAGGTGGGCCTTTTGAGTGTCATTAGGCGCTTTCAAACCTGAGTACTTTTCCCCCCGAACTAGGTCGATAGGGTGGGGAGATTTGGTTTCACACCAAAAAGTACCTGGAACTTGTCCCTAGTTCGAGTGAACCTTTTCACCTCCAGATAGTCCCTGCTAGCGAGGTAGTACTTTCCTGAGGAGGAAATGGTTCGTGGCTGTGTCGGCCACACTAACAATTTCTGATTGGCTGGGCGAATTGCAAACCACGCCCTGTAAAACTCTGAAAAGTTTTGTGAACCCAAAGCAGAAGAAGAAGAAGTGACGTCAGCGGCTTCATTTGCCTAATCCTCCCTCATGGACTTATTCCGGTGAGAACGCAATCTACTAGGACAGTTCGAGGGACTAAAGAGTTCAGGGGGAACAAGTACCGGGGACCGGCTAAGTACTTGGTGTGAAAGCGGCTATAGTATCTTTCGAAGAACTGGTGAAAAACTCGCTCCGACGGGGAATCGAACGTTGGCCTCCAGTTTGACGGGCGGCAATAGCCCTTTCATCAGTTTCCGTAGTGTAGTGGTTATCACGTTCGCCTCACACGCGAAAGGTCCCCGGTTCGAGACCGGGCGGAAACATGTTATGTCTTGATTGACTCCACATATCCAAAAGATAGCTTTCGGCAAAATAGATGAAGGAGGGAGGACTGTTTGAACTATGCCGAAGAAAAATGAAATTATTCCTAATTGTCTGCTCCTTTCAGACTACGAAGGTGCTGGCCGAACGCTATGGACTTTGGAGAAAGCGGAAACATTTAAAAAAACATCTGGAGAGGCATGGTCCTGTAACTTGTATTTCTGATGACATTAATTCCACAATGGTGAGTATTTGTAGTGTTTTTCTTGTATGATTCTAGAGTAAAAGTAAGAAATAGACTATACATGCCTCCCTCTGAACTTCAACTGTAAAGATTTGTATACAGTCCACTGCTACACTTTCTAACTTGTCTAATTAGAGCCTAGGTGTTAATTTTCACATGAAAAGCATGTTGAGTAAAAATGGTTTAGTTGATTTCAGAGCCCTGGTTATCATGGCTTGTGAAATGCAGCGCATGCCAGTTTAATATTGTGAATGTTATTATTGTTGATTTTTGCTAAAAAAACTTCTGTTAAGCATCATTTCAGTTTCCCCTTACCCACAAATGCTCATCAATCACTTTGGGTCACATAACTAAAGAAAGAGCGCCCCCGAAATACAGCTTGTGGCCAGAAATATATTACATCCGTAGTGATAAGAACTACCATAGAGAATGAATGGTAACATGTAAGGGACTTAAGTTTTACTTTTGCCTTGCAAGATCCTTAGGTCTCAGTTTGACTCCGGCTCAGGACGTTCTTTGCCAATCTGCTTTCGTTGGAATAAAAATATTTGTATGGGACTGGATTTTCGAGCCCAAGATATCATGGTTTGTGAAATGCACAGTATGTAAGTTTAATATCCGTCAAACACGAAGGAGCTGGCTGAATGCTATAGGACTTTGGAAAGAGTGAAGAAGCGTATAGACACATTGATCTTTGCTAAATACACTTTTTTTAAGCATCAGTTTCATCCTCAATGCAGGGCCTGAAACGTTTGAAGAGTCTTTAAAAGTCAGTTTTATGGCTCAAAGGGTGTGCCTTTTTTTGAAGGTGGGCCTTTTGAGTGTCATTAGGCGCTTTCAAACCTGAGTACTTTTCCCCCCGAACTAGGTCGATAGGGTGGGGAGATTTGGTTTCACACCAAAAAGGATCTGGAACTTGTCCCTAGTTCGAGTGAACCTTTTCACCTCCAGATAGTCCCTGCTAGCGAGGTAGTACTTTCCTGAGGAGGAAATGGTTCGTGGCTGTGTCGGCCACACTAACAATTTCTGATTGGCTGGGCGAATTGCAAACCACGCCCTGTAAAACTCTGAAAAGTTTTGTGAACCCAAAGCAGAAGAAGAAGAAGTGACGTCAGCGGCTTCATTTGCCTAATCCTCCCTCATGGACTTATTCCGGTGAGAACGCAATCTACTAGGACAGTTCGAGGGACTAAAGAGTTCAGGGGGAACAAGTACCGGGGACCGGCTAAGTACTTGGTGTGAAAGCGGCTATAGTATCTTTCGAAGAACTGGTGAAAAACTCGCTCCGACGGGGAATCGAACGTTGGCCTCCAGTTTGACGGGCGGCAATAGCCCTTTCATCAGTTTCCGTAGTGTAGTGGTTATCACGTTCGCCTCACACGCGAAAGGTCCCCGGTTCGAGACCGGGCGGAAACATGTTATGTCTTGATTGACTCCACATATCCAAAAGATAGCTTTCGGCAAAATAGATGAAGGAGGGAGGACTGTTTGAACTATGCCGAAGAAAAATGAAATTATTCCTAATTGTCTGCTCCTTTCAGACTACGAAGGTGCTGGCCGAACGCTATGGACTTTGGAGAAAGCGGAAACATTTAAAAAAACATCTGGAGAGGCATGGTCCTGTAACTTGTATTTCTGATGACATTAATTCCACAATGGTGAGTATTTGTAGTGTTTTTCTTCTATGATTCTAGAGTAAAAGTAAGAAATAGACTATACATGCCTCCCTCTGAACTTCAACTGTAAAGATTTGTATACAGTCCACTGCTACACTTTCTAACTTGTCTAATTAGAGCCTAGGTGTTAATTTTCACATGAAAAGCATGTTGAGTAAAAATGGTTTAGTTGATTTCAGAGCCCTGGTTATCATGGCTTGTGAAATGCAGCGCATGCCAGTTTAATATTGTGAATGTTATTATTGTTGATTTTTGCTAAAAAAACTTCTGTTAAGCATAATTTCAGTTTCCCCTTACCCAAAAATGCTCATCAATCACTTTGGGTCACATAACTAAAGAAAGAGCGCCCCCGAAATACAGCTTGTGGCCAGAAATATATTACATCCGTAGTGATAAGAACTACCATAGAGAATGAATGGTAACATGTAAGGGACTTAAGTTTTACTTTTGCCTTGCAAGATCCTTAGGTCTCAGTTTGACTCCGGCTCAGGACGTTCTTTGCCAATCTGCTTTCGTTGGAATAAAAATATTTGTATGGGACTGGATTTTCGAGCCCAAGATATCATGGTTTGTGAAATGCACAGTATGTAAGTTTAATATCCGTCAAACACGAAGGAGCTGGCTGAATGCTATAGGACTTTGGAAAGAGTGAAGAAGCGTATAGACACATTGATTTTTGCTAAATACACTTTTTTTAAGCATCAGTTTCATCCTCAATGCAGGGCCTGAAACGTTTGAAGAGTCTTTAAAAGTCAGTTTTATGGCTCAAAGGGTGTGCTTCGAAGGTGGGCCTTTTGAGTGTCATTAGGCGCTTTCAAACCTGAGTACTTTTCCCCCCGAACTAGGTCGATAGGGTGGGGAGATTTGGTTTTACACCAAAAAGGATCTGGAACTTGTCCCTAGTTCGCGTGAACCTTTTCACCTCCAGATAGTCCCTGCTAGCGAGGTAGTACTTTCCTTAGGAGGAAATGGTTCGTGGGTGTGTCGGCCACACTAACAATTTCTGATTGGCTGGGCGAATTGCAAACCACGCCCCTTAAAACTCTGAAAAGTTTTGTGAACCCAAAGCAGCAGAAGAAGAAGTGACATCATTTGCCTAATCCTCCCTCAGGGACTTATTCCGGTGAGAACGCAATCTAC
The DNA here is from genome assembly GCF_949606895.1 of Notothenia rossii. Taxonomy (NCBI): domain Eukaryota; kingdom Metazoa; phylum Chordata; class Actinopteri; order Perciformes; family Nototheniidae; genus Notothenia; species Notothenia rossii. The sequence continues at coordinate 6,082,247 of NC_136907.1, forward strand.
TAGGGCAGTTCGAGGGACTAAAGAGTTCGGGGGGAACAAGTACCGGGGACCGGCTAAGTACTTAGTGTGAAAGCGGCTATAGTATCTTTCGAAGAACTGGTGAAAAACTCGCTCCGACGGGGAATCGAACCTGGGCCTCCAGTTTGACGGGCGGCAAAAGCCCTTTCATCAGTTTCCGTAGTGTAGTGGTTATCACGTTCGCCTAACACGCGAAAGGTCCCCGGTTCGAGACCGGGCGGAAACACATTATGTCTTGATTGACTCCACATATCCAAAAGATAGCTATCGGCAAAATAGATGAGCGAGGGAGGAGTCTTTGAACAATGCCAATATGCCGAGAAAAATGAAATTATTCCTAATTGTCTGCTCCTTTCAGACTACGAAGGTGCTGGCCGAACGCTATGGACTTTGGAAAAAGCAGAAACATTTAAAAAAACATCTGAAGAGGCATGGTCCTGTAACTTGTATTTCTGATGACATTAATTCCACAATGGTGAGTATTTGTAGTGTTTTTCTTCTATGATTCTAGAGTAAAAGTAAGAAATAGACTATACGTGCCTCCCTCTGAACTTCAACTGTAAAGATTTGTATACAGTCCACTGCTACACTTTCTAACTTGTCTAATTAGAGCCTAGGTGTTCATTTTCACATGAAAAGCATGTTGAGTAAAAATGGTTTAGTTGATTTTAGAGCCCTGGTTATCATGGCTTGTGAAATGCAGCGCATGCCAGTTTAATATTGTGAATGTTATTATTGTTGATTTTTGCTAAAAAAACTTCTGTTAAGCATCATTTCAGTTTCCCCTTACCCACAAATGCTCATCAATCACTTTGGGTCACATAACTAAAGAAAGAGCGCCCCCGAAATACAGCTTGTGGCCAGAAATATATTACATCCGTAGTGATAAGAACTACCATAGAGAATGAATGGTAACATGTAAGGGACTTAAGTCTTACTGTTGCCTTGCAAGATCCTTAGGTCTCAGTTTGACTCCGGCTCAGGACGTTCTTTGCCAATCTGCTTTCGTTGGAATAAAAATATTTGGATGGGACTGGACTTTCGAGCCCAAGATATCATGGTTTGTGAAATGCACAGTATGTAAGTTTAATATCCGTCAAACATGAAGGAGCTGGCTGAATGCTATAGGACTTTGGAAAGAGTGAAGAAGCGTATAGACACATTGATTTTTGCTAAATACACTTTTTTAAAGCATCAGTTTCATCCTCAATGCAGGGCCTGAAACGTTTGAAGAGTCTTTAAAAGTCAGTTTTATGGCTCAAAGGGTGTGGCTTTTTTTGAAGGTGGGCCTTTTGAGTGTCATTAGGCGCTTTCAAACCTGAGTACTTTTCCCCCCGAACTAGGTCGATAGGGTGGGGAGATTTGGTTTCACACCAAAAAGGATCTGGAACTTGTCCCTAGTTCGAGTGAACCTTTTCACCTCCAGATAGTCCCTGCTAGCGAGGTAGTACTTTCCTGAGGAGGAAATGGTTCGTGGGTGTGTCGGCCACACTAACAATTTCTGATTGGCTGGGCGAATTGCAAACCACGCCCCGTAAAACTCAGAAAAGTTTTGTGAACCCAAAGCAGAAGAAGAAGAAGTGACGTCAGCGGCTTCATTTGCCTAATCCTCCCTCAGGGACTTATTCCGGTGAGAACGCAATCTACTAGGGCAGTTCGAGGGACTAAAGAGTTCGGGGGGAAAAAGTACCGGGGACCGGCTAAATACTTGGTGTGAAAGCGGCTATAGTATCTTTCGAAGAACTGGTGAAAAACTCGCTCCGACGGGGAATCGAACGTGGGCCTCCAGTTTGACGAGTGGCAAAAGCCCTTTCATCAGTTTCCGTAGTGTAGTGGTTATCACGTTCGCCTAACACGCGAAAGGTCCCCGGTTCGAGACCGGGCGGAAACACATTATGTCTTGATTGACTCCATATATCCAAAAGATATCTATCCGCAAAATAGATGAGCGAGGGAGGACTCTTTGAACAATGCCAATATGCCGAGAAAAATGAAATTATTCCTAATTGTCTGCTCCTTTCAGACTACGAAGGTGCTGGCCGTACGCTATGGACTTTGGAGAAAGCAGAAACATTTAAAAAAAAAACATCTAAATTCAACACATCTGGAGAGGCATGGTCCTGTAACTTGTATTTCTGATGACATTAATTCCACAATGGTGAGTATTTGTAGTGTTTTTCTTCTATGATTCTAGAGTAAAAGTAAGAAATAGACTATACATGCCTCCCTCTGAACTTCAACTGTAAAGATTTGTATACAGTCCACTGCTACACTTTCTAACTTGTCTAATTAGAGCCTAGGTGTTAATTTTCACATGAAAAGCATGTTGAGTAAAAATGGTTTAGTTGATTTCAGAGCCCTGGTTATCATGGCTTGTGAAATGCAGCGCATGCCAGTTTAATATTGTGAATGTTATTATTGTTGATTTTTGCTAAAAAAACTTCTGTTAAGCATAATTTCAGTTTCCCCTTACCCAAAAATGCTCATCAATCACTTTGGGTCACATAACTAAAGAAAGAGCACCCCCGAAATACAGCTTGTGGCCAGAAATATATTACATCCGTAGTGATAAGAACTACCATAGAGAATGAATGGTAACATGTAAGGGACTTAAGTTTTACTTTTGCCTTGCAAGATCCTTAGGTCTCAGTTTGACTCCGGCTCAGGACGTTCTTTGCCAATCTGCTTTCGTTGGAATAAAAATATTTGTATGGGACTGGATTTTCGAGCCCAAGATATCATGGTTTGTGAAATGCACAGTATGTAAGTTTAATATCCGTCAAACACGAAGGAGCTGGCTGAATGCTATAGGACTTTGGAAAGAGTGAAGAAGCGTATAGACACATTGATTTTTGCTAAATACACTTTTTTTAAGCATCAGTTTCATCCTCAATGCAGGGCCTGAAACGTTTGAAGAGTCTTTAAAAGTCAGTTTTATGGCTCAAAGGGTGTGCTTCGAAGGTGGGCCTTTTGAGTGTCATTAGGCGCTTTCAAACCTGAGTACTTTCCCCCCCGAACTAGGTCGATAGGGTGGGGAGATTTGGTTTTACACCAAAAAGGATCTGGAACTTGTCCCTAGTTCGCGTGAACCTTTTCACCTCCAGATAGTCCCTGCCAGCGAGGTAGTACTTTCCTGAGGAGGAAATGGTTCGTGGGTGTGTCGGCCACACTAACAATTTCTGATTGGCTGGGCGAATTGCAAACCACGCCCCTTAAAACTCTGAAAAGTTTTGTGAACCCAAAGCAGCAGAAGAAGAAGTGACATCAGCGGCTTCATTTGCCTAATCCTCCCTCAGGGACTTATTCCGGTGAGAACGCAATCTACTAGGGCAGTTCGAGGGACTAAAGAGTTTGGGGGGAACAAGTACCGGGGACCGGCTAAGTACTTAGTGTGAAAGCGGCTATAGTATCTTTCGAAGAACTGGTGAAAAACTCGCTCCGACGGGGAATCGAACCTGGGCCTCCAGTTTGACGGGCGGCAAAAGCCCTTTCATCAGTTTCCGTAGTGTAGTGGTTATCACGTTCGCCTAACACGCGAAAGGTCCCCGGTTCGAGACCGGGCGGAAACACATTATGTCTTGATTGACTCCACATATCCAAAAGATAGCTATCGGCAAAATAGATGAGCGAGGGAGGAGTCTTTGAACAATGCCAATATGCCGAGAAAAATGAAATTATTCCTAATTGTCTGCTCCTTTCAGACTACGAAGGTGCTGGCCGAACACTATGGACTTTGGAAAAAGCAGAAACATTTAAAAAAACATCTGAAGAGGCATGGTCCTGTAACTTGTATTTCTGATGACATTAATTCCACAATGGTGAGTATTTGTAGTGTTTTTCTTCTATGATTCTAGAGTAAAAGTAAGAAATAGACTATACGTGCCTCCCTCTGAACTTCAACTGTAAAGATTTGTATACAGTCCACTGCTACACTTTCTAACTTGTCTAATTAGAGCCTAGGTGTTCATTTTCACATGAAAAGCATGTTGAGTAAAAATGGTTTAGTTGATTTTAGAGCCCTGGTTATCATGGCTTGTGAAATGCAGCGCATGCCAGTTTAATATTGTGAATGTTATTATTGTTGATTTTTGCTAAAAAAACTTCTGTTAAGCATCATTTCAGTTTCCCCTTACCCACAAATGCTCATCAATCACTTTGGGTCACATAACTAAAGAAAGAGCGCCCCCGAAATACAGCTTGTGGCCAGAAATATATTACATCCGTAGTGATAAGAACTACCATAGAGAATGAATGGTAACATGTAAGGGACTTAAGTCTTACTGTTGCCTTGCAAGATCCTTAGGTCTCAGTTTGACTCCGGCTCAGGACGTTCTTTGCCAATCTGCTTTCGTTGGAATAAAAATATTTGGATGGGACTGGACTTTCGAGCCCAAGATATCATGGTTTGTGAAATGCACAGTATGTAAGTTTAATATCCGTCAAACATGAAGGAGCTGGCTGAATGCTATAGGACTTTGGAAAGAGTGAAGAAGCGTATAGACACATTGATTTTTGCTAAATACACTTTTTTAAAGCATCAGTTTCATCCTCAATGCAGGGCCTGAAACGTTTGAAGAGTCTTTAAAAGTCAGTTTTATGGCTCAAAGGGTGTGGCTTTTTTTGAAGGTGGGCCTTTTGAGTGTCATTAGGCGCTTTCAAACCTGAGTACTTTTCCCCCCGAACTAGGTCGATAGGGTGGGGAGATTTGGTTTCACACCAAAAAGGATCTGGAACTTGTCCCTAGTTCGAGTGAACCTTTTCACCTCCAGATAGTCCCTGCTAGCGAGGTAGTACTTTCCTGAGGAGGAAATGGTTCGTGGGTGTGTCGGCCACACTAACAATTTCTGATTGGCTGGGCGAATTGCAAACCACGCCCCGTAAAACTCAGAAAAGTTTTGTGAACCCAAAGCAGAAGAAGAAGAAGTGACGTCAGCGGCTTCATTTGCCTAATCCTCCCTCAGGGACTTATTCCGGTGAGAACGCAATCTACTAGGGCAGTTCGAGGGACTAAAGAGTTCGGGGGGAAAAAGTACCGGGGACCGGCTAAATACTTGGTGTGAAAGCGGCTATAGTATCTTTCGAAGAACTGGTGAAAAACTCGCTCCGACGGGGAATCGAACGTGGGCCTCCAGTTTGACGAGTGGCAAAAGCCCTTTCATCAGTTTCCGTAGTGTAGTGGTTATCACGTTCGCCTAACACGCGAAAGGTCCCCGGTTCGAGACCGGGCGGAAACACATTATGTCTTGATTGACTCCATATATCCAAAAGATATCTATCCGCAAAATAGATGAGCGAGGGAGGACTCTTTGAACAATGCCAATATGCCGAGAAAAATGAAATTATTCCTAATTGTCTGCTCCTTTCAGACTACGAAGGTGCTGGCCGTACGCTATGGACTTTGGAGAAAGCAGAAACATTTAAAAAAAAAACATCTAAATTCAACACATCTGGAGAGGCATGGTCCTGTAACTTGTATTTCTGATGACATTAATTCCACAATGGTGAGTATTTGTAGTGTTTTTCTTCTATGATTCTAGAGTAAAAGTAAGAAATAGACTATACATGCCTCCCTCTGAACTTCAACTGTAAAGATTTGTATACAGTCCACTGCTACACTTTCTAACTTGTCTAATTAGAGCCTAGGTGTTAATTTTCACATGCAAAGCATGTTGAGTAAAAATGGTTTAGTTGATTTCAGAGCCCTGGTTATCATGGCTTGTGAAATGCAGCGCATGCCAGTTTAATATTGTGAATGTTATTATTGTTGATTTTTGCTAAAAAAACTTCTGTTAAGCATCATTTCAGTTTCCCCTTACCCACAAATGCTCATCAATCACTTTGAGTCACATAACTAAAGAAAGAGCGCCCCCGAAATACAGCTTGTGGCCAGAAATATATTACATCCGTAGTGATAAGAACTACCATAGAGAATGAATGGTAACATGTAAGGGACTTAAGTCTTACTGTTGCCTTGCAAGATCCTTAGGTCTCAGTTTGACTCCGGCTCAGGACGTTCTTTGCCAATCTGCTTTCTTTGGAATAAAAATATTTGGATGGGATTGGACTTTCGAGCCCAAGATATCATGGTTTGTGAAATGCACAGTATGTAAGTTTAATATCCGTCAAACACGAAGGAGCTGGCTGAATGCTATAGGACTTTGGAAAGAGTGAAGAAGCGTATAGACACATTGATTTTTGCTAAATACACTTTTTTTAAGCATCAGTTTCATCCTCAATGCAGGGCCTGAAACGTTTGAAGAGTCTTTAAAAGTCAGTTTTATGGCTCAAAGGGTGTGCCTTTTTTTGAAGGTGGGCCTTTTGAGTGTCATTAGGCGCTTTCAAACCTGAGTACTTTTCCCCCCGAACTAGGTCGATAGGGTGGGGAGATTTGGTTTCACACCAAAAAGTACCTGGAACTTGTCCCTAGTTCGAGTGAACCTTTTCACCTCCAGATAGTCCCTGCTAGCGAGGTAGTACTTTCCTGAGGAGGAAATGGTTCGTGGCTGTGTCGGCCACACTAACAATTTCTGATTGGCTGGGCGAATTGCAAACCACGCCCTGTAAAACTCTGAAAAGTTTTGTGAACCCAAAGCAGAAGAAGAAGAAGTGACGTCAGCGGCTTCATTTGCCTAATCCTCCCTCATGGACTTATTCCGGTGAGAACGCAATCTACTAGGACAGTTCGAGGGACTAAAGAGTTCAGGGGGAACAAGTACCGGGGACCGGCTAAGTACTTGGTGTGAAAGCGGCTATAGTATCTTTCGAAGAACTGGTGAAAAACTCGCTCCGACGGGGAATCGAACGTTGGCCTCCAGTTTGACGGGCGGCAATAGCCCTTTCATCAGTTTCCGTAGTGTAGTGGTTATCACGTTCGCCTCACACGCGAAAGGTCCCCGGTTCGAGACCGGGCGGAAACATGTTATGTCTTGATTGACTCCACATATCCAAAAGATAGCTTTCGGCAAAATAGATGAAGGAGGGAGGACTGTTTGAACTATGCCGAAGAAAAATGAAATTATTCCTAATTGTCTGCTCCTTTCAGACTACGAAGGTGCTGGCCGAACGCTATGGACTTTGGAGAAAGCGGAAACATTTAAAAAAACATCTGGAGAGGCATGGTCCTGTAACTTGTATTTCTGATGACATTAATTCCACAATGGTGAGTATTTGTAGTGTTTTTCTTGTATGATTCTAGAGTAAAAGTAAGAAATAGACTATACATGCCTCCCTCTGAACTTCAACTGTAAAGATTTGTATACAGTCCACTGCTACACTTTCTAACTTGTCTAATTAGAGCCTAGGTGTTAATTTTCACATGAAAAGCATGTTGAGTAAAAATGGTTTAGTTGATTTCAGAGCCCTGGTTATCATGGCTTGTGAAATGCAGCGCATGCCAGTTTAATATTGTGAATGTTATTATTGTTGATTTTTGCTAAAAAAACTTCTGTTAAGCATAATTTCAGTTTCCCCTTACCCAAAAATGCTCATCAATCACTTTGGGTCACATAACTAAAGAAAGAGCGCCCCCGAAATACAGCTTGTGGCCAGAAATATATTACATCCGTAGTGATAAGAACTACCATAGAGAATGAATGGTAACATGTAAGGGACTTAAGTTTTACTTTTGCCTTGCAAGATCCTTAGGTCTCAGTTTGACTCCGGCTCAGGACGTTCTTTGCCAATCTGCTTTCGTTGGAATAAAAATATTTGTATGGGACTGGATTTTCGAGCCCAAGATATCATGGTTTGTGAAATGCACAGTATGTAAGTTTAATATCCGTCAAACACGAAGGAGCTGGCTGAATGCTATAGGACTTTGGAAAGAGTGAAGAAGCGTATAGACACATTGATTTTTGCTAAATACACTTTTTTTAAGCATCAGTTTCATCCTCAATGCAGGGCCTGAAACGTTTGAAGAGTCTTTAAAAGTCAGTTTTATGGCTCAAAGGGTGTGCTTCGAAGGTGGGCCTTTTGAGTGTCATTAGGCGCTTTCAAACCTGAGTACTTTCCCCCCCGAACTAGGTCGATAGGGTGGGGAGATTTGGTTTTACACCAAAAAGGATCTGGAACTTGTCCCTAGTTCGCGTGAACCTTTTCACCTCCAGATAGTCCCTGCCAGCGAGGTAGTACTTTCCTGAGGAGGAAATGGTTCGTGGGTGTGTCGGCCACACTAACAATTTCTGATTGGCTGGGCGAATTGCAAACCACGCCCCTTAAAACTCTGAAAAGTTTTGTGAACCCAAAGCAGCAGAAGAAGAAGTGACATCAGCGGCTTCATTTGCCTAATCCTCCCTCAGGGACTTATTCCGGTGAGAACGCAATCTACTAGGGCAGTTCGAGGGACTAAAGAGTTCGGGGGGAACAAGTACCGGGGACCGGCTAAGTACTTAGTGTGAAAGCGGCTATAGTATCTTTCGAAGAACTGGTGAAAAACTCGCTCCGACGGGGAATCGAACCTGGGCCTCCAGTTTGACGGGCGGCAAAAGCCCTTTCATCAGTTTCCGTAGTGTAGTGGTTATCACGTTCGCCTAACACGCGAAAGGTCCCCGGTTCGAGACCGGGCGGAAACACATTATGTCTTGATTGACTCCACATATCCAAAAGATAGCTATCGGCAAAATAGATGAGCGAGGGAGGACTCTTTGAACAATGCCAATATGTCGAGAAAAATGAAATTATTCCTAATTGTCTGCTCCTTTCAGACTACGAAGGTGCTGGCCGTACGCTATGGACTTTGGAGAAAGCAGAAACATTTAAAAAAAAAACATCTAAATTCAACACATCTGGAGAGGCATGGTCCTGTAACTTGTATTTCTGATGACATTAATTCCACAATGGTGAGTATTTGTAGTGTTTTTCTTCTATGATTCTAGAGTAAAAGTAAGAAATAGACTATACATGCCTCCCTCTGAACTTCAAATGTAAAGATTTGTATACAGTCCACTGCTACACTTTCTAACTTGTCTAATTAGAGCCTAGGTGTTAATTTTCACATGAAAAGCATGTTGAGTAAAAATGGTTTAGTGGATTTCAGAGCCCTGGTTATCATGGCTTGTGAAATGCAGCGCATGCCAGTTTAATATTGTGAATGTTATTATTGTTGATTTTTGCTAAAAAAAACTTCTGTTAAGCATCATTTCAGTTTCCCCTTACCCACAAATGCTCATCAATCACTTTGAGTCACATAACTAAAGAAAGAGCGCCCCCGAAATACAGCTTGTGGCCAGAAATATATTACATCCGTAGTGATAAGAACTACCATAGAGAATGAATGGTAACATGTAAGGGACTTAAGTCTTACTGTTGCCTTGCAAGATCCTTAGGTCTCAGTTTGACTCCGGCTCAGGACGTTCTTTGCCAATCTGCTTTCTTTGGAATAAAAATATTTGGATGGGATTGGACTTTCGAGCCCAAGATATCATGGTTTGTGAAATGCACAGTATGTAAGTTTAATATCCGTCAAACACGAAGGAGCTGGCTGAATGCTATAGGACTTTGGAAAGAGTGAAGAAGCGTATAGACACATTGATTTTTGCTAAATACACTTTTTTTAAGCATCAGTTTCATCCTCAATGCAGGGCCTGAAACGTTTGAAGAGTCTTTAAAAGTCAGTTTTATGGCTCAAAGGGTGTGCCTTTTTTTGAAGGTGGGCCTTTTGAGTGTCATTAGGCGCTTTCAAACCTGAGTACTTTTCCCCCCGAACTAGGTCGATAGGGTGGGGAGATTTGGTTTCACACCAAAAAGGATCTGGAACTTGTCCCTAGTTCGAGTGAACCTTTTCACCTCCAGATAGTCCCTGCTAGCGAGGTAGTACTTTCCTGAGGAGGAAATGGTTCGTGGGTGTGTCGGCCACACTAACAATTTCTGATTGGCTGGGCGAATTGCAAACCACGCCCCGTAAAACTCAGAAAAGTTTTGTGAACCCAAAGCAGAAGAAGAAGAAGTGACGTCAGCGGCTTCATTTGCCTAATCCTCCCTCAGGGACTTATTCCGGTGAGAACGCAATCTACTAGGGCAGTTCGAGGGACTAAAGAGTTCGGGGGGAAAAAGTACCGGGGACCGGCTAAATACTTGGTGTGAAAGCGGCTATAGTATCTTTCGAAGAACTGGTGAAAAACTCGCTCCGACGGGGAATCGAACGTGGGCCTCCAGTTTGACGAGTGGCAAAAGCCCTTTCATCAGTTTCCGTAGTGTAGTGGTTATCACGTTCGCCTAACACGCGAAAGGTCCCCGGTTCGAGACCGGGCGGAAACACATTATGTCTTGATTGACTCCATATATCCAAAAGATATCTATCCGCAAAATAGATGAGCGAGGGAGGACTCTTTGAACAATGCCAATATGCCGAGAAAAATGAAATTATTCCTAATTGTCTGCTCCTTTCAGACTACGAAGGTGCTGGCCGTACGCTATGGACTTTGGAGAAAGCAGAAACATTTAAAAAAAAAACATCTAAATTCAACACATCTGGAGAGGCATGGTCCTGTAACTTGTATTTCTGATGACATTAATTCCACAATGGTGAGTATTTGTAGTGTTTTTCTTCTATGATTCTAGAGTAAAAGTAAGAAATAGACTATACATGCCTCCCTCTGAACTTCAACTGTAAAGATTTGTATACAGTCCACTGCTACACTTTCTAACTTGTCTAATTAGAGCCTAGGTGTTAATTTTCACATGAAAAGCATGTTGAGTAAAAATGGTTTAGTTGATTTCAGAGCCCTGGTTATCATGGCTTGTGAAATGCAGCGCATGCCAGTTTAATATTGTGAATGTTATTATTGTTGATTTTTGCTAAAAAAAACTTCTGTTAAGCATCATTTCAGTTTCCCCTTACCCACAAATGCTCATCAATCACTTTGAGTCACATAACTAAAGAAAGAGCGCCCCCGAAATACAGCTTGTGGCCAGAAATATATTACATCCGTAGTGATAAGAACTACCATAGAGAATGAATGGTAACATGTAAGGGACTTAAGTCTTACTGTTGCCTTGCAAGATCCTTAGGTCTCAGTTTGACTCCGGCTCAGGACGTTCTTTGCCAATCTGCTTTCTTTGGAATAAAAATATTTGGATGGGATTGGACTTTCGAGCCCAAGATATCATGGTTTGTGAAATGCACAGTATGTAAGTTTAATATCCGTCAAACACGAAGGAGCTGGCTGAATGCTATAGGACTTTGGAAAGAGTGAAGAAGCGTATAGACACATTGATTTTTGCTAAATACACTTTTTTTAAGCATCAGTTTCATCCTCAATGCAGGGCCTGAAACGTTTGAAGAGTCTTTAAAAGTCAGTTTTATGGCTCAAAGGGTGTGCCTTTTTTTGAAGGTGGGCCTTTTGAGTGTCATTAGGCGCTTTCAAACCTGAGTACTTTTCCCCCCGAACTAGGTCGATAGGGTGGGGAGATTTGGTTTCACACCAAAAAGGATCTGGAACTTGTCCCTAGTTCGAGTGAACCTTTTCACCTCCAGATAGTCCCTGCTAGCGAGGTAGTACTTTCCTGAGGAGGAAATGGTTCGTGGCTGTGTCGGCCACACTAACAATTTCTGATTGGCTGGGCGAATTGCAAACCACGCCCTGTAAAACTCTGAAAAGTTTTGTGAACCCAAAGCAGAAGAAGAAGAAGTGACGTCAGCGGCTTCATTTGCCTAATCCTCCCTCATGGACTTATTCCGGTGAGAACGCAATCTACTAGGACAGTTCGAGGGACTAAAGAGTTCAGGGGGAACAAGTACCGAGGACCGGCTAAGTACTTGGTGTGAAAGCGGCTATAGTATCTTTCGAAGAACTGGTGAAAAATTCGCTCCGACGGGGAATCGAACGTTGGCCTCCAGTTTGACGGGCGGCAATAGCCCTTTCATCAGTTTCCGTAGTGTAGTGGTTATCACGTTCGCCTCACACGCGAAAGGTCCCCGGTTCGAGACCGGGCGGAAACACATTATGTCTTGATTGACTCCATATATCCAAAAGATATCTATCCGCAAAATAGATGAGCGAGGGAGGACTCTTTGAACAATGCCAATATGCCGAGAAAAATGAAATTATTCCTAATTGTCTGCTCCTTTCAGACTACGAAGGTGCTGGCCGTACGCTATGGACTTTGGAGAAAGCAGAAACATTAAAAAAAAAAACATCTAAATTCAACACATCTGGAGAGGCATGGTCCTGTAACTTGTATTTCTGATGACATTAATTCCACAATGGTGAGTATTTGTAGTGTTTTTCTTCTATGATTCTAGAGTAAAAGTAAGAAATAGACTATACATGCCTCCCTCTGAACTTCAACTGTAAAGATTTGTATACAGTCCACTGCTACACTTTCTAACTTGTCTAATTAGAGCCTAGGTGTTCATTTTCACATGAAAAGCATGTTGAGTAAAAATGGTTTAGTTGATTTTAGAGCCCTGGTTATCATGGCTTGTGAAATGCAGCGCATGCCAGTTTAATATTGTGAATGTTATTATTGTTGATTTTTGCAAAAAAAACTTCTGTTAAGCATCATTTCAGTTTCCCCTTACCCACAAATGCTCATCAATCACTTTGAGTCACATAACTAAAGAAAGAGCGCCCCCGAAATACAGCTTGTGGCCAGAAATATATTACATCCGTAGTGATAAGAACTACCATAGAGAATGAATGGTAACATGTAAGGGACTTAAGTCTTACTGTTGCCTTGCAAGATCCTTAGGTCTCAGTTTGACTCCGGCTCAGGACGTTCTTTGCCAATCTGCTTTCTTTGGAATAAAAATATTTGGATGGGATTGGACTTTCGAGCCCAAGATATCATGGTTTGTGAAATGCACAGTATGTAAGTTTAATATCCGTCAAACACGAAGGAGCTGGCTGAATGCTATAGGACTTTGGAAAGAGTGAAGAAGCGTATAGACACATTGATTTTTGCTAAATACACTTTTTTTAAGCATCAGTTTCATCCTCAATGCAGGGCCTGAAACGTTTGAAGAGTCTTTAAAAGTCAGTTTTATGGCTCAAAGGGTGTGCCTTTTTTTGAAGGTGGGCCTTTTGAGTGTCATTAGGCGCTTTCAAACCTGAGTACTTTTCCCCCCGAACTAGGTCGATAGGGTGGGGAGATTTGGTTTCACACCAAAAAGGATCTGGAACTTGTCCCTAGTTCGAGTGAACCTTTTCACCTCCAGATAGTCCCTGCTAGCGAGGTAGTACTTTCCTGAGGAGGAAATGGTTCGTGGCTGTGTCGGCCACACTAACAATTTCTGATTGGCTGGGCGAATTGCAAACCACGCCCTGTAAAACTCTGAAAAGTTTTGTGAACCCAAAGCAGAAGAAGAAGAAGTGACGTCAGCGGCTTCATTTGCCTAATCCTCCCTCATGGACTTATTCCGGTGAGAACGCAATCTATTAGGACAGTTCGAGGGACTAAAGAGTTCAGGGGGAACAAGTACCGGGGACCGGCTAAGTACTTGGTGTGAAAGCGGCTATAGTATCTTTCGAAGAACTGGTGAAAAACTAGCTCCGACGGGGAATCGAACGTTGGCCTCCAGTTTGACGGGCGGCAATAGCCCTTTCATCAGTTTCCGTAGTGTAGTGGTTATCACGTTCGCCTCACACGCGAAAGGTCCCCGGTTCGAGACCGGGCGGAAACACATTATGTCTTGATTGACTCCACATATCCAAAAGATAGCTATCAGCAAAATAGATGAGCGAGGGAGGACTCTTTGAACAATGCAAATATGCCGAGAAAAATGAAATTATTCCTAATTGTCTGCTCCTTTCAGACTACGAAGGTGCCGGCCGAACGCTATGGACTTTGGAGAAAGCAGAAACATTTAAAAAAACATCTAAATTCAACACATCTGGAGAGGCATGGTCCTGTAACTTGTATTTCTGATGACATTAATTCCACAATGGTGAGTATTTGTAGTGTTTGTCTTCTATGATTCTAGAGTAAAAGTAAGAAATAGACTATACATGCCTCCCTCTGAACTTCAACTGTAAAGATTTGTATAGAGTCCACTGCTACACTTTCTAACTTGTCTAATTAGAGCCTAGGTGTTAATTTTCACATGAAAAGCATGTTGAGTAAAAATGGTTTAGTTGATTTTAGAGCCCTGGTTATCATGGCTTGTGAAATGCAGCGCATGCCAGTTTAATATTGTGAATGTTATTATTGTTGATTTTTGCTAAAAAAACTTCTGTTAAGCATCATTTCAGTTTCCCCTTACCCACAAATGCTCATCAATCACTTTGAGTCACATAACTAAAGAAAGAGCGCCCCCGAAATACAGCTTGTGGCCAGAAATATATTACATCCGTAGTGATAAGAACTACCATAGAGAATGAATGGTAACATGTAAGGGACTTAAGTCTTACTGTTGCCTTGCAAGATCCTTAGGTCTCAGTTTGACTCCGGCTCAGGACGTTCTTTGCCAATCTGCTTTCTTTGGAATAAAAATATTTGGATGGGATTGGACTTTCAAGCCCAAGATATCATGGTTTGTGAAATGCAGTGCGTGCCAGTTTAATATTGTGAATGTTATTATTGTTGATTTTTGCTAAAAAAACTTCTGTTAAGCATCATTTCAGTTTCCCCTTACCCACTAATGCTCATCAATCACTTTGGGTCACATAACTAAAGAAAGAGCGCCCCCGAATTACAGCTTGTGGCCAGAAATATATTACATCCGTAGTGATAAGAACTACCATAGAGAATGAATGGTAACATGTAAGGGACTTAAGTCTTACTGTTGCCTTGCAAGATCCTTAGGTCTCAGTTTGACTCCGGCTCAGGACGTTCTTTGCCAATCTGCTTTCTTTGGAATAAAAATATTTGGATGGGATTGGACTTTCAAGCCCAAGATATCATGGTTTGTGAAATGCACAGTATGTAAGTTTAATATCCGTCAAACACGAAGGAGCTGGCTGAATGCTATAGGACTTTGGAAAGAGTGAAGAAGCGTATAGACACATTGATTTTTGCTAAATACACTTTTTTTAAGCATCAGTTTCATCCTCAATGCAGGGCCTGAAACGTTTGAAGAGTCTTTAAAAGTCAGTTTTATGGTTCAAAGGGTGTGCCTTTTTTTGAAGGTGGGCCTTTTGAGTGTCATTAGGCGCTTTCAAACCTGAGTACTTTTCCCCCCGAACTAGGTCGATAGGGTGGGGAGATTTGGTTTCACACCAAAAAGGATCTGGAACTTATCCCTAGTTCAAGTGAACCTTTTCACCTCCAGATAGTCCCTGCTAGCGAGGTAGTACTTTCCTGAGGAGGAAATGGTTCGTGGCTGTGTCGGCCACACTAACAATTTCTGATTGGCTGGGCGAATTGCAAACCACGCCCCGTAAAACTCTGAAAAGTTTTGTGAACCCAAAGCAGAAGAAGAAGAAGTGACGTCAGCGGCTTCATTTGCCTAATCCTCCCTCATGGACTTATTCCGGTGAGAACGCAATCTAATAGGGCAGTTCGAAGGACTAAAGAGTTCAGGGGGAACAAGTACCGGGGACCGGCTAAGTACTTGGTGTGAAAGCGGCTATAGTATCTTTCGAAGAACTGGTGAAAAACTCGCTCCGACGGGGAATCGAACCCGGGCCTCCAGTTTGACGGGCGGCAAAAGCCCTTTCATCAGTTTCCGTAGTGTAGTGGTTATCACGTTCGCCTCACACGCGAAAGGTCCCCGGTTCGAGACCGGGCGGAAACATGTTATGTCTTGATTGACTCCACATATCCAAAAGATAGCTATCAGCAAAATAGATGAGCGAGGGAGGACTCTTTGAACAATGCAAATATGCCGAGAAAAATGAAATTATTCCTAATTGTCTGCTCCTTTCAGACTACGAAGGTGCCGGCCGAACGCTATGGACTTTGGAGAAAGCAGAAACATTTAAAAAAACATCTAAATTCAACACATCTGGAGAGGCATGGTCCTGTAACTTGTATTTCTGATGACATTAATTCCACAATGGTGAGTATTTGTAGTGTTTTTCTTCTATGATTCTAGAGTAAAAGTAAGAAATAGACTATACATGCCTCCCTCTGAACTTCAACTGTAAAGATTTGTATACAGTCCACTGCTACACTTTCTAACTTGTCTAATTAGAGCCTAGGTGTTAATTTTCACATGAAAAGCATGTTGAGTAAAAATGGTTTAGTTGATTTTAGAGCCCTGGTTATCATGGCTTGTGAAATGCAGTGCGTGCCAGTTTAATATTGTGAATGTTATTATTGTTGATTTTTGCTAAAAAAACTTCTGTTAAGCATCATTTCAGTTTCCCCTTACCCACTAATGCTCATCAATCACTTTGGGTCACATAACTAAAGAAAGAGCGCCCCCGAATTACAGCTTGTGGCCAGAAATATATTACATCCGTAGTGATAAGAACTACCATAGAGAATGAATGGTAACATGTAAGGGACTTAAGTCTTACTGTTGCCTTGCAAGATCCTTAGGTCTCAGTTTGACTCCGGCTCAGGACGTTCTTTGCCAATCTGCTTTCGTTGGAATAAAAATATTTGGATGGGACTGGACTTTCGAGCCCAAGATATCATGGTTTGTGAAATGCACAGTATGTAAGTTTAATATCCGTCAAACACGAAGGAGCTGGCTGAATGCTATAGGACTTTGGAAAGAGTGAAGAAGCGTATAGACACATTGATTTTTGCTAAATACACTTTTTTTAAGCATCAGTTTCATCCTCAATGCAGGGCCTGAAACGTTTGAAGAGTCTTTAAAAGTCAGTTTTATGGCTCAAAGGGTGTGCCTTTTTTTGAAGGTGGGCCTTTTGAGTGTCATTAGGCGCTTTCAAACCTGAGTACTTTTCCCCCCGAACTAGGTCGATAGGGTGGGGAGATTTGGTTTCACACCAAAAAGGATCTGGAACTTGTCCCTAGTTCAGGTGAACCTTTTCACCTCCAGACAGTCCCTGCTAGCGAGGTAGTACTTTCCTGAGGAGGAAATGGTTCGTGGGTGTGTCGGCCACACTAACAATTTCTGATTGGCTGGGCGAATTGCAAACCACGCCCCGTAAAACTCTGAAAAGTTTTGTGAACCCAAAGCAGAAGAAGAAGAAGTGACGTCAGCGGCTTAATTTGCCTAATCCTCCCTCAGGGACTTATTCCGGTGAGAACGCAATCTACTAGGGCAGTTCGAAGGACTAAAGAGTTCAGGGGGAACAAGTACCGGGGACCGGCTAAGTACTTGGTGTGAAAGCGGCTATAGTATCTTTCGAAGAACTGGTGAAAAACTCGCTCCGACGGGGAATCGAACCCGGGCCTCCAGTTTGACGGGCGGCAAAATCCCTTTCATCAGTTTCCGTAGTGTAGTGGTTATCACGTTCGCCTCACACGCGAAAGGTCCCCGGTTCGAGACCGGGCGGAAACACATTATGTCTTGATTGACTCCACATATCCAAAAGATAGCAATCAGCAAAATAGATGAGCGAGGGAGGACTCTTTGAACAATGCCAATATGCCGAGAAAAATGAAATTATTCCTAATTGTCTGCTCCTTTCAGACTACGAAGGTGCTGGTCGAACGCTGTGGACTTTGAAGAAAGCAGAAACATTTAAAAAAAACATCTAAATTCAACACATCTGGAGAGGCATGGTCCTGTAACTTGTATTTCTGATGACATTAATTCCACAATGGTGAGTATTTGTAGTGTTTTTCTTCTATGATTCTAGAGTAAAAGTAAGAAATAGACTATACATGCCTCCCTCTGAACTTCAACTGTAAAGATTTGTATACAGTCCACTGCTACACTTTCTAACTTGTCTAATTAGAGCCTAGGTGTTAATTTTCACATGAAAAGCATGTTGAGTAAAAATGGTTTAGTTGATTTTAGAGCCCTGGTTATCATGGCTTGTGAAATGCAGTGCGTGCCAGTTTAATATTGTGAATGTTATTATTGTTGATTTTTGCTAAAAAAACTTCTGTTAAGCATCATTTCAGTTTCCCCTTACCCACTAATGCTCATCAATCACTTTGGGTCACATAACTAAAGAAAGAGCGCCCCCGAATTACAGCTTGTGGCCAGAAATATATTACATCCGTAGTGATAAGAACTACCATAGAGAATGAATGGTAACATGTAAGGGACTTAAGTCTTACTGTTGCCTTGCAAGATCCTTAGGTCTCAGTTTGACTCCGGCTCAGGACGTTCTTTGCCAATCTGCTTTCGTTGGAATAAAAATATTTGGATGGGACTGGACTTTCGAGCCCAAGATATCATGGTTTGTGAAATGCACAGTATGTAAGTTTAATATCCGTCAAACACGAAGGAGCTGGCTGAATGCTATAGGACTTTGGAAAGAGTGAAGAAGCGTATAGACACATTGATTTTTGCTAAATACACTTTTTTTAAGCATCAGTTTCATCCTCAATGCAGGGCCTGAAACGTTTGAAGAGTCTTTAAAAGTCAGTTTTATGGCTCAAAGGGTGTGCCTTTTTTTGAAGGTGGGCCTTTTGAGTGTCATTAGGCGCTTTCAAACCTGAGTACTTTTCCCCCCGAACTAGGTCGATAGGGTGGGGAGATTTGGTTTCACACCAAAAAGGATCTGGAACTTGTCCCTAGTTCAGGTGAACCTTTTCACCTCCAGACAGTCCCTGCTAGCGAGGTAGTACTTTCCTGAGGAGGAAATGGTTCGTGGGTGTGTCGGCCACACTAACAATTTCTGATTGGCTGGGCGAATTGCAAACCACGCCCCGTAAAACTCTGAAAAGTTTTGTGAACCCAAAGCAGAAGAAGAAGAAGTGACGTCAGCGGCTTAATTTGCCAAATCCTCCCTCAGGGACTTATTCCGGTGAGAACGCAATCTACTAGGGCAGTTCGAAGGACTAAAGAGTTCAGGGGGAACAAGTACCGGGGACCGGCTAAGTACTTGGTGTGAAAGCGGCTATAGTATCTTTCGAAGAACTGGTGAAAAACTCGCTCCGACGGGGAATCGAACCCGGGCCTCCAGTTTGACGGGCGGCAAAATCCCTTTCATCAGTTTCCGTAGTGTAGTGGTTATCACGTTCGCTTCACACGCGAAAGGTCCCCGGTTCGAGACCGGGCGGAAACACATTATGTCTTGATTGACTCCACATATCCAAAATATAGCAATCAGCAAAATAGATGAGCGAGGGAGGACTCTTTGAACAATGCCAATATGCCGAGAAAAATGAAATTATTCCTAATTGTCTGCTCCTTTCAGACTACGAAGGTGCTGGTCGAACGCTGTGGACTTTGAAGAAAGCAGAAACATTTAAAAAAAACATCTAAATTCAACACATCTGGAGAGGCATGGTCCTGTATCTTGTATTTCTGATGACATTAATTCCACAATGGTGAGTATTTGTAGTGTTTGTCTTCTATGATTCTAGAGTAAAAGTAAGAAATAGACTATACATGCCTCCCTCTGAACTTCAACTGTAAAGATTTGTATACAGTCCACTGCTACACTTTCTAACTTGTCTAATTAGAGCCTAGGTGTTCATTTTCACATGAAAAGCATGTTGAGTAAAAATGGTTTAGTTGATTTTAGAGCCCTGGTTATCATGGCTTGTGAAATGCAGCGCATGCCAGTTTAATATTGTGAATGTTATTATTGTTGATTTTTGCAAAAAAAACTTCTGTTAAGCATCATTTCAGTTTCCCCTTACCCACAAATGCTCATCAATCACTTTGAGTCACATAACTAAAGAAAGAGCGCCCCCGAAATACAGCTTGTGGCCAGAAATATATTACATCCGTAGTGATAAGAACTACCATAGAGAATGAATGGTAACATGTAAGGGACTTAAGTCTTACTGTTGCCTTGCAAGATCCTTAGGTCTCAGTTTGACTCCGGCTCAGGACGTTCTTTGCCAATCTGCTTTCTTTGGAATAAAAATATTTGGATGGGATTGGACTTTCGAGCCCAAGATATCATGGTTTGTGAAATGCACAGTATGTAAGTTTAATATCCGTCAAACACGAAGGAGCTGGCTGAATGCTATAGGACTTTGGAAAGAGTGAAGAAGCGTATAGACACATTGATTTTTGCTAAATACACTTTTTTTAAGCATCAGTTTCATCCTCAATGCAGGGCCTGAAACGTTTGAAGAGTCTTTAAAAGTCAGTTTTATGGCTCAAAGGGTGTGCCTTTTTTTGAAGGTGGGCCTTTTGAGTGTCATTAGGCGCTTTCAAACCTGAGTACTTTTCCCCCCGAACTAGGTCGATAGGGTGGGGAGATTTGGTTTCACACCAAAAAGGATCTGGAACTTGTCCCTAGTTCGAGTGAACCTTTTCACCTCCAGATAGTCCCTGCTAGCGAGGTAGTACTTTCCTGAGGAGGAAATGGTTCGTGGCTGTGTCGGCCACACTAACAATTTCTGATTGGCTGGGCGAATTGCAAACCACGCCCTGTAAAACTCTGAAAAGTTTTGTGAACCCAAAGCAGAAGAAGAAGAAGTGACGTCAGCGGCTTCATTTGCCTAATCCTCCCTCATGGACTTATTCCGGTGAGAACGCAATCTACTAGGACAGTTCGAGGGACTAAAGAGTTCAGGGGGAACAAGTACCGGGGACCGGCTAAGTACTTGGTGTGAAAGCGGCTATAGTATCTTTCGAAGAACTGGTGAAAAACTCGCTCCGACGGGGAATCGAACCCGGGCCTCCAGTTTGACGGGCGGCACAAGCCCTTTCATCAGTTTCCGTAGTGTAGTGGTTATCACGTTCGCCTCACACGCGAAAGGTCCCCGGTTCGAGACCGGGCGGAAACATGTTATGTCTTGATTGACTCCACATATCCAAAAGATAGCTATCAGCAAAATAGATGAGCGAGGGAGGACTCTTTGAACAATGCAAATATGCCGAGAAAAATGAAATTATTCCTAATTGTCTGCTCCTTTCAGACTACGAAGGTGCCGGCCGAACGCTATGGACTTTGGAGAAAGCAGAAACATTTAAAAAAACATCTAAATTCAACACATCTGGAGAGGCATGGTCCTGTAACTTGTATTTCTGATGACATTAATTCCACAATGGTGAGTATTTGTAGTGTTTTTCTTCTATGATTCTAGAGTAAAAGTAAGAAATAGACTATACATGCCTCCCTCTGAACTTCAACTGTAAAGATTTGTATACAGTCCACTGCTACACTTTCTAACTTGTCTAATTAGAGCCTAGGTGTTAATTTTCACATGAAAAGCATGTTGAGTAAAAATGGTTTAGTTGATTTTAGAGCCCTGGTTATCATGGCTTGTGAAATGCAGTGCGTGCCAGTTTAATATTGTGAATGTTATTATTGTTGATTTTTGCTAAAAAAACTTCTGTTAAGCATCATTTCAGTTTCCCCTTACCCACTAATGCTCATCAATCACTTTGGGTCACATAACTAAAGAAAGAGCGCCCCCGAATTACAGCTTGTGGCCAGAAATATATTACATCCGTAGTGATAAGAACTACCATAGAGAATGAATGGTAACATGTAAGGGACTTAAGTCTTACTGTTGCCTTGCAAGATCCTTAGGTCTCAGTTTGACTCCGGCTCAGGACGTTCTTTGCCAATCTGCTTTCGTTGGAATAAAAATATTTGGATGGGACTGGACTTTCGAGCCCAAGATATCATGGTTTGTGAAATGCAAAGTATGTAAGTTTAATATCCGTCAAACACGAAGGAGCTGGCTGAATGCTATAGGACTTTGGAAAGAGTGAAGAAGCGTATAGACACATTGATTTTTGCTAAATACACTTTTTTTAAGCATCAGTTTCATCCTCAATGCAGGGCCTGAAACGTTTGAAGAGTCTTTAAAAGTCAGTTTTATGGCTCAAAGGGTGTGCCTTTTTTTGAAGGTGGGCCTTTTGAGTGTCATTAGGCGCTTTCAAACCTGAGTACTTTTCCCCCCGAACTAGGTCGATAGGGTGGGGAGATTTGGTTTCACACCAAAAAGGATCTGGAACTTGTCCCTAGTTCAGGTGAACCTTTTCACCTCCAGACAGTCCCTGCTAGCGAGGTAGTACTTTCCTGAGGAGGAAATGGTTCGTGGGTGTGTCGGCCACACTAACAATTTCTGATTGGCTGGGCGAATTGCAAACCACGCCCCGTAAAACTCTGAAAAGTTTTGTGAACCCAAAGCAGAAGAAGAAGAAGTGACGTCAGCGGCTTCATTTGCCTAATCCTCCCTCAGGGACTTATTCCGGTGAGAACGCAATCTACTAGGGCAGTTCGAAGGACTAAAGAGTTCAGGGGGAACAAGTACCGGGGACCGGCTAAGTACTTGGTGTGAAAGCGGCTATAGTATCTTTCGAAGAACTGGTGAAAAACTCGCTCCGACGGGGAATCGAACCCGGGCCTCCAGTTTGACGGGCGGCAAAATCCCTTTCATCAGTTTCCGTAGTGTAGTGGTTATCACGTTCGCCTCACACGCGAAAGGTCCCCGGTTCGAGACCGGGCGGAAACACATTATGTCTTGATTGACTCCACATATCCAAAAGATAGCAATCAGCAAAATAGATGAGCGAGGGAGGACTCTTTGAACAATGCCAATATGCCGAGAAAAATGAAATTATTCCTAATTGTCTGCTCCTTTCAGACTACGAAGGTGCTGGTCGAACGCTGTGGACTTTGAAGAAAGCAGAAACATTTAAAAAAAACATCTAAAGTCAACACATCTGGAGAGGCATGGTCCTGTATCTTGTATTTCTGATGACATTAATTCCACAATGGTGAGTATTTGTAGTGTTTGTCTTCTATGATTCTAGAGTAAAAGTAAGAAATAGACTATACATGCCTCCCTCTGAACTTCAACTGTAAAGATTTGTATACAGTCCACTGCTACACTTTCTAACTTGTCTAATTAGAGCCTAGGTGTTCATTTTCACATGAAAAGCATGTTGAGTAAAAATGGTTTAGTTGATTTTAGAGCCCTGGTTATCATGGCTTGTGAAATGCAGCGCATGCCAGTTTAATATTGTGAATGTTATTATTGTTGATTTTTGCAAAAAAAACTTCTGTTAAGCATCATTTCAGTTTCCCCTTACCCACAAATGCTCATCAATCACTTTGAGTCACATAACTAAAGAAAGAGCGCCCCCGAAATACAGCTTGTGGCCAGAAATATATTACATCCGTAGTGATAAGAACTACCATAGAGAATGAATGGTAACATGTAAGGGACTTAAGTCTTACTGTTGCCTTGCAAGATCCTTAGGTCTCAGTTTGACTCCGGCTCAGGACGTTCTTTGCCAATCTGCTTTCTTTGGAATAAAAATATTTGGATGGGATTGGACTTTCGAGCCCAAGATATCATGGTTTGTGAAATGCACAGTATGTAAGTTTAATATCCGTCAAACACGAAGGAGCTGGCTGAATGCTATAGGACTTTGGAAAGAGTGAAGAAGCGTATAGACACATTGATTTTTGCTAAATACACTTTTTTTAAGCATCAGTTTCATCCTCAATGCAGGGCCTGAAACGTTTGAAGAGTCTTTAAAAGTCAGTTTTATGGCTCAAAGGGTGTGCCTTTTTTTGAAGGTGGGCCTTTTGAGTGTCATTAGGCGCTTTCAAACCTGAGTACTTTTCCCCCCGAACTAGGTCGATAGGGTGGGGAGATTTGGTTTCACACCAAAAAGGATCTGGAACTTGTCCCTAGTTCGAGTGAACCTTTTCACCTCCAGATAGTCCCTGCTAGCGAGGTAGTACTTTCCTGAGGAGGAAATGGTTCGTGGCTGTGTCGGCCACACTAACAATTTCTGATTGGCTGGGCGAATTGCAAACCACGCCCTGTAAAACTCTGAAAAGTTTTGTGAACCCAAAGCAGAAGAAGAAGAAGTGACGTCAGCGGCTTCATTTGCCTAATCCTCCCTCATGGACTTATTCCGGTGAGAACGCAATCTACTAGGACAGTTCGAGGGACTAAAGAGTTCAGGGGGAACAAGTACCGGGGACCGGCTAAGTACTTGGTGTGAAAGCGGCTATAGTATCTTTCGAAGAACTGGTGAAAAACTCGCTCTGACGGGGAATCGAACCCGGGCCTCCAGTTTGACGGGCGGCAAAAGCCCTTTCATCAGTTTCCGTAGTGTAGTGGTTATCACGTTCGCCTCACACGCGAAAGGTCCCCGGTTCGAGACCGGGCGGAAACATGTTATGTCTTGATTGACTCCACATATCCAAAAGATAGCTATCAGCAAAATAGATGAGCGAGGGAGGACTCTTTGAACAATGCAAATATGCAGAGAAAAATGAAATTATTCCTAATTGTCTGCTCCTTTCAGACTACGAAGGTGCCGGCCGAACGCTATGGACTTTGGAGAAAGCAGAAACATTTAAAAAAACATCTAAATTCAACACATCTGGAGAGGCATGGTCCTGTAACTTGTATTTCTGATGACATTAATTCCACAATGGTGAGTATTTGTAGTGTTTTTCTTCTATGATTCTAGAGTAAAAGTAAGAAATAGACTATACATGCCTCCCTCTGAACTTCAACTGTAAAGATTTGTATACAGTCCACTGCTACACTTTCTAACTTGTCTAATTAGAGCCTAGGTGTTAATTTTCACATGAAAAGCATGTTGAGTAAAAATGGTTTAGTTGATTTTAGAGCCCTGGTTATCATGGCTTGTGAAATGCAGCGCATGCCAGTTTAATATTGTGAATGTTATTATTGTTGATTTTTGCTAAAAAAACTTCTGTTAAGCATCATTTCAGTTTCCCCTTACCCACAAATGCTCATCAATCACTTTGAGTCACATAACTAAAGAAAGAGCGCCCCCGAAATACAGCTTGTGGCCAGAAATATATTACATCCGTAGTGATAAGAACTACCATAGAGAATGAATGGTAACATGTAAGGGACTTAAGTCTTACTGTTGCCTTGCAAGATCCTTAGGTCTCAGTTTGACTCCGGCTCAGGACGTTCTTTGCCAATCTGCTTTCTTTGGAATAAAAATATTTGGATGGGATTGGACTTTCAAGCCCAAGATATCATGGTTTGTGAAATGCACAGTATGTAAGTTTAATATCCGTCAAACACGAAGGAGCTGGCTGAATGCTATAGGACTTTGGAAAGAGTGAAGAAACGTATAGACACATTGATTTTTGCTAAATACACTTTTTTTAAGCATCAGTTTCATCCTCAATGCAGGGCCTGAAACGTTTGAAGAGTCTTTAAAAGTCAGTTTTATGGTTCAAAGGGTGTGCCTTTTTTTGAAGGTGGGCCTTTTGAGTGTCATTAGGCGCTTTCAAACCTGTGTACTTTTCCCCCCGAACTAGGTCGATAGGGTGGGGAGATTTGGTTTCACACCAAAAAGGATCTGGAACTTGTCCCTAGTTCAGGTGAACCTTTTCACCTCCAGACAGTCCCTGCTAGCGAGGTAGTACTTTCCTGAGGAGGAAATGGTTCGTGGGTGTGTCGGCCACACTAACAATTTCTGATTGGCTGGGCGAATTGCAAACCACGCCCCGTAAAACTCTGAAAAGTTTTGTGAACCCAAAGCAGAAGAAGAAGAAGTGACGTCAGCGGCTTCATTTGCCTAATCCTCCCTCAGGGACTTATTCCGGTGAGAACGCAATCTACTAGGGCAGTTCGAAGGACTAAAGAGTTCAGGGGGAACAAGTACCGGGGACCGGCTAATTACTTGGTGTGAAAGCGGCTATAGTATCTTTCGAAGAACTGGTGAAAAACTCGCTCCGACGGGGAATCGAACCCGGGCCTCCAGTTTGACGGGCGGCAAAAGCCCTTTCATCAGTTTCCGTAGTGTAGTGGTTATCACGTTCGCCTCACACGCGAAAGGTCCCCGGTTCGAGACCGGGCGGAAACACATTATGTCTTGATTGACTCCACATATCCAAAAGATAGCAATCAGCAAAATAGATGAGCGAGGGAGGACTCTTTGAACAATGCCAATATGCCGAGAAAAATGAAATTATTCCTAATTGTCTGCTCCTTTCAGACTACGAAGGTGCTGGTCGAACGCTGTGGACTTTGGAGAAAGCAGAAACATTTAAAAAAAACATCTAAATTCAACACATCTGGAGAGGCATGGTCCTGTATCTTGTATTTCTGATGACATTAATTCCACAATGGTGAGTATTTGTAGTGTTTGTCTTCTATGATTCTAGAGTAAAAGTAAGAAATAGACTATACATGCCTCCCTCTGAACTTCAACTGTAAAGATTTGTATAGAGTCCACTGCTACACTTTCTAACTTGTCTAATTAGAGCCTAGGTGTTCATTTTCACATGAAAAGCATGTTGAGTAAAAATGGTTTAGTTGATTTTAGAGCCCTGGTTATCATGGCTTGTGAAATGCAGCGCATGCCAGTTTAATATTGTGAATGTTATTATTGTTGATTTTTGCTAAAAAAACTTCTGTTAAGCATCATTTCAGTTTCCCCTTACCCACAAATGCTCATCAATCACTTTGAGTCACATAACTAAAGAAAGAGCGCCCCCGAAATACAGCTTGTGGCCAGAAATATATTACATCCGTAGTGATAAGAACTACCATAGAGAATGAATGGTAACATGTAAGGGACTTAAGTCTTACTGTTGCCTTGCAAGATCCTTAGGTCTCAGTTTGACTCCGGCTCAGGACGTTCTTTGCCAATCTGCTTTCTTTGGAATAAAAATATTTGGATGGGATTGGACTTTCAAGCCCAAGATATCATGGTTTGTGAAATGCACAGTATGTAAGTTTAATATCCGTCAAACACGAAGGAGCTGGCTGAATGCTATAGGACTTTGGAAAGAGTGAAGAAGCGTATAGACACATTGATTTTTGCTAAATACACTTTTTTTAAGCATCAGTTTCATCCTCAATGCAGGGCCTGAAACGTTTGAAGAGTCTTTAAAAGTCAGTTTTATGGTTCAAAGGGTGTGCCTTTTTTTGAAGGTGGGCCTTTTGAGTGTCATTAGGCGCTTTCAAACCTGAGTACTTTTCCCCCCGAACTAGGTCGATAGGGTGGGGAGATTTGGTTTCACACCAAAAAGGATCTGGAACTTATCCCTAGTTCAAGTGAACCTTTTCACCTCCAGATAGTCCCTGCTAGCGAGGTAGTACTTTCCTGAGGAGGAAATGGTTCGTGGCTGTGTCGGCCACACTAACAATTTCTGATTGGCTGGGCGAATTGCAAACCACGCCCCGTAAAACTCTGAAAAGTTTTGTGAACCCAAAGCAGAAGAAGAAGAAGTGACGTCAGCGGCTTCATTTGCCTAATCCTCCCTCATGGACTTATTCCGGTGAGAACGCAATCTACTAGGGCAGTTCGAAGGACTAAAGAGTTCAGGGGGAACAAGTACCGGGGACCGGCTAAGTACTTGGTGTGAAAGCGGCTATAGTATCTTTCGAAGAACTGGTGAAAAACTCGCTCCGACGGGGAATCGAACCCGGGCCTCCAGTTTGACGGGCGGCAAAAGCCCTTTCATCAGTTTCCGTAGTGTAGTGGTTATCACGTTCGCCTCACACGCGAAAGGTCCCCGGTTCGAGACCGGGCGGAAACATGTTATGTCTTGATTGACTCCACATATCCAAAAGATAGCTATCAGCAAAATAGATGAGCGAGGGAGGACTCTTTGAACAATGCAAATATGCCGAGAAAAATGAAATTATTCCTAATTGTCTGCTCCTTTCAGACTACGAAGGTGCCGGCCGAACGCTATGGACTTTGGAGAAAGCAGAAACATTTAAAAAAACATCTAAATTCAACACATCTGGAGAGGCATGGTCCTGTAACTTGTATTTCTGATGACATTAATTCCACAATGGTGAGTATTTGTAGTGTTTTTCTTCTATGATTCTAGAGTAAAAGTAAGAAATAGACTATACATGCCTCCCTCTGAACTTCAACTGTAAAGATTTGTATACAGTCCACTGCTACACTTTCTAACTTGTCTAATTAGAGCCTAGGTGTTAATTTTCACATGAAAAGCATGTTGAGTAAAAATGGTTTAGTTGATTTTAGAGCCCTGGTTATCATGGCTTGTGAAATGCAGTGCGTGCCAGTTTAATATTGTGAATGTTATTATTGTTGATTTTTGCTAAAAAAACTTCTGTTAAGCATCATTTCAGTTTCCCCTTACCCACTAATGCTCATCAATCACTTTGGGTCACATAACTAAAGAAAGAGCGCCCCCGAATTACAGCTTGTGGCCAGAAATATATTACATCCGTAGTGATAAGAACTACCATAGAGAATGAATGGTAACATGTAAGGGACTTAAGTCTTACTGTTGCCTTGCAAGATCCTTAGGTCTCAGTTTGACTCCGGCTCAGGACGTTCTTTGCCAATCTGCTTTCGTTGGAATAAAAATATTTGGATGGGACTGGACTTTCGAGCCCAAGATATCATGGTTTGTGAAATGCACAGTATGTAAGTTTAATATCCGTCAAACACGAAGGAGCTGGCTGAATGCTATAGGACTTTGGAAAGAGTGAAGAAGCGTATAGACACATTGATTTTTGCTAAATACACTTTTTTTAAGCATCAGTTTCATCCTCAATGCAGGGCCTGAAACGTTTGAAGAGTCTTTAAAAGTCAGTTTTATGGCTCAAAGGGTGTGCCTTTTTTTGAAGGTGGGCCTTTTGAGTGTCATTAGGCGCTTTCAAACCTGAGTACTTTTCCCCCCGAACTAGGTCGATAGGGTGGGGAGATTTGGTTTCACACCAAAAAGGATCTGGAACTTGTCCCTAGTTCAGGTGAACCTTTTCACCTCCAGACAGTCCCTGCTAGCGAGGTAGTACTTTCCTGAGGAGGAAATGGTTCGTGGGTGTGTCGGCCACACTAACAATTTCTGATTGGCTGGGCGAATTGCAAACCACGCCCCGTAAAACTCTGAAAAGTTTTGTGAACCCAAAGCAGAAGAAGAAGAAGTGACGTCAGCGGCTTAATTTGCCTAATCCTCCCTCAGGGACTTATTCCGGTGAGAACGCAATCTACTAGGGCAGTTCGAAGGACTAAAGAGTTCAGGGGGAACAAGTACCGTGGACCGGCTAAGTACTTGGTGTGAAAGCGGCTATAGTATCTTTCGAAGAACTGGTGAAAAACTCGCTCCGACGGGGAATCGAACCCGGGCCTCCAGTTTGACGGGCGGCAAAATCCCTTTCATCAGTTTCCGTAGTGTAGTGGTTATCACGTTCGCCTCACACGCGAAAGGTCCCCGGTTCGAGACCGGGCGGAAACACATTATGTCTTGATTGACTCCACATATCCAAAAGATAGCAATCAGCAAAATAGATGAGCGAGGGAGGACTCTTTGAACAATGCCAATATGCCGAGAAAAATGAAATTATTCCTAATTGTCTGCTCCTTTCAGACTACGAAGGTGCTGGTCGAACGCTGTGGACTTTGGAGAAAGCAGAAACATTTAAAAAAAACATCTAAATTCAACACATCTGGAGAGGCATGGTCCTGTATCTTGTATTTCTGATGACATTAATTCCACAATGGTGAGTATTTGTAGTGTTTGTCTTCTATGATTCTAGAGTAAAAGTAAGAAATAGACTATACATGCCTCCCTCTGAACTTCAACTGTAAAGATTTGTATACAGTCCACTGCTACACTTTCTAACTTGTCTAATTAGAGCCTAGGTGTTCATTTTCACATGAAAAGCATGTTGAGTAAAAATGGTTTAGTTGATTTTAGAGCCCTGGTTATCATGGCTTGTGAAATGCAGCGCATGCCAGTTTAATATTGTGAATGTTATTATTGTTGATTTTTGCTAAAAAAACTTCTATTAAGCATCATTTCAGTTTCCCCTTACCCACAAATGCTCATCAATCACTTTGAGTCACATAACTAAAGAAAGAGCGCCCCCGAAATACAGCTTGTGGCCAGAAATATATTACATCCGTAGTGATAAGAACTACCATAGAGAATGAATGGTAACATGTAAGGGACTTAAGTCTTACTGTTGCCTTGCAAGATCCTTAGGTCTCAGTTTGACTCCGGCTCAGGACGTTCTTTGCCAATCTGCTTTCTTTGGAATAAAAATATTTGGATGGGATTGGACTTTCGAGCCCAAGATATCATGGTTTGTGAAATGCACAGTATGTAAGTTTAATATCCGTCAAACACGAAGGAGCTGGCTGAATGCTATAGGACTTTGGAAAGAGTGAAGAAGCGTATAGACACATTGATTTTTGCTAAATACACTTTTTTTAAGCATCAGTTTCATCCTCAATGCAGGGCCTGAAACGTTTGAAGAGTCTTTAAAAGTCAGTTTTATGGCTCAAAGGGTGTGCCTTTTTTTGAAGGTGGGCCTTTTGAGTGTCATTAGGCGCTTTCAAACCTGAGTACTTTTCCCCCCGAACTAGGTCGATAGGGTGGGGAGATTTGGTTTCACACCAAAAAGGATCTGGAACTTGTCCCTAGTTCGAGTGAACCTTTTCACCTCCAGATAGTCCCTGCAAGCGAGGTAGTACTTTCCTGAGGAGGAAATGGTTCGTGGCTGTGTCGGCCACACTAACAATTTCTGATTGGCTGGGCGAATTGCAAACCACGCCCTGTAAAACTCTGAAAAGTTTTGTGAACCCAAAGCAGAAGAAGAAGAAGTGACGTCAGCGGCTTCATTTGCCTAATCCTCCCTCAGGGACTTATTCCGGTGAGAACGCAATCTACTAGGGCAGTTCGAAGGACTAAAGAGTTCAGGGGGAACAAGTACCGGGGACCGGCTAAGTACTTGGTGTGAAAGCGGCGATAGTATCTTTCGAAGAACTGGTGAAAAACTCGCTCCGACGGGGAATCGAACCCGGGCCTCCAGTTTGACGGGCGGCAAAAGCCCTTTCATCAGTTTCCGTAGTGTAGTGGTTATCACGTTCGCCTCACACGCGAAAGGTCCCCGGTTCGAGACCGGGCGGAAACACATTATGTCTTGATTGACTCCACATATCCAAAAGATAGCAATCAGCAAAATAGATGAGCGAGGGAGGACTCTTTGAACAATGCAAATATGCCGAGAAAAATGAAATTATTCCTAATTGTCTGCTCCTTTCAGACTACGAAGGTGCTGGTCGAACGCTGTGGACTTTGAAGAAAGCAGAAACATTTAAAAAAAACATCTAAATTCAACACATCTGGAGAGGCATGGTCCTGTATCTTGTATTTCTGATGACATTAATTCCACAATGGTGAGTATTTGTAGTGTTTGTCTTCTATGATTCTAGAGTAAAAGTAAGAAATAGACTATACATGCCTCCCTCTGAACTTCAACTGTAAAGATTTGTATACAGTCCACTGCTACACTTTCTAACTTGTCTAATTAGAGCCTAGGTGTTAATTTTCACATGAAAAGCATGTTGAGTAAAAATGGTTTAGTTGATTTTAGAGCCCTGGTTATCATGGCTTGTGAAATGCAGCGCATGCCAGTTTAATATTGTGAATGTTATTATTGTTGATTTTTGCAAAAAAAACTTCTGTTAAGCATCATTTCAGTTTCCCCTTACCCACAAATGCTCATCAATCACTTTGAGTCACATAACTAAAGAAAGAGCGCCCCCGAAATACAGCTTGTGGCCAGAAATATATTACATCCGTAGTGATAAGAACTACCATAGAGAATGAATGGTAACATGTAAGGGACTTAAGTCTTACTGTTGCCTTGCAAGATCCTTAGGTCTCAGTTTGACTCCGGCTCAGGACGTTCTTTGCCAATCTGCTTTCTTTGGAATAAAAATATTTGGATGGGATTGGACTTTCGAGCCCAAGATATCATGGTTTGTGAAATGCACAGTATGTAAGTTTAATATCCGTCAAACACGAAGGAGCTGGCTGAATGCTATAGGACTTTGGAAAGAGTGAAGAAGCGTATAGACACATTGATTTTTGCTAAATACACTTTTTTTAAGCATCAGTTTCATCCTCAATGCAGGGCCTGAAACGTTTGAAGAGTCTTTAAAAGTCAGTTTTATGGCTCAAAGGGTGTGCCTTTTTTTGAAGGTGGGCCTTTTGAGTGTCATTAGGCGCTTTCAAACCTGAGTACTTTTCCCCCCGAACTAGGTCGATAGGGTGGGGAGATTTGGTTTCACACCAAAAAGGATCTGGAACTTGTCCCTAGTTCGAGTGAACCTTTTCACCTCCAGATAGTCCCTGCTAGCGAGGTAGTACTTTCCTGAGGAGGAAATGGTTCGTGGCTGTGTCGGCCACACCAACAATTTCTGATTGGCTGGGCGAATTGCAAACCACGCCCTGTAAAACTCTGAAAAGTTTTGTGAACCCAAAGCAGAAGAAGAAGAAGTGACGTCAGCGGCTTCATTTGCCTAATCCTCCCTCATGGACTTATTCCGGTGAGAACGCAATCTACTAGGACAGTTCGAGGGACTAAAGAGTTCAGGGGGAACAAGTACCGGGGACCGGCTAAGTACTTGGTGTGAAAGCGGCTATAGTATCTTTCGAAGAACTGGTGAAAAACTCGCTCCGACGGGGAATCGAACGTTGGCCTCCAGTTTGACGGGCGGCAATAGCCCTTTCATCAGTTTCAGTAGTGTAGTGGTTATCACGTTCGCCTCACACGCGAAAGGTCCCCGGTTCGAGACCGGGCGGAAACATGTTATGTCTTGATTGACTCCACATATCCAAAAGATAGCTATCAGCAAAATAGATGAGCGAGGGAGGACTCTTTGAACAATGCAAATATGCCGAGAAAAATGAAATTATTCCTAATTGTCTGCTCCTTTCAGACTACGAAGGTGCCGGCCGAACGCTATGGACTTTGGAGAAAGCAGAAACATTTAAAAAAACATCTAAATTCAACACATCTGGAGAGGCATGGTCCTGTAACTTGTATTTCTGATGACAT
Organism: Notothenia rossii; assembly: GCF_949606895.1. Lineage (NCBI taxonomy): Eukaryota > Metazoa > Chordata > Actinopteri > Perciformes > Nototheniidae > Notothenia > Notothenia rossii. The sequence goes on from NC_136907.1 coordinate 6,114,995, forward strand.
TAATTCCACAATGGTGAGTATTTGTAGTGTTTTTCTTCTATGATTCTAGAGTAAAAGTAAGAAATAGACTATACATGCCTCCCTCTGAACTTCAACTGTAAAGATTTGTATACAGTCCACTGCTACACTTTCTAACTTGTCTAATTAGAGCCTAGGTGTTAATTTTCACATGAAAAGCATGTTGAGTAAAAATGGTTTAGTTGATTTTAGAGCCCTGGTTATCATGGCTTGTGAAATGCAGCGCGTGCCAGTTTAATATTGTGAATGTTATTATTGTTGATTTTTGCTAAAAAAACTTCTGTTAAGCATCATTTCAGTTTCCCCTTACCCACTAATGCTCATCAATCACTTTGGGTCACATAACTAAAGAAAGAGCGCCCCCGAATTACAGCTTGTGGCCAGAAATATATTACATCCGTAGTGATAAGAACTACCATAGAGAATGAATGGTAACATGTAAGGGACTTAAGTCTTACTGTTGCCTTGCAAGATCCTTAGGTCTCAGTTTGACTCCGGCTCAGGACGTTCTTTGCCAATCTGCTTTCGTTGGAATAAAAATATTTGGATGGGACTGGACTTTCGAGCCCAAGATATCATGGTTTGTGAAATGCACAGTATGTAAGTTTAATATCCGTCAAACACGAAGGAGCTGGCTGAATGCTATAGGACTTTGGAAAGAGTGAAGAAGCGTATAGACACATTGATTTTTGCTAAATACACTTTTTTTAAGCATCAGTTTCATCCTCAATGCAGGGCCTGAAACGTTTGAAGAGTCTTTAAAAGTCAGTTTTATGGCTCAAAGGGTGTGCCTTTTTTTGAAGGTGGGCCTTTTGAGTGTCATTAGGCGCTTTCAAACCTGAGTACTTTTCCCCCCGAACTAGGTCGATAGGGTGGGGAGATTTGGTTTCACACCAAAAAGGATCTGGAACTTGTCCCTAGTTCAGGTGAACCTTTTCACCTCCAGACAGTCCCTGCTAGCGAGGTAGTACTTTCCTGAGGAGGAAATGGTTCGTGGGTGTGTCGGCCACACTAACAATTTCTGATTGGCTGGGCGAATTGCAAACCACGCCCCGTAAAACTCTGAAAAGTTTTGTGAACCCAAAGCAGAAGAAGAAGAAGTGACGTCAGCGGCTTCATTTGCCTAATCCTCCCTCAGGGACTTATTCCGGTGAGAACGCAATCTACTAGGGCAGTTCGAAGGACTAAAGAGTTCAGGGGGAACAAGTACCGGGGACCGGCTAAGTACTTGGTGTGAAAGCGGCTATAGTATCTTTCGAAGAAATGGTGAAAAACTCGCTCCGACGGGGAATCGAACCCGGGCCTCCAGTTTGACGGGCGGCAAAAGCCCTTTCATCAGTTTCCGTAGTGTAGTGGTTATCACGTTCGCCTCACACGCGAAAGGTCCCCGGTTCGAGACCGGGCGGAAACACATTATGTCTTGATTGACTCCACATATCCAAAAGATAGCAATCAGCAAAATAGATGAGCGAGGGAGGACTCTTTGAACAATGCCAATATGCCGAGAAAAATGAAATTATTCCTAATTGTCTGCTCCTTTCAGACTACGAAGGTGCTGGTCGAACGCTGTGGACTTTGGAGAAAGCAGAAACATTTAAAAAAAACATCTAAATTCAACACATCTGGAGAGGCATGGTCCTGTATCTTGTATTTCTGATGACATTAATTCCACAATGGTGAGTATTTGTAGTGTTTGTCTTCTATGATTCTAGAGTAAAAGTAAGAAATAGACTATACATGCCTCCCTCTGAACTTCAACTGTAAAGATTTGTATACAGTCCACTGCTACACTTTCTAACTTGTCTAATTAGAGCCTAGGTGTTCATTTTCACATGAAAAGCATGTTGAGTAAAAATGGTTTAGTTGATTTTAGAGCCCTGGTTATCATGGCTTGTGAAATGCAGCGCATGCCAGTTTAATATTGTGAATGTTATTATTGTTGATTTTTGCTAAAAAAAACTTCTATTAAGCATCATTTCAGTTTCCCCTTACCCACAAATGCTCATCAATCACTTTGAGTCACATAACTAAAGAAAGAGCGCCCCCGAAATACAGCTTGTGGCTAGAAATATATTACATCCGTAGTGATAAGAACTACCATAGAGAATGAATGGTAACATGTAAGGGACTTAAGTCTTACTGTTGCCTTGCAAGATCCTTAGGTCTCAGTTTGACTCCGGCTCAGGACGTTCTTTGCCAATCTGCTTTCTTTGGAATAAAAATATTTGGATGGGATTGGACTTTCGAGCCCAAGATATCATGGTTTGTGAAATGCACAGTATGTAAGTTTAATATCCGTCAAACACGAAGGAGCTGGCTGAATGCTATAGGACTTTGGAAAGAGTGAAGAAGCGTATAGACACATTGATTTTTGCTAAATACACTTTTTTTAAGCATCAGTTTCATCCTCAATGCAGGGCCTGAAACGTTTGAAGAGTCTTTAAAAGTCAGTTTTATGGCTCAAAGGGTGTGCCTTTTTTTGAAGGTGGGCCTTTTCAGTGTCATTAGGCGCTTTCAAACCTGAGTACTTTTCCCCCCGAACTAGGTCGATAGGGTGGGGAGATTTGGTTTCACACCAAAAAGGATCTGGAACTTGTCCCTAGTTCGAGTGAACCTTTTCACCTCCAGATAGTCCCTGCAAGCGAGGTAGTACTTTCCTGAGGAGGAAATGGTTCGTGGCTGTGTCGGCCACACTAACAATTTCTGATTGGCTGGGCGAATTGCAAACCACGCCCTGTAAAACTCTGAAAAGTTTTGTGAACCCAAAGCAGAAGAAGAAGAAGTGACGTCAGCGGCTTCATTTGCCTAATCCTCCCTCAGGGACTTATTCCGGTGAGAACGCAATCTACTAGGGCAGTTCGAAGGACTAAAGAGTTCGGGGGGAACAAGTACCGGGGACCGGCTAAGTACTTGGTGTGAAAGCGGCTATAGTATCTTTCGAAGAACTGGTGAAAAACTCGCTCCGACGGGGAATCGAACCCGGGCCTCCAGTTTGACGGGCGGAAAACCCCTTACATCAGTTTCCGTAGTGTAGTGGTTATCACGTTCGCCTAACATGCGAAAGGTCCCCGGTTCGAGACCGGGCGGAAACACATTATGTCTTGATTGACTCCATATATCCAAAAGATATCTATCCGCAAAATAGATGAGCGAGGGAGGACTCTTTGAACAATGCAAATATGCCGAGAAAAATGAAATTATTCCTAATTGTCTGCTCCTTTCAGACTACGAAGGTGCTGGTCGAACGCTGTGGACTTTGGAGAAAGCAGAAACATTTAAAAAAAACATCTAAATTCAACACATCTGGAGAGGAATGGTCCTGTAACTTGTATTTCTGATGACATTAATTCCACAATGGTGAGTATTTGTAGTGTTTGTCTTCTATGATTCTAGAGTAAAAGTAAGAAATAGACTATACATGCCTCCCTCTGAACTTCAACTGTAAAGATTTGTATACAGTCCACTGCTACACGTTCTAACTTGTCTAATTAGAGCCTAGGTGTTCATTTTCACATGAAAAGCATGTTGAGTAAAAATGGTTTAGTTGATTTTAGAGCCCTGGTTATCATGGCTTGTGAAATGCAGCGCATGCCAGTTTAATATTGTGAATGTTATTATTGTTGATTTTTGCTAAAAAAACTTCTATTAAGCATCATTTCAGTTTCCCCTTACCCACAAATGCTCATCAATCACTTTGAGTCACATAACTAAAGAAAGAGCGCCCCCGAAATACAGCTTGTGGCCAAAAATATATTACATCCGTAGTGATAAGAACTACCATAGAGAATGAATGGTAACATGTAAGGGACTTAAGTCTTACTGTTGCCTTGCAAGATCCTTAGGTCTCAGTTTGACTCCGGCTCAGGACGTTCTTTGCCAATCTGCTTTCGTTGGAATAAAAATATTTGGATGGGACTGGACTTTCGAGCCCAAGATATCATGGTTTGTGAAATGCACAGTATGTAAGTTTAATATCCGTCAAACACGAAGGAGCTGGCTGAATGCTATAGGACTTTGGAAAGAGTGAAGAAGCGTATAGACACATTGATTTTTGCTAAATACACTTTATTTAAGCATCAGTTTCATCCTCAATGCAGGGCCTGAAACGTTTGAAGAGTCTTTAAAAGTCAGTTTTATGGCTCAAAGGGTGTGCCTTTTTTTGAAGGTGGGCCTTTTGAGTGTCATTAGGCGCTTTCAAACCTGAGTACTTTTCCCCCCGAACTAGGTCGATAGGGTGGGGAGATTTGGTTTCACACCAAAAAGGATCTGGAACTTGTCCCTAGTTCGCGTGAACCTTTTCACCTCCAGATAGTCCCTGCTAGCGAGGTAGTACTTTCCTGAGGAGGAAATGGTTCGTGGGTGTGTCGGCCACACTAACAATTTCTGATTGGCTGGGCGAATTGCAAACCACGCCACTTAAAGCTCTGAAAAGTTTTGTGAACCCAAAGCAGAAGAAGAAGAAGTGACGTCAGCGGCTTCATTTGCCTAATCCTCCCTCAGGGACTTATTCCGGTGAGAACGCAATCTACTAGGGCAGTTCGAAGGACTAAAGAGTTCGGGGGGAACAAGTACCGGGGACCGGCTAAGTACTTGGTGTGAAAGCGGCTATCGTATCTTTCGAAGAACTGGTGAAAAACTCGCTCCGACGGGGAATCGAACCCGGGCCTCCAGTTTGACGGGCGGAAAAGCCCTTACATCAGTTTCCGTAGTGTAGTGGTTATCACGTTCGCCTAACACGCGAAAGGTCCCCGGTTCGAGACCGGGCGGAAACACATTATGTCTTGATTGACTCCATATATCCAAAAGATATCTATCCGCAAAATAGATGAGCGAGGGAGGACTCTTTGAACAATGCCAATATGCCGAGAAAAATGAAATTATTCCTAATCGTCTGCTCCTTTCAGACTACGAAGGTGCTGGCCGTACGCTATGGACTTTGGAGAAAGCAGAAACATTTAAAAAAAAAACATCTAAATTCAACACATCTGGAGAGGCATGATCCTGTAACTTGTATTTCTGATGACATTAATTCCACAATGGTGAGTATTTGTAGTGTTTTTCTTCTATGATTCTAGAGTAAAAGTAAGAAATAGACTATACATGCCTCCCTCTGAACTTCAACTGTAAAGATTTGTATACAGTCCACTGCTACACTTTCTAACTTGTCTAATTAGAGCCTAGGTGTTAATTTTCACATGAAAAGCATGTTGAGTAAAAATGGTTTAGTTGATTTTAGAGCCCTGGTTATCATGGCTTGTGAAATGCAGCGCATGCCAGTTTAATATTGTGAATGTTATTATTGTTGATTTTTGCTAAAAAAACTTCTGTTAAGCATAATTTCAGTTTCCCCTTACCCAAAAATGCTCATCAATCACTTTGGGTCACATAACTAAAGAAAGAGCGCCCCCGAAATACAGCTTGTGGCCAGAAATATATTACATCCGTAGTGATAAGAACTACCATAGAGAATGAATGGTAACATGTAAGGGACTTAAGTCTTACTGTTGCCTTGCAAGATCCTTAGGTCTCAGTTTGACTCCGGCTCAGGACGTTCTTTGCCAATCTGCTTTCGTTGGAATACAAATATTTGTATGGGACTGGATTTTCGAGCCCAAGATATCATGGTTTGTGAAATGCACAGTATGTAAGTTTAATATCCGTCAAACACGAAGGAGCTGGCAGAATGCTATAGGACTTTGGAAAGAGTGAAGAAGCGTATAGACACATTGATTTTTGCTAAATACACTTTTTTTAAGCATCAGTTTCATCCTCAATGCAGGGCCTGAAACGTTTGAAGAGTCTTTAAAAGTCAGTTTTATGGCTCAAAGGTTGTGCCTTTTTTTGAAGGTGGGCCTTTTGAGTGTCATTAGGCGCTTTCAAACCTGAGTACTTTTCCCCCCGAACTAGGTCGATAGGGTGGGGAGATTTGGTTTTACACCAAAAAGGATCTGGAACTTGTCCCTAGTTCGCGTGAACCTTTTCACCTCCAGATAGTCCCTGCTAGCGAGGTAGTACTTTCCTGAGGAGGAAATGGTTCGTGGGTGTGTCGGCCACACTAACAATTTCTGATTGGCTGGGCGAATTGCAAACCACGCCCCTTAAAACTCTGAAAAGTTTTGTGAACCCAAAGCAGCAGAAGAAGAAGTGACATCAGCGGCTTCATTTGCCTAATCCTCCCTCAGGGACTTATTCCGGTGAGAACGCAATTTACTAGGGCAGTTCGAGGGACTAAAGAGTTCGGGGGGAACAAGTACCGGGGACCGGCTAAGTACTTAGTGTGAAAGCGGCTATAGTATCTTTCGAAGAACTGGTGAAAAACTCGCTCCGACGGGGAATCGAACCTGGGCCTCCAGTTTGACGGGCGGCAAAAGCCCTTTCATCAGTTTCCGTAGTGTAGTGGTTATCACGTTCGCCTAACACGCGAAAGGTCCCCGGTTCGAGACCGGGCGGAAACACATTATGTCTTGATTGACTCCACATATCCAAAAGATAGCTATCGGCAAAATAGATGAGCAAGGGAGGAGTCTTTGAACAATGCCAATATGCCGAGAAAAATGAAATTATTCCTAATTGTCTGCTCCTTTCAGACTACGAAGGTGCTGGCCGAACGCTATGGACTTTGGAAAAAGCAGAAACCTTTAAAAAAACATCTGAAGAGGCATGGTCCTGTAACTTGTATTTCTGATGACATTAATTCCACAATGGTGAGTATTTGTAGTGTTTTTCTTCTATGATTCTAGAGTAAAAGTAAGAAATAGACTATACGTGCCTCCCTCTGAACTTCAACTGTAAAGATTTGTATACAGTCCACTGCTACACTTTCTAACTTGTCTAATTAGAGCCTAGGTGTTCATTTTCACATGAAAAGCATGTTGAGTAAAAATGGTTTAGTTGATTTTAGAGCCCTGGTTATCATGGCTTGTGAAATGCAGCGCATGCCAGTTTAATATTGTGAATGTTATTATTGTTGATTTTTGCTAAAAAAACTTCTATTAAGGATCATTTCAGTTTCCCATTACCCACAAATGCTCATCAATCACTTTGAGTCACATAACTAAAGAAAGAGCGCCCCCGAAATACAGCTTGTGGCCAGAAATATATTACATCCGTAGTGATAAGAACTACCATAGAGAATGAATGGTAACATGTAAGGGACTTAAGTCTTACTGTTGCCTTGCAAGATCCTTAGGTCTCAGTTTGACTCCGGCTCAGGACGTTCTTTGCCAATCTGCTTTCGTTGGAATAAAAATATTTGGATGGGACTGGACTTTCGAGCCCAAGATATCATGGTTTGTGAAATGCACAGTATGTAAGTTTAATATCCGTCAAACATGAAGGAGCTGGCTGAATGCTATAGGACTTTGGAAAGAGTGAAGAAGCGTATAGACACATTGATTTTTGCTAAATACACTTTTTTTAAGCATCAGTTTCATCCTCAATGCAGGGCCTGAAACGTTTGAAGAGTCTTTAAAAGTCAGTTTTATGGCTCAAAGGGTGTGCCTTTTTTTGAAGGTGGGCCTTTTGAGTGTCATTAGGCGCTTTCAAACCTGAGTACTTTTCCCCCCGAACTAGGTCGATAGGGTGGGGAGATTTGGTTTCACACCAAAAAGGATCTGGAACTTGTCCCTAGTTCGCGTGAACCTTTTCACCTCCAGATAGTCCCTGCTAGCGAGGTAGTACTTTCCTGAGGAGGAAATGGTTCGTGGGTGTGTCGGCCACACTAACAATTTCTGATTGGCTGGGCGAATTGCAAACAACGCCCCTTAAAACTCTGAAAAGTTTTGTGAACCCAAAGCAGAAGAAGAAGAAGTGACGTCAGCGGCTTCATTTGCCTAATCCTCCCTCAGAGACTTATTCCGGTGAGAACGCAATCTACTAGGGCAGTTCGAAGGACTAAAGAGTTCGGGGGGAACAAGTACCGGGGACCGGCTAAGTACTTGGTGTGAAAGCGGCTATAGTATCTTTCGAAGAACTGGTGAAAAACTCGCTCCGACGGGGAATCGAACCTGGGCCTCCAGTTTGACGGGCGGCAAAAGCCCTTTCATCAGTTTCCGTAGTGTAGTGGTTATCACGTTCGCCTCACACGCGAAAGGTCCCCGGTTCGAGACCGGGCGGAAACACATTATGTCTTGATTGACTCCATATATCCAAAAGATATCTATCCGCAAAATAGATGAGCGAGGGAGGACTCTTTGAACAATGCCAATATGCCGAGAAAAATGAAATTATTCCTAATTGTCTGCTCCTTTCAGACTACGAAGGTGCCGGCCGTATGCTATGGACTTTGGAGAAAGCAGAAACATTTAAAAAAAAACATCTAAATTCAACACATCTGGAGAGGCATGGTCCTGTAACTTGTATTTCTGATGACATTAATTCCACAATGGTGAGTATTTGTAGTGTTTTTCTTCTATGATTCTAGAGTAAAAGTAAGAAATAGACTATAAATGCCTCCCTCTGAACTTCAACTGTAAAGATTTGTATACAGTCCACTGCTACACTTTCTAACTTGTCTAATTAGAGCCTAGGTGTTAATTTTCACATGAAAAGCATGTTGAGTAAAAATGGTTTAGTTGATTTCAGAGCCCTGGTTATCATGGCTTGTGAAATGCAGCGCATGCCAGTTTAATATTGTGAATGTTATTATTGTTGATTTTTGCTAAAAAAACTTCTGTTAAGCATCATTTCAGTTTCCCCTTACCCACAAATGCTCATCAATCACTTTGAGTCACATAACTAAAGAAAGAGCGCCCCCGAAATACAGCTTGTGGCCAGAAATATATTACATCCGTAGTGATAAGAACTACCATAGAGAATGAATGGTAACATGTAAGGGACTTAAGTCTTACTGTTGCCTTGCAAGATCCTTAGGTCTCAGTTTGACTCTGGCTCAGGACGTTCTTTGCCAATCTGCTTTCTTTGGAATAAAAATATTTGGATGGGACTGGACTTTCGAGCCCAAGATATCATGGTTTGTGAAATGCACAGTATGTAAGTTTAATATCCGTCAAACACGAAGGAGCTGGCTGAATGCTATAGGACTTTGGAAAGAGTGAAGAAGCGTATAGACACATTGATTTTTGCTAAATACACTTTTTTAAAGCATCAGTTTCATCCTCAATGCAGGGCCTGAAACGTTTGAAGAGTCTTTAAAAGTCAGTTTTATGGCTCAAAGGGTGTGCCTTTTTTTGAAGGTGGGCCTTTTGAGTGTCATTAGGCGCTTTCAAACCTGAGTACTTTTCCCCCCGAACTAGGTCGATAGGGTGGGGAGATTTGGTTTCACACCAAAAAGGATCTGGAACTTGTCCCTAGTTCGAGTGAACCTTTTCACCTCCAGATAGTCCCTGCTAGCGAGGTAGTACTTTCCTGAGGAGGAAATGGTTCGTGGCTGTGTCGGCCACACTAACAATTTCTGATTGGCTGGGCGAATTGCAAACCACGCCCTGTAAAACTCTGAAAAGTTTTGTGAACCCAAAGCAGAAGAAGAAGAAGTGACGTCAGCGGCTTCATTTGCCTAATCCTCCCTCATGGACTTATTCCGGTGAGAACGCAATCTACTAGGACCGTTCGAGGGACTAAAGAGTTCAGGGGGAACAAGTACCGGGGACCGGCTAAGTACTTGGTGTGAAAGCGGCTATAGTATCTTTCGAAGAACTGGTGAAAAACTCGCTCCGACGGGGAATCGAACGTTGGCCTCCAGTTTGACGGGCGGCAATAGCCCTTTCATCAGTTTCCGTAGTGTAGTGGTTATCACGTTCGCCTCACACGCGAAAGGTCCCCGGTTCGAGACCGGGCGGAAACATGTTATGTCTTGATTGACTCCACATATCCAAAAGATAGCTATCAGCAAAATAGATGAGCGAGGGAGGACTCTTTGAACAATGCAAATATGCCGAGAAAAATGAAATTATTCCTAATTGTCTGCTCCTTTCAGACTACGAAGGTGCTGGCCGAACGCTATGGACTTTGGAGAAAGCAGAAACATTTAAAAAAACATCTAAATTCAACACATCTGGACAGGCATGGTCCTGTAACTTGTATTTCTGATGACATTAATTCCACAATGGTGAGTATTTGTAGTGTTTTTCTTCTATGATTCTAGAGTAAAAGTAAGAAATAGACTATACATGCCTCCCTCTGAACTTCAACTGTAAAGATTTGTATACAGTCCACTGCTACACTTTCTAACTTGTCTAATTAGAGCCTAGGTGTTCATTTTCACATGAAAAGCATGTTGAGTAAAAATGGTTTAGTTGATTTTAGAGCCCTGGTTATCATGGCTTGTGAAATGCAGCGCATGCCAGTTTAATATTGTGAATGTTATTATTGTTGATTTTTGCTAAAAAAACTTCTATTAAGCATCATTTCAGTTTCCCCTTACCCACTAATGCTCATCAATCACTTTGAGTCACATAACTAAAGAAAGAGCGCCCCCGAAATACAGCTTGTGGCCAGAAATATATTACATCCGTAGTGATAAGAACTACCATAGAGAATGAATGGTAACATGTAAGGGACTTAAGTCTTACTGTTGCCTTGCAAGATCCTTAGGTCTCAGTTTGACTCCGGCTCAGGACGTTCTTTGCCAATCTGCTTTCGTTGGAATAAAAATATTTGGATGGGACTGGACTTTCGAGCCCAAGATATCATGGTTTGTGAAATGCACAGTATGTAAGTTTAATATCCGTCAAACACGAAGGAGCTGGCTGAATGCTATAGGACTTTGGAAAGAGTGAAGAAGCGTATAGACACATTGATTTTTGCTAAATACACTTTTTTTAAGCATCAGTTTCATCCTCAATGCAGGGCCTGAAACGTTTGAAGAGTCTTTAAAAGTCATTTTTATGGCTCAAAGGGTGTGCTTTTTTTGAGTGTCATTAGGCGCTTTCAAACCTGAGTACTTTTCCCCCCGAACTAGGTCGATAGGGTGGGGAGATTTGGTTTCACACCAAAAAGGATCTGGAACTTGTCCCTAGTTCGCGTGAACCTTTTCACCTCCAGATAGTCCCTGCTAGCGAGGTAGTACTTTCCTGAGGAGGAAATGGTTCGTGGGTGTGTCGGCCACACTAACAATTTCTGATTGGCTGGGCGAATTGCAAACCACGCCCCTTAAAACTCTGAAAAGTTTTGTGAACCCAAAGCAGTAGAAGAAGACGTGACGTCAGCGGCTTCATTTGCCTAATCCTCCCTCAGGGACTTATTCCGGTGAGAACGCAATCTACTAGGGCAGTTCGAAGGGCTAAAGAGTTCGGGGGGAACAAGTACCGGGGACCGGCTAAGTACTTGGTGTGAAAGCGGCTATAGTATCTTTCGGAGAACTGGTGAAAAACTCGCTCCGACGGGGAATCGAACGTTGGTCTCCAGTTTGACGGGCGGCAATAGCCCTTTCATCAGTTTCCGTAGTGTAGTGGTTATCACGTTCGCCTCACACGCGAAAGGTCCCCGGTTCGAGACCGGGCGGAAACATGTTATGTCTTGATTGACTCCACATATCCAAAAGATAGCTATCAGCAAAATAGATGAGCGAGGGAGGACTCTTTGAACAATGCAAATATGCCGAGAAAAATGAAATTATTCCTAATTGTCTGCTCCTTTCAGACTACGAAGGTGCTGGCCGAACGCTATGGACTTTGGAGAAAGCAGAAACATTTAAAAAAACATCTAAATTCAACACATCTGGACAGGCATGGTCCTGTAACTTGTATTTCTGATGACATTAATTCCACAATGGTGAGTATTTGTAGTGTTTTTCTTCTATGATTCTAGAGTAAAAGTAAGAAATAGACTATACATGCCTCCCTCTGAACTTCAACTGTAAAGATTTGTATACAGTCCACTGCTACACTTTCTAACTTGTCTAATTAGAGCCTAGGTGTTCATTTTCACATGAAAAGCATGTTGAGTAAAAATGGTTTAGTTGATTTTAGAGCCCTGGTTATCATGGCTTGTGAAATGCAGCGCATGCCAGTTTAATATTGTGAATGTTATTATTGTTGATTTTTGCTAAAAAAACTTCTATTAAGCATCATTTCAGTTTCCCCTTACCCACTAATGCTCATCAATCACTTTGAGTCACATAACTAAAGAAAGAGCGCCCCCGAAATACAGCTTGTGGCCAGAAATATATTACATCCGTAGTGATAAGAACTACCATAGAGAATGAATGGTAACATGTAAGGGACTTAAGTCTTACTGTTGCCTTGCAAGATCCTTAGGTCTCAGTTTGACTCCGGCTCAGGACGTTCTTTGCCAATCTGCTTTCGTTGGAATAAAAATATTTGGATGGGACTGGACTTTCGAGCCCAAGATATCATGGTTTGTGAAATGCACAGTATGTAAGTTTAATATCCGTCAAACACGAAGGAGCTGGCTGAATGCTATAGGACTTTGGAAAGAGTGAAGAAGCGTATAGACACATTGATTTTTGCTAAATACACTTTTTTTAAGCATCAGTTTCATCCTCAATGCAGGGCCTGAAACGTTTGAAGAGTCTTTAAAAGTCATTTTTATGGCTCAAAGGGTGTGCTTTTTTTGAGTGTCATTAGGCGCTTTCAAACCTGAGTACTTTTCCCCCCGAACTAGGTCGATAGGGTGGGGAGATTTGGTTTCACACCAAAAAGGATCTGGAACTTGTCCCTAGTTCGCGTGAACCTTTTCACCTCCAGATAGTCCCTGCTAGCGAGGTAGTACTTTCCTGAGGAGGAAATGGTTCGTGGGTGTGTCGGCCACACTAACAATTTCTGATTGGCTGGGCGAATTGCAAACCACGCCCCTTAAAACTCTGAAAAGTTTTGTGAACCCAAAGCAGTAGAAGAAGACGTGACGTCAGCGGCTTCATTTGCCTAATCCTCCCTCAGGGACTTATTCCGGTGAGAACGCAATCTACTAGGGCAGTTCGAGGGGCTAAAGAGTTCGGGGGGAACAAGTACCGGGGACCGGCTAAGTACTTGGTATGAAAGCGGCTATAGTATCTTTCGGAGAACTGGTGAAAAACTCGCTCCGACGGGGAATCGAACGTTGGTCTCCAGTTTGACGGGCGGCAATAGCACTTTCATCAGTTTCTGTAGTGTAGTGGTTATAACGTTCGCCTCACACGCGAAAGGTCCCCGGTTCGAGACCGGGCGGAAACACGTTATGTCTTGATTGACTCCACATATCCAAAAGATATCTATCAGCAAAATAGATGAACGAGGGAGGACTGTTTGAACAATGCCAATATGCCGAGAAAAATGAAATTATTCCTAATTGTCTGCTCCTTTCAGATTACGAAGGTGCTGGCCGAACGCTATGGACTTTGGAGAAAGCGGAAACATTTAAAAAAAAATCTAAATTCAACACATCTGGAGGGGCATGGTCCTGTAACTTGTATTTCTGATGACATTAATTCCACAATGGTGAGTATTTGTAGTGTTTTTCTTGTATGATTCTAGAGTAAAAGTAAGAAATAGACTATACGTGCCTCCCTCTGAACTTCAACTGTAAAGACTTGTATACAGTCCACTGCTACACTTTCTAACTTGTCTAATTAGAGCCTAGGTGTTAATTTTCACATGAAAAGCATGTTGAGTAAAAATGGTTTAGTTGATTTCAGAGCCCTGGTTATCATGGCTTGTGAAATGCAGCGCATGCCAGTTTAATATTGTGAATGTTATTATTGTTGATTTTTGCTAAAAAAACTTCTGTTAAGCATCATTTCAGTTTCCCCTTACCCACAAATGCTCATCAATCACTTTGAGTCACATAACTAAAGAAAGAGCGCCCCCGAAATACAGCTTGTGGCCAGAAATATATTACATCCGTAGTGATAAGAACTACCATAGAGAATGAATGGTAACATGTAAGGGACTTAAGTCTTACTGTTGCCTTGCAAGATCCTTAGGTCTCAGTTTGACTCCGGCTCAGGACGTTCTTTGCCAATCTGCTTTCTTTGGAATAAAAATATTTGGATGGGACTGGACTTTCGAGCCCAAGATATCATGGTTTGTGAAATGCACAGTATGTAAGTTTAATATCCGTCAAACACGAAGGAGCTGGCTGAATGCTATAGGACTTTGGAAAGAGTGAAGAAGCGTATAGACACATTGATTTTTGCTAAATACACTTTTTTTAAGCATCAGTTTCATCCTCAATGCAGGGCCTGAAACGTTTGAAGAGTCTTTAAAAGTCAGTTTTATGGCTCAAAGGGTGTGCCTTTTTTTGAAGGTGGGCCTTTTGAGTGTCATTAGGCGCTTTCAAACCTGAGTACTTTTCCCCCCGAACTAGGTCGATAGGGTGGGGAGATTTGGTTTCACACCAAAAAGGATCTGGAACTTGTCCCTAGTTCGCGTGAACCTTTTCACCTCCAGATAATCCCTGCTAGCGAGGTAGTACTTTCCTGAGGAGGAAATGGTTCGTGGGTGTGTCGGCCACACTAACAATTTCTGATTGGCTGGGCGAATTGCAAACCACGCCCCTTAAAACTCTGAAAAGTTTTGTGAACCCAAAGCAGTAGAAGAAGACGTGACGTCAGCGGCTTCATTTGCCTAATCCTCCCTCAGGGACTTATTCCGGTGAGAACGCAATCTACTAGGGCAGTTCGAGGGGCTAAAGAGTTCGGGGGGAACAAGTACCGGGGACCGGCTAAGTACTTGGTGTGAAAGCGGCTATAGTATCTTTCGGAGAACTGGTGAAAAACTCGCTCCGACGGGGAATCGAACGTTGGCCTCCAGTTTGACGGGCGGCAATAGCACTTTCATCAGTTTCTGTAGTGTAGTGGTTATAACGTTCGCCTCACACGCGAAAGGTCCCCGGTTCGAGACCGGGCGGAAACACGTTATGTCTTGATTGACTCCACATATCCAAAAGATATCTATCAGCAAAATAGATGAACGAGGGAGGACTGTTTGAACAATGCCAATATGCCGAGAAAAATGAAATTATTCCTAATTGTCTGCTCCTTTCAGATTACGAAGGTGCTGGCCGAACGCTATGGACTTTGGAGAAAGCGGAAACATTTAAAAAAAAATCTAAATTCAACACATCTGGAGAGGCATGGTCCTGTAACTTGTATTTCTGATGACATTAATTCCACAATGGTGAGTATTTGTAGTGTTTTTCTTCTATGATTCTAGAGTAAAAGTAAGAAATAGACTATACGTGCCTCCCTCTGAACTTCAACTGTAAAGATTTGTATACAGTCCACTGCTACACTTTCTAACTTGTCTAATTAGAGCCTAGGTGTTCATTTTCACATGAAAAGCATGTTGAGTAAAAATGGTTTAGTTGATTTTAGAGCCCTGGTTATCATGGCTTGTGAAATGCAGCGCATGCCAGTTTAATATTGTGAATGTTATTATTGTTGATTTTTGCTAAAAAAACTTCTGTTAAGCATCATTTCAGTTTCCCCTTACCCACAAATGCTCATCAATCACTTTGGGTCACATAACTAAAGAAAGAGCACCCCCGAAATACAGCTTGTGGCCAGAAATATATTACATCCGTAGTGATAAGAACTACCATAGAGAATGAATGGTAACATGTAAGGGACTTAAGTCTTACTGTTGCCTTGCAAGATCCTTAGGTCTCAGTTTGACTCCGGCTCAGGACGTTCTTTGCCAATCTGCTTTCGTTGGAATAAAAATATTTGGATGGGACTGGACTTTCGAGCCCAAGATATCATGGTTTGTGAAATGCACAGTATGTCAGTTTAATATCCGTCAAACATGAAGGAGCTGGCTGAATGCTATAGGACTTTGTAAAGAGTGAAGAAGCGTATATACACATTGATTTTTGCTAAATACACTTTTTTTAAGCATCAGTTTCATCCTCAATGCAGGGCCTGAAACGTTTGAAGAGTCTTTAAAAGTCAGTTTTATGGCTCAAAGGGTGTGGCTTTTTTTGAAGGTGGGCCTTTTGAGTGTCATTAGGCGCTTTCAAACCTGAGTACTTTTCCCCCCGAACTAGGTCGATAGGGTGGGGAGATTTGGTTTCACACCAAAAAGGATCTGGAACTTGTCCCTAGTTCGAGTGAACCTTTTCACCTCCAGATAGTCCCTGCTAGCGAGGTAGTACTTTCCTGAGGAGGAAATGGTTCGTGGGTGTGTCGGCCACACTAACAATTTCTGATTGGCTGGGCGAATTGCAAACCACGCCCCGTAAAACTCTGAAAAGTTTTGTGAACCCAAAGCAGAAGAAGAAGAAGTGACGTCAGCGGCTTCATTTGCCTCATCCTCCCTCAGGGACTTATTCCGGTGAGAACGCAATCTACTAGGTCAGTTCGAGGGACTAAAGAGTTCGGGGGGAAAAAGTACCAGGGACCGGCTAAATACTTGGTGTGAAAGCGGCTATAGTATCTTTCGAAGAACTGGTGAAAAACTCGCTCCGACGGGGAATCGAACGTGGGCCTCCAGTTTGACGAGCGGAAAAAGCCCTTTCATCAGTTTCCGTAGTGTAGTGGTTATCACGTTCGCCTAACACGCGAAAGGTCCCCGGTTCGAGACCGGGCGAAAACACATTATGTCTTGATTGACTCCACATATCCAAAAGATAGCTATCGGCAAAATAGATGAGCGAGGGAGGAGTCTTTGAACAATGCCAATATGCCGAGAAAAATGAAATTATTCCTAATTGTCTGCTCCTTTCAGACTACGAAGGTGCTGGCCGAACGCTATGGACTTTGGAGAAAGCAGAAACATTTAAAAAAACATCTAAATTCAACACATCTGGAGATGCATGGTCCTGTAACTTGCATTTCTGATGACATTAATTCCACAATGGTGAGTATTTGTAGTGTTTTTCTTCTATGATTCTAGAGTAAAAGTAAGAAATAGACTATACATGCCTCCCTCTGAACTTCAACTGTAAAGATTTGTATACAGTCCACTGCTACACTTTCTAACTTGTCTAATTAGAGCCTCGGTGTTCATTTGCACATGAAAAGCATGTTGAGTAAAAATGGTTTAGTTGATTTCAGAGCCCTGGTTATCATGGCTTGTGAAATGCAGCGCATGCCAGTTTAATATTGTGAATGTTATTATTGTTGATTTTTGCTAAAAAAAACTTCTGTTAAGCATCATTTCAGTTTCCCCTTACCCACAAATGCTCATCAATCACTTTGGGTCACATAACTAAAGAAAGAGCACCCCCGAAATACAGCTTGTGGCCAGAAATATATTACATCCGTAGTGATAAGAACTACCATAGAGAATGAATGGTAACATGTAAGGGACTCCAGATAGTCCCTGCTAGCGAGGTAGTACTTTCCTGAGGAGGAAATGGTTCAGGGCTGTCGGCTACACTAACAATTTCTGATTGGCTGGGCGAATTGCAAACCACGCCCCGTAAAACTCTGAAAAGTTTTGTGAACCCAAAGCAGTAGAAGAAGAAGTGACGTCAGCGGCTTCATTTGCCTAATCCTCCCTCAGGGACTTATTCCGGTGAGAACGCAATCTACTAGGACAGTTCGAGGGACTAAAGAGTTCGGGGGGAACAAGTACCGGGGACCGGCTAAGTATTTGGTGTGAAAGCGGCTATAGTATCTTTCGAAGAACTGGTGAAAAACTTGCTCCGACGGGAAATCGAACGTTGGCCTCCAGTTTGACGGGCGGCAATAGCCCTTTCATCAGTTTCCGTAGTGTAGTGGTTATCACGTTCGCCTCACACCCGCGGGTAAGCCGTGTATACCCATAGAAGACTTTCTATTGGCCAGAAGCCTCTTCAAAAGAACGACGGTTCGAATCCCACCTGATCCAAACAAAAATCCCCACATTCGGTTTCAAAATGTTGCTCATTATACACAAATACTACATTTATCTTTTCAAACGTTTAAATTTAGAGTTGAAACAGATATTTGGAGTTAGAAATGAATTATTCTTTCTTGCTGCTTCTTATAAGTTATTTTAACCTTAATATATAGCAATCATAACAATAACACAAATAATGATATCTTAATATTAGTAATAATGTTTTATATAATTTTTTTGTATTTTTACTTATAATGTTTGAAATATGTTGATTGTACAGATGTTTACATAGAGCATATGAGTGTGCTTAATTCTTCTTTCTATCACTATTACTTCCTCTCCAGTAAAGACAGACGACACAGTGATGCATTCAAGATCATTTATTCAAAAACAGAAATATTAAAAATAGAACAAATATATAAAAAACACTGAAAACACAATACAGAGAGAACAATCAGATCCTGAAAAAAGGATTGAACCATATTATATTCTTTGTACTATTTTTGACTATATTGCACCTTTATATTTATAATAATGTAGTCTAAGATAATGTATTGTTTTGTTATAGATGTATTTGATCTCACCACCATCCATTATCTGAAATGTTTTTCACCTCATGCTCTTGTATGGTTACTATTCTGCATTCTATTCTCATTCTAGTGATTTATACCCTCTTACTTGGTATTTTTTTTAAATGTATTCTAGTGCAATAATTACATGTATTCTAGTGCAATTATTGTTCACTTATTTATTCTAGTATAGTATATAATATTCAATCAATCAATCAATGTTTATTTATATAGCCCAATATCACAAATGTTACATTTGTCTCAGTGGACTTCACAGTTTGTACAGAATATCAGTATGACAATACGACACCCTCTGTCCTTAGACCCTCACATCGTACAAGGAAAAACTTCCAGAGAAAACCCCACAGTTTAAAGGGAAAAATGGGAGAAACCTCAGGGAGAGCAACAGAGGAGGGATCCCTCTCCCAGGACGGACAGACGTGCAATAGATGCCGTGTGTAAATTGAAAAGATAATACATTTGCAACATAGGTAGTCCAAATGTTTTGAAATGCATGTGTGTATAATAAGAAGATGAATCCACGAGGACATCCATCCAGGACTTATGATCCAGGACCGCAGCCACGACTCAAGATCCAGGACTCGCAATCCATGACACAGGACCGCAGGATCATCCATGACTCCGGATCCCGGCGTATATAGACACCAAAAAGAAAGAAATTTGGGGAAGCTGGGTTAATCGGAACATGAGAGTACACAGGTATAGACAGAGAGAAGGAAGAAGTAAGATGTCCCCCGACAAACTAAGCCTATATCAGCAAAACTAGGGGCTGAATCTAATCAGCCCTAACTATAAGCTTTATCAAAAAGGAAGGTCTTAAGCGCACTCTTAAAAACGGATAGGGTGTCTGCCGTCCGAACACAAACTGGAAGCTGATTCCACAAAAGTGGAGCTTGATAAGAAAAGCCTCTGGCTCCCATTGTACTTTTAGAGACTCTAGGAATAACCAACAACCCTGCATTCTTGGAACGCAATGCCCTAGTAGGACAATAAGGTATAATGAGTTCTTTAAGGTAAGATGGCGCCTGCCCATTAAGGGCTTTGTAGGCGAGAAGAAGAATTTTAAATTCTATCCTGTGTTCTATAGGGAGCCAGTGTAAGGCAGCCAGAACAGGAGTAATGTGGTCCCTTTTCCTAACTCTGGTTAGTACACGAGCTGCAGCATTTTGAATCAGCTGAAGCGACTTGACTGACTTCTTGGTACACCCTGATAATAAGGAGTTACAATAATCCAGCCTTGAAGTAACAAATGCATGGACTAGTTTCTCTGCATCGTTTTGAGGCAAGATATGCCTGATTTTTGCAATGTTACGTAGATGGAAGTAGGCGGTCCTTGAAATTGATTTTATGTGGGCGTTAAAGGATAAATCCTGATCAAATATAACACCAAGATTCCTTACAGTCTCACTGGAGGCCAAATTAATGCCATCCATAGTTAATATATCTTTAGATAATTTGTTTCGTAGATTCTTCGGGCCAAGTACAATAACTTCAGTTTTGGTCGTGTTTAACATCAAAAAATGTAAGGTCATCCACGTTTTTAAGTCCTTGAGGCAGTCTTGAATTTTATTTAGATGATTAATTTCATCAGGCTTGATTGATAAATATAGTTGAGTATCATCCGCATAACAATGAAAGTTTACAGAATGATTCCTTATAATATTGCCTAACGGAAGCATATATAGGGTGAACAAAATAGGTCCAAGCACTGAGCCCTGTGGCACTCCATGGCTAACTTTGGTTTGCATGGAAGATTCATCGTTGACACGTACAAACTGAGAGCGTTCAGATAGATAAGACCTAAACCAGCCTAAAGCAGTTCCCTGTATGCCAACTAAGTGCTCTAGTCTTTGCAATAGGATATCATGGTCGATAGTATCAAATACAGCACTAAGATCGAGTAAGACAAGAATAGAGACAAGTCCCTTGTCAGAGGCTATTAGAATGTCATTTGTGACTTTAACCAGAGCTGTCTCTGTGCTATGTTGTGTTCTAAAGCCAGACTGAAAATCTTCAAATAAATCATAGTTTCTTAAGTAATCACACAGCTGTTTTGCGACTGCTTTCTCAAGAATTTTTGAGAGGAACGGAAGATTAGAAATAGGTCTATAGTTGGCTAAAACCTCTGGATCGAGGTTGTGCTTTTTAAGAAGCGGTTTTATCACTGCTACTTTGAATGATTTTGGAACATAGCCTGATAATAAAGACATATTCATAATATTTAATAAAGAAGTGCTAATTAATGGAAAAACTTCTTTTAACAGCTTAGTTGGAATCGGGTCTAAGATACACGTTGATGGTTTAGAAGAGAGAATCATTGAATTTAATTGTTCAAGGTTTATGGCTGAAAAGCATTCTAGTTTACTATCTAGTGTAATATTATTAGAACTTACGTTTCCGGGAGCTGTTGATAACACTATACTGGTCAAAGGCAAGAGGTCATTGATTTTGTTTCTAAGAGTAACAATTTTATCGTTAAAAAAGCACATAAAATCATTACTACTGAGTGCTATGGGAATAGAAGGCTCAGTCGAGCTGTGGCTCTCTGTCAGCCTGGCTACAGTGCTGAAAAGAAATCTTGCATTATTCTTATTCTCATCTATTAATGAAGAGTAGTAGGCTGCTCTCGCTTTACGCAGTGCTTTCTTATATTCATTGAGAGTAATATGCCAAATTAAACGAGATTCTTCAAGTTTAGTGGAACGCCATATCCTTTCAAGTTGTCTCGACTTTTGCTTTATTTTGCGGGTTTCGGCATTATGCCATGGAGCTAATCTATGTTGTTTTATTTTCTTCTTTTTCAAAGGAGCAACAGAGTCTAATTTTATTCGCAGCGCATCTGTAGCACTATCAACAACATGATCAATTTGGGGTGGTGTACATTTTGTATAAGTTTCCTCCCCTACATGCAGACATGCTATCGAGTTAAGTATTGGTGGAATCTGTTCCTTAAATTTGGCTATAGCACTAACAGATAGGTTTCTGCTGCAGGAGCTTTTGGCTAATGCTTTGTAGTCTAGTAACAGTACTTCAAAAGTTACTAAGAAATGGTCGGATAAAGCAGGATTATGCGGTTCGACTAATAGTTGCTCAATTTCAATACCATAAGTCAGAACAAGGTCAAGAGTGTGATTATAGCAGTGGGTTGGTTTATTTACACTCTGACAGAAACCAACAGAATCTAATATAGAGTTAAATGCAACAGTAAGGCTATTTTTATCATCGTCAACATGAATATTAAAGTCACCTACGATAATTACTTTATCTGTTTTAAGTACCAAAGCTGATAAAAACTCAGAGAATTCTGATAAGAATTCTGAATAAGGACCTGGTGCACGGTACACTAACAAATAAGATTGGCTGCAAAGTTTTCCAGGTCGGATGCGTAAGACTGAAAATGAGGCTTTCAAAGGAGGTATAATTTAATTTTTGTTTAGTATTGATAAGTAAACTTGAGTCAAAGATTGCTGCAACTCCACCTCCTCGGCCCGTGCCTCGGGCAATATGAGTATTGATATGGCTGGGTGGAGTGGCCTCATTTATGCTGACATATTCTTCATGTCTCAACCAAGTTTCAGTGAGACAGCATATATCAATATTATAATCTGATATTAAATCATTTACCAGTATTGCTTTAGATGCTAGAGATCTTATGTTTAAGAGACCACATTTAATCTTCCTGTTTTGTTGCACTGTAGTAGTTGTTACATTTACTTTTATTAGGTTATTATGTATGACACCTCTATTAGGTTTTACCTTAAATTGTCCTTGGGCAGACACACACACCGTTAATATTGGGTATTTTATTGGGGTCGGGATTCCTATGGATGACTGCCTAGGAGAGAGCGCAGAGAAGCGTGTAAGACTGCGACTCTGCCTCCTGGTCTCAACTCCAGTTTGTCATGGATTAAGTCCACAGAGCCCTGAAATGTTTGCCGAAATGAGATTTGCACCTTCCAAAGTAGGATGAATGCCGTCTCTTAATCAGACCAGTTTTTTTTTTTTTTTTTTTCTAGTGCAACATTTAAATACATTACATGTTTAAGGCCCCAGCACTGACAAGGTTGGAGTGGAGGACCTATAGAAATCTCTGAAATTATTATTATTCTTTATTATGAATTGAGTTTTTTGAGGGCATTAACCAAAATTGTTTTGTTATTGGCAGGATTGTCAGGACTGGTGAAAAGGCTGATAGTTTAGGGGTCTCATTTGTGTTGCAGGCAAAACGTCTTAGTTGCTATGTTAGTATGCAACTTAGTATACCCATGAAGTGGCGTGTGCATGTGTGTATGTGGGGGTAGGTTAGGGCTTCCTTTTGTCTGCAACCCATCTGTCCCTTTCACCATCATAGAAGTCCGACTGCTGGAACTCCCGCCACGTTATCTCCTTCTCCATGCCCTGTGCATTATATAAGGAGAAGACTCTGGAGGGGCAGTAGATGTACTTCCCTGGAACCCCTGGGAAGGATGCATGGGTATGAGGGCTGTTGGGACCCTGCTTCAGTGGTTGGTGACAAAACCTGCAGAGACGGCCTGTTGGCAGCTGCACAGCTGCCTTCCTCTTCCCTCTCTCCTCTGCAACTTTTCTCCACTCTGCCCCCCTCAGTCTGGCAGCCTCCAGCTCTCGCTCAAAAAACGGAGTTGCAGCAAAGTTCTCAAAAGACATCCTGGTGTCTTTGAGGCCTTCTTTAGTATAGGTCTTAAAGACCTTGGTGGAGCAGTAAAAGTATTTTACCGTTTTTGATTGGTAAAAAAAATGAACTGAAGAGCCATCCCCAAGATAGCGAGATTTCGGCTGACCGCAGGCTAAACAGTTTCTCATCAGCGTCTTTTTCTGAGGCTGTTGCTGCTGTTGCTTTGCCAGGACGTCTGACACAATCTTCTCCACTGAAGCCCTGCTCAGTGAGTCCTCCTGTTTGGGAGCCACAGCTGGAGGGTTGAATATGGCAGGTGGCAGAGTTATGGCAGGCACACTGATAGTTTGGCTACCTGAGGTCAAACTATGCCACAGCTGCTGTGTCTCTAGGACCTTTTCTGGGGATGTGTTGAGGGAAGAGCTGGTGTTTTTTAATTTTGCCAGATGTTTAACATATCGTGAGATATGTTGG
The DNA here is from genome assembly GCF_949606895.1 of Notothenia rossii. Lineage (NCBI taxonomy): Eukaryota > Metazoa > Chordata > Actinopteri > Perciformes > Nototheniidae > Notothenia > Notothenia rossii. The sequence goes on from NC_136907.1 coordinate 6,138,430, forward strand.
ACTGTGGTCGGGTGAAGGAGGCTGTTCCGGTCTGTGCATCCCCTCTGGACCATGGCAGCGTAGTCCACATCCACTCGCTTCAGGACATCTTTGGCACCACGGTGGTTTACCAGAAGCTCGTCGATGGCAGCTTTCATGGGCTCTGTCCACCGACCATGGTCCAAGACCTGAATGAGGCCACCAGTTTTAATTGGTCCAGTGCGGGTGGCTCGAGGAGAGGAGGACTGAGGCAGCGGTGCTACCCCTGTCAAGTCTAAAAAAGAAATATATGTTAATTATATTGTTTTATGCCAGTGTGTTGCAAATCAATTAGCTCTTTTAGTCATTTCACTTCACAGCTAATTTAACTTTTGTGGGACAAATACATGATTATCTTATATTCCTACCTCTTGTTCTATTATGCTTTTCAATGGCTTTTACATTTTGCATACACTTGCTTAATGATTGTTAATAAACAATATTTCAACATGATGATATTACATATATTATGTGCACGCCTGTTTTTTAACAGTGAGGTAGTGTAGGTAGGTAATTTGAATGACCTGTATCTATCAAAGGCTCTGGTTTTTGTGTGGCAGAGGCTTGTGTCAAAGGCGGCAGGGACTTGGTCACAACATCAGAGGACTGCCGGGAACTGGAAGACAGAATTGGCACTGCCCCAACTGGATCAGCACAGGATTCCTGAAATAGCACAAATATAGTGAATTAGTTTTTCAGCCAGTCTGTCAGTACTTGACAGTAAGTAGATAAAATATGAACTGGATTACGTGAGAGTCTGTGCCCACTACAACAGTAGGGGCAGGACAATGATGCTCTGTCTCCATGGCTACTGCCGCTGGGTTGTTTGGCTGTGCCCTGTTCTTGTCCCAGTTCAAAACAACAGGACGACAGCCTGGCTCCACGTACTGCAGTCCAAATCTCTCCCCCGTGTCCCTCTTGGAGAGCTGCAGTGCTGGGTATTTGGACCTTCCTGTGACTTTTACAGAGCTGGTGTTAAGCTCTGAAATCAACCGGGGGTCAAACACGGCTGGCAGCTCCACATCTGGCTGTTTTAGGTCCACCAGCCTCTGGTAGTTCCAGCGCACAACTCCAGTCATAGCTTGGGCCTGGAATAGTTCACAGGACACCCGGTTGCCTGTCACCCATTGGGCTTGGTGTCCGTGGAAACCCTCCTGCTGAGAGGTGCCTCTCACAGGGATCCACACAGGCACGGCAGCTCCCTCGCCCTTGTTGTAATTCAGCTGCAGGGTGCCACCATACCTGTAGAGGATTCCCTCTCCCACTTCAGGGTCGCTCAGGCAGCCTCGGAGGATGTGGATGCGCTGGATCCTCCACACCTTTAACATTGAGTCTTTGAAAAGGAGCAAATCATTGGCATCCTTTGCCATGTAATAGTGATGGAGGACGTCTTCCACTCTTTGCAGCAGTTCCATTGGCTGTGGCACCTTTGTCCTGCAGTGCTCTCTTATGTGCTGCTTGGTGGGGTTAGCAGGAGAAATTCTGCAGAACGTGTACGCCTCCTTCAGCTTCTGGAGATCGCTGTGGTCCACCACAACGAGCGCTGCTGAGAGGAACTGGCAGAAGGAGCTGTACAAAGAATGATGCTCGGAGACACACTCCCTGGTAAACCGCCACATACAATGAAACAAGTCCAACTTGACAATAATGTCTTTGTTAAACTTGTTCCTTGATGCGCAAATGTTCTTGAGATTTCCAGAGGTGGCCTCTGCCAGGATAGCATCTGTGGTCCTCCAGCTGTCCCACAAGTGCTCCTGAGCCCCAGGTTGAAGGACCTTGAAGGCAGCGCAGCAGTGCCTAAAGCATTAAAAAGAAATTTCATTAAAGCTGAAAACCTTGTACAATATCTTCGTACAAAATTAGTGTAATAATTAACTGTAACTATTCATGTGTATTATATTTATGAAGAGTCAGATTACAGAATAAAATGCACAATTAAGAAAAAAAAAGAATCAACTGTTTTCAATTGAAACTTGTTGTTTATACCTGTCCACCCACTGGTAGCGTGCCTTCTCCACTCCAGCCACAGTGTAGCGTTGAGACAGACCCTCATACAACGGGTTAAGGGACCTATCACACTCTGACTGCAGCATCACCCAGCTCAGGATCATCCAGTTCTCATTCATGATGGCATAGGAAGACATGGTGCCAGACGACAGCACAACCTTCCTAGCCACTCTTTGAGTGTGATCTGACCTCAGGGCCTGACCAAAGGTCCCCTGAAGCAGCAGAGTAAGGAGCTCCTCCTGCCGCTGATACTCACGGACCAGGCACTCCACCAGTTAGAGAAGAGACAGAAACTCCACACCAGCCATCACCATCCGAGTATCCACCAAATGGAGCCGGAGTGTCTTCCTGTCTGAGGAACCCAGTGATGGTCCTTTGGCCGTAGACTCCTGCCTCAGCATCCCTGACATTCTGCACACACAGCAGGTAGGCCAGGTGAGCTCTCTCATATTTCAGATTGAGCGCCTCCGTCAGCTGCTTGGACATGTCCTCTGGGGATCTGCCGCTGCGCCTCATCTCATCCAGGACAGATTTGCAGACCGCCTTTTTGTGAGTCAGGAAGGCCGTCACGATGTTGCTGAAGCGCCGGGGTAGCTTCTCCAGCCACTGGGGCTTGTCAGCATGCCAGTACTTTTTGCAGACCTTGCAGGTGAGTCGCGAAGCTAAAATATAGTACTGGCCGCTTGTCCCAAGGATGACTCTTGGCCTTCCAATGCCAGAAGAAGCTACCTGAGGGTTCGGACAACCATAGAGACAGGGCCAAACACAACTGTTTCTCACCCTCTCCATGATCGCATGCTCTGGCTTCCAAATGAAATATGGATGAAGCTGATAAAAATTGGGTGAAGGCAGGTCAGAGATTGAGTCTATGAGCTCAGGCTGAGGCGGATAACGCCACAGGGACAACATGTTCATAAGATGTCTCACTGGACGGGAACCTGGCCACAGACCCAATGTTTCCAACTCAGTCTTCATCCAAATCTTCTGCTGGTGCGAGCAGTTCCAGTGGGCAACATCCTCACTATAGCCCGGGACAGAGGCTGCAGGCTGGTGTGGTGCTGCTAAGGGGACAGGAGGCACTGGGCAATTCAGAGCTGTAAAACACAGTAAAACACACAGTTACATCAGATAAAATTGAATAAAGCTCTATATAAATGACTGCTTTAATACAGTGTCACAGATATCCATACCTTCATCGAGGACAGTGTGTCCCTGCGCTTCCACAGGGGCCACATTATGTGGTGATGAATCTGGGATGATGAGATACAAACAGGCAAGTGACGTATACACATTATACATCAAAATTAAGAAGCAGCATTGAAGAAGTTGTGAAATGAAAACAGAGACGATGATATCATTACTTAACTTTACCTAAAACGTGAGCACTATACTGTATGACACCGTGACAATGTAATTTGTCAGAATTAAATGTAAGTTTCTGTGAGATACACTGGTAGTATAAGAACAACACATATTTTGTCTCAACACATTTGGCACCTGCACTTCTATCCCGAGCTTTGGGGCAATGGCGAGCAGCTGAGGAGGGACCGGCAGCGGTGCCTTCACTGTGGCTGAAGGATGAAAGGCCAAAACAAACATGAGGGTATATATACAGAATATGTATGAAAAAGATTCAAGATGGATCCAAGTGAGGAGTATAAAAACCCAATAACCTTTCAGAGGAGCAGGTCCATCGGGTGTGGACACAGTGGCAGTTGGATAAGTCCTGTGGGCTGTAGAAACAATCCTGTGTCATGTTCCTCAAGTGTTAAGTTGTGTCACGGTTTGTGAAACAAGCAGGACCCAAATGCAGATTTAAACTGAAACTTCCTTTATTTCAAGGCTATGATATTTCTATACAATGACAAACAGAACACTCACCGCAGAACTAGTCAGGGAACAAGACGAACCGACCAAGACAGACAGACAACCCAGAACTTAAATACACACCAGACTCAATCACACAACAAGACACAGGTGAGGAGGGAGGAGAAAACACAGGGGCCCAGGTGAACATAATCAGACAATTAGACACACCAGGGAAACTAATGACAAGAGGAACACACAGGGGAAAGGACCAGACCATAACCCAAAGGGAAACATGACATGGAAAACAGCAAAAACACCCAAACAAAACCTACAAACTATAAACGTGACATAACATGAGAATCGTGTTAATTTGTTTCATGCTTCACAATCTGTCTTTACCTGTTGTTTCTTTAACAGAATGAAAATACCCCGTTGTATTAACTTGTGAATCAATTATTTGAAATAGAAAAACATAATGTCTATATGTGTTTGGAAACAGGTAAAGCAGAGAAACAGCATACATATATAGCAGACACATCTTTCATTCAAAGGTGTGGCATGATATCTTAGAGGGTAAGAAGCTAGGTTTTCTAAGCCACTGCAATATTTAAAATGCCAAATCCTTGTATGACAGTCTAAAAAAAGCATGCAAAAAAGGAAAAACACTTACCATCATTGCTGACATGTTAATTCCTTCAGTTAGTTGGAGAACAGAATAACACAAGCATCAGAACAGACCAGAACACGGCCAAAAGAACAAACTAGTTGAGAATAGTAATGGCAGGGAAACAGAGTTATCCCTCCACACTGCTGGAGAAAAACCTGTTGGTGTAGACACAGCCGGGGCTCTGGAGACTGCTGCTGGTGGCCCTATAAAGCACAGGTGACAATGAACAAAGTTTTAACATGTACAGTAAGTTTATATAATCACTGTATATCTAACTGGATCCACCTACTTCGTTCAGTGTAGAGTTTTGAAGGAGACAGATTCAACATCGCCCTCTCCAGCTCCTCGTCCTCCTCCATCACTAGGAGATTAAACAATAACATTTATTATGTCAATGTCATGTTCACCTTAAAGCAGTATTTGCATATGACTGTGAGCTGACCTGGAGTGCTGGATGTCAGAGTGGAGGCAGCTGATGCAATGCAGCCTTCAGCAGGTGGTGGACAGGACTCAGCCCTCTGCTGCTTGAGGATATACTGCTGAAGGTTGTACATCTTGCTGTTAGTGATGCACTTCACTCCTAAAACAAAGGCAGCATAACCATCAGCCCTGCTATCCCAGATCTGCTTCCAGGTGTCTTTGGCCCTGGCTCCAAAGCCGACAGTATGTTCCCCCTCTGACGCCACTGGTGGGGCAGGCTTCCTGGAGCACAGGTACTTCCTCAGATCCTGAATTTCCTGGAAGCTCCTGGCGTAGTCCAGAAACGACAGCAGGCTGTCCTTGCTAGGCCCTTGGGGGTTGAAGGTCCCACCTCTCTCCTCCTCGTCCACCTTGTCCATCAGGTAGAGGGTGTAGCCGACGTCATTCTCAAGGAGCCACCTGTACAGTTTCCCCTTATACTTTCCAAACTGTAGAACGTACTCCCCCATCACCTCGAGTCGGTCGGATACATCCCCTCCCCTCTGAAGGACCTCAGTGAGAGCATTTGTCCTCACATGCTCATGCTTCTGAGCGGCAGACTTGTCCTGAAGGGAAGGACTTTTTTAAATTATCATACCCTCCTCTGAAGGGTCCTGTCGCAGGTGGCCAGATGGACCCTTCCTGAAAGACACTCTCATCTTTCCTGGGAAGAATATGGTTTTCTTCATTATCTCCTGCACACAGAAAAACACAATGCAAAATATATATTAAGAAGTGCACAAATCATCATACTGTTATATTAGCAGAGTTATTCATTTCATTCATTCACGTTAACCAGGATTTGTATAGGTAACACATGTTATATTACATGATCAGACAGGCAGGCAGGCAGACAAACAAACAAACAAACAAACAAACAGAGGGGCAGGTGGGCAGGAAGATTAATTATGTATTGTAATTTGAGTGAACTCACTTTATTTCATCTTTACATTCATTGGGATTTGTAATGACTATGTAACAATTTTTCTATTACATGAACAGTATAATGGAAGATAGCAAAACAAAAGTTTTAAGACTGAATACTAGAATTTACCCGATTAAAATGTACTGTAGTAAGTAGAACTGCAGCAATGAAAAGAGTCAAATAATGCAGTATTTTGGATCAGTGTTAACAAGATACACCTGTAAAACACATTTGACAGCTCTTTTGCCATGTGCAATGAGTAATAAATCAGCTGCTGTGAACCCTGACATTTACTGTAACGACGTTAGTGTAACGTTAGCTAACACAAGTTACAGTACCTTAGCGCTAACAACACACAGAGTTAAAGACAAACTAACAACTAACAACTATTGCAAAAACAGTGTAACAATATGATAAGTGTTAATTCAGTCGAAGAAAAATAAGCCCCACTTACGTTTGATAAGTTGGACGTGATGTTAGAAGTCGAATTGTGTCGCTAATGTCGTCTCTCTATCTGAAGGTGGTGCTGCTGCTGTTGCTCCGTCTCTCACTCTCTGTCACTGGAAACGGAGTCTCCTTACTTCTACCAAAAGGGTGCAACAGCGCCCCCAATTTCTCGCTTGTGGCCAGAAATATATTGCAGTCACAGTGTAAGAACTACCATAGAGAATGAATGGTAAAGTTAAGAGAGTTAGTCCTTACTATACGCGGTCCCCGCGCGAAGGGTCCCCGGTTCGAGACCGGGCGGAAACACATTATGTCTTGATTGACTCCACATATCCAAAAGATATCTATCCGCAAAATAGATGAGCGAGGGAGGACTCTTTGAACAATGCCAATATGCCGAGAAAAATGAAATTATTCCTAATTGTCTGTTCCTTTCAGACTACGAAGGTGCTGGCCGAATGCTATGGACTTTGGAGAAAGCGGAAACATTTAAAAAAAAAACTTAATTCAACACATCTGGAGATGCATGGTCCTGTAACTTGTATTTCTGATGACATTAATTCCACAATGGTGAGTATTTGTAGTGTTTTTCTTGTATGATTTTAGAGTAAAAGTAAGAAATAGACTATACATGCCTCCCTCTGAACTTCAACTGTAAAGATTTGTATACAGTCCACTGCTACACTTTCTAACTTGTCTAATTAGAGCCTAGGTGTTCATTTTCACATGAAAAGCATGTTGAGTAAAAATGGTTTAGTTGATTTTAGAGCCCTGGTTATCATGGCTTGTGAAATGCAGCGCATGCCAGTTTAATATTGTGAATGTTATTATTGTTGATTTTTGCTAAAAAAACTTCTGTTAAGCATCATTTCAGTTTCCCCTTACCCACAAATGCTCATCAATCACTTTGGGTCACATAACTAAAGAAAGAGCGCCCCCGAAATACAGCTTGTGGCCAGAAATATATTACATCCGTAGTGATAAGAACTACCATAGAGAATGAATGGTAACATGTAAGGGACTTAAGTCTTACTGTTGCCTTGCAAGATCCTTAGGTCTCAGTTTGACTCCGGCTCAGGACGTTCTTTGCCAATCTGCTTTCTTTGGAATAAAAATATTTGGATGGGACTGGACTTTCGAGCCCAAGATATCATGGTTTGTGAAATGCACAGTATGTAAGTTTAATATCCGTCAAACACGAAGGAGCTGGCTGAATGCTATAGGACTTTGGAAAGAATGAAGAAGCGTAAAGACACATTGATTTTTGCTAAATACACTTTTTTTAAGCATCAGTTTCATCCTCAATGCAGGGCCTGAAACATTTGAAGAGTCTTTAAAAGTCAGTTTTATGGCTCAAAGGGTGTGCCTTTTTTTGAAGGTGGGCCTTTTGAGTGTCATTAGGCGCTTTCAAACCTGAGTACTTTTCCCCCCGAACTAGGTCGATAGGGTGGGGAGATTTGGTTTCACACCAAAAAGGATCTGGAACTTGTCCCTAGTTCGAGTGAACCTTTTCACCTCCAGATAGTCCCTGCTAGCGAGGTAGTACTTTCCTGAGGAGGAAATGGTTCGTGGCTGTGTCGGCCACACTAACAATTTCTGATTGGCTGTGCGAATTGCAAACCACGCCCCGTAAAACTCTGAAAAGTTTTGTGAACCCAAAGCAGAAGAAGAAGAAGTGACGTCAGCGGCTTCCTTTGCCTAATCCTCCCTCAGGGACTTATTCCGGTGAGAACGCAATCTACTAGGACAGTTCGAGGGACTAAAGAGTTTCTGGGGAACAAGTACCGGGGACCGGCTAAGTACTTGGTGTGAAAGCGGCTATAGTATCTTTCGAAGAACTGGTGAAAAACTCGCTCCGACGGGGAATCGAACGTTGGCCTCCAGTTTGACGGGCGGCAATAGCACTTTCATCAGTTTCCGTAGTGTAGTGGTTATCACGTTCGCCTCACACGCAAAAGGTCCCCGGTTCGAGACCGGGCGGAAACATGTTATGTCTTGATTGACTCCGCATATCCAAAAGATAGCTATCGGCAAAATAGATGAGCGAGGGAGGACTGTTTGAACTATGCCGAAGAAAAATGAAATTATTCCTAATTGTCTGCTCCTTTCAGACTACGAAGGTGCTGGCCGAACGCTATGGACTTTGGAGAAAGCAGAAACATTTAAAAAAACATCTAAATTCAACAAATCTGGAGAGGCATGGTCCTGTAACTTGTATTTCTGACGACATTAATTCCACAATGGTGAGTATTTGTAGTGTTTTTCTTCTATGATTCTAGAGTAAAAGTAAGAAATTGACTATACATGCCTCCCTCTGAACTTCAACTGTAAAGATTTGTATACAGTCCACTGCTACACTTTCTAACTTGTCTAGTTAGAGCCTAGGTGTTCATTTTCACATGAAAAGCATGTTGAGTAAAAATGGTTTATTTGATTTTAGAGCCCTGGTTATCATGGCTTGTGAAATGCAGCGCGTGCCAGTTTAATATTGTGAATGTTATTATTGTTGATTTTTGCTAAAAAAACTTCTGTTAAGCATCATTTCAGTTTCCCCTTACCCACAAATGCTCATCAATCACTTTGGGTCACATAACTAAAGAAAGAGCGCCCCCGAAATACAGCTTGTGGCCAGAAATATATTACATCCGTAGTGATAAGAACTACCATAGAGAATGAATGGTAACATGTAAGGGATTTAAGTCTTACTGTTGCCTTGCAAGATCCTTAGGTCTCAGTTTGACTCCGGCTCAGGACGTTCTTTGCCAATCTGCTTTCGTTGGAATAAAAATATTTGGACGGGACTGGACTTTCGAGCCCAAGATATCATGGTTTGTGAAATGCACAGTATGTAAGTTTAATATCCGTCAAACACGAAGGAGCTGGCAGAATGCTATAGGACTTTGGAAAGAGTGAAGAAGCGTATAGACACATTGATTTTTGCTAAATACGCTTTTTTTATGCATCAGTTTCATCCTCAATGCAGGGCCTGAAACGTTTGAAGAGTCTTTAAAAGTCAGTTTTATGGCTCAAAGGGTGTGGCTTTTTTTGAAGGTGGGCCTTTTGAGTGTCATTAGGCGCTTTCAAACCTGAGTACTTTTCCCCCCGAACTAGGTCGATAGGGTGGGGAGATTTGGTTTCACACCAAAAAGGATCTGGAACTTGTCCCTAGTTCGAGTGAACCTTTTCACCTCCAGATAGTCCCTGCTAGCGAGGTAGTACTTTCCTGAGGAGGAAATGGTTCGTGGCTGTGTCGGCCACACTAACAATTTCTGATTGGCTGGGCGAATTGCAAACCACGCCCCGTAAAACTCTGAAAAGTTTTGTGAACCCAAAGCAGAAGAAGAAGAAGTGACTTCAGCGGCTTCATTTGCCTAATCCTCCCTCATGGACTTATTCCGGTGAGAACGCAATCTACTAGGACAGTTCGAGGGACTAAAGAGTTCGGGGGGAACAAGTACCGGGCACCGGCTAAGTACTTGGTGTGAAAGCGGCTATAGTATGTTTCGAAGAACTGGTGAAAAACTCGCTCCGACGTGGAATCGAACGTTGGCCTCCAGTTTGACGGGCGGCAATAGCCCTTTCATCAGTTTCCGTAGTGTAGTGGTTATCACGTTCGCCTAACACGCGAAAGGTCCCCGGTTCGCGACCGGGCGGAAACACATTATGTCTTGATTGACTCCACATATCCAAAAGATATCTATCCGCAAAATAGATGAGCGAGGGAGGACTCTTTGAACAATGCCAATATGCCGAGAAAAATGAAATGATTCCTAATTGTCTGTTCCTTTCAGACTATGAAGGTGCTGGCCGAACGCTATGGACTTTGGAGAAAGCGGAAACATTTAAAAAAAAAACTTAATTAAACACATCTGGAGAGGCATGGTCCTGTAACTTGTATTTCTGATGACATTAATTCCACAATGGTGAGTATTTGTAGTGTTTGTCTTCTATGATTCTAGAGTAAAAGTAAGAAATTGACTATACATGTCCCCCTCTGAACTTCAACTGTAAAGATTTGTATACAGTCCACTACTACACTTTCTAACTTGTCTAATTAGAGCCTAGGTGTTCATTTTCACATGAAAAGCATGTTGTGTAAAAATGGTTTATTTGATTTTAGAGCCCTGGTTATCATGGCTTGTGAAATGCAGCGCGTGCCAGTTTAATATTGTGAATGTTATTATTGTTGATTTTTGCTAAAAAAACTTCTGTTAAGCATCATTTCAGTTTCCCCTTACCCACAAATGCTCATCAATCACTTTGGGTCACATAACTAAAGAAAGAGCGCCCCCGAAATACAGCTTGTGGCCAGAAATATATTACATCCGTAGTGATAAGAACTACCATAGAGAATGAATGGTAACATGTAAGGGATTTAAGTCTTACTGTTGCCTTGCAAGATCCTTAGGTCTCAGTTTGACTCCGGCTCAGGACGTTCTTTGCCAATCTGCTTTCGTTGGAATAAAAATATTTGGACGGGACTGGACTTTCGAGCCCAAGATATCATGGTTTGTGAAATGCACAGTATGTAAGTTTAATATCCGTCAAACACGAAGGAGCTTGCAGAATGCTATAGGACTTTGGAAAGAGTGAAGAAGCGTATAGACACATTGATTTTTGCTAAATACGCTTTTTTTATGCATCAGTTTCATCCTCAATGCAGGGCCTGAAACGTTTGAAGAGTCTTTAAAAGTCAGTTTTATGGCTCAAAGGATGTGGCTTTTTTTGAAGGTGGGCCTTTTGAGTGTCATTAGGCGCTTTCAAACCTGAGTACTTTTCCCCCCGAACTAGGTCGATAGGGTGGGGAGATTTGGTTTCACACCAAAAAGTATCTGGAACTTGTCCCTAGTTCGAGTGAACCTTTTCACCTCCAGATAGTCCCTGCTAGCGAGGTAGTACTTTCCTGAGGAGGAAATGGTTCGTGGCTGTGTCGGCCATACTAACAATTTCTGATTGGCTGGGCGAATTGCAAACCACGCCCCGTAAAACTCTGAAAAGTTTTGTGAACCCAAAGCAGAAGAAGAAGAAGTGACGTCAGCGGCTTCATTTGCCTAATCCTCCCTCAGGGACTTATTCCGGTGAGAACGCAATCTACTAGGACAGTTCGAGGGACTAAAGAGTTCGGGGGGAACAAGTACCGGGGACCGGCTAAGTATTTGGTGTGAAAGCGGCGATAGTATCTTTCGAAGAACTGGTGAAAAACTCGCTCCGACGGGGAATCGAACGTTGGCCTCCAGTTTGACGGGCGGCAATAGCCCTTTCATCAGTTTCCGTAGTGTAGTGGTTATCACGTTCGCCTCACACGCGAAAGGTCCCCAGTTCGAGACCGGGCGGAAACACATTATGTCTTGATTGACTCCACATATCCAAAAGATAGCTATCAGCAAAATAGATGAGCGAGGGAGGAGTCTTTGAACAATGCCAATATGCCGAGAAAAATGAAATTATTCCTAATTGTCTGCTCCTTTCAGACTACGAAGGTGCTGGCCGAACGCTATGGACTTTGGAGAAAGCAGAAACATTTAAAAAAACATCTAAATTCAACACATCTGGAGATGCATGGTCCTGTAACTTGTATTTCTGATGACATTAATTCCACAATGGTGAGTATTTGTAGTGTTTGTCTTCTATGATTCTAGAGTAAAAGTAAGAAATTGACTATACATGTCCCCCTCTGAACTTCAACTGTAAAGATTTGTATACAGTCCACTACTACACTTTCTAACTTGTCTAATTAGAGCCTAGGTGTTCATTTTCACATGAAAAGCATGTTGTGTAAAAATGGTTTATTTGATTTTAGAGCCCTGGTTATCATGGCTTGTGAAATGCAGCGCGTGCCAGTTTAATATTGTGAATGTTATTATTGTTGATTTTTGCTAAAAAAACTTCTGTTAAGCATCATTTCAGTTTCCCCTTACCCACAAATGCTCATCAATCACTTTGGGTCACATAACTAAAGAAAGAGCGCCCCCGAAATACAGCTTGTGGCCAGAAATATATTACATCCGTAGTGATAAGAACTACCATAGAGAATGAATGGTAACATGTAAGGGATTTAAGTCTTACTGTTGCCTTGCAAGATCCTTAGGTCTCAGTTTGACTCCGGCTCAGGACGTTCTTTGCCAATCTGCTTTCGTTGGAATAAAAATATTTGGACGGGACTGGACTTTCGAGCCCAAGATATCATGGTTTGTGAAATGCACAGTATGTAAGTTTAATATCCGTCAAACACGAAGGAGCTTGCAGAATGCTATAGGACTTTGGAAAGAGTGAAGAAGCGTATAGACACATTGATTTTTGCTAAATACGCTTTTTTTATGCATCAGTTTCATCCTCAATGCAGGGCCTGAAACGTTTGAAGAGTCTTTAAAAGTCAGTTTTATGGCTCAAAGGATGTGGCTTTTTTTGAAGGTGGGCCTTTTGAGTGTCATTAGGCGCTTTCAAACCTGAGTACTTTTCCCCCCGAACTAGGTCGATAGGGTGGGGAGATTTGGTTTCACACCAAAAAGTATCTGGAACTTGTCCCTAGTTCGAGTGAACCTTTTCACCTCCAGATAGTCCCTGCTAGCGAGGTAGTACTTTCCTGAGGAGGAAATGGTTCGTGGCTGTGTCGGCCATACTAACAATTTCTGATTGGCTGGGCGAATTGCAAACCACGCCCCGTAAAACTCTGAAAAGTTTTGTGAACCCAAAGCAGAAGAAGAAGAAGTGACGTCAGCGGCTTCATTTGCCTAATCCTCCCTCAGGGACTTATTCCGGTGAGAACGCAATCTACTAGGACAGTTCGAGGGACTAAAGAGTTCGGGGGGAACAAGTACCGGGCACCGGCTAAGTACTTGGTGTGAAAGCGGCTATAGTATGTTTCGAAGAACTGGTGAAAAACTCGCTCCGACGTGGAATCGAACCTGGGCCTCCAGTTTGACGGGCGGCAATAGCCCTTTCATCAGTTTCCGTAGTGTAGTGGTTATCACGTTCGCCTAACACGCGAAAGGTCCCCGGTTTGAGACCGGGCGGAAACATGTTATGTCTTGATTGACTCCACATATCCAAAAGATATCTATCCGCAAAATAGATGAGCGAGGGAGGACTCTTTGAACAATGCCAATATGCCGAGAAAAATGAAATGATTCCTAACTGTCTGTTCCTTTCAGACTACGAAGGTGCTGGCCGAACGCTATGGACTTTGGAGAAAGCGGAAACATTTAAAAAAAAAACTTAATTAAACACATCTGGAGAGGCATGGTCCTGTAACTTGTATTTCTGATGACATTAATTCCACAATGGTGAGTATTTGTAGTGTTTGTCTTCTATGATTCTAGAGTAAAAGTAAGAAATTGACTATACATGTCCCCCTCTGAACTTCAACTGTAAAGATTTGTATACAGTCCACTACTACACTTTCTAACTTGTCTAATTAGAGCCTAGGTGTTCATTTTCACATGAAAAGCATGTTGTGTAAAAATGGTTTATTTGATTTTAGAGCCCTGGTTATCATGGCTTGTGAAATGCAGCGCGTGCCAGTTTAATATTGTGAATGTTATTATTGTTGATTTTTGCTAAAAAAACTTCTGTTAAGCATCATTTCAGTTTCCCCTTACCCACAAATGCTCATCAATCACTTTGGGTCACATAACTAAAGAAAGAGCGCCCCCGAAATACAGCTTGTGGCCAGAAATATATTACATCCGTAGTGATAAGAACTACCATAGAGAATGAATGGTAACATGTAAGGGATTTAAGTCTTACTGTTGCCTTGCAAGATCCTTAGGTCTCAGTTTGACTCCGGCTCAGGACGTTCTTTGCCAATCTGCTTTCGTTGGAATAAAAATATTTGGACGGGACTGGACTTTCGAGCCCAAGATATCATGGTTTGTGAAATGCACAGTATGTAAGTTTAATATCCGTCAAACACGAAGGAGCTTGCAGAATGCTATAGGACTTTGGAAAGAGTGAAGAAGCGTATAGACACATTGATTTTTGCTAAATACGCTTTTTTTATGCATCAGTTTCATCCTCAATGCAGGGCCTGAAACGTTTGAAGAGTCTTTAAAAGTCAGTTTTATGGCTCAAAGGATGTGGCTTTTTTTGAAGGTGGGCCTTTTGAGTGTCATTAGGCGCTTTCAAACCTGAGTACTTTTCCCCCCGAACTAGGTCGATAGGGTGGGGAGATTTGGTTTCACACCAAAAAGTATCTGGAACTTGTCCCTAGTTCGAGTGAACCTTTTCACCTCCAGATAGTCCCTGCTAGCGAGGTAGTACTTTCCTGAGGAGGAAATGGTTCGTGGCTGTGTCGGCCATACTAACAATTTCTGATTGGCTGGGCGAATTGCAAACCACGCCCCGTAAAACTCTGAAAAGTTTTGTGAACCCAAAGCAGAAGAAGAAGAAGTGACGTCAGCGGCTTCATTTGCCTAATCCTCCCTCAGGGACTTATTCCGGTGAGAACGCAATCTACTAGGACAGTTCGAGGGACTAAAGAGTTCGGGGGGAACAAGTACCGGGGACCGGCTAAGTATTTGGTGTGAAAGCGGCGATAGTATCTTTCGAAGAACTGGTGAAAAACTCGCTCCGACGGGGAATCGAACGTTGGCCTCCAGTTTGACGGGCGGCAATAGCCCTTTCATCAGTTTCCGTAGTGTAGTGGTTATCACGTTCGCCTCACACGCGAAAGGTCCCCAGTTCGAGACCGGGCGGAAACACATTATGTCTTGATTGACTCCACATATCCAAAAGATAGCTATCAGCAAAATAGATGAGCGAGGGAGGAGTCTTTGAACAATGCCAATATGCCGAGAAAAATGAAATTATTCCTAATTGTCTGCTCCTTTCAGACTACGAAGGTGCTGGCCGAACGCTATGGACTTTGGAGAAAGCAGAAACATTTAAAAAAACATCTAAATTCAACACATCTGGAGATGCATGGTCCTGTAACTTGTATTTCTGATGACATTAATTCCACAATGGTGAGTATTTGTAGTGTTTGTCTTCTATGATTCTAGAGTAAAAGTAAGAAATTGACTATACATGTCCCCCTCTGAACTTCAACTGTAAAGATTTGTATACAGTCCACTACTACACTTTCTAACTTGTCTAATTAGAGCCTAGGTGTTCATTTTCACATGAAAAGCATGTTGTGTAAAAATGGTTTATTTGATTTTAGAGCCCTGGTTATCATGGCTTGTGAAATGCAGCGCGTGCCAGTTTAATATTGTGAATGTTATTATTGTTGATTTTTGCTAAAAAAACTTCTGTTAAGCATCATTTCAGTTTCCCCTTACCCACAAATGCTCATCAATCACTTTGGGTCACATAACTAAAGAAAGAGCGCCCCCGAAATACAGCTTGTGGCCAGAAATATATTACATCCGTAGTGATAAGAACTACCATAGAGAATGAATGGTAACATGTAAGGGATTTAAGTCTTACTGTTGCCTTGCAAGATCCTTAGGTCTCAGTTTGACTCCGGCTCAGGACGTTCTTTGCCAATCTGCTTTCGTTGGAATAAAAATATTTGGACGGGACTGGACTTTCGAGCCCAAGATATCATGGTTTGTGAAATGCACAGTATGTAAGTTTAATATCCGTCAAACACGAAGGAGCTTGCAGAATGCTATAGGACTTTGGAAAGAGTGAAGAAGCGTATAGACACATTGATTTTTGCTAAATACGCTTTTTTTATGCATCAGTTTCATCCTCAATGCAGGGCCTGAAACGTTTGAAGAGTCTTTAAAAGTCAGTTTTATGGCTCAAAGGATGTGGCTTTTTTTGAAGGTGGGCCTTTTGAGTGTCATTAGGCGCTTTCAAACCTGAGTACTTTTCCCCCCGAACTAGGTCGATAGGGTGGGGAGATTTGGTTTCACACCAAAAAGTATCTGGAACTTGTCCCTAGTTCGAGTGAACCTTTTCACCTCCAGATAGTCCCTGCTAGCGAGGTAGTACTTTCCTGAGGAGGAAATGGTTCGTGGCTGTGTCGGCCATACTAACAATTTCTGATTGGCTGGGCGAATTGCAAACCACGCCCCGTAAAACTCTGAAAAGTTTTGTGAACCCAAAGCAGAAGAAGAAGAAGTGACGTCAGCGGCTTCATTTGCCTAATCCTCCCTCAGGGACTTATTCCGGTGAGAACGCAATCTACTAGGACAGTTCGAGGGACTAAAGAGTTCGGGGGGAACAAGTACCGGGGACCGGCTAAGTATTTGGTGTGAAAGCGGCGATAGTATCTTTCGAAGAACTGGTGAAAAACTCGCTCCGACGGGGAATCGAACGTTGGCCTCCAGTTTGACGGGCGGCAATAGCCCTTTCATCAGTTTCCGTAGTGTAGTGGTTATCACGTTCGCCTCACACGCGAAAGGTCCCCAGTTCGAGACCGGGCGGAAACACATTATGTCTTGATTGACTCCACATATCCAAAAGATAGCTATCAGCAAAATAGATGAGCGAGGGAGGAGTCTTTGAACAATGCCAATATGCCGAGAAAAATGAAATTATTCCTAATTGTCTGCTCCTTTCAGACTACGAAGGTGCTGGCCGAACGCTATGGACTTTGGAGAAAGCAGAAACATTTAAAAAAACATCTAAATTCAACACATCTGGAGATGCATGGTCCTGTAACTTGTATTTCTGATGACATTAATTCCACAATGGTGAGTATTTGTAGTGTTTGTCTTCTATGATTCTAGAGTAAAAGTAAGAAATTGACTATACATGTCCCCCTCTGAACTTCAACTGTAAAGATTTGTATACAGTCCACTACTACACTTTCTAACTTGTCTAATTAGAGCCTAGGTGTTCATTTTCACATGAAAAGCATGTTGTGTAAAAATGGTTTATTTGATTTTAGAGCCCTGGTTATCATGGCTTGTGAAATGCAGCGCGTGCCAGTTTAATATTGTGAATGTTATTATTGTTGATTTTTGCTAAAAAAACTTCTGTTAAGCATCATTTCAGTTTCCCCTTACCCACAAATGCTCATCAATCACTTTGGGTCACATAACTAAAGAAAGAGCGCCCCCGAAATACAGCTTGTGGCCAGAAATATATTACATCCGTAGTGATAAGAACTACCATAGAGAATGAATGGTAACATGTAAGGGATTTAAGTCTTACTGTTGCCTTGCAAGATCCTTAGGTCTCAGTTTGACTCCGGCTCAGGACGTTCTTTGCCAATCTGCTTTCGTTGGAATAAAAATATTTGGACGGGACTGGACTTTCGAGCCCAAGATATCATGGTTTGTGAAATGCACAGTATGTAAGTTTAATATCCGTCAAACACGAAGGAGCTTGCAGAATGCTATAGGACTTTGGAAAGAGTGAAGAAGCGTATAGACACATTGATTTTTGCTAAATACGCTTTTTTTATGCATCAGTTTCATCCTCAATGCAGGGCCTGAAACGTTTGAAGAGTCTTTAAAAGTCAGTTTTATGGCTCAAAGGGTGTGGCTTTTTTTGAAGGTGGGCCTTTTGAGTGTCATTAGGCACTTTCAAACCTGAGTACTTTTCCCCCCGAACTAGGTCGATAGGGTGGGGAGATTTGGTTTCACACCAAAAAGGATCTGGAACTTGTCCCTAGTTCGAGTGAACCTTTTCACCTCCAGATAGTCCCTGCTAGCGAGGTAGTACTTTCCTGAGGAGGAAATGGTTCGTGGCTGTGTCGGCCACACTAACAATTTCTGATTGGCTGGGCGAATTGCAAACCACGCCCCGTAAAACTCTGAAAAGTTTTGTGAACCCAAAGCAGAAGAAGAAGAAGTGACTTCAGCGGCTTCATTTGCCTAATCCTCCCTCATGGACTTATTCCGGTGAGAACGCAATCTACTAGGACAGTTCGAGGGACTAAAGAGTTCGGGGGGAACAAGTACCGGGCACCGGCTAAGTACTTGGTGTGAAAGCGGCTATAGTATGTTTCGAAGAACTGGTGAAAAACTCGCTCCGACGTGGAATCGAACCTGGGCCTCCAGTTTGACGGGCGGCAATAGCCCTTTCATCAGTTTCCGTAGTGTAGTGGTTATCACGTTCGCCTAACACGCGAAAGGTCCCCGGTTTGAGACCGGGCGGAAACATGTTATGTCTTGATTGACTCCACATATCCAAAAGATATCTATCCGCAAAATAGATGAGCGAGGGAGGACTCTTTGAACAATGCCAATATGCCGAGAAAAATGAAATGATTCCTAACTGTCTGTTCCTTTCAGACTACGAAGGTGCTGGCCGAACGCTATGGACTTTGGAGAAAGCGGAAACATTTAAAAAAAAAACTTAATTAAACACATCTGGAGAGGCATGGTCCTGTAACTTGTATTTCTGATGACATTAATTCCACAATGGTGAGTATTTGTAGTGTTTTTCTTGTATGATTCTAGAGTAAAAGTAAGAAATAGACTATACGTGCCTCCCTCTGAACTTCAACTGTAAAGATTTGTATACAGTCCACTGCTACACTTTCTAACTTGTCTAATTAGAGCCTAGGTGTTCATTTTCACATGAAAAGCATGTTGAGTAAAAATGGTTTAGTTGATTTTAGAGCCCTGGTTATCATGGCTTGTGAAATGCAGCGCATGCCAGTTTAATATTGTGAATGTTATTATTGTTGATTTTTGCTAAAAAAACTTCTGTTAAGCATCATTTCAGTTTCCCCTTACCCACAAATGCTCATCAATCACTTTGGGTCACATAACTAAAGAAAGAGCGCCCCCGAAATACAGCTTGTGGCCAGAAATATATTACATCCGTAGTGATAAGAACTACCATAGAGAATGAATGGTAACATGTAAGGGACTTAAGTCTTACTGTTGCCTTGCAAGATCCTTAGGTCTCAGTTTGACTCCGGCTCAGGACGTTCTTTGCCAATCTGCTTTCGTTGGAATAAAAATATTTGGACGGGACTGGACTTTCGAGCCCAAGATATCATGGTTTGTGAAATGCACAGTATGTAAGTTTAATATCCGTCAAACACGAAGGAGCTGGCTGAATGCTATAGGACTTTGGAAAGAGTGAAGAAGCGTATAGACACATTGATTTTTGCTAAATACGCTTTTTTTATGCATCTGTTTCATCCTCAATGCAGGGCCTGAAACGTTTGAAGAGTCTTTAAAAGTCAGTTTTATGGCTCAAAGGGTGTGGCTTTTTTTGAAGGTGGGCCTTTTGAGTGTCATTAGGCGCTTTCAAACCTGAGTACTTTTCCCCCCGAACTAGGTCGATAGGGTGGGGAGATTTGGTTTCACACCAAAAAGGATCTGGAACTTGTCCCTAGTTCGAGTGAACCTTTTCACCTCCAGATAGTCCCTGCTAGCGAGGTAGTACTTTCCTGAGGAGGAAATGGTTCTTGGCTGTGTCGGCCACACTAACAATTTCTGATTGGCTGGGCGAATTGCAAACCACGCCCCGTAAAACTCTGAAAAGTTTTGTGAACCCAAAGCAGAAGAAGAAGAAGTGACGTCAGCGGCTTCATTTGCCTAATCCTCCCTCAGGGACTTATTCCGGTGAGAACGCAATCTACTAGGACAGTTCGAGGGACTAAAGAGTTCGGGGGGAACAAGTACCGGGGACCGGCTAAGTATTTGGTGTGAAAGCGGCTATAGTATCTTTCGAAGAACTGGTGAAAAACTCGCTCCGACGGGGAATCGAACGTTGGCCTCCAGTTTGACGGGCGGCAATAGCCCTTTCATCAGTTTCCGTAGTGTAGTGGTTATCACGTTCGCCTCACACGCGAAAGGTCCCCGGTTCGAGACCGGGCGGAAACACATTATGTCTTGATTGACTCCACATATCCAAAAGATAGCTATCAGCAAAATAGATGAGCGAGGGAGGAGTCTTTGAACAATGCCAATATGCCGAGAAAAATGAAATTATTCCTAATTGTCTGCTCCTTTCAGACTACGAAGGTGCTGGCCGAACGCTATGGACTTTGGAGAAAGCAGAAACATTTAAAAAAACATCTAAATTCAACACATCTGGAGATGCATGGTCCTGTAACTTGTATTTCTGATGACATTAATTCCACAATGGTGAGTATTTGTAGTGTTTGTCTTCTATGATTCTAGAGTAAAAGTAAGAAATTGACTATACATGTCCCCCTCTGAACTTCAACTGTAAAGATTTGTATACAGTCCACTGCTACACTTTCTAACTTGTCTAATTAGAGCCTAGGTGTTCATTTTCACATGAAAAGCATGTTGAGTAAAAATGGTTTATTTGATTTTAGAGCCCTGGTTATCATGGCTTGTGAAATGCAGCGCGTGCCAGTTTAATATTGTGAATGTTATTATTGTTGATTTTTGCTAAAAAAACTTCTGTTAAGCATCATTTCAGTTTCCCCTTACCCACAAATGCTCATCAATCACTTTGGGTCACATAACTAAAGAAAGAGCGCCCCCGAAATACAGCTTGTGGCCAGAAATATATTACATCCGTAGTGATAAGAACTACCATAGAGAATGAATGGTAACATGTAAGGGATTTAAGTCTTACTGTTGCCTTGCAAGATCCTTAGGTCTCAGTTTGACTCCGGCTCAGGACGTTCTTTGCCAATCTGCTTTCGTTGGAATAAAAATATTTGGACGGGACTGGACTTTCGAGCCCAAGATATCATGGTTTGTGAAATGCACAGTATGTAAGTTTAATATCCGTCAAACACGAAGGAGCTGGCAGAATGCTATAGGACTTTGGAAAGAGTGAAGAAGCGTATAGACACATTGATTTTTGCTAAATACGCTTTTTTTATGCATCAGTTTCATCCTCAATGCAGGGCCTGAAACGTTTGAAGAGTCTTTAAAAGTCAGTTTTATGGCTCAAAGGGTGTGGCTTTTTTTGAAGGTGGGCCTTTTGAGTGTCATTAGGCGCTTTCAAACCTGAGTACTTTTCCCCCCGAACTAGGTCGATAGGGTGGGGAGATTTGGTTTCACACCAAAAAGGATCTGGAACTTGTCCCTAGTTCGAGTGAACCTTTTCACCTCCAGATAGTCCCTGCTAGCGAGGTAGTACTTTCCTGAGGAGGAAATGGTTCGTGGCTGTGTCGGCCACACTAACAATTTCTGATTGGCTGGGCGAATTGCAAACCACGCCCCGTAAAACTCTGAAAAGTTTTGTGAACCCAAAGCAGAAGAAGAAGAAGTGACGTCAGCGGCTTCATTTGCCTAATCCTCCCTCAGGGACTTATTCCGGTGAGAACGCAATCTACTAGGACAGTTCGAGGGACTAAAGAGTTCGGGGGGAACAAGTACCGGGGACCGGCTAAGTATTTGGTGTGAAAGCGGCTATAGTATCTTTCGAAGAACTGGTGAAAAACTCGCTCCGACGTGGAATCGAACGTTGGCCTCCAGTTTGACGGGCGGCAATAGCCCTTTCATCAGTTTCCGTAGTGTAGTGGTTATCACGTTCGCCTCACACGCGAAAGGTCCCCGGTTCGAGACAGGGCGGAAACACATTATGTCTTGATTGACTCCACATATCCAAAAGATAGCTATCAGCAAAATAGATGAGCGAGGGAGGAGTCTTTGAACAATGCCAATATGCCGAGAAAAATGAAATTATTCCTAATTGTCTGCTCCTTTCAGACTACGAAGGTGCTGGCCGAACGCTATGGACTTTGGAGAAAGCAGAAACATTTAAAAAAACATCTAAATTCAAAACATCTGGAGAGGCATGGTCCTGTAACTTGTATTTCTGATGACATTAATTCCACAATGGTGAGTATTTGTAGTGTTTGTCTTCTATGATTCTAGAGTAAAAGTAAGAAATTGACTATACATGTCCCCCTCTGAACTTCAACTGTAAAGATTTGTATACAGTCCACTGCTACACTTTCTAACTTGTCTAATTAGAGCCTAGGTGTTCATTTTCACATGAAAAGCATGTTGAGTAAAAATGGTTTATTTGATTTTAGAGCCCTGGTTATCATGGCTTGTGAAATGCAGCGCGTGCCAGTTTAATATTGTGAATGTTATTATTGTTGATTTTTGCTAAAAAAACTTCTGTTAAGCATCATTTCAGTTTCCCCTTACCCACAAATGCTCATCAATCACTTTGGGTCACATAACTAAAGAAAGAGCGCCCCCGAAATACAGCTTGTGGCCAGAAATATATTACATCCGTAGTGATAAGAACTACCATAGAGAATGAATGGTAACATGTAAGGGATTTAAGTCTTACTGTTGCCTTGCAAGATCCTTAGGTCTCAGTTTGACTCCGGCTCAGGACGTTCTTTGCCAATCTGCTTTCGTTGGAATAAAAATATTTGGACGGGACTGGACTTTCGAGCCCAAGATATCATGGTTTGTGAAATGCACAGTATGTAAGTTTAATATCCGTCAAACACGAAGGAGCTGGCAGAATGCTATAGGACTTTGGAAAGAGTGAAGAAGCGTATAGACACATTGATTTTTGCTAAATACAATTTTTTATGCATCTGTTTCATCCTCAATGCAGGGCCTGAAACGTTTGAAGAGTCTTTAAAAGTCAGTTTTATGGCTCAAAGGGTGTGGCTTTTTTTGAAGGTGGGCCTTTTGAGTGTCATTAGGCGCTTTCAAACCTGAGTACTTTTCCCCCCGAACTAGGTCGATAGGGTGGGGAGATTTGGTTTCACACCAAAAAGGATCTGGAACTTGTCCCTAGTTCGAGTGAACCTTTTCACCTCCAGATAGTCCCTGCTAGCGAGGTAGTACTTTCCTGAGGAGGAAATGGTTCGTGGCTTTGTCGGCCACACTAACAATTTCTGATTGGCTGGGCGAATTGCAAACCACGCCCCGTAAAACTCTGAAAAGTTTTGTGAACCCAAAGCAGAAGAAGAAGAATTGACGTCAGCGGCTTCATTTGCCTAATCCTCCCTCAGGGACTTATTCCGGTGAGAACGCAATCTACTAGGACAGTTCGAGGGACTAAAGAGTTCGGGGGGAACAAGTACCGGGGACCGGCTAAGTATTTGGTGTGAAAGAGGCTATAGTATCCTTCGAAGAACTAGTGAAAAACTCGCTCCGACGGGGAATCGAACGTTGGCCTCCAGTTTGACGGGCGGCAATAGCCCTTTCATCAGTTTCCGTAGTGTAGTGGTTATCACGTTCGCCTCACACGCGAAAGGTCCCCGGTTCGAGACCGGGCGGAAACACATTATGTCTTGATTGACTCCACATATCCAAAAGAGAGCTATCAGCAAAATAGATGAACGAGGGAGGAGTCTTTGAACAATGCCAATATACCGAGAAAAATGAAATGATTCCTAATTGTCTGTTCCTTTCAGACTACGAAGGTGCTGGCCGAACGCTATGGACTTTGGAGAAAGCAGAAACATTTAAAAAAACATCTAAATTCAACACATCTGGAGATGCATGGTCCTGTAACTTGTATTTCTGATGACATTAATTCCACAATGGTGAGTATTTGTAGTGTTTTTCTTGTATGATTCTAGAGTAAAAGTAAGAAATAGAATATACATGTCCCCCTCTGAACTTCAACTGTAAAGATTTGTATACAGTCCACTGCTACACTTTCTAACTTGTCTAATTAGAGCCTAGGTGTTCATTTTCACATGAAAAGCATGTTGAGTAAAAATGGTTTAGTTGATTTTAGAGCCATGCTTATCATGGCTTGTGAAATGCAGCGCATGCCAGTTTAATATTGTGAATGTTATTATTGTTGATTTTTGCTAAAAAAACTTCTGTTAAGCATCATTTCAGTTTCCCCTTACCCACAAATGCTCATCAATCACTTTGGGTCACATAACTAAAGAAAGAGCGCCCCCGAAATACAGCTTGTGGCCAGAAATATATTACATCCGTAGTGATAAGAACTACCATAGAGAATGAATGGTAACATGTAAAGGATTTAAGTCTTACTGTTGCCTTGCAAGATCCTTAGGTCTCAGTTTGACTCCGGCTCAGGACGTTCTTTGCCAATCTGCTTTCGTTGGAATAAAAATATTTGGACGGGACTGGACTTTCGAGCCCAAGATATCATGGTTTGTGAAATGCACAGTATGTAAGTTTAATATCCGTCAAACACGAAGGAGCTGGCAGAATGCTATAGGACTTTGGAAAGAGTGAAGAAGCGTATAGACACATTGATTTTTGCTAAATACGCTTTTTTTATGCATCAGTTTCATCCTCAATGCAGGGCCTGAAACGTTTGAAGAGTCTTTAAAAGTCAGTTTTATGGCTCAAAGGGTGTGGCTTTTTTTGAAGGTGGGCCTTTTGAGTGTCATTAGGCGCTTTCAAACCTGAGTACTTTTCCCCCCGAACTAGGTCGATAGGGTGGGGAGATTTGGTTTCACACCAAAAAGGATCTGGAACTTGTCCCTAGTTCGAGTGAACCTTTTCACCTCCAGATAGTCCCTGCTAGCGAGGTAGTACTTTCCTGAGGAGGAAATGGTTCGTGGCTGTGTCGGCCACACTAACAATTTCTGATTGGCTGGGCGAATTGCAAACCACGCCCCGTAAAACTCTGAAAAGTTTTGTGAACCCAAAGCAGAAGAAGAAGAAGTGACGTCAGCGGCTTCATTTGCCTAATCCTCCCTCAGGGACTTATTCCGGTGAGAACGCAATCTACTAGGACAGTTCGAAGGACTAAAGAGTTCAGGGGGAACAAGTACCGGGGACCGGCTAAGTATTTGGTGTGAAAGCGGCTATAGTATCTTTCGAAGAACTGGTGAAAAACTCGCTCCGACGTGGAATCGAACGTTGGCCTCCAGTTTGACGGGCGGCAATAGCCCTTTCATCAGTTTCCGTAGTGTAGTGGTTATCACGTTCGCCTCACACGCGAAAGGTCCCCGGTTCGAGACCGGGCGGAAACACATTATGTCTTGATTGACTCCACATATCCAAAAGATAGCTATCAGCAAAATAGATGAGCGAGGGAGGAGTCTTTGAACAATGCCAATATGCCGAGAAAAATGAAATTATTCCTAATTGTCTGCTCCTTTCAGACTACGAAGGTGCTGGCCGAACGCTATGGACTTTGGAGAAAGCAGAAACATTTAAAAAAACATCTAAATTCAAAACATCTGGAGAGGCATGGTCCTGTAACTTGTATTTCTGATGACATTAATTCCACAATGGTGAGTATTTGTAGTGTTTGTCTTCTATGATTCTAGAGTAAAAGTAAGAAATTGACTATACATGTCCCCCTCTGAACTTCAACTGTAAAGATTTGTATACAGTCCACTGCTACACTTTCTAACTTGTCTAATTAGAGCCTAGGTGTTCATTTTCACATGAAAAGCATGTTGAGTAAAAATGGTTTATTTGATTTTAGAGCCCTGGTTATCATGGCTTGTGAAATGCAGCGCGTGCCAGTTTAATATTGTGAATGTTATTATTGTTGATTTTTGCTAAAAAAACTTCTGTTAAGCATCATTTCAGTTTCCCCTTACCCACAAATGCTCATCAATCACTTTGGGTCACATAACTAAAGAAAGAGCGCCCCCGAAATACAGCTTGTGGCCAGAAATATATTACATCCGTAGTGATAAGAACTACCATAGAGAATGAATGGTAACATGTAAAGGATTTAAGTCTTACTGTTGCCTTGCAAGATCCTTAGGTCTCAGTTTGACTCCGGCTCAGGACGTTCTTTGCCAATCTGCTTTCGTTGGAATAAAAATATTTGGACGGGACTGGACTTTCGAGCCCAAGATATCATGGTTTGTGAAATGCACAGTATGTAAGTTTAATATCCGTCAAACACGAAGGAGCTGGCAGAATGCTATAGGACTTTGGAAAGAGTGAAGAAGCGTATAGACACATTGATTTTTGCTAAATACGCTTTTTTATGCATCAGTTTCATCCTCAATGCAGGGCCTGAAACGTTTGAAGAGTCTTTAAAAGTCAGTTTTATGGCTCAAAGGGTGTGGCTTTTTTTGAAGGTGGGCCTTTTGAGTGTCATTAGGCGCTTTCAAACCTGAGTACTTTTCCCCCCGAACTAGGTCGATAGGGTGGGGAGATTTGGTTTCACACCAAAAAGGATCTGGAACTTGTCCCTAGTTCGAGTGAACCTTTTCACCTCCAGATAGTCCCTGCTAGCGAGGTAGTACTTTCCTGAGGAGGAAATGGTTCGTGGCTGTGTCGGCCACACTAACAATTTCTGATTGGCTGGGCGAATTGCAAACCACGCCCCGTAAAACTCTGAAAAGTTTTGTGAACCCAAAGCAGAAGAAGAAGAAGTGACGTCAGCGGCTTCATTTGCCTAATCCTCCCTCAGGGACTTATTCCGGTGAGAACGCAATCTACTAGGACAGTTCGAGGGACTAAAGAGTTCGGGGGGAACAAGTACCGGGGACCGGCTAAGTATTTGGTGTGAAAGCGGCTATAGTATCCTTCGAAGAACTAGTGAAAAACTCGCTCCGACGGGGAATCGAACGTTGGCCTCCAGTTTGACGGGCGGCAATAGCCCTTTCATCAGTTTCCGTAGTGTAGTGGTTATCACGTTCGCCTCACACGCGAAAGGTCCCCGGTTCGAGACCGGGCGGAAACACATTATGTCTTGATTGACTCCACATATCCAAAAGAGAGCTATCAGCAAAATAGATGAACGAGGGAGGAGTCTTTGAACAATGCCAATATACCGAGAAAAATGAAATGATTCCTAATTGTCTGTTCCTTTCAGACTACGAAGGTGCTGGCCGAACGCTATGGACTTTGGAGAAAGCAGAAACATTTAAAAAAACATCTAAATTCAACACATCTGGAGATGCATGGTCCTGTAACTTGTATTTCTGATGACATTAATTCCACAATGGTGAGTATTTGTAGTGTTTTTCTTGTATGATTCTAGAGTAAAAGTAAGAAATAGAATATACATGTCCCCCTCTGAACTTCAACTGTAAAGATTTGTATACAGTCCACTGCTACACTTTCTAACTTGTCTAATTAGAGCCTAGGTGTTCATTTTCACATGAAAAGCATGTTGAGTAAAAATGGTTTAGTTGATTTTAGAGCCCTGCTTATCATGGCTTGTGAAATGCAGCGCATGCCAGTTTAATATTGTGAATGTTATTATTGTTGATTTTTGCTAAAAAAACTTCTGTTAAGCATCATTTCAGTTTCCCCTTACCCACAAATGCTCATCAATCACTTTGGGTCACATAACTAAAGAAAGAGCGCCCCCGAAATACAGCTTGTGGCCAGAAATATATTACATCCGTAGTGATAAGAACTACCATAGAGAATGAATGGTAACATATAAAGGATTTAAGTCTTACTGTTGCCTTGCAAGATCCTTAGGTCTCAGTTTGACTCCGGCTCAGGACGTTCTTTGCCAATCTGCTTTCGTTGGAATAAAAATATTTGGACGGGACTGGACTTTCGAGCCCAAGATATCATGGTTTGTGAAATGCACAGTATGTAAGTTTAATATCCGTCAAACACGAAGGAGCTGGCTGAATGCTATAGGACTTTGGAAAGAGTGAAGAAGCGTATAGACACATTGATTTTTGCTAAATACGCTTTTTTATGCATCAGTTTCATCCTCAATGCAGGGCCTGAAACGTTTGAAGAGTCTTTAAAAGTCAGTTTTATGGCTCAAAGGGTGTGGCTTTTTTTGAAGGTGGGCCTTTTGAGTGTCATTAGGCGCTTTCAAACCTGAGTACTTTTCCCCCCGAACTAGGTCGATAGGGTGGGGAGATTTGGTTTCACACCAAAAAGGATCTGGAACTTGTCCCTAGTTCGAGTGAACCTTTTCACCTCCAGATAGTCCCTGCTAGCGAGGTAGTACTTTCCTGAGGAGGAAATGGTTCGTGGCTGTGTCGGCCACACTAACAATTTCTGATTGGCTGGGCGAATTGCAAACCACGCCCCGTAAAACTCTGAAAAGTTTTGTGAACCCAAAGCAGAAGAAGAAGAAGTGACGTCAGCGGCTTCATTTGCCTAATCCTCCCTCAGGGACTTATTCCGGTGAGAACGCAATCTACTAGGACAGTTCGAGGGACTAAAGAGTTCGGGGGGAACAAGTACCGGGGACCGGCTAAGTATTTGGTGTGAAAGCGGCTATAGTATCCTTCGAAGAACTAGTGAAAAACTCGCTCCGACGGGGAATCGAACGTTGGCCTCCAGTTTGACGGGCGGCAATAGCCCTTTCATCAGTTTCCGTAGTGTAGTGGTTATCACGTTCGCCTCACACGCGAAAGGTCCCCGGTTCGAGACCGGGCGGAAACACATTATGTCTTGATTGACTCCACATATCCAAAAGAGAGCTATCAGCAAAATAGATGAACGAGGGAGGAGTCTTTGAACAATGCCAATATACCGAGAAAAATGAAATGATTCCTAATTGTCTGTTCCTTTCAGACTACGAAGGTGCTGGCCGAACGCTATGGACTTTGGAGAAAGCAGAAACATTTAAAAAAACATCTAAATTCAACACATCTGGAGATGCATGGTCCTGTAACTTGTATTTCTGATGACATTAATTCCACAATGGTGAGTATTTGTAGTGTTTTTCTTCTATGATTCTAGAGTAAAAGTAAGAAATAGAATATACATGTCCCCCTCTGAACTTCAACTGTAAAGATTTGTATACAGTCCACTGCTACACTTTCTAACTTGTCTAATTAGAGCCTAGGTGTTCATTTTCACATGAAAAGCATGTTGAGTAAAAATGGTTTAGTTGATTTTAGAGCCCTGCTTATCATGGCTTGTGAAATGCAGCGCATGCCAGTTTAATATTGTGAATGTTATTATTGTTGATTTTTGCTAAAAAAACTTCTGTTAAGCATCATTTCAGTTTCCCCTTACCCACAAATGCTCATCAATCACTTTGGGTCACATAACTAAAGAAAGAGCGCCCCCGAAATACAGCTTGTGGCCAGAAATATATTACATCCGTAGTGATAAGAACTACCATAGAGAATGAATGGTAACATGTAAAGGATTTAAGTCTTACTGTTGCCTTGCAAGATCCTTAGGTCTCAGTTTGACTCCGGCTCAGGACGTTCTTTGCCAATCTGCTTTCGTTGGAATAAAAATATTTGGACGGGACTGGACTTTCGAGCCCAAGATATCATGGTTTGTGAAATGCACAGTATGTAAGTTTAATATCCGTCAAACACGAAGGAGCTGGCAGAATGCTATAGGACTTTGGAAAGAGTGAAGAAGCGTATAGACACATTGATTTTTGCTAAATACGCTTTTTTATGCATCAGTTTCATCCTCAATGCAGGGCCTGAAACGTTTGAAGAGTCTTTAAAAGTCAGTTTTATGGCTCAAAGGGTGTGGCTTTTTTTGAAGGTGGGCCTTTTGAGTGTCATTAGGCGCTTTCAAACCTGAGTACTTTTCCCCCCGAACTAGGTCGATAGGGTGGGGAGATTTGGTTTCACACCAAAAAGGATCTGGAACTTGTCCCTAGTTCGAGTGAACCTTTTCACCTCCAGATAGTCCCTGCTAGCGAGGTAGTACTTTCCTGAGGAGGAAATGGTTCGTGGCTGTGTCGGCCACACTAACAATTTCTGATTGGCTGGGCGAATTGCAAACCACGCCCCGTAAAACTCTGAAAAGTTTTGTGAACCCAAAGCAGAAGAAGAAGAAGTGACGTCAGCGGCTTCATTTGCCTAATCCTCCCTCAGGGACTTATTCCGGTGAGAACGCAATCTACTAGGACAGTTCGAGGGACTAAAGAGTTCGGGGGGAACAAGTACCGGGGACCGGCTAAGTATTTGGTGTGAAAGCGGCTATAGTATCCTTCGAAGAACTAGTGAAAAACTCGCTCCGACGGGGAATCGAACGTTGGCCTCCAGTTTGACGGGCGGCAATAGCCCTTTCATCAGTTTCCGTAGTGTAGTGGTTATCACGTTCGCCTCACACGCGAAAGGTCCCCGGTTCGAGACCGGGCGGAAACACATTATGTCTTGATTGACTCCACATATCCAAAAGAGAGCTATCAGCAAAATAGATGAACGAGGGAGGAGTCTTTGAACAATGCCAATATACCGAGAAAAATGAAATGATTCCTAATTGTCTGTTCCTTTCAGACTACGAAGGTGCTGGCCGAACGCTATGGACTTTGGAGAAAGCAGAAACATTTAAAAAAACATCTAAATTCAACACATCTGGAGATGCATGGTCCTGTAACTTGTATTTCTGATGACATTAATTCCACAATGGTGAGTATTTGTAGTGTTTTTCTTGTATGATTCTAGAGTAAAAGTAAGAAATAGAATATACATGTCCCCCTCTGAACTTCAACTGTAAAGATTTGTATACAGTCCACTGCTACACTTTCTAACTTGTCTAATTAGAGCCTAGGTGTTCATTTTCACATGAAAAGCATGTTGAGTAAAAATGGTTTAGTTGATTTTAGAGCCCTGCTTATCATGGCTTGTGAAATGCAGCGCATGCCAGTTTAATATTGTGAATGTTATTATTGTTGATTTTTGCTAAAAAAACTTCTGTTAAGCATCATTTCAGTTTCCCCTTACCCACAAATGCTCATCAATCACTTTGGGTCACATAACTAAAGAAAGAGCGCCCCCGAAATACAGCTTGTGGCCAGAAATATATTACATCCGTAGTGATAAGAACTACCATAGAGAATGAATGGTAACATATAAAGGATTTAAGTCTTACTGTTGCCTTGCAAGATCCTTAGGTCTCAGTTTGACTCCGGCTCAGGACGTTCTTTGCCAATCTGCTTTCGTTGGAATAAAAATATTTGGACGGGACTGGACTTTCGAGCCCAAGATATCATGGTTTGTGAAATGCACAGTATGTAAGTTTAATATCCGTCAAACACGAAGGAGCTGGCTGAATGCTATAGGACTTTGGAAAGAGTGAAGAAGCGTATAGACACATTGATTTTTGCTAAATACGCTTTTTTATGCATCAGTTTCATCCTCAATGCAGGGCCTGAAACGTTTGAAGAGTCTTTAAAAGTCAGTTTTATGGCTCAAAGGGTGTGGCTTTTTTTGAAGGTGGGCCTTTTGAGTGTCATTAGGCGCTTTCAAACCTGAGTACTTTTCCCCCCGAACTAGGTCGATAGGGTGGGGAGATTTGGTTTCACACCAAAAAGGATCTGGAACTTGTCCCTAGTTCGAGTGAACCTTTTCACCTCCAGATAGTCCCTGCTAGCGAGGTAGTACTTTCCTGAGGAGGAAATGGTTCGTGGCTGTGTCGGCCACACTAACAATTTCTGATTGGCTGGGCGAATTGCAAACCACGCCCCGTAAAACTCTGAAAAGTTTTGTGAACCCAAAGCAGAAGAAGAAGAAGTGACGTCAGCGGCTTCATTTGCCTAATCCTCCCTCAGGGACTTATTCCGGTGAGAACGCAATCTACTAGGACAGTTCGAGGGACTAAAGAGTTCGGGGGGAACAAGTACCGGGGACCGGCTAAGTATTTGGTGTGAAAGCGGCTATAGTATCCTTCGAAGAACTAGTGAAAAACTCGCTCCGACGGGGAATCGAACGTTGGCCTCCAGTTTGACGGGCGGCAATAGCCCTTTCATCAGTTTCCGTAGTGTAGTGGTTATCACGTTCGCCTCACACGCGAAAGGTCCCCGGTTCGAGACCGGGCGGAAACACATTATGTCTTGATTGACTCCACATATCCAAAAGAGAGCTATCAGCAAAATAGATGAACGAGGGAGGAGTCTTTGAACAATGCCAATATACCGAGAAAAATGAAATGATTCCTAATTGTCTGTTCCTTTCAGACTACGAAGGTGCTGGCCGAACGCTATGGACTTTGGAGAAAGCAGAAACATTTAAAAAAACATCTAAATTCAACACATCTGGAGATGCATGGTCCTGTAACTTGTATTTCTGATGACATTAATTCCACAATGGTGAGTATTTGTAGTGTTTTTCTTCTATGATTCTAGAGTAAAAGTAAGAAATAGAATATACATGTCCCCCTCTGAACTTCAACTGTAAAGATTTGTATACAGTCCACTGCTACACTTTCTAACTTGTCTAATTAGAGCCTAGGTGTTCATTTTCACATGAAAAGCATGTTGAGTAAAAATGGTTTAGTTGATTTTAGAGCCCTGCTTATCATGGCTTGTGAAATGCAGCGCATGCCAGTTTAATATTGTGAATGTTATTATTGTTGATTTTTGCTAAAAAAACTTCTGTTAAGCATCATTTCAGTTTCCCCTTACCCACAAATGCTCATCAATCACTTTGGGTCACATAACTAAAGAAAGAGCGCCCCCGAAATACAGCTTGTGGCCAGAAATATATTACATCCGTAGTGATAAGAACTACCATAGAGAATGAATGGTAACATATAAAGGATTTAAGTCTTACTGTTGCCTTGCAAGATCCTTAGGTCTCAGTTTGACTCCGGCTCAGGACGTTCTTTGCCAATCTGCTTTCGTTGGAATAAAAATATTTGGACGGGACTGGACTTTCGAGCCCAAGATATCATGGTTTGTGAAATGCACAGTATGTAAGTTTAATATCCGTCAAACACGAAGGAGCTGGCTGAATGCTATAGGACTTTGGAAAGAGTGAAGAAGCGTATAGACACATTGATTTTTGCTAAATACGCTTTTTTATGCATCAGTTTCATCCTCAATGCAGGGCCTGAAACGTTTGAAGAGTCTTTAAAAGTCAGTTTTATGGCTCAAAGGGTGTGGCTTTTTTTGAAGGTGGGCCTTTTGAGTGTCATTAGGCGCTTTCAAACCTGAGTACTTTTCCCCCCGAACTAGGTCGATAGGGTGGGGAGATTTGGTTTCACACCAAAAAGGATCTGGAACTTGTCCCTAGTTCGAGTGAACCTTTTCACCTCCAGATAGTCCCTGCTAGCGAGGTAGTACTTTCCTGAGGAGGAAATGGTTCGTGGCTGTGTCGGCCACACTAACAATTTCTGATTGGCTGGGCGAATTGCAAACCACGCCCCGTAAAACTCTGAAAAGTTTTGTGAACCCAAAGCAGAAGAAGAAGAAGTGACGTCAGCGGCTTCATTTGCCTAATCCTCCCTCAGGGACTTATTCCGGTGAGAACGCAATCTACTAGGACAGTTCGAGGGACTAAAGAGTTCGGGGGGAACAAGTACCGGGGACCGGCTAAGTATTTGGTGTGAAAGCGGCTATAGTATCCTTCGAAGAACTAGTGAAAAACTCGCTCCGACGGGGAATCGAACGTTGGCCTCCAGTTTGACGGGCGGCAATAGCCCTTTCATCAGTTTCCGTAGTGTAGTGGTTATCACGTTCGCCTCACACGCGAAAGGTCCCCGGTTCGAGACCGGGCGGAAACACATTATGTCTTGATTGACTCCACATATCCAAAAGAGAGCTATCAGCAAAATAGATGAACGAGGGAGGAGTCTTTGAACAATGCCAATATACCGAGAAAAATGAAATGATTCCTAATTGTCTGTTCCTTTCAGACTACGAAGGTGCTGGCCGAACGCTATGGACTTTGGAGAAAGCAGAAACATTTAAAAAAACATCTAAATTCAACACATCTGGAGATGCATGGTCCTGTAACTTGTATTTCTGATGACATTAATTCCACAATGGTGAGTATTTGTAGTGTTTTTCTTCTATGATTCTAGAGTAAAAGTAAGAAATAGAATATACATGTCCCCCTCTGAACTTCAACTGTAAAGATTTGTATACAGTCCACTGCTACACTTTCTAACTTGTCTAATTAGAGCCTAGGTGTTCATTTTCACATGAAAAGCATGTTGAGTAAAAATGGTTTAGTTGATTTTAGAGCCCTGCTTATCATGGCTTGTGAAATGCAGCGCATGCCAGTTTAATATTGTGAATGTTATTATTGTTGATTTTTGCTAAAAAAACTTCTGTTAAGCATCATTTCAGTTTCCCCTTACCCACAAATGCTCATCAATCACTTTGGGTCACATAACTAAAGAAAGAGCGCCCCCGAAATACAGCTTGTGGCCAGAAATATATTACATCCGTAGTGATAAGAACTACCATAGAGAATGAATGGTAACATATAAAGGATTTAAGTCTTACTGTTGCCTTGCAAGATCCTTAGGTCTCAGTTTGACTCCGGCTCAGGACGTTCTTTGCCAATCTGCTTTCGTTGGAATAAAAATATTTGGACGGGACTGGACTTTCGAGCCCAAGATATCATGGTTTGTGAAATGCACAGTATGTAAGTTTAATATCCGTCAAACACGAAGGAGCTGGCAGAATGCTATAGGACTTTGGAAAGAGTGAAGAAGCGTATAGACACATTGATTTTTGCTAAATACGCTTTTTTATGCATCAGTTTCATCCTCAATGCAGGG
Organism: Notothenia rossii; assembly: GCF_949606895.1. Lineage (NCBI taxonomy): Eukaryota > Metazoa > Chordata > Actinopteri > Perciformes > Nototheniidae > Notothenia > Notothenia rossii. The sequence goes on from NC_136907.1 coordinate 6,172,940, forward strand.
CCTGAAACGTTTGAAGAGTCTTTAAAAGTCAGTTTTATGGCTCAAAGGGTGTGGCTTTTTTTGAAGGTGGGCCTTTTGAGTGTCATTAGGCGCTTTCAAACCTGAGTACTTTTCCCCCCGAACTAGGTCGATAGGGTGGGGAGATTTGGTTTCACACCAAAAAGGATCTGGAACTTGTCCCTAGTTCGAGTGAACCTTTTCACCTCCAGATAGTCCCTGCTAGCGAGGTAGTACTTTCCTGAGGAGGAAATGGTTCGTGGCTGTGTCGGCCACACTAACAATTTCTGATTGGCTGGGCGAATTGCAAACCACGCCCCGTAAAACTCTGAAAAGTTTTGTGAACCCAAAGCAGAAGAAGAAGAAGTGACGTCAGCGGCTTCATTTGCCTAATCCTCCCTCAGGGACTTATTCCGGTGAGAACGCAATCTACTAGGACAGTTCGAGGGACTAAAGAGTTCGGGGGGAACAAGTACCGGGGACCGGCTAAGTATTTGGTGTGAAAGCGGCTATAGTATCTTTCGAAGAACTGGTGAAAAACTCGCTCCGACGTGGAATCGAACGTTGGCCTCCAGTTTGACGGGCGGCAATAGCCCTTTCATCAGTTTCCGTAGTGTAGTGGTTATCACGTTCGCCTCACACGCGAAAGGTCCCCGGTTCGAGACCGGGCGGAAACACATTATGTCTTGATTGACTCCACATATCCAAAAGATAGCTATCAGCAAAATAGATGAGCGAGGGAGGAGTCTTTGAACAATGCCAATATGCCGAGAAAAATGAAATTATTCCTAATTGTCTGCTCCTTTCAGACTACGAAGGTGCTGGCCGAACGCTATGGACTTTGGAGAAAGCAGAAACATTTAAAAAAACATCTAAATTCAAAACATCTGGAGAGGCATGGTCCTGTAACTTGTATTTCTGATGACATTAATTCCACAATGGTGAGTATTTGTAGTGTTTTTCTTCTATGATTCTAGAGTAAAAGTAAGAAATAGAATATACATGTCCCCCTCTGAACTTCAACTGTAAAGATTTGTATACAGTCCACTGCTACACTTTCTAACTTGTCTAATTAGAGCCTAGGTGTTCATTTTCACATGAAAAGCATGTTGAGTAAAAATGGTTTAGTTGATTTTAGAGCCCTGCTTATCATGGCTTGTGAAATGCAGCGCATGCCAGTTTAATATTGTGAATGTTATTATTGTTGATTTTTGCTAAAAAAACTTCTGTTAAGCATCATTTCAGTTTCCCCTTACCCACAAATGCTCATCAATCACTTTGGGTCACATAACTAAAGAAAGAGCGCCCCCGAAATACAGCTTGTGGCCAGAAATATATTACATCCGTAGTGATAAGAACTACCATAGAGAATGAATGGTAACATATAAAGGATTTAAGTCTTACTGTTGCCTTGCAAGATCCTTAGGTCTCAGTTTGACTCCGGCTCAGGACGTTCTTTGCCAATCTGCTTTCGTTGGAATAAAAATATTTGGACGGGACTGGACTTTCGAGCCCAAGATATCATGGTTTGTGAAATGCACAGTATGTAAGTTTAATATCCGTCAAACACGAAGGAGCTGGCAGAATGCTATAGGACTTTGGAAAGAGTGAAGAAGCGTATAGACACATTGATTTTTGCTAAATACGCTTTTTTATGCATCAGTTTCATCCTCAATGCAGGGCCTGAAACGTTTGAAGAGTCTTTAAAAGTCAGTTTTATGGCTCAAAGGGTGTGGCTTTTTTTGAAGGTGGGCCTTTTGAGTGTCATTAGGCGCTTTCAAACCTGAGTACTTTTCCCCCCGAACTAGGTCGATAGGGTGGGGAGATTTGGTTTCACACCAAAAAGGATCTGGAACTTGTCCCTAGTTCGAGTGAACCTTTTCACCTCCAGATAGTCCCTGCTAGCGAGGTAGTACTTTCCTGAGGAGGAAATGGTTCGTGGCTGTGTCGGCCACACTAACAATTTCTGATTGGCTGGGCGAATTGCAAACCACGCCCCGTAAAACTCTGAAAAGTTTTGTGAACCCAAAGCAGAAGAAGAAGAAGTGACGTCAGCGGCTTCATTTGCCTAATCCTCCCTCAGGGACTTATTCCGGTGAGAACGCAATCTACTAGGACAGTTCGAGGGACTAAAGAGTTCGGGGGGAACAAGTACCGGGGACCGGCTAAGTATTTGGTGTGAAAGCGGCTATAGTATCTTTCGAAGAACTGGTGAAAAACTCGCTCCGACGTGGAATCGAACGTTGGCCTCCAGTTTGACGGGCGGCAATAGCCCTTTCATCAGTTTCCGTAGTGTAGTGGTTATCACGTTCGCCTCACACGCGAAAGGTCCCCGGTTCGAGACCGGGCGGAAACACATTATGTCTTGATTGACTCCACATATCCAAAAGATAGCTATCAGCAAAATAGATGAGCGAGGGAGGAGTCTTTGAACAATGCCAATATGCCGAGAAAAATGAAATTATTCCTAATTGTCTGCTCCTTTCAGACTACGAAGGTGCTGGCCGAACGCTATGGACTTTGGAGAAAGCAGAAACATTTAAAAAAACATCTAAATTCAAAACATCTGGAGAGGCATGGTCCTGTAACTTGTATTTCTGATGACATTAATTCCACAATGGTGAGTATTTGTAGTGTTTGTCTTCTATGATTCTAGAGTAAAAGTAAGAAATTGACTATACATGTCCCCCTCTGAACTTCAACTGTAAAGATTTGTATACAGTCCACTGCTACACTTTCTAACTTGTCTAATTAGAGCCTAGGTGTTCATTTTCACATGAAAAGCATGTTGAGTAAAAATGGTTTAGTTGAATTCAGAGCCCTGGTTATCATGGCTTGTGAAATGCAGCGCGTGCCAGTTTAATATTGTGAATGTTATTATTGTTGATTTTTGCTAAAAAAACTTCTGTTAAGCATCATTTCAGTTTCCCCTTACCCACAAATGCTCATCAATCACTTTGGGTCACATAACTAAAGAAAGAGCGCCCCCGAAATACAGCTTGTGGCCAGAAATATATTACATCCGTAGTGATAAGAACTACCATAGAGAATGAATGGTAACATGTAAAGGATTTAAGTCTTACTGTTGCCTTGCAAGATCCTTAGGTCTCAGTTTGACTCCGGCTCAGGACGTTCTTTGCCAATCTGCTTTCGTTGGAATAAAAATATTTGGACGGGACTGGACTTTCGAGCCCAAGATATCATGGTTTGTGAAATGCACAGTATGTAAGTTTAATATCCGTCAAACACGAAGGAGCTGGCAGAATGCTATAGGACTTTGGAAAGAGTGAAGAAGCGTATAGACACATTGATTTTTGCTAAATACGCTTTTTTTATGCATCAGTTTCATCCTCAATGCAGGGCCTGAAACGTTTGAAGAGTCTTTAAAAGTCAGTTTTATGGCTCAAAGGGTGTGGCTTTTTTTGAAGGTGGGCCTTTTGAGTGTCATTAGGCGCTTTCAAACCTGAGTACTTTTCCCCCCGAACTAGGTCGATAGGGTGGGGAGATTTGGTTTCACACCAAAAAGGATCTGGAACTTGTCCCTAGTTCGAGTGAACCTTTTCACCTCCAGATAGTCCCTGCTAGCGAGGTAGTACTTTCCTGAGGAGGAAATGGTTCGTGGCTGTGTCGGCCACACTAACAATTTCTGATTGGCTGGGCGAATTGCAAACCACGCCCCGTAAAACTCTGAAAAGTTTTGTGAACCCAAAGCAGAAGAAGAAGAAGTGACGTCAGCGGCTTCATTTGCCTAATCCTCCCTCAGGGACTTATTCCGGTGAGAACGCAATCTACTAGGACAGTTCGAGGGACTAAAGAGTTCGGGGGGAACAAGTACCGGGGACCGGCTAAGTATTTGGTGTGAAAGCGGCTATAGTATCTTTCGAAGAACTGGTGAAAAACTCGCTCCGACGTGGAATCGAACGTTGGCCTCCAGTTTGACGGGCGGCAATAGCCCTTTCATCAGTTTCCGTAGTGTAGTGGTTATCACGTTCGCCTCACACGCGAAAGGTCCCCGGTTCGAGACCGGGCGGAAACACATTATGTCTTGATTGACTCCACATATCCAAAAGATAGCTATCAGCAAAATAGATGAGCGAGGGAGGAGTCTTTGAACAATGCCAATATGCCGAGAAAAATGAAATTATTCCTAATTGTCTGCTCCTTTCAGACTACGAAGGTGCTGGCCGAACGCTATGGACTTTGGAGAAAGCAGAAACATTTAAAAAAACATCTAAATTCAAAACATCTGGAGAGGCATGGTCCTGTAACTTGTATTTCTGATGACATTAATTCCACAATGGTGAGTATTTGTAGTGTTTTTCTTCTATGATTCTAGAGTAAAAGTAAGAAATAGAATATACATGTCCCCCTCTGAACTTCAACTGTAAAGATTTGTATACAGTCCACTGCTACACTTTCTAACTTGTCTAATTAGAGCCTAGGTGTTCATTTTCACATGAAAAGCATGTTGAGTAAAAATGGTTTAGTTGATTTTAGAGCCCTGCTTATCATGGCTTGTGAAATGCAGCGCATGCCAGTTTAATATTGTGAATGTTATTATTGTTGATTTTTGCTAAAAAAACTTCTGTTAAGCATCATTTCAGTTTCCCCTTACCCACAAATGCTCATCAATCACTTTGGGTCACATAACTAAAGAAAGAGCGCCCCCGAAATACAGCTTGTGGCCAGAAATATATTACATCCGTAGTGATAAGAACTACCATAGAGAATGAATGGTAACATATAAAGGATTTAAGTCTTACTGTTGCCTTGCAAGATCCTTAGGTCTCAGTTTGACTCCGGCTCAGGACGTTCTTTGCCAATCTGCTTTCGTTGGAATAAAAATATTTGGACGGGACTGGACTTTCGAGCCCAAGATATCATGGTTTGTGAAATGCACAGTATGTAAGTTTAATATCCGTCAAACACGAAGGAGCTGGCAGAATGCTATAGGACTTTGGAAAGAGTGAAGAAGCGTATAGACACATTGATTTTTGCTAAATACGCTTTTTTATGCATCAGTTTCATCCTCAATGCAGGGCCTGAAACGTTTGAAGAGTCTTTAAAAGTCAGTTTTATGGCTCAAAGGGTGTGGCTTTTTTTGAAGGTGGGCCTTTTGAGTGTCATTAGGCGCTTTCAAACCTGAGTACTTTTCCCCCCGAACTAGGTCGATAGGGTGGGGAGATTTGGTTTCACACCAAAAAGGATCTGGAACTTGTCCCTAGTTCGAGTGAACCTTTTCACCTCCAGATAGTCCCTGCTAGCGAGGTAGTACTTTCCTGAGGAGGAAATGGTTCGTGGCTGTGTCGGCCACACTAACAATTTCTGATTGGCTGGGCGAATTGCAAACCACGCCCCGTAAAACTCTGAAAAGTTTTGTGAACCCAAAGCAGAAGAAGAAGAAGTGACGTCAGCGGCTTCATTTGCCTAATCCTCCCTCAGGGACTTATTCCGGTGAGAACGCAATCTACTAGGACAGTTCGAGGGACTAAAGAGTTCGGGGGGAACAAGTACCGGGGACCGGCTAAGTATTTGGTGTGAAAGCGGCTATAGTATCTTTCGAAGAACTGGTGAAAAACTCGCTCCGACGTGGAATCGAACGTTGGCCTCCAGTTTGACGGGCGGCAATAGCCCTTTCATCAGTTTCCGTAGTGTAGTGGTTATCACGTTCGCCTCACACGCGAAAGGTCCCCGGTTCGAGACCGGGCGGAAACACATTATGTCTTGATTGACTCCACATATCCAAAAGATAGCTATCAGCAAAATAGATGAGCGAGGGAGGAGTCTTTGAACAATGCCAATATGCCGAGAAAAATGAAATTATTCCTAATTGTCTGCTCCTTTCAGACTACGAAGGTGCTGGCCGAACGCTATGGACTTTGGAGAAAGCAGAAACATTTAAAAAAACATCTAAATTCAAAACATCTGGAGAGGCATGGTCCTGTAACTTGTATTTCTGATGACATTAATTCCACAATGGTGAGTATTTGTAGTGTTTGTCTTCTATGATTCTAGAGTAAAAGTAAGAAATTGACTATACATGTCCCCCTCTGAACTTCAACTGTAAAGATTTGTATACAGTCCACTGCTACACTTTCTAACTTGTCTAATTAGAGCCTAGGTGTTCATTTTCACATGAAAAGCATGTTGAGTAAAAATGGTTTAGTTGAATTCAGAGCCCTGGTTATCATGGCTTGTGAAATGCAGCGCGTGCCAGTTTAATATTGTGAATGTTATTATTGTTGATTTTTGCTAAAAAAACTTCTGTTAAGCATCATTTCAGTTTCCCCTTACCCACAAATGCTCATCAATCACTTTGGGTCACATAACTAAAGAAAGAGCGCCCCCGAAATACAGCTTGTGGCCAGAAATATATTACATCCGTAGTGATAAGAACTACCATAGAGAATGAATGGTAACATGTAAAGGATTTAAGTCTTACTGTTGCCTTGCAAGATCCTTAGGTCTCAGTTTGACTCCGGCTCAGGACGTTCTTTGCCAATCTGCTTTCGTTGGAATAAAAATATTTGGACGGGACTGGACTTTCGAGCCCAAGATATCATGGTTTGTGAAATGCACAGTATGTAAGTTTAATATCCGTCAAACACGAAGGAGCTGGCAGAATGCTATAGGACTTTGGAAAGAGTGAAGAAGCGTATAGACACATTGATTTTTGCTAAATACGCTTTTTTTATGCATCAGTTTCATCCTCAATGCAGGGCCTGAAACGTTTGAAGAGTCTTTAAAAGTCAGTTTTATGGCTCAAAGGGTGTGGCTTTTTTTGAAGGTGGGCCTTTTGAGTGTCATTAGGCGCTTTCAAACCTGAGTACTTTTCCCCCCGAACTAGGTCGATAGGGTGGGGAGATTTGGTTTCACACCAAAAAGGATCTGGAACTTGTCCCTAGTTCGAGTGAACCTTTTCACCTCCAGATAGTCCCTGCTAGCGAGGTAGTACTTTCCTGAGGAGGAAATGGTTCGTGGCTGTGTCGGCCACACTAACAATTTCTGATTGGCTGGGCGAATTGCAAACCACGCCCCGTAAAACTCTGAAAAGTTTTGTGAACCCAAAGCAGAAGAAGAAGAAGTGACGTCAGCGGCTTCATTTGCCTAATCCTCCCTCAGGGACTTATTCCGGTGAGAACGCAATCTACTAGGACAGTTCGAGGGACTAAAGAGTTCGGGGGGAACAAGTACCGGGGACCGGCTAAGTATTTGGTGTGAAAGCGGCTATAGTATCTTTCGAAGAACTGGTGAAAAACTCGCTCCGACGTGGAATCGAACGTTGGCCTCCAGTTTGACGGGCGGCAATAGCCCTTTCATCAGTTTCCGTAGTGTAGTGGTTATCACGTTCGCCTCACACGCGAAAGGTCCCCGGTTCGAGACCGGGCGGAAACACATTATGTCTTGATTGACTCCACATATCCAAAAGATAGCTATCAGCAAAATAGATGAGCGAGGGAGGAGTCTTTGAACAATGCCAATATGCCGAGAAAAATGAAATTATTCCTAATTGTCTGCTCCTTTCAGACTACGAAGGTGCTGGCCGAACGCTATGGACTTTGGAGAAAGCAGAAACATTTAAAAAAACATCTAAATTCAAAACATCTGGAGAGGCATGGTCCTGTAACTTGTATTTCTGATGACATTAATTCCACAATGGTGAGTATTTGTAGTGTTTGTCTTCTATGATTCTAGAGTAAAAGTAAGAAATTGACTATACATGTCCCCCTCTGAACTTCAACTGTAAAGATTTGTATACAGTCCACTGCTACACTTTCTAACTTGTCTAATTAGAGCCTAGGTGTTCATTTTCACATGAAAAGCATGTTGAGTAAAAATGGTTTAGTTGATTTCAGAGCCCTGGTTATCATGGCTTGTGAAATGCAGCGCGTGCCAGTTTAATATTGTGAATGTTATTATTGTTGATTTTTGCTAAAAAAACTTCTGTTAAGCATCATTTCAGTTTCCCCTTACCCACAAATGCTCATCAATCACTTTGGGTCACATAACTAAAGAAAGAGCGCCCCCGAAATACAGCTTGTGGCCAGAAATATATTACATCCGTAGTGATAAGAACTACCATAGAGAATGAATGGTAACATGTAAGGGATTTAAGTCTTACTGTTGCCTTGCAAGATCCTTAGGTCTCAGTTTGACTCCGGCTCAGGACGTTCTTTGCCAATCTGCTTTCGTTGGAATAAAAATATTTGGACGGGACTGGACTTTCGAGCCCAAGATATCATGGTTTGTGAAATGCACAGTATGTAAGTTTAATATCCGTCAAACACGAAGGAGCTGGCAGAATGCTATAGGACTTTGGAAAGAGTGAAGAAGCGTATAGACACATTGATTTTTGCTAAATACGCTTTTTTTATGCATCTGTTTCATCCTCAATGCAGGGCCTGAAACGTTTGAAGAGTCTTTAAAAGTCAGTTTTATGGCTCAAAGGGTGTGGCTTTTTTTGAAGGTGGGCCTTTTGAGTGTCATTAGGCGCTTTCAAACCTGAGTACTTTTCCCCCCGAACTAGGTCGATAGGGTGGGGAGATTTGGTTTCACACCAAAAAGGATCTGGAACTTGTCCCTAGTTCGAGTGAACCTTTTCACCTCCAGATAGTCCCTGCTAGCGAGGTAGTACTTTCCTGAGGAGGAAATGGTTCGTGGCTTTGTCGGCCACACTAACAATTTCTGATTGGCTGGGCGAATTGCAAACCACGCCCCGTAAAACTCTGAAAAGTTTTGTGAACCCAAAGCAGAAGAAGAAGAATTGACGTCAGCGGCTTCATTTGCCTAATCCTCCCTCAGGGACTTATTCCGGTGAGAACGCAATCTACTAGGACAGTTCGAGGGACTAAAGAGTTCGGGGGGAACAAGTACCGGGGACCGGCTAAGTATTTGGTGTGAAAGCGGCTATAGTATCCTTCGAAGAACTAGTGAAAAACTCGCTCCGACGGGGAATCGAACGTTGGCCTCCAGTTTGACGGGCGGCAATAGTCCTTTCATCAGTTTCCGTAGTGTAGTGGTTATCACGTTCGCCTCACACGCGAAAGGTCCCCGGTTCGAGACCGGGCGGAAACACATTATGTCTTGATTGACTCCAGATATCCAAAAGAGAGCTATCAGCAAAATAGATGAACGAGGGAGGACTCTTTGAACAATGCCAATATACCGAGAAAAATGAAATGATTCCTAATTGTCTGTTCCTTTCAGACTACGAAGGTGCTGGCCGAACGCTATGGACTTTGGAGAAAGCAGAAACATTTAAAAAAACATCTAAATTCAACACATCTGGAGATGCATGGTCCTGTAACTTGTATTTCTGATGACATTAATTCCACAATGGTGAGTATTTGTAGTGTTTTTCTTGTATGATTCTAGAGTAAAAGTAAGAAATAGAATATACATGTCCCCCTCTGAACTTCAACTGTAAAGATTTGTATACAGTCCACTGCTACACTTTCTAACTTGTCTAATTAGAGCCTAGGTGTTCATTTTCACATGAAAAGCATGTTGAGTAAAAATGGTTTAGTTGATTTTAGAGCCCTGCTTATCATGGCTTGTGAAATGCAGCGCATGCCAGTTTAATATTGTGAATGTTATTATTGTTGATTTTTGCTAAAAAAACTTCTGTTAAGCATCATTTCAGTTTCCCCTTACCCACAAATGCTCATCAATCACTTTGGGTCACATAACTAAAGAAAGAGCGCCCCCGAAATACAGCTTGTGGCCAGAAATATATTACATCCGTAGTGATAAGAACTACCATAGAGAATGAATGGTAACATATAAAGGATTTAAGTCTTACTGTTGCCTTGCAAGATCCTTAGGTCTCAGTTTGACTCCGGCTCAGGACGTTCTTTGCCAATCTGCTTTCGTTGGAATAAAAATATTTGGACGGGACTGGACTTTCGAGCCCAAGATATCATGGTTTGTGAAATGCACAGTATGTAAGTTTAATATCCGTCAAACACGAAGGAGCTGGCTGAATGCTATAGGACTTTGGAAAGAGTGAAGAAGCGTATAGACACATTGATTTTTGCTAAATACGCTTTTTTATGCATCAGTTTCATCCTCAATGCAGGGCCTGAAACGTTTGAAGAGTCTTTAAAAGTCAGTTTTATGGCTCAAAGGGTGTGGCTTTTTTTGAAGGTGGGCCTTTTGAGTGTCATTAGGCGCTTTCAAACCTGAGTACTTTTCCCCCCGAACTAGGTCGATAGGGTGGGGAGATTTGGTTTCACACCAAAAAGGATCTGGAACTTGTCCCTAGTTCGAGTGAACCTTTTCACCTCCAGATAGTCCCTGCTAGCGAGGTAGTACTTTCCTGAGGAGGAAATGGTTCGTGGCTGTGTCGGCCACACTAACAATTTCTGATTGGCTGGGCGAATTGCAAACCACGCCCCGTAAAACTCTGAAAAGTTTTGTGAACCCAAAGCAGAAGAAGAAGAAGTGACGTCAGCGGCTTCATTTGCCTAATCCTCCCTCAGGGACTTATTCCGGTGAGAACGCAATCTACTAGGACAGTTCGAGGGACTAAAGAGTTCGGGGGGAACAAGTACCGGGGACCGGCTAAGTATTTGGTGTGAAAGCGGCTATAGTATCCTTCGAAGAACTAGTGAAAAACTCGCTCCGACGGGGAATCGAACGTTGGCCTCCAGTTTGACGGGCGGCAATAGCCCTTTCATCAGTTTCCGTAGTGTAGTGGTTATCACGTTCGCCTCACACGCGAAAGGTCCCCGGTTCGAGACCGGGCGGAAACACATTATGTCTTGATTGACTCCACATATCCAAAAGAGAGCTATCAGCAAAATAGATGAACGAGGGAGGAGTCTTTGAACAATGCCAATATACCGAGAAAAATGAAATGATTCCTAATTGTCTGTTCCTTTCAGACTACGAAGGTGCTGGCCGAACGCTATGGACTTTGGAGAAAGCAGAAACATTTAAAAAAACATCTAAATTCAACACATCTGGAGATGCATGGTCCTGTAACTTGTATTTCTGATGACATTAATTCCACAATGGTGAGTATTTGTAGTGTTTTTCTTCTATGATTCTAGAGTAAAAGTAAGAAATAGAATATACATGTCCCCCTCTGAACTTCAACTGTAAAGATTTGTATACAGTCCACTGCTACACTTTCTAACTTGTCTAATTAGAGCCTAGGTGTTCATTTTCACATGAAAAGCATGTTGAGTAAAAATGGTTTAGTTGATTTTAGAGCCCTGCTTATCATGGCTTGTGAAATGCAGCGCATGCCAGTTTAATATTGTGAATGTTATTATTGTTGATTTTTGCTAAAAAAACTTCTGTTAAGCATCATTTCAGTTTCCCCTTACCCACAAATGCTCATCAATCACTTTGGGTCACATAACTAAAGAAAGAGCGCCCCCGAAATACAGCTTGTGGCCAGAAATATATTACATCCGTAGTGATAAGAACTACCATAGAGAATGAATGGTAACATATAAAGGATTTAAGTCTTACTGTTGCCTTGCAAGATCCTTAGGTCTCAGTTTGACTCCGGCTCAGGACGTTCTTTGCCAATCTGCTTTCGTTGGAATAAAAATATTTGGACGGGACTGGACTTTCGAGCCCAAGATATCATGGTTTGTGAAATGCACAGTATGTAAGTTTAATATCCGTCAAACACGAAGGAGCTGGCAGAATGCTATAGGACTTTGGAAAGAGTGAAGAAGCGTATAGACACATTGATTTTTGCTAAATACGCTTTTTTATGCATCAGTTTCATCCTCAATGCAGGGCCTGAAACGTTTGAAGAGTCTTTAAAAGTCAGTTTTATGGCTCAAAGGGTGTGGCTTTTTTTGAAGGTGGGCCTTTTGAGTGTCATTAGGCGCTTTCAAACCTGAGTACTTTTCCCCCCGAACTAGGTCGATAGGGTGGGGAGATTTGGTTTCACACCAAAAAGGATCTGGAACTTGTCCCTAGTTCGAGTGAACCTTTTCACCTCCAGATAGTCCCTGCTAGCGAGGTAGTACTTTCCTGAGGAGGAAATGGTTCGTGGCTGTGTCGGCCACACTAACAATTTCTGATTGGCTGGGCGAATTGCAAACCACGCCCCGTAAAACTCTGAAAAGTTTTGTGAACCCAAAGCAGAAGAAGAAGAAGTGACGTCAGCGGCTTCATTTGCCTAATCCTCCCTCAGGGACTTATTCCGGTGAGAACGCAATCTACTAGGACAGTTCGAGGGACTAAAGAGTTCGGGGGGAACAAGTACCGGGGACCGGCTAAGTATTTGGTGTGAAAGCGGCTATAGTATCTTTCGAAGAACTGGTGAAAAACTCGCTCCGACGTGGAATCGAACGTTGGCCTCCAGTTTGACGGGCGGCAATAGCCCTTTCATCAGTTTCCGTAGTGTAGTGGTTATCACGTTCGCCTCACACGCGAAAGGTCCCCGGTTCGAGACCGGGCGGAAACACATTATGTCTTGATTGACTCCACATATCCAAAAGATAGCTATCAGCAAAATAGATGAGCGAGGGAGGAGTCTTTGAACAATGCCAATATGCCGAGAAAAATGAAATTATTCCTAATTGTCTGCTCCTTTCAGACTACGAAGGTGCTGGCCGAACGCTATGGACTTTGGAGAAAGCAGAAACATTTAAAAAAACATCTAAATTCAAAACATCTGGAGAGGCATGGTCCTGTAACTTGTATTTCTGATGACATTAATTCCACAATGGTGAGTATTTGTAGTGTTTTTCTTCTATGATTCTAGAGTAAAAGTAAGAAATAGAATATACATGTCCCCCTCTGAACTTCAACTGTAAAGATTTGTATACAGTCCACTGCTACACTTTCTAACTTGTCTAATTAGAGCCTAGGTGTTCATTTTCACATGAAAAGCATGTTGAGTAAAAATGGTTTAGTTGATTTTAGAGCCCTGCTTATCATGGCTTGTGAAATGCAGCGCATGCCAGTTTAATATTGTGAATGTTATTATTGTTGATTTTTGCTAAAAAAACTTCTGTTAAGCATCATTTCAGTTTCCCCTTACCCACAAATGCTCATCAATCACTTTGGGTCACATAACTAAAGAAAGAGCGCCCCCGAAATACAGCTTGTGGCCAGAAATATATTACATCCGTAGTGATAAGAACTACCATAGAGAATGAATGGTAACATATAAAGGATTTAAGTCTTACTGTTGCCTTGCAAGATCCTTAGGTCTCAGTTTGACTCCGGCTCAGGACGTTCTTTGCCAATCTGCTTTCGTTGGAATAAAAATATTTGGACGGGACTGGACTTTCGAGCCCAAGATATCATGGTTTGTGAAATGCACAGTATGTAAGTTTAATATCCGTCAAACACGAAGGAGCTGGCAGAATGCTATAGGACTTTGGAAAGAGTGAAGAAGCGTATAGACACATTGATTTTTGCTAAATACGCTTTTTTATGCATCAGTTTCATCCTCAATGCAGGGCCTGAAACGTTTGAAGAGTCTTTAAAAGTCAGTTTTATGGCTCAAAGGGTGTGGCTTTTTTTGAAGGTGGGCCTTTTGAGTGTCATTAGGCGCTTTCAAACCTGAGTACTTTTCCCCCCGAACTAGGTCGATAGGGTGGGGAGATTTGGTTTCACACCAAAAAGGATCTGGAACTTGTCCCTAGTTCGAGTGAACCTTTTCACCTCCAGATAGTCCCTGCTAGCGAGGTAGTACTTTCCTGAGGAGGAAATGGTTCGTGGCTGTGTCGGCCACACTAACAATTTCTGATTGGCTGGGCGAATTGCAAACCACGCCCCGTAAAACTCTGAAAAGTTTTGTGAACCCAAAGCAGAAGAAGAAGAAGTGACGTCAGCGGCTTCATTTGCCTAATCCTCCCTCAGGGACTTATTCCGGTGAGAACGCAATCTACTAGGACAGTTCGAGGGACTAAAGAGTTCGGGGGGAACAAGTACCGGGGACCGGCTAAGTATTTGGTGTGAAAGCGGCTATAGTATCTTTCGAAGAACTGGTGAAAAACTCGCTCCGACGTGGAATCGAACGTTGGCCTCCAGTTTGACGGGCGGCAATAGCCCTTTCATCAGTTTCCGTAGTGTAGTGGTTATCACGTTCGCCTCACACGCGAAAGGTCCCCGGTTCGAGACCGGGCGGAAACACATTATGTCTTGATTGACTCCACATATCCAAAAGATAGCTATCAGCAAAATAGATGAGCGAGGGAGGAGTCTTTGAACAATGCCAATATGCCGAGAAAAATGAAATTATTCCTAATTGTCTGCTCCTTTCAGACTACGAAGGTGCTGGCCGAACGCTATGGACTTTGGAGAAAGCAGAAACATTTAAAAAAACATCTAAATTCAAAACATCTGGAGAGGCATGGTCCTGTAACTTGTATTTCTGATGACATTAATTCCACAATGGTGAGTATTTGTAGTGTTTGTCTTCTATGATTCTAGAGTAAAAGTAAGAAATTGACTATACATGTCCCCCTCTGAACTTCAACTGTAAAGATTTGTATACAGTCCACTGCTACACTTTCTAACTTGTCTAATTAGAGCCTAGGTGTTCATTTTCACATGAAAAGCATGTTGAGTAAAAATGGTTTAGTTGAATTCAGAGCCCTGGTTATCATGGCTTGTGAAATGCAGCGCGTGCCAGTTTAATATTGTGAATGTTATTATTGTTGATTTTTGCTAAAAAAACTTCTGTTAAGCATCATTTCAGTTTCCCCTTACCCACAAATGCTCATCAATCACTTTGGGTCACATAACTAAAGAAAGAGCGCCCCCGAAATACAGCTTGTGGCCAGAAATATATTACATCCGTAGTGATAAGAACTACCATAGAGAATGAATGCTAACATGTAAAGGATTTAAGTCTTACTGTTGCCTTGCAAGATCCTTAGGTCTCAGTTTGACTCCGGCTCAGGACGTTCTTTGCCAATCTGCTTTCGTTGGAATAAAAATATTTGGACGGGACTGGACTTTCGAGCCCAAGATATCATGGTTTGTGAAATGCACAGTATGTAAGTTTAATATCCGTCAAACACGAAGGAGCTGGCAGAATGCTATAGGACTTTGGAAAGAGTGAAGAAGCGTATAGACACATTGATTTTTGCTAAATACGCTTTTTTTATGCATCAGTTTCATCCTCAATGCAGGGCCTGAAACGTTTGAAGAGTCTTTAAAAGTCAGTTTTATGGCTCAAAGGGTGTGGCTTTTTTTGAAGGTGGGCCTTTTGAGTGTCATTAGGCGCTTTCAAACCTGAGTACTTTTCCCCCCGAACTAGGTCGATAGGGTGGGGAGATTTGGTTTCACACCAAAAAGGATCTGGAACTTGTCCCTAGTTCGAGTGAACCTTTTCACCTCCAGATAGTCCCTGCTAGCGAGGTAGTACTTTCCTGAGGAGGAAATGGTTCGTGGCTGTGTCGGCCACACTAACAATTTCTGATTGGCTGGGCGAATTGCAAACCACGCCCCGTAAAACTCTGAAAAGTTTTGTGAACCCAAAGCAGAAGAAGAAGAAGTGACGTCAGCGGCTTCATTTGCCTAATCCTCCCTCAGGGACTTATTCCGGTGAGAACGCAATCTACTAGGACAGTTCGAGGGACTAAAGAGTTCGGGGGGAACAAGTACCGGGGACCGGCTAAGTATTTGGTGTGAAAGCGGCTATAGTATCCTTCGAAGAACTAGTGAAAAACTCGCTCCGACGGGGAATCGAACGTTGGCCTCCAGTTTGACGGGCGGCAATAGTCCTTTCATCAGTTTCCGTAGTGTAGTGGTTATCACGTTCGCCTCACACGCGAAAGGTCCCCGGTTCGAGACCGGGCGGAAACACATTATGTCTTGATTGACTCCAGATATCCAAAAGAGAGCTATCAGCAAAATAGATGAACGAGGGAGGACTCTTTGAACAATGCCAATATACCGAGAAAAATGAAATGATTCCTAATTGTCTGTTCCTTTCAGACTACGAAGGTGCTGGCCGAACGCTATGGACTTTGGAGAAAGCAGAAACATTTAAAAAAACATCTAAATTCAACACATCTGGAGATGCATGGTCCTGTAACTTGTATTTCTGATGACATTAATTCCACAATGGTGAGTATTTGTAGTGTTTTTCTTGTATGATTCTAGAGTAAAAGTAAGAAATAGAATATACATGTCCCCCTCTGAACTTCAACTGTAAAGATTTGTATACAGTCCACTGCTACACTTTCTAACTTGTCTAATTAGAGCCTAGGTGTTCATTTTCACATGAAAAGCATGTTGAGTAAAAATGGTTTAGTTGATTTTAGATTCCTGCTTATCATGGCTTGTGAAATGCAGCGCATGCCAGTTTAATATTGTGAATGTTATTATTGTTGATTTTTGCTAAAAAAACTTCTGTTAAGCATCATTTCAGTTTCCCCTTACCCACAAATGCTCATCAATCACTTTGGGTCACATAACTAAAGAAAGAGCGCCCCCGAAATACAGCTTGTGGCCAGAAATATATTACATCCGTAGTGATAAGAACTACCATAGAGAATGAATGGTAACATGTAAAGGATTTAAGTCTTACTGTTGCCTTGCAAGATCCTTAGGTCTCAGTTTGACTCCGGCTCAGGACGTTCTTTGCCAATCTGCTTTCGTTGGAATAAAAATATTTGGACGGGACTGGACTTTCGAGCCCAAGATATCATGGTTTGTGAAATGCACAGTATGTAAGTTTAATATCCGTCAAACACGAAGGAGCTGGCAGAATGCTATAGGACTTTGGAAAGAGTGAAGAAGCGTATAGACACATTGATTTTTGCTAAATACGCTTTTTTTATGCATCAGTTTCATCCTCAATGCAGGGCCTGAAACGTTTGAAGAGTCTTTAAAAGTCAGTTTTATGGCTCAAAGGGTGTGGCTTTTTTTGAAGGTGGGCCTTTTGAGTGTCATTAGGCGCTTTCAAACCTGAGTACTTTTCCCCCCGAACTAGGTCGATAGGGTGGGGAGATTTGGTTTCACACCAAAAAGGATCTGGAACTTGTCCCTAGTTCGAGTGAACCTTTTCACCTCCAGATAGTCCCTGCTAGCGAGGTAGTACTTTCCTGAGGAGGAAATGGTTCGTGGCTGTGTCGGCCACACTAACAATTTCTGATTGGCTGGGCGAATTGCAAACCACGCCCCGTAAAACTCTGAAAAGTTTTGTGAACCCAAAGCAGAAGAAGAAGAAGTGACGTCAGCGGCTTCATTTGCCTAATCCTCCCTCAGGGACTTATTCCGGTGAGAACGCAATCTACTAGGACAGTTCGAGGGACTAAAGAGTTCGGGGGGAACAAGTACCGGGGACCGGCTAAGTATTTGGTGTGAAAGCGGCTATAGTATCTTTCGAAGAACTGGTGAAAAACTCGCTCCGACGTGGAATCGAACGTTGGCCTCCAGTTTGACGGGCGGCAATAGCCCTTTCATCAGTTTCCGTAGTGTAGTGGTTATCACGTTCGCCTCACACGCGAAAGGTCCCCGGTTCGAGACCGGGCGGAAACACATTATGTCTTGATTGACTCCACATATCCAAAAGATAGCTATCAGCAAAATAGATGAGCGAGGGAGGAGTCTTTGAACAATGCCAATATGCCGAGAAAAATGAAATTATTCCTAATTGTCTGCTCCTTTCAGACTACGAAGGTGCTGGCCGAACGCTATGGACTTTGGAGAAAGCAGAAACATTTAAAAAAACATCTAAATTCAAAACATCTGGAGAGGCATGGTCCTGTAACTTGTATTTCTGATGACATTAATTCCACAATGGTGAGTATTTGTAGTGTTTGTCTTCTATGATTCTAGAGTAAAAGTAAGAAATTGACTATACATGTCCCCCTCTGAACTTCAACTGTAAAGATTTGTATACAGTCCACTGCTACACTTTCTAACTTGTCTAATTAGAGCCTAGGTGTTCATTTTCACATGAAAAGCATGTTGAGTAAAAATGGTTTAGTTGATTTCAGAGCCCTGGTTATCATGGCTTGTGAAATGCAGCGCGTGCCAGTTTAATATTGTGAATGTTATTATTGTTGATTTTTGCTAAAAAAACTTCTGTTAAGCATCATTTCAGTTTCCCCTTACCCACAAATGCTCATCAATCACTTTGGGTCACATAACTAAAGAAAGAGCGCCCCCGAAATACAGCTTGTGGCCAGAAATATATTACATCCGTAGTGATAAGAACTACCATAGAGAATGAATGGTAACATGTAAGGGATTTAAGTCTTACTGTTGCCTTGCAAGATCCTTAGGTCTCAGTTTGACTCCGGCTCAGGACGTTCTTTGCCAATCTGCTTTCGTTGGAATAAAAATATTTGGACGGGACTGGACTTTCGAGCCCAAGATATCATGGTTTGTGAAATGCACAGTATGTAAGTTTAATATCCGTCAAACACGAAGGAGCTGGCAGAATGCTATAGGACTTTGGAAAGAGTGAAGAAGCGTATAGACACATTGATTTTTGCTAAATACGCTTTTTTTATGCATCAGTTTCATCCTCAATGCAGGGCCTGAAACGTTTGAAGAGTCTTTAAAAGTCAGTTTTATGGCTCAAAGGGTGTGGCTTTTTTTGAAGGTGGGCCTTTTGAGTGTCATTAGGCGCTTTCAAACCTGAGTACTTTTCCCCCCGAACTAGGTCGATAGGGTGGGGAGATTTGGTTTCACACCAAAAAGGATCTGGAACTTGTCCCTAGTTCGAGTGAACCTTTTCACCTCCAGATAGTCCCTGCTAGCGATGTAGTACTTTCCTGAGGAGGAAATGGTTCGTGGCTTTGTCGGCCACACTAACAATTTCTGATTGGCTGGGCGAATTGCAAACCACGCCCCGTAAAACTCTGAAAAGTTTTGTGAACCCAAAGCAGAAGAAGAAGAATTGACGTCAGCGGCTTCATTTGCCTAATCCTCCCTCAGGGACTTATTCCGGTGAGAACGCAATCTACTAGGACAGTTCGAGGGACTAAAGAGTTCGGGGGGAACAAGTACCGGGGACCGGCTAAGTATTTGGTGTGAAAGCGGCTATAGTATCCTTCGAAGAACTAGTGAAAAACTCGCTCCGACGGGGAATCGAACGTTGGCCTCCAGTTTGACGGGCGGCAATAGCCCTTTCATCAGTTTCCGTAGTGTAGTGGTTATCACGTTCGCCTCACACGCGAAAGGTCCCCGGTTCGAGACCGGGCGGAAACACATTATGTCTTGATTGACTCCACATATCCAAAAGATAGCTATCAGCAAAATAGATGAGCGAGGGAGGAGTCTTTGAACAATGCCAATATGCCGAGAAAAATGAAATTATTCCTAATTGTCTGCTCCTTTCAGACTA
Source organism: Notothenia rossii (assembly GCF_949606895.1). Taxonomy (NCBI): domain Eukaryota; kingdom Metazoa; phylum Chordata; class Actinopteri; order Perciformes; family Nototheniidae; genus Notothenia; species Notothenia rossii. The sequence goes on from NC_136907.1 coordinate 6,192,225, forward strand.
CGAAGGTGCTGGCCGAACGCTATGGACTTTGGAGAAAGCAGAAACATTTAAAAAAACATCTAAATTCAAAACATCTGGAGAGGCATGGTCCTGTAACTTGTATTTCTGATGACATTAATTCCACAATGGTGAGTATTTGTAGTGTTTGTCTTCTATGATTCTAGAGTAAAAGTAAGAAATTGACTATACATGTCCCCCTCTGAACTTCAACTGTAAAGATTTGTATACAGTCCACTGCTACACTTTCTAACTTGTCTAATTAGAGCCTAGGTGTTCATTTTCACATGAAAAGCATGTTGAGTAAAAATGGTTTATTTGATTTTAGAGCCCTGGTTATCATGGCTTGTGAAATGCAGCGCGTGCCAGTTTAATATTGTGAATGTTATTATTGTTGATTTTTGCTAAAAAAACTTCTGTTAAGCATCATTTCAGTTTCCCCTTACCCACAAATGCTCATCAATCACTTTGGGTCACATAACTAAAGAAAGAGCGCCCCCGAAATACAGCTTGTGGCCAGAAATATATTACATCCGTAGTGATAAGAACTACCATAGAGAATGAATGGTAACATGTAAGGGATTTAAGTCTTACTGTTGCCTTGCAAGATCCTTAGGTCTCAGTTTGACTCCGGCTCAGGACGTTCTTTGCCAATCTGCTTTCGTTGGAATAAAAATATTTGGACGGGACTGGACTTTCGAGCCAAAGATATCATGGTTTGTGAAATGCACAGTATGTAAGTTTAATATCCGTCAAACACGAAGGAGCTGGCAGAATGCTATAGGACTTTGGAAAGAGTGAAGAAGCGTATAGACACATTGATTTTTGCTAAATACGCTTTTTTTATGCATCTGTTTCATCCTCAATGCAGGGCCTGAAACGTTTGAAGAGTCTTTAAAAGTCAGTTTTATGGCTCAAAGGGTGTGGCTTTTTTTGAAGGTGGGCCTTTTGAGTGTCATTAGGCGCTTTCAAACCTGAGTACTTTTCCCCCCGAACTAGGTCGATAGGGTGGGGAGATTTGGTTTCACACCAAAAAGGATCTGGAACTTGTCCCTAGTTCGAGTGAACCTTTTCACCTCCAGATAGTCCCTGCTAGCGAGGTAGTACTTTCCTGAGGAGGAAATGGTTCGTGGCTTTGTCGGCCACACTAACAATTTCTGATTGGCTGGGCGAATTGCAAACCACGCCCCGTAAAACTCTGAAAAGTTTTGTGAACCCAAAGCAGAAGAAGAAGAATTGACGTCAGCGGCTTCATTTGCCTAATCCTCCCTCAGGGACTTATTCCGGTGAGAACGCAATCTACTAGGACAGTTCGAGGGACTAAAGAGTTCGGGGGGAACAAGTACCGGGGACCGGCTAAGTATTTGGTGTGAAAGCGGCTATAGTATCCTTCGAAGAACTAGTGAAAAACTCGCTCCGACGGGGAATCGAACGTTGGCCTCCAGTTTGACAGGCGGCAATAGCCCTTTCATCAGTTTCCGTAGTGTAGTGGTTATCACGTTCGCCTCACACGCGAAAGGTCCCCGGTTCGAGACCGGGCGGAAACACATTATGTCTTGATTGACTCCAGATATCCAAAAGAGAGCTATCAGCAAAATAGATGAACGAGGGAGGACTCTTTGAACAATGCCAATATACCGAGAAAAATGAAATGATTCCTAATTGTCTGTTCCTTTCAGACTACGAAGGTGCTGGCCGAACGCTATGGACTTTGGAGAAAGCAGAAACATTAAAAAAAACATCTAAATTCAACACATCTGGAGATGCATGGTCCTGTAACTTGTATTTCTGATGACATTAATTCCACAATGGTGAGTATTTGTAGTGTTTGTCTTCTATGATTCTAGAGTAAAAGTAAGAAATTGACTATACATGTCCCCCTCTGAACTTCAACTGTAAAGATTTGTATACAGTCCACTGCTACACTTTCTAACTTGTCTAATTAGAGCCTGGGTGTTCATTTTCACATGAAAAGCATGTTGAGTAAAAATGGTTTAGTTGATTTTAGAGCCCTGGTTATCATGGCTTGTGAAATGCAGCGCATGCCAGTTTAATATTGTGAATGTTATTATTGTTGATTTTTGCTAAAAAAACTTCTGTTAAGCATCATTTCAGTTTCCCTTTACCCACAAATGCTCATCAATTACTTTGGGTCACATAACTAAAGAAAGAGCGCCCCCGAAATACAGCTTGTGGCCAGAAATATATTACATCCGTAGTGATAAGAACTACCATAGAGAATGAATGGTAACATGTAAGGGATTTAAGTCTTACTGTTGCCTTGCAAGATCCTTAGGTCTCAGTTTGACTCCGGCTCAGGACGTTCTTTGACAATCTGCTTTCGTTGGAATAAAAATATTTGGACGGGACTGGACTTTCGAGCCCAAGATATCATGGTTTGTGAAATGCACAGTATGTAAGTTTAATATCCGTCAAACACGAAGGAGCTGGCAGAATGCTATAGGACTTTGGAAAGAGTGAAAAAGCGTATAGACACATTGATTTTTGCTAAATACACTTTTTTTATGCATCAGTTTCATCCTCAATGCAGGGCCTGAAACGTTTGAAGAGTCTTTAAAAGTCAGTTTTATGGCTCAAAGGGTGTGCCTTTTTTTGAAGGTGGGCCTTTTGAGTGTCATTAGGCGCTTTCAAACCTGAGTACTTATCCCCCCGAACTAGGTCGATAGGGTGGGGAGATTTGGTTTCACACCAAAAAGGATCTGGAACTTGTCCCTAGTTCGAATGAACCTTTTCACCTCCAGATAGTCCCTGCTAGCGAGGTAGTACTTTCCTGAGGAGGAAATGGTTCGTGGCTGTGTCGGCCACACTAACAATTTCTGATTGGCTGGGCGAATTGCAAACCACGCCCCGTAAAACTCTGAAAAGTTTTGTGAACCCAAAGCAGAAGAAGAAGAAGTGACGTCAGCGGCTTCATTTGCCTAATCCTCCCTCAGGGACTTATTCCGGTGAGAACGCAATCTACTAGGACAGTTCGAGGGACTAAAGAGTTCGGGGGGAACAAGTACCGGGGACCGGCTAAGTACTTGGTGTGAAAGCGGCTATAGTATCTTTCGAAGAACTGGTGAAAAACTCGCTCCGACGGGGAATCGAACGTTGGCCTCCAGTTTGACGGGCGGCAATAGCCCTTTCATCAGTTTCCGTAGTGTAGTGGTTATCACGTTCGCCTCACACGCGAAAGGTCCCCGGTTCGAGACCGGGCGGAAACACATTATGTCTTGATTGACTCCACATATCCAAAAGATAGCTATCAGCAAAATAGATGAGCGAGGGAGGAGTCTTTGAACAATGCCAATATGCCGAGAAAAATGAAATTATTCCTAATTGTCTGCTCCTTTCAGACTACGAAGGTGCTGGCCGAACGCTATGGACTTTGGAGAAAGCAGAAACATTAAAAAAAACATCTAAATTCAACACATCTGGAGATGCATGGTCCTGTAACTTGTATTTCTGATGACATTAATTCCACAATGGTGAGTATTTGTAGTGTTTGTCTTCTATGATTCTAGAGTAAAAGTCAGAAATTGACTATACATGTCCCCCTCTGAACTTCAACTGTAAAGATTTGTATACAGTCCACTGCTACACTTTCTAACTTGTCTAATTAGAGCCTAGGTGTTCATTTTCACATGAAAAGCATGTTGAGTAAAAATGGTTTATTTGATTTTAGAGCCCTGGTTATCATGGCTTGTGAAATGCAGCGCGTGCCAGTTTAATATTGTGAATGTTATTATTGTTGATCTTTGCTAAAAAAACTTCTGTTAAGCATCATTTCAGTTTCCCCTTACCCACAAATGCTCATCAATCACTTTGGGTCACATAACTAAAGAAAGAGCGCTCCCGAAATACAGCTTGTGGCCAGAAATATATTACATCCGTAGTGATAAGAACTACCATAGAGAATGAATGGTAACATGTAAGGGATTTAAGTCTTACTGTTGCCTTGCAAGATCCTTAGGTCTCAGTTTGACTCCGGCTCAGGACGTTCTTTGCCAATCTGCTTTCGTTGGAATAAAAATATTTGGACGGGACTGGACTTTCGAGCCCAAGATATCATGGTTTGTGAAATGCACAGTATGTAAGTTTAATATCCGTCAAACACGAAGGAGCTGGCAGAATGCTATAGGACTTTGGAAAGAGTGAAGAAGCGTATAGACACATTGATTTTGGCTAAATACGCTTTTTTTATGCATCAGTTTCATCCTCAATGCAGGGCCTGAAACGTTTGAAGAGTCTTTAAAAGTCAGTTTTATGGCTCAAAGGGTGTGCCTTTTTTTGAAGGTGGGCCTTTTGAGTTTCATTAGGCGCTTTCAAACCTGAGTACTTTTCCCCCCGAACTAGGTCGATAGGGTGGGGAGATTTGGTTTCACACCAAAAAGGATCTGGAACTTGTCCCTAGTTCGAATGAACCTTTTCACCTCCAGATAGTCCCTGCGACCGAGGTAGTACTTTCCTGAGGAGGAAATGGTTCGTGGCTGTGTCGGCCACACTAACAATTTCTGATTGGCTCGGCGAATTGCAAACCACGCCCCGTAAAACTCTGAAAAGTTTTGTGAACCCAAAGCAGAAGAAGAAGAAGTGACGTCAGCGGCTTAATTTGCCTAATCCTCCCTCAGGGACTTATTCCGGTGAGAACGCAATCTACTAGGACAGTTCGAGGGACTAAAGAGTTTCTGGGGAACAAGTACCGGGGACCGGCTAAGTACTTGGTGTGAAAGCGGCTATAGTATCTTTCGAAGAACTGGTGAAAAACTCGCTCCGACGGGGAATCGAACGTTGGCCTCCAGTTTGACGGGCGGCAAAAGCACTTTCATCAGTTTCCGTAGTGTAGTGGTTATCACGTTCGCCTCACACGCGAAAGGTCCCCGGTTCGAGACCGGGCGGAAACATGTTATGTCTTGATTGACTCCACATATCCAAAAGATAGCTATCGGCAAAATAGATGAAGGAGGGAGGACTGTTTGAACTATGCCGAAGAAAAATGAAATTATTCCTAATTGTCTGCTCCTTTCAGACTACGAAGGTGCTGGCTGAACGCTATGGACTTTGGAGAAAGCGTAAACATTTAAAAAAACATCTGGAGATGCATGGTCCTGTAACTTGTATTTCTGATGACATTAATTCCACAATGGTGAGTATTTGTAGTGTTTTTCTTGTATGATTCTAGAGTAAAAGTAAGAAATAGACTATACATGCCTCCCTCTGAACTTCAACTGTAAAGATTTGTATACAGTCCACTGCTACACTTTCTAACTTGTCTAATTAGAGCCTAGGTGTTAATTTTCACATGAAAAGCATGTTGAGTAAAAATGGTTTAGTTGATTTTAGAGCCCTGGTTATCATGGCTTGTGAAATGCAGCGCATGCCAGTTTAATATTGTGAATGTTATTATTGTTGATTTTTGCTAAAAAAACTTCTGTTAAGCATCATTTCAGTTTCCCCTTACCCGCAAATGCTCATCAATCACTTTGGGTCCCATAACGAAAGAAAGAGCGCCCCCGAAATACAGCTTGTGGCCAGAAATATATTACATCCGTAGTGATAAGAACTACCATAGAGAATGAATGGTAACATGTAAGGGACTTAAGTCTTACTGTTGCCTTGCAAGATCCTTAGGTCTCAGTTTGACTCCGGCTCAGGACGTTCTTTGCCAATCTGCTTTCGTTAGAATAAAAATATTTGGATGGAGTGGACTTTCGAGCCCAAGATATCATGGTTTGTGAAATGCACAGTATGTAAGTTTAATATCCGTCAAACACGAAGGAGCTGGCTGAATGCTATAGGACTTTGTAAAGAGTGAAGAAGCGTATAGACACATTGATTTTTGCTAAATACACTTTTTTTAAGCATCAGTTTCATCCTCAATGCAGGGCCTGAAACGTTTGAAGAGTCTTTAAAAGTCAGTTTTATGGCTCAAAGGGTGTGCCTTTTTTTGAAGGTGGGCCTTTTGAGTGTCATTAGGCGCTTTCAAACCTGAGTACTTTTCCCCCCGAACTAGGTCGATAGGGTGGGGAGATTTGGTTTCACACCAAAAAGGATCTGGAACTTGTCCCTAGTTCGAGTGAACCTTTTCACCTCCAGATAGTCCCTGCTAGCGAGGTAGTACTTTCCTGAGGAGGAAATGGTTCGTGGCTGTGTCGGCCACACTAACAATTTCTGATTGGCTGGGCGAATTGCAAACCACGCCCTGTAAAACTCTGAAAAGTTTTGTGAACCCAAAGCAGAAGAAGAAGAAGTGACGTCAGCGGCTTCATTTGCCTAATCCTCACTCAGGGACTTATTCCGGTGAGAATGCAATCTACTAGGGCAGTTCGAGGGACTAAAGAGTTCAGGGGGAACAAGTACCGGGGACCGGCTAAGTACTTGGTGTGAAAGCGGCTATAGTATCTTTCGAAGAACTGGTGAAAAACTCGCTCCGACGGGGAATCGAACGTTGGCCTCCAGTTTGACGGGCGGCAATAGCCCTTTCATCAGTTTCCGTAGTGTAGTGGTTATCACGTTCGCCTAACATGCGAAAGGTCCCCGGTTCGAGACCGGGCGGAAACACATTATGTCTTGATTGACTCCACATATCCAAAAGATAGCTATCAGCAAAATAGATGAGCGAGGGAGGAGTCTTTGAACAATGCCAATATGCCGAGAAAAATGAAATTATTCCTAATTGTCTGCTCCTTTCAGACTACGAAGGTGCTGGCCGAACGCTATGGACTTTGGAGAAAGCAGAAACATAAAAAAAAACATCTAAATTCAACACATCTGGAGAGGCATGGTCCTGTAACTTGTATTTCTGATGACATTAATTCCACAATGGTGAGTATTTGTAGTGTTTTTCTTGTATGATTCTAGAGTAAAAGTAAGAAATAGACTATACATGCCTCCCTCTGAACTTCAACTGTAAAGATTTGTATACAGTCCACTGCTACACTTTCTAACTTGTCTAATTAGAGCCTAGGTGTTCATTTTCACATGAAAAGCATGTTGAGTAAAAATGGTTTAGTTGATTTCAGAGCCCTGGTTATCATGGCTTGTGAAATGCAGCGCATGCCAGTTTAATATTGTGAATGTTATTATTGTTGATTTTTGCTAAAAAAACTTCTGTTAAGCATCATTTCAGTTTCCCCTTACCCGCAAATGCTCATCAATCACTTTGGGTCCCATAACTAAAGAAAGAGCGCCCCCGAAATACAGCTTGTGGCCAGAAATATATTACATCCGTAGTGATAAGAACTACCATAGAGAATGAATGGTAACATGTAAGGGACTTAAGTCTTACTGTTGCCTTGCAAGATCCTTAGGTCTCAGTTTGACTCCGGCTCAGGACGTTCTTTGCCAATCTGCTTTCGTTAGAATAAAAATATTTGGATGGAGTGGACTTTCGAGCCCAAGATATCATGGTTTGTGAAATGCACAGTATGTAAGTTTAATATCCGTCAAACACGAAGGAGCTGGCTGAATGCTATAGGACTTTGTAAAGAGTGAAGAAGCGTATAGACACATTGATTTTTGCTAAATACACTTTTTTTAAGCATCAGTTTCATCCTCAATGCAGGGCCTGAAACGTTTGAAGAGTCTTTAAAAGTCAGTTTTATGGCTCAAAGGGTGTGCCTTTTTTTGAAGGTGGGCCTTTTGAGTGTCATTAGGCGCTTTCAAACCTGAGTACTTTTCCCCCCAAACTAGGTCGATAGGGTGGGGAGATTTGGTTTCACACCAAAAAGGATCTGGAACTTGTCCCTAGTTCGAGTGAACCTTTTCACCTCCAGATAGTCCCTGCTAGCGAGGTAGTACTTTCCTGAGGAGGAAATGGTTCGTGGCTGTGTCGGCCACACTAACAATTTCTGATTGGCTGGGCGAATTGCAAACCACGCCCTGTAAAACTCTGAAAAGTTTTGTGAACCCAAAGCAGAAGAAGAAGAAGTGACGTCAGCGGCTTCATTTGCCTAATCCTCACTCAGGGACTTATTCCGGTGAGAATGCAATCTACTAGGGCAGTTCGAGGGACTAAAGAGTTCAGGGGGAACAAGTACCGGGGACCGGCTAAGTACTTGGTGTGAAAGCGGCTATAGTATCTTTCGAAGAACTGGTGAAAAACTCGCTCCGACGGGGAATCGAACGTTGGCCTCCAGATTGACGGGCGGCAATAGCCCTTTCATCAGTTTCCGTAGTGTAGTGGTTATCACGTTCGCCTAACATGCGAAAGGTCCCCGGTTCGAGACCGGGCGGAAACACATTATGTCTTGATTGACTCCACATATCCAAAAGATAGCTATCAGCAAAATAGATGAGCGAGGGAGGAGTCTTTGAACAATGCCAATATGCCGAGAAAAATGAAATTATTCCTAATTGTCTGCTCCTTTCAGACTACGAAGGTGCTGGCCGAACGCTATGGACTTTGGAGAAAGCAGAAACATAAAAAAAAACATCTAAATTCAACACATCTGGAGAGGCATGGTCCTGTAACTTGTATTTCTGATGACATTAATTCCACAATGGTGAGTATTTGTAGTGTTTTTCTTGTATGATTCTAGAGTAAAAGTAAGAAATAGACTATACATGCCTCCCTCTGAACTTCAACTGTAAAGATTTGTATACAGTCCACTGCTACACTTTCTAACTTGTCTAATTAGAGCCTAGGTGTTCATTTTCACATGAAAAGCATGTTGAGTAAAAATGGTTTAGTTGATTTCAGAGCCCTGGTTATCATGGCTTGTGAAATGCAGCGCATGCCAGTTTAATATTGTGAATGTTATTATTGTTGATTTTTGCTAAAAAAACTTCTGTTAAGCATCATTTCAGTTTCCCCTTACCCGCAAATGCTCATCAATCACTTTGGGTCCCATAACTAAAGAAAGAGCGCCCCCGAAATACAGCTTGTGGCCAGAAATATATTACATCCGTAGTGATAAGAACTACCATAGAGAATGAATGGTAACATGTAAGGGACTTAAGTCTTACTGTTGCCTTGCAAGATCCTTAGGTCTCAGTTTGACTCCGGCTCAGGACGTTCTTTGCCAATCTGCTTTCGTTAGAATAAAAATATTTGGATGGAGTGGACTTTCGAGCCCAAGATATCATGGTTTGTGAAATGCACAGTATGTAAGTTTAATGTCCGTCAAACACGAAGGAGCTGGCTGAATGCTATAGGACTTTGGAAAGAGTGAAGAAGCGTATAGACACATTGATTTTTGCTAAATACACTTTTTTTAAGCATCAGTTTCATCCTCAATGCAGGGCCTGAAACGTTTGAAGAGTCTTTAAAAGTCAGTTTTATGGCTCAAAGGGTGTGCCTTTTTTTGAAGGTGGACCTTTTGAGTGTCATTAGGCGCTTTCAAACCTGAGTACTTTTCCCTCCGAACTAGGTCGATAGGGTGGGGAGATTTGGTTTCACACCAAAAAGGATCTGGAACTTGTCCCTAGTTCGCGTGAACCTTTTCACCTCCAGATAGTCCCTGCTAGCGAGGTAGTACTTTCCTGAGGAGGAAATGGTTCGTGGCTGTGTCGGCCACACTAACAATTTCTGATTGGCTGGGCGAATTGCAAACCACGCCCTGTAAAACTCTGAAAAGTTTTGTGAACCCAAAGCAGAAGAAGAAGAAGTGACGTCAGCGGCTTCATTTGCCTAATCCTCACTCAGGGACTTATTCCGGTGAGAATGCAATCTACTAGAGCAGTTCGAGGGACTAAAGAGTTCAGGGGGAACAAGTACCGGGGACCGGCTAAGTACTTGGTGTGAAAGCGGCTATAGTATCTTTCGAAGAACTGGTGAAAAACTTGCTCCGACGGGGAATCGAACGTTGGCCTCCAGTTTGACGGGCGGCAATAGACCTTTCATCAGTTTCCGTAGTGTAGTGGTTATCACGTTCGCCTAACACGCGAAAGGTCCCCGGTTCGAGACCGGGCGGAAACACATTATGTCTTGATTGACTCCACATATCCAAAAGATAGCTATCAGCAAAATAGATGAGCGAGGGAGGAGTCTTTGAACAATGCCAATATGCCGAGAAAAATGAAATTATTCCTAATTGTCTGCTCCTTTCAGACTACGAAGGTGCTGGCCGAACGCTATGGACTTTGGAGAAAGCAGAAACATAAAAAAAAACATCTAAATTCAACACATCTGGAGAGGCATGGTCCTGTAACTTGTATTTCTGATGACATTAATTCCACAATGGTGAGTATTTGTAGTGTTTTTCTTGTATGATTCTAGAGTAAAAGTAAGAAATAGACTATACATGCCTCCCTCTGAACTTCAACTGTAAAGATTTGTATACAGTCCACTGCTACACTTTCTAACTTGTCTAATTAGAGCCTAGGTGTTAATTTTCACATGAAAAGCATGTTGAGTAAAAATGGTTTAGTTGATTTTAGAGCCCTGGTTATCATGGCTTGTGAAATGCAGCGCATGCCAGTTTAATATTGTGAATGTTATTATTGTTGATTTTTGCTAAAAAAACTTCTGTTAAGCATCATTTCAGTTTCCCCTTACCCGCAAATGCTCATCAATCACTTTGGGTCCCATAACTAAAGAAAGAGCGCCCCCGAAATACAGCTTGTGGCCAGAAATATATTACATCCGTAGTGATAAGAACTACCATAGAGAATGAATGGTAACATGTAAGGGACTTAAGTCTTACTGTTGCCTTGCAAGATCCTTAGGTCTCAGTTTGACTCCGGCTCAGGACGTTCTTTGCCAATCTGCTTTCGTTAGAATAAAAATATTTGGATGGAGTGGACTTTCGAGCCCAAGATATCATGGTTTGTGAAATGCACAGTATTTAAGTTTAATATCCGTCAAACACGAAGGAGCTGGCTGAATGCTATAGGACTTTGTAAAGAGTGAAGAAGCGTATAGACACATTGATTTTTGCTAAATACACTTTTTTTAAGCATCAGTTTCATCCTCAATGCAGGGCCTGAAACGTTTGAAGAGTCTTTAAAAGTCAGTTTTATGGCTCAAAGGGTGTGCCTTTTTTTGAAGGTGGGCCTTTTGAGTGTCATTAGGCGCTTTCAAACCTGAGTACTTTTCCCCCCGAACTAGGTCGATAGGGTGGGGAGATTTGGTTTCACACCAAAAAGGATCTGGAACTTGTCCCTAGTTCGAGTGAACCTTTTCACCTCCAGATAGTCCCTGCTAGCGAGGTAGTACTTTCCTGAGGAGGAAATGGTTCGTGGCTGTGTCGGCCACACTAACAATTTCTGATTGGCTGGGCGAATTGCAAACCACGCCCCTTAAAACTCTGAAAAGTTTTGTGAACCCAAAGCAGAAGAAGAAGAAGTGACGTCAGCGGCTTCATTTGCCTAATCCTCCCTCAGGGACTTATTCCGGTGAGAACGCAATCTACTAGGACAGTTCGAGGGGCTAAAGAGTTCGGGGGGAACAAGTACCGGGGACCGGCTAAGTACTTGGTGTGAAAGCGGCTATAGTATCTTTCGAAGAACTGGTGAAAAACTCGCTCCGACGGGGAATCGAACGTTGGCCTCCAGTTTGACGGGCGGCAATAGACCTTTCATCAGTTTCCGTAGTGTAGTGGTTATCACGTTCGCCTAACACGCGAAAGGTCCCCGGTTCGAGACCGGGCGGAAACACATTATGTCTTGATTGACTCCACATATCCAAAAGATAGCTATCAGCAAAATAGATGAGCGAGGGAGGAGTCTTTGAACAATGCCAATATGCCGAGAAAAATGAAATTATTCCTAATTGTCTGCTCCTTTCAGACTACGAAGGTGCTGGCCGAACGCTATGGACTTTGGAGAAAGCAGAAACATAAAAAAAAACATCTAAATTCAACACATCTGGAGAGGCATGGTCCTGTAACTTGTATTTCTGATGACATTAATTCCACAATGGTGAGTATTTGTAGTGTTTTTCTTGTATGATTCTAGAGTAAAAGTAAGAAATAGACTATACATGCCTCCCTCTGAACTTCAACTGTAAAGATTTGTATACAGTCCACTGCTACACTTTCTAACTTGTCTAATTAGAGCCTAGGTGTTAATTTTCACATGAAAAGCATGTTGAGTAAAAATGGTTTAGTTGATTTTAGAGCCCTGGTTATCATGGCTTGTGAAATGCAGCGCATGCCAGTTTAATATTGTGAATGTTATTATTGTTGATTTTTGCTAAAAAAACTTCTGTTAAGCATCATTTCAGTTTCCCCTTACCCGCAAATGCTCATCAATCACTTTGGGTCCCATAACTAAAGAAAGAGCGCCCCCGAAATACAGCTTGTGGCCAGAAATATATTACATCCGTAGTGATAAGAACTACCATAGAGAATGAATGGTAACATGTAAGGGACTTAAGTCTTACTGTTGCCTTGCAAGATCCTTAGGTCTCAGTTTGACTCCGGCTCAGGACGTTCTTTGCCAATCTGCTTTCGTTAGAATAAAAATATTTGGATGGAGTGGACTTTCGAGCCCAAGATATCATGGTTTGTGAAATGCACAGTATGTAAGTTTAATATCCGTCAAACACGAAGGAGCTGGCTGAATGCTATAGGACTTTGTAAAGAGTGAAGAAGCGTATAGACACATTGATTTTTGCTAAATACACTTTTTTTAAGCATCAGTTTCATCCTCAATGCAGGGCCTGAAACGTTTGAAGAGTCTTTAAAAGTCAGTTTTATGGCTCAAAGGGTGTGCCTTTTTTTGAAGGTGGGCCTTTTGAGTGTCATTAGGCGCTTTCAAACCTGAGTACTTTTCCCCCCGAACTAGGTCGATAGGGTGGGGAGATTTGGTTTCACACCAAAAAGGATCTGGAACTTGTCCCTAGTTCGAGTGAACCTTTTCACCTCCAGATAGTCCCTGCTAGCGAGGTAGTACTTTCCTGAGGAGGAAATGGTTCGTGGCTGTGTCGGCCACACTAACAATTTCTGATTGGCTGGGCGAATTGCAAACCACGCCCCTTAAAACTCTGAAAAGTTTTGTGAACCCAAAGCAGAAGAAGAAGAAGTGACGTCAGCGGCTTCATTTGCCTAATCCTCCCTCAGGGACTTATTCCGGTGAGAACGCAATCTACTAGGACAGTTCGAGGGGCTAAAGAGTTCGGGGGGAACAAGTACCGGGGACCGGCTAAGTACTTGGTGTGAAAGCGGCTATAGTATCTTTCGAAGAACTGGTGAAAAACTCGCTCCGACGGGGAATCGAACGTTGGCCTCCAGTTTGACGGGCGGCAAAAGCCCTTTCATCAGTTTCCGTAGTGTAGTCGTTATCACGTTCGCCTCACACGCGAAAGGTCCCCGGTTCGAGACCGGGCGGAAACACATTATGTCTTGATTGACTCCATATATCCAAAAGATATCTATCCGCAAAATAGATGAGCGAGGGAGGACTCTTTGAACAATGCCAATATGCCGAGAAAAATGAAATGATTCCTAATTGTCTTCTCCTTTCAGACTACGAAGGTGCTGGCCGAACGCTTTGGACTTTGGAGAAAGCAGAAACATTTAAAAAAAAACATCTAAATTCAAAACATCTGGAGAGGCATGGTCCTGTAACTTGTATTTCTGATGACATTAATTCCACAATGGTGAGTATTTGTAGTGTTTTTCTTCTATGATTCTAGAGTAAAAGTAAGAAATAGACTATACGTGCCTCCCTCTGAACTTCAACTGTAAAGATTTGTATACAGTCCACTGCTACACTTTCTAACTTGTCTAATTAGAGCCTAGGTGTTAATTTTCACATGAAAAGCATGTTGAGTAAAAATGGTTTAGTTGATTTCAGAGCCCTGGTTATCATGGCTTGTGAAATGCAGCGCATGCCAGTTTAATATTGTGAATGTTATTATTGTTGATTTTTGCTAAAAAAACTTCTGTTAAGCATCATTTCAGTTTCCCCTTACCCGCAAATGCTCATCAATCACTTTGGGTCCCATAACTAAAGAAAGAGCGCCCCCGAAATACAGCTTGTGGCCAGAAATATATTACATCCGTAGTGATAAGAACTACCATAGAGAATGAATGGTAACATGTAAGGGACTTAAGTCTTACTGTTGCCTTACAAGATCCTTAGGTCTCAGTTTGACTCCGGCTCGGGACGTTCTTTGCCAATCTGCTTTCATTAGAATAAAAATATTTGGATGGAGTGGACTTTCGAGCCCAAGATATCATGGTTTGTGAAATGCACAGTATGTAAGTTTAATATCCGTCAAACACGAAGGAGCTGGCTGAATGCTATAGGACTTTGTAAAGAGTGAAGAAGCGTATAGACACATTGATTTTTTCTAAATACACTTTTTTTAAGCATCAGTTTCATCCTCAATGCAGGGCCTGAAACGTTTGAAGAGTCTTTAAAAGTCAGTTTTATGGCTCAAAGGGTGTGCCTTTTTTTGAAGGTGGGCCTTTTGAGTGTCATTAGGCGCTTTCAAACCTGAGTACTTTTCCCCCCAAACTAGGTCGATAGGGTGGGGAGATTTGGTTTCACACCAAAAAGGATCTGGAACTTGTCCCTAGTTCGAGTGAACCTTTTCACCTCCAGATAGTCCCTGCTAGCGAGGTAGTACTTTCCTGAGGAGGAAATGGTTCGTGGCTGTGTCGGCCACACTAACAATTTCTGATTGGCTGGGCGAATTGCAAACCACGCCCTGTAAAACTCTGAAAAGTTTTGTGAACCCAAAGCAGAAGAAGAAGAAGTGACGTCAGCCGCTTCATTTGCCTAATCCTCACTCAGGGACTTATTCCGGTGAGAATGCAATCTACGAGGGCAGTTCGAGGGACTAAAGAGTTCAGGGGGAACAAGTACCGGGGACCGGCTAAGTACTTGGTGTGAAAGCGGCTATAGTATCTTTCGAAGAACTGGTGAAAAACTCGCTCCGACGGGGAATCGAACGTTGGCGTCCAGTTTGACTGGCGGCAATAGCCCTTTCATCAGTTTCCGTAGTGTAGTGGTTATCACGTTCGCCTAACACGCGAAAGATCCCCGGTTCGAGACCGGGCGGAAACACATTATGTCTTGATTGACTCCACATATCCAAAAGATAGCTATCAGCAAAATAGATGAGCGAGGGAGGAGTCTTTGAACAATGCCAATATGCCGAGAAAAATGAAATTATTCCTAATTGTCTGCTCCTTTCAGACTACGAAGGTGCTGGCCGAACGCTATGGACTTTGGAGAAAGCAGAAACATAAAAAAAAACATCTAAATTCAACACATCTGGAGAGGCATGGTCCTGTAACTTGTATTTCTGATGACATTAATTCCACAATGGTGAGTATTTGTAGTGTTTTTCTTGTATGATTCTAGAGTAAAAGTAAGAAATAGACTATACATGCCTCCCTCTGAACTTCAACTGTAAAGATTTGTATACAGTCCACTGCTACACTTTCTAACTTGTCTAATTAGAGCCTAGGTGTTAATTTTCACATGAAAAGCATGTTGAGTAAAAATGGTTTAGTTGATTTTAGAGCCCTGGTTATCATGGCTTGTGAAATGCAGCGCATGCCAGTTTAATATTGTGAATGTTATTATTGTTGATTTTTGCTAAAAAAACTTCTGTTAAGCATCATTTCAGTTTCCCCTTACCCGCAAATGCTCATCAATCACTTTGGGTCCCATAACTAAAGAAAGAGCGCCCCCGAAATACAGCTTGTGGCCAGAAATATATTACATCCGTAGTGATAAGAACTACCATAGAGAATGAATGGTAACATGTAAGGGACTTAAGTCTTACTGTTGCCTTGCAAGATCCTTAGGTCTCAGTTTGACTCCGGCTCAGGACGTTCTTTGCCAATCTGCTTTCGTTAGAATAAAAATATTTGGATGGAGTGGACTTTCGAGCCCAAGATATCATGGTTTGTGAAATGCACAGTATGTAAGTTTAATATCCGTCAAACACGAAGGAGCTGGCTGAATGCTATAGGACTTTGTAAAGAGTGAAGAAGCGTATAGACACATTGATTTTTGCTAAATACACTTTTTTTAAGCATCAGTTTCATCCTCAATGCAGGGCCTGAAACGTTTGAAGAGTCTTTAAAAGTCAGTTTTATGGCTCAAAGGGTGTGCCTTTTTTTGAAGGTGGGCCTTTTGAGTGTCATTAGGCGCTTTCAAACCTGAGTACTTTTCCCCCCGAACTAGGTCGATAGGGTGGGGAGATTTGGTTTCACACCAAAAAGGATCTGGAACTTGTCCCTAGTTCGAGTGAACCTTTTCACCTCCAGATAGTCCCTGCTAGCGAGGTAGTACTTTCCTGAGGAGGAAATGGTTCGTGGCTGTGTCGGCCACACTAACAATTTCTGATTGGCTGGGCGAATTGCAAACCACGCCCTGTAAAACTCTGAAAAGTTTTGTGAACCCAAAGCAGAAGAAGAAGAAGTGACGTCAGCGGCTTCATTTGCCTAATCCTCACTCAGGGACTTATTCCGGTGAGAATGCAATCTACTAGAGCAGTTCGAGGGACTAAAGAGTTCAGGGGGAACAAGTACCGGGGACCGGCTAAGTACTTGGTGTGAAAGCGGCTATAGTATCTTTCGAAGAACTGGTGAAAAACTCGCTCCGACGGGGAATCGAACGTTGGCCTCCAGTTTGACGGGCGGCAATAGACCTTTCATCAGTTTCCGTAGTGTAGTGGTTATCACGTTCGCCTAACACGCGAAAGGTCCCCGGTTCGAGACCGGGCGGAAACACATTATGTCTTGATTGACTCCACATATCCAAAAGATAGCTATCAGCAAAATAGATGAGCGAGGGAGGAGTCTTTGAACAATGCCAATATGCCGAGAAAAATGAAATTATTCCTAATTGTCTGCTCCTTTCAGACTACGAAGGTGCTGGCCGAACGCTATGGACTTTGGAGAAAGCAGAAACATAAAAAAAAACATCTAAATTCAACACATCTGGAGAGGCATGGTCCTGTAACTTGTATTTCTGATGACATTAATTCCACAATGGTGAGTATTTGTAGTGTTTTTCTTGTATGATTCTAGAGTAAAAGTAAGAAATAGACTATACATGCCTCCCTCTGAACTTCAACTGTAAAGATTTGTATACAGTCCACTGCTACACTTTCTAACTTGTCTAATTAGAGCCTAGGTGTTAATTTTCACATGAAAAGCATGTTGAGTAAAAATGGTTTAGTTGATTTTAGAGCCCTGGTTATCATGGCTTGTGAAATGCAGCGCATGCCAGTTTAATATTGTGAATGTTATTATTGTTGATTTTTGCTAAAAAAACTTCTGTTAAGCATCATTTCAGTTTCCCCTTACCCGCAAATGCTCATCAATCACTTTGGGTCCCATAACTAAAGAAAGAGCGCCCCCGAAATACAGCTTGTGGCCAGAAATATATTACATCCGTAGTGATAAGAACTACCATAGAGAATGAATGGTAACATGTAAGGGACTTAAGTCTTACTGTTGCCTTGCAAGATCCTTAGGTCTCAGTTTGACTCCGGCTCAGGACGTTCTTTGCCAATCTGCTTTCGTTAGAATAAAAATATTTGGATGGAGTGGACTTTCGAGCCCAAGATATCATGGTTTGTGAAATGCACAGTATGTAAGTTTAATATCCGTCAAACACGAAGGAGCTGGCTGAATGCTATAGGACTTTGTAAAGAGTGAAGAAGCGTATAGACACATTGATTTTTGCTAAATACACTTTTTTAAAGCATCAGTTTCATCCTCAATGCAGGGCCTGAAACGTTTGAAGAGTCTTTAAAAGTCAGTTTTATGGCTCAAAGGGTGTGCCTTTTTTTGAAGGTGGGCCTTTTGAGTGTCATTAGGCGCTTTCAAACCTGAGTACTTTTCCCCCCAAACTAGGTCGATAGGGTGGGGAGATTTGGTTTCACACCAAAAAGGATCTGGAACTTGTCCCTAGTTCGAGTGAACCTTTTCACCTCCAGATAGTCCCTGCTAGCGAGGTAGTACTTTCCTGAGGAGGAAATGGTTCGTGGCTGTGTCGGCCACACTAACAATTTCTGATTGGCTGGGCGAATTGCAAACCACGCCCTGTAAAACTCTGAAAAGTTTTGTGAACCCAAAGCAGAAGAAGAAGAAGTGACGTCAGCGGCTTCATTTGCCTAATCCTCACTCAGGGACTTATTCCGGTGAGAATGCAATCTACTAGGGCAGTTCGAGGGACTAAAGAGTTCAGGGGGAACAAGTACCGGGGACCGGCTAAGTACTTGGTGTGAAAGCGGCTATAGTATCTTTCGAAGAACTGGTGAAAAACTCGCTCCGACGGGGAATCGAACGTTGGCCTCCAGTTTGACGGGCGGCAATAGCCCTTTCATCAGTTTCCGTAGTGTAGTGGTTATCACGTTCGCCTAACACGCGAAAGGTCCCCGGTTCGAGACCGGGCGGAAACACATTATGTCTTGATTGACTCCACATATCCAAAAGATAGCTATCAGCAAAATAGATGAGCGAGGGAGGAGTCTTTGAACAATGCCAATATGCCGAGAAAAATGAAATTATTCCTAATTGTCTGCTCCTTTCAGACTACGAAGGTGCTGGCCGAACGCTATGGACTTTGGAGAAAGCAGAAACATAAAAAAAAACATCTGGAGAGGCATGGTCCTGTAACTTGTATTTCTGATGACATTAATTCCACAATGGTGAGTATTTGTAGTGTTTTTCTTGTATGATTCTAGAGTAAAAGTAAGAAATAGACTATACATGCCTCCCTCTGAACTTCAACTGTAAAGATTTGTATACAGTCCACTGCTACACTTTCTAACTTGTCTAATTAGAGCCTAGGTGTTCATTTTCACATGAAAAGCATGTTGAGTAAAAATGGTTTAGTTGATTTCAGAGCCCTGGTTATCATGGCTTGTGAAATGCAGCGCATGCCAGTTTAATATTGTGAATGTTATTATTGTTGATTTTTGCTAAAAAAACTTCTGTTAAGCATCATTTCAGTTTCACCTTACCCGCAAATGCTCATCAATCACTTTGGGTCCCATAACTAAAGAAAGAGCGCCCCCGAAATACAGCTTGTGGCCAGAAATATATTACATCCGTAGTGATAAGAACTACCATAGAGAATGAATGGTAACATGTAAGGGACTTAAGTCTTACTGTTGCCTTGCAAGATCCTTAGGTCTCAGTTTGACTCCGGCTCAGGACGTTCTTTGCCAATCTGCTTTCGTTAGAATAAAAATATTTGGATGGAGTGGACTTTCGAGCCCAAGATATCATGGTTTGTGAAATGCACAGTATGTAAGTTTAATGTCCGTCAAACACGAAGGAGCTGGCTGAATGCTATAGGACTTTGGAAAGAGTGAAGAAGCGTATAGACACATTGATTTTTGCTAAATACACTTTTTTTAAGCATCAGTTTCATCCTCAATGCAGGGCCTGAAACGTTTGAAGAGTCTTTAAAAGTCAGTTTTATGGCTCAAAGGGTGTGCCTTTTTTTGAAGGTGGGCCTTTTGAGTGTCATTAGGCGCTTTCAAACCTGAGTACTTTTCCCTCCGAACTAGGTCGATAGGGTGGGGAGATTTGGTTTCACACCAAAAAGGATCTGGAACTTGTCCCTAGTTCGCGTGAACCTTTTCACCTCCAGATAGTCTCTGCTAGCGAGGTAGTACTTTCCTGAGGAGGAAATGGTTCGTGGGTGTGTCGGCCACACTAAAAATTTCTGATTGGCTGGGCGAATTGCAAACCACGCCCCTTAAAACTCTGAAAAGTTTTGTGAACCCAAAGCAGAAGAAGAAGAAGTGACGTCAGCGGCTTCATTTGCCTAATCCTCCCTCAGGGACTTATTCCGGTGAGAACGCAATCTACTAGGACAGTTCGAGGGGCTAAAGAGTTCGGGGGAACAAGTACCGGGGACCGGCTAAGTACTTGGTGTGAAAGCGGCTATAGTATGTTTCGAAGAACTGGTGAAAAACTCGCTCCGACGTGGAATCGAACGTTGGCCTCCAGTTTGACGGGCGGCGATAGCCCTTTCATCAGTTTCCGTAGTGTAGTGGTTATCACGTTCGCCTAACACGCGAAAGGTCCCCGGTTCGAGACCGGGCGGAAACACGTTATGTCTTGATTGACTCCACATATCCAAAAGATATCTATCAGCAAAATAGATCAACGAGGGAGGACTGTTTGAACAATGCAAATATGCCGAGAAAAATGAAATTATTCCTAATTGTCTGCTCCTTTCAGACTACGAAGGTGCTGGTCGAACGCTATGGACTTTGGAGAAAGCGGAAACATTTAAAAAAAAATCTAAATTCAACACATCTGGAGAGGCATGGTCCTGTAACTTGTATTTCTGATGACATTAATTCCACAATGGTGAGTATTTGTAGTGTTTTTCTTGTATGATTCTAGAGTAAAAGTAAGAAATAGACTATACATGCCTCCCTCTGAACTTCAACTGTAAAGATTTGTATACAGTCCACTGCTACACTTTCTAACTTGTCTAATTAGAGCCTAGGTGTTAATTTTCACATGAAAAGCATGTTGAGTAAAAATGGTTTAGTTGATTTTAGAGCCCTGGTTATCATGGCTTGTGAAATGCAGCGCATGCCAGTTTAATATTGTGAATGTTATTATTGTTGATTTTTGCTAAAAAGACTTCTGTTAAGCATCATTTCAGTTTCCCCTTACCCACAAATGCTCATAAATCACTTTGGGTCACATAACTAAAGAAAGAGCGCCCCCGAAATACAGCTTGTGGCCAGAAATATATTACATCCGTAGTGATAAGAACTACCATAGAGAATGAATGGTAACATGTAAGGGACTTAAGTCTTACTGTTGCCTTGCAAGATCCTTAGGTCTCAGTTTGACTCCGGCTCGGGACGTTCTTTGCCAACCTGCTTTCGTTTGAATAAAAATATTTGGACGGGACTGGACTTTCGAGCCCAAGATATCATGGTTTGTGAAATGCACAGCATGTAAGTTTAATATCCGTCAAACACGAAGGAGCTGGCTGAATGCTATAGGACTTTGGAAAGAGTGAAGAAGCGTATAGACACATTGATTTTTGCTAAATACACTTTTTTAAAGCATCAGTTTCATCCTCAATGCAGGGCCTGAAAAGTTTGAAGAGTCTTTAAAAGTCAGTTTTATGGCTCAAAGGGTGTGCCTTTTTTTGAAGGTGGGCCTTTTGAGTGTCATTAGGCGCTTTCAAACCTGAGTACTTTTCCCCCCGAACTAGGTCGATAGGGTGGGGAGATTTGGTTTCACACCAAAAAGGATCTGGAACTTGTCCCTAGTTCGCGTGAACCTTTTTACCTCCAGATAGTCCCTGCTAGCGACGTAGTACTTTCCTGAGGAGGAAATGGTTCGTGGGTGTGTCGGCCACACTAACAATTTTTGATTGGCTGGGCGAATTGCAAACCACACCCCGTAAAACTCTGAAAAGTTTTGTGAACCCAAAGCAGAAGAAGAAGACGTGACGTCAGCGGCTTCATTTGCCTAATCCTCCCTCAGGGACTTATTCCGGTGAGAACGCAATCTACTAGGACAGTTCGAGGGGCTAAAGAGTTCGGGGGGAACAAGTACCGGGGACAGGCTAAGTACTTGGTGTGAAAGCGGCTATAGTATGTTTCGAAGAACTGGTGAAAAACTCGCTCCGACGTGGAATCGAACGTTGGCCTCCAGTTTGACGGGCGGCAATAGCCCTTTGATCAGTTTCCGTAGTGTAGTGGTTATCACGTTCGCCTAACACGCGAAAGGTCCCCGGTTCGAGACCGGGCGGAAACTCATTATGTCTTGATTGACTCCACATATCCAAAAGATATCTATCAGCAAAATAGATGAGTGAGGGACGACTCTTTGAACAATGCAAATATGCCGAGAAAAATGAAATTATTCCTAATTGTCTGTTCCTTTCAGACTACGAAGGTGCTGGCCGAACGCTATGGACTTTGGAGAAAGCGGAAACATTTTAAAAAAAAACTTAATTCAACACATCTGGAGAGGCATGGTCCTGTAACTTGTATTTCTGATGACATTAATTCCACAATGGTGAGTATTTGTAGTGTTTTTCTTGTATGATTCTAGAGTAAAAGTAAGAAATAGACTATACATGCCTCCCTCTGAACTTCAACTGTAAAGATTTGTATACAGTCCACTGCTACACTTTCTAACTTGTCTAATTAGAGCCTAGGTGTTAATTTTCACATGAAAAGCATGTTGAGTAAAAATGGTTTAGTTGATTTTAGAGCCCTGGTTATCATGGCTTGTGAAATGCAGCGCATGCCAGTTTAATATTGTGAATGTTATTATTGTTGATTTTTGCTAAAAAAACTTCTGTTAAGCATCATTTCAGTTTCCCCTTACCCACAAATGCTCATCAATCACTTTAGGTCACATAACTAAAGAAAGAGCGCCCCCGAAATACAGCTTGTGGCCAGAAATATATTACATCCGTAGTGATAAGAACTACCATAGAGAATGAATGGTAACATGTAACGGACTCCAGATAGTCCCTGCTAGCGAGGTAGTACTTTCCTGAGGAGGAAATGGTTCGTGGGTGTGTCGGCCACACTAACAATTTCTGATTGGCTGGGCGAATTGCAAACCACGCCCCGTAAAACTCTGAAAAGTTTTGTGAACCCAAAGCAGTAGAAGAAGACGTGACGTCAGCGGCTTCATTTGCCTAATCCTCCCTCAGGGACTTGTTCCGGTGAGAACGCAATCTACTAGGGCAGTTCGAGGGGCTAAAGAGTTCGGGGGGAACAAGTACCGGGGACCGGCTAAGTACTTGGTGTGAAAGCGGCTATAGTATCTTTCGAAGAACTGGTGAAAAACTTGCTCCGACGGGGAATCGAACGTTGGCCTCCAGTTTGACGGGCGGCAATAGCCCTTTCATCAGTTTCCGTAGTGTAGTGGTTATCACGTTCGCCTAACACGCGAAAGGTCCCCGGTTCGAGACCGGGCGGAAACACGTTATGTCTTGATTGCAGCATCACCCAGCTCAGGATCATCCAGTTCTCATTCATGATGGCATAGGAAGACATGGTGCCGGACGACAGCACAACCTTCCTAGCCACTCTGCGAGTGTGATCTGACCTCAGGGCCTGTCCATAGGTCCCCTGAAGCAGCAGAGTAAGGAGCTCCTCCTGCCGCTGATACTCACGGACCAGGCACTCCACCAGTTAAAGAAGAGACAGAAACTCCACACCAGCCATCAGCATCTGAGTATCCACCAAATGGAGCCGGAGTGTCTTCCTGTCTGAGGAACCCAGTGATGGTCCTTTGGCCGTAGACTCCTGCCTCAAAATCCCTGACATTCTGCACACACAGCAGGTATTTCAGGTGAGCTCTCTCATATTTCAGATTGAGCGCCTCCGTCAGCTACTTGGACATGTCCTCTGGTGATCTGCCGCTGCGCCTCATCTCATCCAGGACAGATTTGCAGACAGCCTTTTTGTGCATTTTGAGCATTTGTCCTCACATGCTCATGTTTTTGAGCGGCAGACTTGTCCTGAAGGGAAGGATTTTTTTTTTATTCTCATACCCTCCTGTGAAGGGTCCTGTCTCAGGTGGCCAGATGGACCCTTCCTGAAAGACACTCTCATCTTTCCTGGGAAGAATATGATTTTCTTCATTATCTCCTCCACACAGCAAAACACAATGCAACATATATATTAAGACGTGCAAAACTCATCATACTGTTATATTAGCAGAATTATTCATTTCATTCATTCACGTTAACCAGGATTTGTATAGGTAACACATGTTATATTACATGATCAGACAGGCAGACAAACAAACAAACAGAGGGGCAGGTGAGCAGGAAGATGTATTATGTATTGCCCTGTCAATGTGAGTGACTCACTTTATTTCATGTTTACATTCATTGGGATTTGAAATAGGTAATAACTTTTCTATTAGATGAACTCAACAGACAGACAGAAAAGCAGATGGGTAACATCTTTAGCCATAAAATAATAACAAAAGTATAATAGAAGATAGCAAAAAAAAAGTTTTAAGACTGAATACTGTAGTATTTACCCAATTAAAATGTACTGTAGTAAGTAGAACTGCAGCAATGAAAAGAGTCAAATAATGCAGTATTTTGGATCAGTGTTAACAAGATAAACCTGTAAAACACATTTGACAGCTCTTTTGCCATGTGCCATGAGTAATAAATCAGCTGCTGTGAACGCTGACATTTACTGTAAATACATGACGTTAGTGTAACGTTAGCTAACACAAGTTACAGCACATTAGCGCTAACAACAGACAGAGTTAAAGACAAACTAACAACTATTGCAAAAACAGTGTAACAATATGATAAGTGATAATTCAGTCATAGAAAAATAAGCCCGATGTTTGATAAGTTTGACGTGATGTTAGAAGTCGAATTGTGTCGCTAATGTCGTCTCTCTATCTGTAAGATGCTGCTGCTGTTGCTCCGCCTGTCAATCTCTGTCACTGGAAACTGGGGTTGCGTTGGGATAGTTTAAAAATCAGCTCCTAAATTCTAACCCTATTTCCTATTCCTTGACCTCTGAGTGAAACGTTACGGGGTTAAGGGATAGTGGATAGGAGAATTCAAAAGGACTTACTAGAAGAGACTGCGGTACTTAGAGAATCCGAATGCACTTTCACTATCCGACGTGTTTATGATGCGCCAGCGGACGTCATTGTGTGCGTCTGCTCCTGTGGGAAACTATGGAAACTACAGTTTTCTTAGCGGACAACATGGATGTATAATAAGAACGAGGGACTCATCTAGAGACTGCATCGTGCTCTGATGCTGTTGCTTTATGCTTTATGAACAACAGATAAACATCTTCTTCATGACCAAAGTTGGCATTGAAATAAAAAAGTGAAATTGGTGCTCATCACCCTCTCCCTCCGGTCCACATTAATACAAATGATCCCAATACGTATGATTGTATGAACTATGAAAATATCTTAAAATCAATACAAATGTATTTATTATAAACGTTAGTCTTTAAAACCTATCACTGTGTATATCACTATTCAAACATCTTTTAAAAGTTGACAAACCCCACACAGCTCAGTGAAATGTTGACTTTATTTGATCATTTCAGTAAAAACTAACGTTCATATTTCTCTTTTTGATTATAATACTGATGAACGTTCAAAACAAAGCACTTTGGCAACTTACCACATACGTTTTAAAATGCTTAATAAGCACCGTAACTTTCATGATATAATTTCTCCGTCATAATCGTTGTGTCCGTGAACGGCCGACTGTTGTGTGGGGTCAAATGCTGCGGCTGCAAGGCATTGTGGGGCAGCATTTTCTCCTCTCCTTTCGGTTAGGGAGGTCCAGTGGTTCCTAAGCTAAAGGAGGTTATAAAGGAAGTTTGAAACCTCCTTTCCTATCATTCTAGAGAATTCGTACGGCACTTATCATGGCTGCCACTGAGGGACTTCCGGGTCATTTCACTCCGTTAGGAAGGTTCCTAAGCTAAATGGACTATTCGACTGCAGCCGGGGTCTCCTTACTTCTACCAAAAGGGTGCAACAGCGCACCCAATTTCTCGCTTGTGGCCAGAAATATATTGCAGCTACAGTGTAAGAACTACCATAGAGAATGAATGGTAAAAGTTAAGAGAGATAGTCCCCGGTTCGAGACGGGCGGAAACACATTATGTCTTGTTTGCTTCAACATATATATAAAATAAATTAAATAGATAGAAATGGCGTCATTGATTGAAATGCCAAAATGTCGAGTAAAGTGAAATTATGTTATAATAATTTACAAGAATATAATTTGGTGTTCATGTCAATTATGAGACAGATCGTTATCTGTCCCTTGATTGTCTGTTTAACGGAAATTACTGATGCGTCCTCCTCGAACTCAGCATTAAGGGGGCGTCAACATGTACGTGAGTTGGCGGCGTGTTACTTATGAAGCACCTCGTGGGGAGTTTTTATCAGAGACACTTCATGACCGCATCACTTCTCCATCTTTGAAACCACCGGGTTGACCGGTTTTTGCTTCGGTCCTCGGTATGTATTGTGTAACAGATGTAAATATGCAGTGGGGTTTATTTAATTTAATTTTGTATAATCACACAAATTCTGTGTTTTATATTATTTTATTTTGTGTTCTTCATTCTATTGAATGTTAAATACCTGGCAAGGTCGGAGATCAGTGGGCGAACCTCCTCTGAAGTGTGGTCGCTGTGCTCAGGAGTTTTTTGTTGTGAGGACTTTTCCCCCCTATATATTGTGTCCCTCACGTTTCCTCTTCCCTTTTCGTAAAATGTTCCACGTGTGAGGAGTCACTGTGAGGGAAATTGATGTAAAACTGATCGTTTTATCTGTTCTCAGGTACGTTGCTTTTTCGTAACATGTTCCACGTGAGAGGAGTCACTGTGAGGGAAATTGATGTAAAACTGATCATTTTACCTGTTGTCAGTCATTAAACAGAGATTGTCTCAACTTTACGCTTGCTCGGGTCTCGTCCATTATCAACACAAAGCAGAGACCGCTTAACCACACCGGTTACATATGCTCCTGTCCGCCTGTTGTCCTAACCTAGCCTTAGCTTTGCTTTGAGGGGGAGGCTAACATTAGCATTGTGCCGCCTCGTTTTCTCTATATAAACTAAGCACAAAAAGTAAGGAAATGTGTGTTTGTTAGATTATGTCTTTGTTGAAACAATACTTTTTGGCAATACATCTTATACCGTAGGAAAGCCTGTATGTATATATACCTTTTTTTAAATGGTGCCACTTTTGTGAGGAACATACATTTGTGGGATCGGCCAAACCTTTTTTTTTTTGGCTGTTGACCGCTGTTAATGATTCAAAGTTACTCACTGATGTATTAATAAATAACATAGTTGTTCAGAGTACAAAGTGACCAAAATGTATTAATTGATATTACATATAATTGATTTGGTCGAGGTAAAACATGTGATGTCATTTAACCATATTGCAGTGAAGATCAGAATCATTATCAGGTTTAATGCAGTTTTTTTTCATAAACAAAGATTTTGCAATTCACATTTTATATAGATTACTAAATGTACAATCAGGTTTATTTAGAATTATGCACAATATGGACCAAATTGCAATGTGTTTCTAGTGATTGTAAAACACTAGAATGAATTTTCAGAAATTAGCCCGTGGATCCCACAGCTCCAGTATTGAAAAGTTTGAGGATGTTAAACTTTACTAACTCAAACATGTTCTGTGTTTGCCCACAGGCGGAGAAAAGGTCACAGTGATGCAGTACAGCAGGCAATGTCTACACTCAGCATCTCTGAAGAGCAAAAGAAGTATCTGGATTTTAACTTCAAAGGCTGGGAGTTGAATCCACCTCTAGGTTTTTGGTAACAAAAGAGCACGTCACCCAACTCAGGATCCTCCAGTTCTCGTTCATGATGGCATAGGAAGACATGGTGCCGGACGACAGCACAACCTTCCTAGCCCCTCTGCGAGTGTGATCTGACCTCAGGGCCTGTCCAAAGGTCCCCGGAAGCAGCAGAGTAAGGAGCTCCTCCACCTGGACCAGGTAGTGGAAAGAATTAGATACTCCACACCAGCCATGAGCCTCTGCGTTTCCACCAAATGGAGCCGGAGTATCTGCCTTTCTGAGGTACCCAGTGATGGTTTCCTGGCAGCCGACTCCTGCCTTAACATCCCTGACGTTCTGTACACACAGCAGGAAGAGCTCTCTCATATTTAAGATGGAGCACCTTGGAGATGTCCTATGGTGATGTGCCGCTGCGCCTCATCTCATCCAGGACAGATTTACAGACCACGTTTTTGAGTGTCAGGAAGGCCTGCAGTCTTGCTGAAGCGCTTTGGTAGCTTCTCCAGCCGCTGGGGCTTGATGTCTTGCCAGTACTTCTTACAAGCCTTGCAGGGGAGTTGCGAGGCTAGAATATATTACTGGCTGCTGGTCCCAATGATTACTCTTGGCCTTCCAGCGCTGTTGAGCCGTGTATACCCATAGAAGACTTTCTATTGGCCAGAAGCCTCTGCATACACTTGCTTAATGATAGTTAATAAACAATATTTCAACATGATGATATTACATATATTATGTGCACGCCTGTTTTTTAACAGTGAGGTAGTGTAGGTAGGTAATTTGAATGACCTGTATCTATCAAAGACTCTGGTTTTTGTGTGTCAGAGGCTTGTGTCAAAGGCGGCAGGGACTTGGTCACAACATCAGAGGACTGCCGGGAACTGGAAGACAGAATTGGCACTGCCCCAAATGGATCAGCACAGGATTCCTGAAATAGCACAAATATAGTGAATTAGTTAGTCAGCCAGTCTGTCAGTACTTGACAGTAAGTAGATATAAATATGAACTGGATTACCTGAGAGTCTGTGCCCACTACAACAGTAGGGGCAGGACAATGATGCTCCGTCTCCATGGCTACTGCCGCTGGGTTGTTTGGCTGTGCCCTGTTCTTGTCCCAGTTCAAAACAACAGGACGACAGCCTGGCTCCACGTACTGCAGTCCAAATCTCTCCCCCGTGTCCCTCTTGGAGAGCTGCAGTGCTGGGTATTTGGACCTTCCTGTGACTTTTACAGAGTTGGTGTTAAGCTCTGAAATCAACCGGGGGTCAAACACGGCTGGCAGGTCCACATCTGGCTGTTTCAGATCCACCAGCCTCTGGTAGTTCCAGCGCACAACTCCAGTCATAGCCTGGAATAGCTGGAATAGTTCACAGGACACCCGGTTGCCTGTCACCCATTGGGCTTGGTGTCCGTGGAAACCCTCCTGCTGAGAGGTGCCTCTCACAGGGATCCACACAGGCACGGCAGCTCCCTCACCCTTATTGTAATTCAGCTGCAGGGTGCCACCATACCTGTAGAGGATTCCCTCTCCCACTTCAGTGTCGCTCAGGCAGCCAACTTGACAATAATGTCTTTGTTAAACTTGTTCCTTGATGCGCAAATGTTCTTGAGATTTCCAGAGGTGGCCTTTTCCAGGATAGCATCTGTGGTCCTCCAGCTGTCCCACAAGTGCTCCTGAGCCCCAGGTTGAAGGACCTTAAAGGCAGCGCAGCAGTCCCTAAAGCATTAAAAAGAAATTTAATTAAAGCTGAAAACCTTGTACAATAAATTTGTGCAAAATTAGTGTAATCATATTTACAGTATATAATATTTAACTGTAACTATTCATGTGTATTATATTTATGAAGAGTCAGATTACAGAATAAAATGCACAATTAAAAAACAACAACTCAAAAAAAAGAATCAACTGTTTTCAATTGAAACTTGTTGTTTATACCTGTCCACCCACTGGTAGCGTGCCTTCTCCACTCCAGCCACAGTGTAGCGTTAATACAGACCCTCATACAACGGGTTAAGGGACCTATCACACTCTGACTGCAGCATCACCCAGCTCAGGGTCATCCAGTTCTCATTCATGATGGCATAGGAAGACATGGTGCCGGACGACAGCACAACCTTCCTAGCCACTCTGCGAGTGTGATCTGACCTCAGGGCCTGACCAAAGGTCCCCGGAAGCCACAGAGTAAGGAGCTCCTCCTGCCGCTGATACTCACGGACCAGGCACTCCACCAGTTAGAGAAGAGACAGAAACTCCACACCAGCCATCACCATCCGAGTATCCACCAAATGGAGCCGGAGTGTCTTCCTGTCTGAGGAACCCAGTGATGGTCCTTTGGCCGTAGACTCCTGCCTCAGCATCCCTGACATTCTGCACACACAGCAGGTAGGCCAGGTGAGCTCTCTCATATTTCAGATTGAGCGCCTCCGTCAGCTACTTGGACATGTCCTCTGGTGATCTGCCGCTGCGCCTCATCTCATCCAGATCTCATCCAGGACAGATTTGCAGACAGCCTTTTTGTGCATTTTGAGCATTTGTCCTCACATGCTCATGTTTTTGAGCGGCAGACTTGTCCTGAAGGGAAGGATTTTTTTTAATTCTCATACCCTCCTGTGAAGGGTCCTGTCTCAGGTGGCCAGATGGACCCTTCCTGAAAGACACTCTCATCCTTCCTGGGAAGAATATGGTTTTCTTCATTATCTTCTCCACACAGCAAAACACAATGCAAAATATATATTAAGACGTGCAAAACTCATCATACTGTTATATTAGCAGAATTATTCATTTAATTCATTCACGTTAACCAGGATTTGTATAGGTAACACATGTTATATTACATGATCAGACAGCCAGACAAACAAACAAACAAACAGAGGGGCAGGTGAGCAGGAAGATGTATTATGTATTGCCCTGTCAATGTGAGTGACTCACTTTATTTCATGTTTACATTCATTGGGATTTGAAATGACTAGGTAAAACCTTTTCTATTAGATGAACTCAACAGACAGACAGAAAAGCAGATGGGTAACATCTTTAGCCATAAAATAATAACAAAAGTATAATAGAAGATAGCAAAAAAAAAAGTTTGAAGACTGAATACTGTAGTATTAACCCAATTAAAATGTACTGTAGTAAGTAGAACTGCAGCAATGAAAAGAGTAAAATAATGCAGTATTTTGGATCAGTGTTAACAAGATACACCTGTAAAACACATTTGACAGCTCTTTTGCCATGTGCCATGAGTAATAAATCAGCTGCTGTGAACGCTGACATTTACTGTAAATACATGACGTTAGTGTAAAGTTAGCTAACACAAGTTACAGTACCTTAGAGCTAACAACACACAGAGTTAAAGACAAACTAACAACTAACAACTATTGCAAAAACAGTGTAACAATATGATAAGTGATAATTCAGTCATAGAAAAATAAGCCCCACTTTTGATAAGTTTGACGTGATGTTAGAAGTCGAATTGTGTCGCTAATGTCGTCTCTCTAAGATGCTGCTGCTCTTGCTCCGCCTCTCAATCTTTGTCACTGGAAACGGGGGTTGCGTTGGGATAGTTTAAAAATCAGCCCCTAAATTCGAACCCTATCTCCTATTCCTTGACCTCTGAGTGAAACGTCACGGGGTTAAGGGATAGTGGATAGGAGAATTCAAAAGGACTTAGGAGAAGAGACTGCGGTACTTAGAATCCGAATGCACTTTCACTATCCGACGTGTTTATGATGAGCCAGCGGACGTCATTGTGTGCGTCTGCTGCTGTGGGAAACTATGGAAACTACAGTTTTCTTAGCGGACAACATGGATGTATAATAAGAACGAGGGACTCATCTAGAGACTGCATCGTGCTCTGATGCTGTTGCTTTATGCTTTATGAACAACAGATAAACATCTTCTTCATGACCAAAGTTGGCATTGAAATAAAAAAAAAGTGAAACTTATGCTCATCACCCTCTCCCTCCGGTCCACATTAATACAAATGATCCCAATACGTATGATTGTATGAACTATGAAAATATCTTAAAATCAATACAAATGTATTTATTATAAACGTTAGTCTTTAACACCTATCACTGTGTATATCACCATTCAAACATCTTTTAAAAGTTGACAAACCCCACACAGCTCAGTGAAATGTTGACTTTATTTGATCATTTCAGTAAAAACTAACGTTCATATTTCTCTTTTTGATTATAATACTGATGAACGTTCAAAACAAAGCACTTTGGCAACTTACCACATACGTTTTAAAATGCTTAATAAGCACCGTAACTTTCATGATATAATTTCTCCGTCATGATCGTTTGTGTCCGTGAACGGCCGCCTGTTGTGTGGGGTCAAATGCTGCGGCTGCAAGGCATTGTGGGGCAGCATTTTCTCCTCTCCTTTCGGTTAGGGAGGTCCAGTGGTTCCTAAGCTAAAGGAGGTTATAAAGGAAGTTTGAAACCTCCTTTCCTATCATTCTAGAGAATTCGAACGCCACTTATCATGGCTGCCACTGAGGGACTTCCGGGTCATTTCACTCCGTTAGGAAGGTTCCTAAGCTAAATGGACTATTCGACTGCAGCCGGGGTCTCCTTACTTCTACCAAAAGGGTGCAACAGCGCCCCCAATTTCTCGCTTGTGGCCAGAAATATATTGCAGCCACAGTGTAAGAACTACCATAGAGAATGAATGGTAAAAGTTAAAAGATCTAGTCACCGGTTCGAGACCGGGCGGAAACACATTATGTTTCAACATATATATAAAATAAATTAAATAGATAGAAATGGCGTCATTGATTGAAATGCCAAAATGTCGAGAAAAATGAAATTATGTTATAATAATTGACAAGAATATAATTTGGTGTTCATGTCAATTATGAGACAGATCCAGGGAGATCGTCTGTTTAACGGAAATTACTGATGCGTCCTCGAACTCAGCATTAAGGGGGCGTCAACATGCACGTGAGTTGGCGGCGTGTTGCTTATGAAGCACCTCGTGGGGAGTTTTGATCAGAGACACTTCATGACCGCATCACTTCTCCATCTTTGAAACCACCGGGTTGACCGGTTTGTGCTTCGGTCCTCGGTATGTATTGTGTAAAAGATGTAAATATGCAGTGGGGTTTATTTAATTTAATTTTGTATAATCACACAAATTCTGTGTTTTATATTATTTTATGTTGTGTTCTTCATTCTATTGAATGTTAAATACCTGGCAAGGTCGGAGATCAGTGGGCGGAACCTCCTCTGAAGTGTGGTCGCTGTGCTCA
Organism: Notothenia rossii; assembly: GCF_949606895.1. Lineage (NCBI taxonomy): Eukaryota > Metazoa > Chordata > Actinopteri > Perciformes > Nototheniidae > Notothenia > Notothenia rossii. Next base: position 6,224,683 of record NC_136907.1, read on the forward strand.
GGAGTTTTTCGTTGTGAGGACTTTTCCCCCCTATATATTGTGTCCCTCATGACACGTTTCCTTTTCCCTTTTCGTAAAATGTTCCACGTGTGAGGAGTCACTGTGAGGGAAATTGATGTAAAACTGATCGTTTTATCTGTTGTCAGGTACGTTGCTTTTTCGTAACATGTTCCACGTGAGAGGAGTCACTGTGAGGGAAATTGATGTAAAACTGATCATTTTACCTGTTGTCAGTCATTAAACAGAGATCGTCTCAACTTTACGCTTGCTCGGGTCTCGTCCATTATCAACACAACGCAGAGACCGCTTAACCACACCGGTTACATATGCTCCTGTCCGCCTGTTGTCCTAACCTAGCCTTAGCTTTGCTTTGAGGGGGAGGCTAACATTAGCATTGTGCCGCCTCGTTTTCTCTATATAAACTAAGCACAAAAAGTAAGGAAATGTGTGTTTGTTAGATTATGTCTTTGTTGAAACAATACTTTTTGGCAATACATCTTATACCGTAGGAAAGCCTGTATGTATATATACCTTTTTTTTAAATGGTGCCACATTTGTGAGGAACATACATTTGTGGGATCGGCCAAACCTTTTTTTTTGTGGCTGTTGACCGCTGTTAATGATTTAAAGTTACTCACTGATGTATTAATAAATAACATAGTTGTTCAGAGTACAAAGTGACCAAAATGTATTAATTGATATTACATATAATTGGTTTGGTCGAGGTAAAACATGTGATGTCATTTAACCATATTGCAGTGAAGATCAGAATCATTATCAGGTTTAATGCAGTTTTTTTTCATCAACAAAGATTTTGCAATTCACATTTTATATAGATTACTAAATGTACAATCAGGTTTATTTAGAATTATGCACAATATGGACCAAATTGCAATGTGTTTCTAGTGATTGTAAAACACTAGAATGAATCTTCAGAAATTAGCCCGTGGATCCCACAGCTCCAGTATTGAAAAGTTTGAGGATGTTAAACTTTACTAACTCAAACATGTTCTGTGTTTGCCCACAGGCGGAGAAAAGGTCACAGTGATGCAGTACAGCAGGCAATGTCTACACTCAGCATCTCTGAAGAGCAAAAGAAGTATCTGGATTTTAACTTCAAAGGCTGGGAGTTGAATCCACCTCTAGGTTTTTGGTAACAAGAGCACGTCACCCAGCTCAGGATCCTCCAGTTCTCGTTCATGATGGCATAGGAAGACATGGTGCCGGACGACAGCACAACCTTCCTAGCCCCTCTGCGAGTGTGATCTGACCTCAGGGCCTGTCCAAAGGTCCCCGGAAGCAGCAGAGTAAGGAGCTCCTCCACCTGGACCAGGTAGTGGAAATAATTAGATACTCCACACCAGCCATGAGCCTCTGCGTTTCCACCAAATGGAGCCGGAGTATCTGCCTTTCTGAGGTACCCAGTGATGGTTTCCTGGCAGCCGACTCCTGCCTTAACATCCCTGACGTTCTGTACACACAGCAGGAAGAGCTCTCTCATATTTAAGATGGAGCACCTTGGAGATGTCCTATGGTGATGTGCCGCTGCGCCTCATCTCATCCAGGACAGATTTACAGACCACGTTTTTGAGTGTCAGGAAGGCCTGCAGTCTTGCTGAAGCGCTTTGGTAGCTTCTCCAGCCACTGGGGCTTGATGTCTTGCCAGTACTTCTTACAAGCCTTGCAGGGGAGTTGCAAGGCTAGAATATATTACTGGCTGCTGGTCCCAATGATTACTCTTGGCCTTCCAGCGCTGGTGAGCCGTGTATACCCATAGAAGACTTTCTATTGGCCAGAAGCCTCTGCATACACTTGCTTAATGATTGTTGTTCATAAACAATATTTCAACATGATGATATTACATATATTATGTGCACGCTTGTTTTTTAACAGTGAGGTAGTGTAGGTAGGTAATTTGAATGACCTGTATCTATCAAAGGCTCTGGTTTTTGTGTGTCAGAGGCTTGTGTCAAAGACGGCAGGGACTTGGTCACAACATCAGAGGACTGCCGGGAACTGGAAGACAGTATTGGCACTGCCCCAACTGGATCAGCACAGGATTCCTGAAATAGCACAAATATAGTGAATTAGTTAGTCAGCCAGTCTGTCAGTACTTGACAGTAAGTAGATCAAATATGAACTGGATTACCTGAGAGTCTGTGCCCACTACAACAGTAGGGGCAGGACAATGATGCTCCGTCTCCATGGCTACTGCCGCTGGGTTGTTTGGCTGTGCCCTGTTCTTGTCCCAGTTCAAAACAACAGGACGACAGCCTGGCTCCACGTACTGCAGTCCAAATCTCTCCCCCGTGTCCCTCTTGGAGAGCTGCAGTGCTGGGTATTTGGACCTTCCTGTGACTTTTACAGAGTTGGTGTTAAGCTCTGAAATCAACCGGGGGTCAAACACGGCTGGCAGGTCCACATCTGGCTGTTTCAGATCCACCAGCCTCTGGTAGTTCCAGCGCACAACTCCAGTCATAGCTTGGGCCTGGAATAGTTCACAGGACACCCGGTTGCCTGTCACCCATTGGGCTTGGTGTCCGTGGAAACCCTCCGGCATAGGTCTTAAAGACCTTGGTGGAGCAGTAAAAGTATTTGACCGTTTTTGACTGGTAAAAAAATTGAACTGAAGAGCCATCCCCTAGATATCGAGATTTAGGCTGACCGCAGGCTAAACAGTCTCTCATCAGCGCCTTTTTCTGAGGCTGTTGCTAATGTTGCTGCTGTTGCTGTTGCTTTGCCAGGACGTCTGTCACAATCTTCTCCACTGAAGCCCTGCTCAGTGAGTCCTCCTGTCTGGGAGCCACAGCTGGAGGGTTGAATATGGCAGGTGGCAGAGTTATGGCAGGCACACTGATAGTTTGGCTACCTGAGGTCAATTTATGCCACAGCTGCTGTGTCTCTAAAACCTTTTCTGGGGATGCGTTGAGGGAAGAGCTGGTGTTTTTTAAATTTTGCCAGATGTTTAACATATCGTGAGATATGTTGGACTGTGGTCAGGTGAAGGAGGCTGTTCCGTTCTGTGCATCCCCTCTGGACCATGGCAGCGTAGTCCGCATCCACTCGCTTCAGGACATCTTTGGCACCACGGTGGTTTACCAGAAGCTCATCGATGGCAGCTTTCATGGGTTCTGTCCACCGACCATGGTCCAAGACCTGAATGAGGCCACCAGTTTTAATTGGTCCAGTGCGGGTGGCTCGAGGAGAGGAGGACTGAGGCAGCGGTGCTATCCCTGTCAAGTCTAAAAAATAAATATATGTTAATTATATATTTTTTATGCCAGTGTGTTGCAAATCAATTAGCTCTTTTAGTCATTTCACTTCACAGCTAATTTAACTTTTGTGGGACAAATAAATGATTATCTTATATTCCTACCTCTTGTTCTTTTATGCTTTTCAATGGCTTTTACATTTTGCATACACTTGCTTAATGATTGTTGTTCATAAACAATATTTCAACATGATGATATTACATATATTATGTGCACGCCTGTTTTTAACAGTGAGGTAGTGTAGGTAGGTAATTTGAATGACCTGTATCTATCAAAGTCTCTGGTTTTTGTGTGTCAGAGGCTTGTGTCAAAGGCGGCAGGGACTTGGTCACAACATCAGAGGACTGCCGGGAACTGGAAGACTGGTCTGGTGAAGCCATTTTGGCGAGCTTGTTTTGCTGCGCATAGAGACAAGTGTCATGTATTTTACATCATTTTACGTCATATGATCGGCTCTCGCGGTCGGCATTTTTAGAGAGCTCCGATCGATCGGAGCATCCCTAATTACTTAATTGCCCTGTAAATGTGGTTGATTACAACAATAGTAAATCCTTTCAGTCACAAAGCACATAGACTACTGTTGGAGCTCTACATCGATTTATGTCATTTGGTCAACTTGCTGTCCCCAGTCAGAACTAAACATGGAGAAGCAGCGTTCAGTTCTTATGCTCCAAATATCTGGAACAAACTCCCAGAAATCTGCAGGTCTGCTGCAACTCTTACTACTTTTAAATCCAGGCTGAAGACTTTACTTTTTGTCGCTGCTTTTAATTGAACTATTCATATCTTAAACTGCACTGTAACTTTTATTCATGTATTTTTTCTTAACTTTTATTTTATTATCTTTGCTTTTTAATGACTGTTTTTAAATGCCATTTTCTTAATGTCTTTCATTTTTGTAAAGCACTTTGAATTGCCTTGTGTTGAAAGGTGCTATATAAATAAACGTGCCTTGCCTTGTGTAATTTAGTAATTCAACATTTATTTTCTAGCTGTTTGTGTTAATGTGGAATTAATAATTGGTGTATTGTAATTACTTTTGGTGTAATTATTTAAGTTAATCAAAGCAATTTTTAAAGGTGGTTTTGGGCACCAGCTGAACCAGGTGGTGGTGTGATTGCTGCACCAGAATGAAATGCCACAGGTGAAACCAATGTTCTTTATATGTTGGATTATTGGAATACGACAAAATAAATGGAAAAAAACACGTCTTGCCTTGACATTGAATGTTTTCCAGCGTAAGATGTGCTCACTGGGGCCTTGCAGCTGTTTTTAAGCACTATATAGCAGATGGATAACATATTTACCCATAAAATAATCACAAATGCATAAAAGAAAATGGCTAAAATGGATGGACAGATATAACAATAATATTTCTCTATTAGTTTTGTACCAGGAGTTTATTTGAAAAGAGATTGAATACTGTTGTATTTACCCATTTAAAATGCACATTAGTAAATTGTACTGCTGCAAAAAAATGACGAGGAAAATGTAGAGCCTCGTCAGGCAGATCTAGTTTCCTCATTACAGAGCTCAATAATTATTGTATGGCAACGCATTACTAATTCGTGGGAACAAAATAACTAATTCGTGGCCACGCATTATTATTACGTGGCCACGTATTAATATTTTTCTCACCAATGTCACCAGGGGGGCTCCGTACGTATGAACTAAACAGTAGTTAAAATGTGATTTTTAAGCGTACACATTTTTGGATTTTGGATCAGTATTGACAAGATAGATTTTAAAACACAATTGACAACTCTAACGTAAGTAAAAAGTAATACATTAGCTGCTGTTAAAGCTGACATTTATATTGTAAAGACGTTACATAGCAGTAAGTTACATTACTTTAGCTAACAATACACAGAGTGTAAGACGTCAAAACTACTAACTAAAAAAAAAAAAAAGTGTACTAATGAGTTAGTCATAGAAAAATAAGCCCCACTTACGTTTTGATACATTTGACGGGATGTTAGACGTAGGTTGCGTGATATTGCCTATGGATCAGAGCCATATAATATATATATTCTATCGCTGGCGCTGCTATGAATATTACTCGAATTTTGTCGTTAATGTAATCTCTTTTTGCTGTTGTTGGTGCTGCTCCTCCGTTTCTGTTGTCCCTGGAAACGGGGTCTACACAGCGCACGCTTTTGGCAAAAAATATATTACATCCGTAGTTAATTTAGCATTTTATTTATGTTTATATGTCAGCCCCACAGTTAAACTTGTAGTATTTCTTTTCTAGGTTATTGTGTTGCTTTTACTTGAGTGATTTTCTCTTTTCTGTCAATGTACTGATTTATACTCCAGCTCGGTAGTCGGCGGTAATGGTAACGTGTGCAAACTGCCAAAACATCTAAACAAGAAGAAGAACTACCTGTATCTATGGCAACGATTACAATCCATTAGCAGTAGTGTGTGGTTGCCTTTTAGCTTGTTAGCTTCTTCGTAGTAGCTGTTACTTACAAATCAACCCTTATTTATCTGCCATTTCTGTCGCTTTTAGTTTCAAATGCTGTACACAGTTACTGTATATATGGCAAGTTATTACAAACACGAAAAAAGTACCTGTTGGCTAACTGTAGCTAACGCCAAGTGCTAGCTTAGCTAACACGAAAAAGCGTTTTCCGAATGTTTACTAGCGATATTGAATACTATCTTGATGGCAGATAGTTGGAACACAGATACAGGAGAAGCTGTGTATAGGTCCCGGGATGCTGTTAAAAACTTGAAAATAAGGTGAGTAGCTCCTGATAACGTTAACATTAGCCAAGCTACAACATTTTGTTCAAGCAATGGAAAACCTCTCAGACTGCTCACACTCTTGTCGAGCGTATTATGTATTTAGATTATCGTGTGGTTCCTTTAACGCTGGTCTCCTTCCTTATTACATGTTATATGTATGATCAAAAGGACATTTAGACATGTTCTGTTGCGATGATAATCTACACCACACATTTCTGCACATTTAAGAGCAGAAGTAAACAACGACTTTATTTTTCTTATTATGATGCCATGAATTTTACTTTGGAGCCCAACCATAGGTGGTGTAGTGCAACTAAAATGTTTCTAGCTGCGGGAGTCGATATTTTACAAACTCTCCAAAGACATCTCATTGTGCATAAGTAGTGCGAATAAAACAAAATATCAAGAAAATACATTGAAATAAAGGTACTCAAACAAAATGCAGAGTGCATGAAATTTAAAAAGGTTGTAAACATGTTAAAAACAAGTAATGTAAGTGTCAGATATATAACTGGTAAGCAGGAAGGTTCATTTCAAAATACAAACCTGTGAGGGTGATAGAAAAACAGGTTAATAATAAGGTGTGATCCAAAACAGAGATGAAAGGAGGCCCTGGATATCTGAGCTGTTGATCTCTGCCTGAGGTGAGTGGTTCAGCTTAAGTACGCATTTTAACTGGACATTATTCATTTATTTCTCCTCTTTAGGGTGCGTATAGAGAGGGTGACCTCCACAGCAGCCCTCTCTCAGCACCTCCAGCAGCATGTGCTGTCCCAGCAAGATGGAGGAGCCATAGAGCTGGAAACCCTCACACCACAAGGCCAGAAAGGTATACTCGTCTCATTCTGGGCAAAAGACTGATTGGTGGTGAAATCGAGGTTCAGGATGGACAATATCTGTGTGTTTATTTGTGACATTTTGTGACAATTCATGAAGTTGTCTTACACTTAAAAGAATAATCCCAGTTACCTCCACAATCAGGCATACCGTTTATTAATTAAACACCAGTATAGGATCTGTAATCTATAAATATTAGGACTAAAAACTTGGATCGGCACATTCTTATTTGGACTGCTGTTGGACATTAAGTGTTATGTTGTTTGTTTGTTGGGTTAGGGTTAGTTACAGTGCACAATAAGTAAAGTATATACCATCATACATTAAAAAGCATACATAAATGTAACAGACATAGTGTATAACCTTTATTTTCACGTGTGTATATTTATTTCATTGTTTTACATCAAAGTTTATTTGAATAACTTGGATTTCTTCCACTCTGTCACTAGGTGATAATGACGAGGAGCTGGTGGTGGGCTGGCAGGAGAAACTCTTCAGTCAGGTAGCACTTTAAGTATCTGCAGCAAACTATAATGAGTGATTACAAAATAACACAACTTAAATATCAAGTGTTTATTGTAAATGTTTTGTTGTTCTCCTACCCATGCCTCTCTGTCTGTGGTCCCAGTATGAGATGGAGCTGTTTCAGAACGAGTCGGCGTGTCAGACCCCTCTGGACCGCCAGTACCTCACAGAGATCCGGGCCCTGAACAAGGCCAAGGGCCGGCGCAATCACAGGATTTTCACATACACTGATCATGATCGCTTCACCAGCTGTCTTCCTATCCAACAACTAGTAAGAACTGTGCATTCTACAGTGTCTATGCCATTGTCCAATAATGCACCTTACAGTGTTATATTTTCATTTACGTATAAGATAAGAATGGAGCAGAATCTTTGGTGCTATCTTACCTTCAAATGAATGTATTGTTATAAAATGTATGATAATGCACAGTAACACTAGATTAAGATTGAAAACACGTAGGTGTATGTCCCCCTTTCTTGACAGCAGACATGCTTAGTGCCATGTTCACACTTTAGAATGCTCTTTCTGTCAATGGCACTGCCTTGTGTGTTAAGTTGTTGCGGTGATTAAACATAAACCAGATTCACCAGAACCAGAAGATTTTGTTTGTGTTCATCTGTAAAACTGTTTGTAATAAGTAGCTGGTTGTTTTTAATCCTGAAAGCAGTACCCGACTGACTTATTGACAACAACCAAATCTGGCCCCACATTCCTGGCTGAGAGGATGGCCAGCGTGAGAAACAGGCGGCAAGAAAGACGAACCTTGTAAGTGAAGCATCGCTTAATTTATTTAAATTCATTAATAACCTGGACTACCTTCCATTGGGAAGTCTGTATTCTTTTTGAAATATCAAAACTGCTTGTCATTAGCGTCTCCTCTTGTAATTAATTTGTAAACCCCCTCACAGGAAGTGCATTAAAAAGACAGAATTTGTGATGTTTCATGTTTTAAACTGTCATGTCTGGCTCATTTTGCAGAGATTCTAGTATCCCTAAGTCAAAGATCGTCATCTGGGAGCCCACAGAGGAGTTTGTAAAGAACAGTCACGTGGTGAATAATGCCATGCAGACCATGCACATCATGGCAGACCTGGCCCCCCCTGGAAGGTGAGACACCATCTCTGTTCAGTCCTTATTGTTCCATGTGGAGATGTTGACTTAAAGCACGGTTGTAACAGACACATCAAAACAGACTCTAGATCAGTATTAACCTGAATCAAATCTTATGAATGTCTATATGTATCAATCTCTTCAATCTGGCTTTTAATGTGTGATTGTTCTTGTATTGCTTGATTTTAATTTGTCTTCAACTATATTTATTTGTTGTTCTTTTCTTTTCACTATCTCTGTAAAGCCACTTTGAGCACCTGTAAAAGCGCTTACAAAATAAATCTGTTATTATTATTGTAATATACACGTTATATCTTGTAGTACAATGTACACATTTAGATTTTAGATTTTTTATGAAAATGTTTTTATTTTATTTTATCTTTTGGACTATTTGTTTAAATATCTTCACTTAAGTTAATTGTGTTCATTTAATTGTTTAATTTAACCTTTTGATTTTTAATTCTCATGTTTATATACATATTTGTAATTGATTTAATTCATTCTAAAATTGTTTAACTGTGGAAAAAAGATCCCCCTGGAATAAATAAAGTATTCTGATTCTGAGCGTACAGGTTAGAAAGCATCAATTGATTTCTCCCTGTCTCAGTTGTTTCTCTCTCTGTATGTATTTGCTTCCTCAGGCTGGGCCAGAAAGAGAATGAATATCTGCTGTTAACCATAAAAACAGACGGCAGTGGAACCGTCATTGTAAAACCTGACTTCAACAAAGGCAAAGAGCCTTACAGGCAAGTTCACAGCGTGAGAGCAGAGTGTTTGTGTCTCCAGTATTGACGGATATCATATCAAAATGTTTAGAATTGTCAGTAGAAGCTGCACTATGTACTCTAATCCTCTTTAAAAGTCTGCCACTCTGGCCCAATTCTTGACCGATATTGGCTGGATTGTAATAGAAAAAGTATGTGGATTTTAAGTGTAAAGAGATGTGTGATTTTGTGACAAGTTGAACCAAAACGTGTCTGGTGTGTGTGTGTGTTGATGTGCAGGATTGTAACAGTAGGGCAGAAGAGAGAAGTTTGGCGTCTTCATGTGGAGAATGTGTGCACAGCGATGCAACCGGAGGAGAAGGAGAGGGAGCAGAACATGTACAAAGACGTGAGTTCATCTCCTTCATGTTTCCCTCCAGGATACAGAATACAGCTTTTAATGTTCATGTTACATTTACTGATTAAGGATTGAACTGAACCAGTTTTATGATTTGGAAACATCCCTTTTCCTTTGGTTCTAGCTGTACGTACGGCATAAGGAATACCTCAATAGCCTGGTTGGACAGGACTTTGAAATGGTAAGTCCTTTTGAAAATAACTATTAGAGATGAATTTGATCAGAAAGTTGGATTTAACGCCCATTTCAGCTTAGCAGAAATCAAGGTTACATATTCAAATTGTTTTTCTTTCTGATCAACAGTCTAACACCCAAAAATATTCAGCTCACAGTCATGAATAAAAATAAAGCAACAAATCATCACATTTCAGAAGCTGGAAATAGCATGTTTGGGACCTTTGATTGGGTTGATTGATCAAATATTAACATTGGACCTAAAACAAAATCCAATCCACTTTATTTCTATAGCACATTTAAAAACAACAGAGTTGAACAAAGTGCTGTACATCAACAACTGTATAAACACATAGCATAAATACATAAAAAACAAACAGGACATGAAACAAGTTTAAAACACGAGACAATGAAACCAGATCAGAAGCCACAGACTGAGAAACTCCTACATGACGTACAAACAATACAAAACACTAGTAAGATAAAAACCGACAAAAATGTTTGGCACTAACTCTATTTCTGTCCCCTAGCCGCCTTTAGGTATTCTGCGCTACATGATGAATGGAGAGATAGGTGAGTAGGAAAACAGTGCTCATCACTACTGTATATATTTCCTGCCTGTCTTTGGCATTTAAAAGCTCTTTCTCCTTTTCTTTCCCCAGTCTCAGCCAAAGGCTTTGAGTATGATAATTTATACATCCACTTCTTCATGGAACTGCCCAACAGTAAGTCACATACACAGTACACGAAACTATACACAGTGTTATACTTTAAAATATTTGAAACTAAAATGCATTTACCGTTTGAACTTGTACTATTCTTGTTTGTTTAAGATTGGTCCAGCCTGCCTTTTCAGTCTCACTCGGGGGTAACGCAGACCTGCCGGGCCAAAACATTAGGGAAGGTGTGTATGTATACTGTAGGACAAAAAGGTGAGCAGCATCACAGTGTTGCTTCTGATGTTTGTTAAACCCTCAGTATTCTCTCTGCCAACAGGAAAATGTGGCTTTCTTCAGTTACCCCTTCAGCTTTGAAGCTTTCTACATGAGTGAAAAAGAGAGTGAGGGTTAGTATCAGCCATGGGGTGTTTCATTACGTTATTATATACCATGATGCATTTAACAAATGATACTAATACTTTTATCCTTATCTCAGAGCCAATTCTTCAGTGGCCAGTGATCTACTTTAAGGTCCTCTCTCTGGACTCCTGGCAGCGCTACAGAACTGAAGGCTACGGCTATCTGCTTTTTCCCGCCATACCTGGTATGCTTTGTACACTGCAGAGTTTAATTATTCATCAAATAGTCTTATTTCCAAACATAAAAAAAACAAAACCAACAATTTCATGAAGTCTGAACCAATAAATGTTTGGCAAAATATTTGCAGTTGTTTAATCTCTTAGAAAAAATGTATAAAAGACACTTTTCTTTTTACATTTTGGAAAAACTGTGAATGTATCTGTTGTGATTTAAAATATAGACTTCAATTAACATTTCAAGTCCCTGGTCTTATTTTAAGATATGTGTGTGTTTATACTTTTGTGTTGCAGGTAAACATACAATAACTTGCCATACGTGGAGACCCCTTCAGACGGGGACAGTCTCCTCTCTGAGGCGCTTCTTTATCGGAGGATCTCCTGAACTCGAAGACCCAAGCTATGTCAGAATACCCGGGACCTTCAAGGTAGGCTCTAAACCATGGGCAAGCTCTCTAGACAACAATGAGGAATAATAAAAACAAGAATTCATTCCCATCTTTGCTTTACTACAATAATAAACAAATCCCAGAGAAGGACCACAAAGTGACTTAAAGGTCCCATCATGTCCTGGCCATTTCTACTGATCATAGTTCCATTGTTGAGGTCTACTAGAATAGATTTACATTGTTCAATGTTCCAAACTCACATTGGTTTCTCATACAGCATCTCTGTATAGTATGTGTATTCACTCTCTGTCCTAAACGGCTTGTTGGAGCTCCTGCCCCCCCCCCCCCCCCCCCTATGAGCCCAGTGTGCTCTGATTGGTCAGCTCGCCCACTCTGTTCTGATGAGTCCTCCACCGTTACAGCGGAACATCAGTGATTATGTGTTACAGTGGCGTTAGCAACCAGAAAATGACACCAGTGATGACAAACAGATGAGAATGCTGCGTGGGGTCTGGGTGCCGTGTTGGCGGGACGTTGTGGGTCTCGCTGCTGCGAGGAGCAGTTAGTGTTCCTGGTTGCTGTGTGGGCTCGGCGAGACAGCGAAAAACCCAGCCCGAAACCAGCCCGAGCACACACACACACCCGCAGCCTGGCTGTGAGTGTGTGTGTGTGCCCGCCGTCTCAGGCTGAGAAATCCCCAGAGCTGCAGCTGAGAAAATAACATACATTCATAACACACAATGGGACGGGTAATAACCGGAAAAGCATGACATGGCCTTTAAAAACACTATGCATCATTTATTTGTCAATGTCTCTAGATAGCCTTTAAAGTGAGTATGTAGAGTTTTATTTTATATATAAAAATCTCTGATAACATTCTGTTTTTGTCACACTGATGAGTTTCTGTATAGATTTCCTTCCAGACACATTTGCAACGCCACATTGTCTGATCATATACTTCGAACCGTGTTTATTTTATGTCCATGTTCATGCTGCGGTTAATTCTGACACTGAATTATTATTATTTTAAATTCCATTTGTGTTTGCAGGGAGAGAGGCTGAGTCGCTTTGGCTTTTGCACAGAAACCACAGGAAGTGTCACCTTTAATCTGCACTGCCTCCAGCAAGCCAGGTAATACACCTCCATTGTAAATGTATTTATAAATCACAGCATTTGTTTATGGAAATACTTTCTGTGAAAAATATTTTAATAAACATCATGATTTATAACACTTTTAAATATTTGTATTTCGAGTACAGTAGTTGCAGACTGTGATTTAATGTCTCCATTATGTCTTTGTTTCAGAGCCTTTGTTGATGCCACAGTGATGAAGAAGAGGAGGCAGAAAGTCTTGGAACAGCTGGGAGGATTTAGTCAGCAGGGAGCCGTTTGCACCATTCTGGGTAAAGACCTTTATACTGAATCATTTATTTAGATTCTGAGATTAAAGGTGGGGAAGGTAATTCACTTCAGAAACACTTTTTTGTTATATTCCATGGAATGCTCTTCACATCCCGATGGCAATGAATACATGAAATGCTTTGACAATAAATATACACAAATATTTCATCTGTGGAAGCCGTGGCGCTGTAAAAAGCACGACCAATCATCTGAGCCGGCCCATCTGTGCACAAACTAATCTCGTGCCCTCATTGGTTATGTGCGCGTTCGTGTGTGTTAGAGGCGGGGCTTTGTAAGGAAGTTTGAAGGAAGAGGCAGATTTTTTTTGGGTTGTGTATTTTCAAACTCAAGCTTACTCGAGCTGGTTTCTCCATTCTTATCTACCCTACCTTTAAGAGGTTGTGTCTTATATATTTGTAGCTGTGTAGCTTATCCGTTCATTACATATTGTCTATTTATATTTGTATGTTTGTTTGTTTGACAGAGGCCTTCCAGAGGGCCAGGAAAAAAATGCAAGATGCCAGAGAAGGTCTTCCCAGAGACCTCGTCAACACCACCTCCCATTCGCATGCCGAATCCTGATATTGATTTAACAAAATAGACTATCATTCCGGTCAAATGGCTTACACCTGCTATGTAGAATAATAGCAACATTACCAGCAAGTATGATTTGCCGTTTTAAATTGTACACACTGTGTTTCGAAAGGGCTTGTTATTTATACTTTGAAAAGACAGCTGACATGTTGTTGGGGGGTAATAACTGAGCTAACTATGGATTTATATGATGAACAAAGAGTAAGCCAATATGCCTACTGAGTATGGTATCCCCAAGCATTGTATTTTCATCATGTGTCTCAGATTCAAGTTGATACCCTTATTTTCGGAGTGATACACAATATGGCTTATTTAAAGTGGTGTAGCAGAAAATAAAACATGTTTTTAGATGTGGATTATATATTTTTACTATGTATTGAACATAGGGTTCTTTTTTTGAAACGTTAGAATTATGTTTACCGTGTAATAAACTTTTGTATGAACTATAACTAACTATCGTTGTGGTTTCTATAATCCCTTGTGATTTTAGCAACTTTTATGCGTATTTGTATATGCATGTCAAGGCCGTATATGATATTATCTACATACGCAAACAGAAATATCGTCAACACACAATCAGAAGTACTTTTAAATAAATCAAATACAAAAGTGAATATGACTAGTTGTGTGTCATCATCCGCTTTTATTGAAGAGACTCAAGGTCAATTTTTAAAAGACATACATACAACACTTAAATATACATTTAAAAAAGGCAGTTATACCAATGTTACCACAGAGGTGACTGGTATCGTAAAGTACTGAGACAAGGATTTGACAGCAGCATAATGACAACATTTTGAGGAACATTTAATCGACAGATACATTTGTACATCAGAGTTCTCAAGAGAGCATGGAACGTGTTGACTCGTGCATTACAAAACATTTCACTCGCACTGCACCACCTTGGTTTTCTAAGTAGTATACGCAAAAAATCATTATAAGCCTATTAATTCTATTGACTGATTTCAATAATTCAAAATCAACTCAAGCGGGAAGTTGTCCAGATTCCGGTGACAGTGAACGCACCATCACACTCCCGATTCTCCATCTTCCTCCAACCGGCCAAGGGACCAACCTGCGTCTTGCACCCACCGTAACATTCCCCGCTTACAAACACTCAACAAGGTATTTCGATTATTTTAAAACGTCATAATGTATATACTCTAATCTTTATTTCTGTGGGATTTGGTGGCGATCATATAGCTGGGCAGCTCATCACAAACGCTAACGTTAATGTAGCTCAATGGGAGCTGGGCCGCTGATCACCCCTGTTTTTATGTCAGATTAAATGCTTTATTAATTACCTTACAAGTCTCGTTTGATGATGCTGTTTACACCATTGATTGTGTTTGTAAGCTAGTGTGTCTTTATTCGTTAGCTAGCATCGGTAGTCGGGAGGTAGCGTCAGTGCTAATCATTAAACTGGTGCATTTGACGTTAGCATGCAGCAAGCTAACGTTAGCAAGTGAAACTGCTGTGGTTCCTGTTAATGTTGCTATCTTGACTTTTCAGAGAGGTCAAACGTTATAACAGCAAATACATTATCGCAAATGCTACGAATTATTTCGGTTGAGCTTTAATTGCACAAGGTGATCGACGGTACTAACACATACTAGCTACAGTTTGTTATTTTTTATAGACATGGAATGTGTAATGTATTTACGTTAACGTTAGCTTAATAACGTTAAAGTTAGCTACCGTTAGGAATGTAATTGCACTATTGTGTAACTCCAGCTAGCTAGCACCTGTGATAAAGCTACAACATTAACCCAAATTGTCATGAATATGTATACGTAGCAGTATACTACGTATTCTGAAATGATATGGCCAAGAAGTATTAGCACAGTCAAGGCTCTGTTTCATGTATAAGTCCTTTATTCAATAGCGTACTAGAAGTAAAAGTACCCAAGTATTATCAACTAGATAATTACAAGTATTACATTACCCATTTTAGAATAATATAAGTCATTTGACTGTTGTTATTGTGGCTTTATTGTGTATGTATCCCTATGTTGCCGCTGGCATCCTTATCTATTAGTTCATTAGGATTTTCAATGATCAGAATCGACTAAGTAACTATTAATTAATGAAAGTGGAGTAGAAGTAGCATAACATTGGATTGCTCAAGTAAAGGATAGTTAACAGAATGAACTCTGTGCAGGTCAATCAGGTTCTTCCACATCAGGCTGGGAAAACCATTTATTTATGGAGTTTGGTTTGTGAACTGGGGACTGTCATGTTGAAACAGGAAACGTTAAAGGCACACTGTTTTCTAAAATATCATTGTAGAGTTTGTTTAACAAAGTCTCTTTTCTTTTTACCCGTAACTATAAAAAACATCCCCAGACCGTTTTTTCATGTCTATCAAATGTTATAATTGGCTCTGTGCACCCAGGCAGGTGGGGATTCGGGGCATCTCCACAACACAAATGGGTTTGTCAGACTGTCATATAGTGGATCCTGATTCAATCGCTGCAGATATGACGTCTCCACAGTCAAGTGGTAGTGTGCTTAACAACAGTCATGTGTGATCTGCAGCCTGCGTGCCTCTGCTCTGCCAATAAACTGAGCTGGTATTGCTTCATGGGGCAGTTTGTAACGTGTGGATGAATGTTGCAAACAGGGATCTGGAAGGATTCGCTATGCACTTGGCAGAAAGAGCTGTTGTCACTGCACAACATTTCTACTTGACATTAACACCACATATTAAATATAATCTAGCTGCAACCTGGCAGAGGAAAAATCTAATTTATGAGAGAGATTTCCTGTGACACTGCCATGGCGAAGTCACTGAGCTCTGCAGTGCGACCCTTTCTACTGCAGATGTTTGTCAGTGGAGATAATATGGCTCTGTTTTACGTAATGTACCTGGATGAGGCAGCAGAAACCACAAATTGTGAGCACATACTTTTAACCCTGTTGTGTATTTCTCTGAAGTGTCAATGGGAAGTTAAACCATCATGGTGTGTTTCAATAGGAGCATGATACCTGAAGAACTTTAGAGTAAAAATAATAATAATAATAATAAAAGGCACTTAAGTTGTCCACTTTTAGACAAAGTATTTACAGTCCAATTTGCATCTATTCTCACTAACTTTAGGTGATACAAATGTCAATTAAAAAGCAATCTCAACCAAATCAGATAACATTGGAGGCAGCACAGATAAGCTAAATGACAGAATTGTGTGGAGCTCCCGTGTGGTTTGATCATCACTACTTCACAAAGTCACACACCTGATAAGGGAGGAAGTGAAAAGGTAATCATTATTTCGCCGATCTTGTGAAAAGGGAAATTGGAGATGGTTAACGGGAATCTCTTAGGCAGATTTTGCTGATGGCATAATGCACTGAATCTCTCGTTACAGATTTGAAAGGCCCACAATCATGACGGACTCCAAATATTTCACAACAAACAAAAAAGGTAAGAAATCTGGCTAAATGGTCCGAAGTCAGATTATTGCACAGTGTCTGACAATATATTCACACCATAGTGCGGCTGCTGCTTACATTCAGTGTGCTTTATCTTACAGGGGAGATCTTTGAACTGAAGGCAGAGCTGAACAATGAGAAGAAGGAGAAGAGAAAAGAGGCAGTAAAGAAGGTCATCGCTGCCATGACTGTTGGGAAGGATGTCAGGTATCTGTTTACATTGAAAGTCTTTGCAGAAGCGTCTTTGATGTCTATTATAATCTGTGATATCTCCTGCACATCTGAACGACACAAGCCACCTTGGCTCAAGCGTGTTCATCACATACTTGTGGCATTATTTCATCTTAAAGATAAGGAGAAAGTGGAAGCATTGTGGTAACCAACAATCCATACATCTAGAGATCAGTCTCTGGAACTACATTTCCACAAGTCTGAGGTAGTGATAGTAGGTAGTGATCCAATAACTTTATTTATTTAATCGTTTATTTGGCAGGGACGATGCACAGTGATGAACACTTAAAACATTTAAATGTGTCAAGTGTAAAAGTGCCAGATTTAGCTTTGAGCTCATTTCCATCTGCAGTCCCTCACATATAACATTTAAGAAGTTTATATTTTACAAACATAGCAAGAACAAAATACATGATATGCAAAAAGTGCAAAAGAGCAAGAGCAGCTTACACATGTATTTATGACATGGTGATACAATGTAGCAGCTGCGACATATAAAGTGCAAGAGGAGATACCCCTGTGTTAAAGTGCATTTAGCGGTGATTACACGTCTGTTTGTTTCTCAACCATTCTTTCAGTTGACCTTTGAAGCTATTGAGAGTGGGACAATCCGTGTCTCAGTTGGGGGGCTATTCCACAAAGAGCTGCCTTTAATGGAGAGGACATTTTGTCCAAAAGTGGTCCATCTACGGTGGACTTCACAGTCTCCTCTGGTTTCTGACCTAGTGCAGCGTCCAGTGTGTTTTTTGTGGATGAATTCCCCTAAGGGAGGGGGGGGGGGAAGGCATGTAAACATTTATAAATAAAACACATACATTTAAAAGACTTGTCAAAGATCAAGAAATGGAGTTTTTCGAGGATGGTACAGTGGTGATATGAATGTGGCTTTCTGTCAAACACCTTGATAGCTCTCTTGTACAGCTGTTCCATGGGTTTCAGGTTTCTGACACAAGCAAACGACCAGTTTTAGGGTTTACGGACAAAGCAAGGGGCAAGGAAATTAATAAATAGGGTGGAAATGAAAGGAAGAACTTTGTGCCTGTGCACTTAAATATTCTTAATAGAGAAAAGTTAATTGAGAACAGACGGTGGTGGAGGTAAGGAATGTGGAGAATGTGGAGACTTACAGTATCTACCACTCTGCCCAGTTTCACACCTTTGCACATCTGGGGGGAAAAAAGCAACCAATCTGAAAATGGTTTGGTAAAGTTTCACAAATCAAGAAGGGTTGAGCTTTCACACTGAACAAACACTTCTGAGAGAGTAAATATTGACCCTTAGGAGGACCTGTTTATCACCTTGCTCACAATGTAAACACAAGATGAACTAAACAGAGGCATCTTTCCCTGCTGTCAGTTCTCTGTTCCCAGATGTGGTGAACTGCATGCAGACCGACAACCTGGAGCTGAAGAAGCTGGTGTACCTCTACCTGATGAACTACGCCAAGAGCCAGCCGGACATGGCCATCATGGCCGTCAACAGCTTCGTCAAGGCAGGGCCAACTTACCTTGTGTTGTTCGTGTGTATGTGTATAATAGGGCCAGTGTATCTGAAACTATGAATTCACCTACACTCAGCTGAAATAAATCCCTGTCAACAATCTCTGACAATTCTGGAATGAGTTGGATTTTCAAATGTAGCTGCTGTAGTCTCCCACAGTTTTAGTTAACAGGGTTCCCACAAACCAGTGTCATCAGAACTTCACAGATAAATCAATTCATCCATGAAAACTGATAACATTACCTTTTTGTTTCAGTTATTAGATCAGAAAATACATTGAATCTGTTTCTTCCCCTTTGAGCCCAGTAACTAAGCTGCAGTGGAAACTGTGTTGGTAGTTATTATCAAACATAAATCACCTAGAATCTTGTTTAAAACAAAAAGATTCTTTTTTTTTTTACAATATTTGTATTGAAGTTTTCAAATATAACGAACATTACACATACATAAAACGGTCAGTCTAGGTGGCAGATGCAATGTACAATCAAATGAATAGGCATGTAAATAAACACAGGTCAGTATACAGATGACACAGGGATAACAAAGTACAGAAATCTGAAAGAATATGATGACTTTAAGATCTAAGAATAGTTATGAGAAAAGTACGGTACTAAATGTTTGTTTCTCAGTGAAATCAAATCTTATTAAAACCCCACCTGCCTCTCTGGTCTCGCCCTCAGGACTGTGAGGACCCCAACCCTCTGATCCGCGCTCTGGCCGTCCGCACCATGGGCTGCATCCGTGTGGACAAGATCACCGAGTATCTGTGTGAGCCGCTCAGGAAGTGCCTGAAGGACGAGGACCCGTACGTGAGGAAGACGGCGGCCGTCTGCGTGGCCAAGCTGCATGACATCAACGCCCAGATGGTGGAGGACCAGGGCTTCCTGGACTCCCTGAGGGACCTCATCGCTGACTCAAATCCCATGGTAGGTGACATGTTTTTATACCTGAGCCTTAATTGATTAGGACTAGACTTTATTTGAAGACCATCATGGAACTTGAGCTTGATTCAAATGGCAGCGTGTCATCTATGTTATATATGTTAACCTTATTCCTCTAGATTGAGTAGTAGATGCTCTACTACGCAGTCTAGAGGCATAAGGTTGAACTCGGGTGTTTCTGGGATGAGATGGCGTTTGAATCAAGTTTGCATGCGTTTGAATTGCAGTGGTTTGCCTTCATCCTCTGTTGCTTGAGGCAGGGTTTTGCCTAGGAAATTAGTTTGAAGAGGCGGTTAAAATCTAGGTTTACATTAAAATATACTCTATATACGTATATCACAAGCTGGATACATGTTTTACACAATACAGTCTGCATCATGGCACCGAAGCAATTGCACCATTTTAAAAGTGTGATGCAAATTTACAATGATCAAAAATAATTGTGTTCGAGGAAATGTTTTGTCTGTTTTAGTTCTCTAGAGATTCTTTATACATATAGATTCTTCCATTTATTAAGCACTTTTCTACTTTCTAAGAACTCAGACACTTTCAAAAACATTTCATTCAACAATTGGACACTCATACATGCAGGACTGAAAAAAGCACAAGATGTAATTCATTTAGATACAAAACAAATAAATGATAGAACAGTCATTTAACTTCAGTAAGAGCTGACGGAGTTATGACTCGGAGGAAAGGAGTTCAACAGGAAATAACAAGCTTGAAGAGTTGTGCTTCAGGTGCTGTTTACACGAGAACGCAAACGGGTTGTATGTATCCGCTACTTTTGTCTTTCGTATAGCCCGTTCGTTCACACGAGGCCGTAACGGAAGCGCGGAAACGGACCCCTCAAATGATAACGGGTCCCAAGGTGGATAGATCTGCAACCGGAACGCTCTGGGGGCCAAACAGCTCCGTGTGTACGCCCTATATACGATCATTTCCTGATAACGATGAAGCCATAGCCCCGCCTCTGCTGCTCACTGCTGCAGCATGGTCAGTAGCTACTGTCGGTAGCTACTGACCATGCTACAGATGTTAGTGCACAATCTACAGCTCCTCTACTACAACCATCAGCAACAAGTGGACATGGAGAATTACATGAACTACATGTTGCTAAATCTACTGCGGGGCATAAAAAGAAGGGCAACCATGGCAACCATGCTCGGGGTCTTCTTGGTGTATTTTGTGGCGGCAGTACAGCGCCACTTACAGGCCCGGCATATGTACTACAGCGTCTCCAGCGCTTCCGAGCGGTCTCGTGTGAAGGGAAGACTTTTTTGATATTGTATTCGGAGCGTTTTCGTGTGGGGTCTTAAAGTGCAGTTTTTGATGACATTAAAATCACATCTCCTTCTCGCAGGTGGTGGCCAATGCAGTGGCTGCCCTGTCTGAGATCAGCGAGTCTCACCCCAACAGCAACCTGCTGGACCTGAACCCTCAGAACATCAACAAGCTGCTGACCGCGCTCAACGAGTGCACCGAGTGGGGACAGATCTTCATCCTCGACTGCCTGTCCAACTACAACCCCAAGGACGAGCGCGAGGCCCAAAGGTAACGGCACCTCAAACCAGAGCATGGGATGTGGGCTTGTGCTGGTTGACCGCCCTGTTGTGTCAAATGATCATATCTTTGTTTTGTTTGTTGATTGTTATGCACCTGCCTCAGGACTGCAGATGGAAATGAGCTATTAGCTATAATCTGGCATAATTCATATCTTCTCTTTTGTATGCATGGTCCTTGTTGAAATAAATACATAATATATAATTATTTAAAACATATAGTGTTATACTCTGATTGCCTTTTACACTGTTAGATTGTATCTTATATGTGGTTAACAGTCATATGTTCAGGATTTATATTTCAGGAGGGCAAAGGGAAGTGTAAGAGGGGGATTTGCAAATGGTTAAGGATTAGGGGTTTTATTGTTTAATGATGGGATGTAGGACCCGTGGGCGGTTTCCTTTCATGAATATATGCTGTAAGCTGTGTTCGGGGTGCAGAACTTATTTTTTCCTCTGAGGATGAAGTGGCTCTGTTCCTACATAACTTTGTCCATGAATCATTTATCAGTTTCTCTCAAGAGTTTCCTCCACACGTCCTGTCAACGTTTTTTGTTCCTCACTGAGTCTCACCTTTCCCTCCTTCCCCTTTTGAAGCATCTGTGAGCGAGTCACCCCCCGGCTGTCTCATGCCAACTCAGCCGTGGTGCTGTCGGCTGTGAAGGTGCTGATGAAGTTCTTGGAGCTGCTGCCCAAAGACTCGGATTACTACAACACGCTGCTGAAGAAGCTGTCCCCCCCGCTGGTCACCCTGCTGTCCGGAGAGCCGGAGGTCCAGTACGTGGCTCTGAGGAACATCAACCTCATCGTCCAGAAAAGGTGCGTGGTCACAAATTATAGAAGCTGTATTTTTGTCACTCAATTAACTTTATCTTACCTTTTATGATATTATGGATTAGCCTGTAGCTAAAGTACAGACAGCAGAACAACACTCATATTGTTTTTTTAGTTGGGATACTCCGAGCAGAAGTCTATAAGGCGCTTTCATACCGGAGAACTTTTCCCAGTATAGTTCCGATATAGTTCCGAAAATGTGCGTTCACACCAAAAAAATCCGGAACTAGAACTTAGTTCATGAAAACCTTTTCAGTCCCTGCTAGAGAGCAGGTACTTTCATGGGAGAAAAAGGTTCCTATTTCTGATTGGCTGGACGGATTGCAAACCACACCCCCTAAAACTCCCAAAAAGTTTTGTGAAGCCGCCATTTTATTATCCTCACATTAGCATTATTAGCATTAGCATTAGCCCATTGCACAAACGCAGAGAGACTAATGGCAACACAAGAGAAAACATGGGAGCGGTGGAGATGAGGAGGTGTCGGGAGTCCCAGCAGCTTCTACTGAAGCCAGTCCCGACTCCGGGGAATTCGGGTGGCAGTATACGCCGTGAAGTTGTTTGCGGCCTGCCAGTAAACCCAAAGCAGAAGAAGAAGAAGTGACGTCAGCGGCTTCATTTGCCTAATCCTTCCCCAGGGACTTATTCCGGTGTGAACGCGATCTGTACTTAGTTCATCAGAACTAAAGAGTTCTGGGACCTAAGTACGGCAAAGTACTTGGTGTGAAAGCTCCTTATGGCAGTGACAACATGGGAACCAAATTTGGGCAAAATTGTTTTTTTCCTTAATTTTGTTTATTGTGAAGGTTTCTCTTTGATTTTCAAATGCGCATTAAGAATGTCCTTAAAAGTCCTATGTCTGAATTAAACTAGAAAATGACTTCTTTAATACTTTTTTATGAATGCTTTTTAGGTAACATTAAGCTGTCTGTGGCTCTTCTGCTGTGACAATGTACATTTCCCCTCTGTGGGACTAATAAAGGTATTCTGATTCTGACTTGAGGGTGACCCAAATAAAAGATGTCCAGCCAACAACATAATGATATGTTTTTCAGAACATCAGGCCTTTCTCTCCGACTTGTATCTTTAGGATCAGGTCTCCCCACAGCCTAATATGTCATGTGTTGCTCTGTGTGCAGGCCTGAGATCCTGAAGCAGGAGATCAAGGTTTTCTTTGTGAAGTACAACGACCCCATCTATGTGAAGCTGGAGAAACTGGACATCATGATCCGCCTGGCCTCCCAGGCCAACATTGCCCAGGTACCTTAAATAATACTAAACGGGTACTTTGTTAAAAAAGATAATTTGCCACACCGTTTTGATTGAACAGTTATCATTTACAGCATTGCCTTTTGTGTAAATACCCATACGTATACTACATTGAAGTGAACTAGTATAATAATTGATGTCCTGTCCATTCTTAAGGTAAAGCTTGAATGTGCAATTTTTTAAAAGACATTCAACTGGAACAAAATCCATTAAACTAAATCAAAACTGAAAACTGTTGTCCTACTTTCAGGTGCTGGCCGAGCTGAAGGAATATGCCACAGAGGTCGATGTCGACTTTGTGCGCAAGGCGGTCCGAGCCATCGGACGCTGTGCCATCAAAGTGGAGGTGAGAAACGCTTTCATCGATTCTGTTCTCTACGCCGAAGTCTTCTCGTGTTCATTTCAGCAAAATGATCTTTATTCATGTCAGACTTGTGACCTGGGCATTTTGAACTATAGCAACATCAAAGCCTCTCAGCAGAGACTAAACATTATAACTCAGTCTCTCCTTGATGGTGAAAGTGTTTCCTGTCTAGTCCTGATGTTTTGATTGATAAAAAGTCAAGTCATATTGAGAAATCTTAGGTGTGCCAAGTCTCCTCTTTCCTGATTGACCGTTATAAATTGACATGACCTGGTCAGCTGATGTTTCCTCTTGTTTAAGCCTCTGTTCTGTTTCACTCCAGCAATCAGCAGAGCGCTGTGTCAGCACTCTGCTGGACCTGATCCAGACCAAAGTCAACTACGTGGTCCAGGAGGCCATCGTGGTCATCAGGGACATCTTCCGCAAGTACCCCAACAAGTAGGTTTCCCTTGTTTCCTGGAGAACCAGTAGGGCGGTACCCAATATCCTAAAAGCTTCATTCATCATGTTGGTTTTCAAATTTTAAAGAATATTCAAATGATTATCTCTTTTTTTCCCACGCGCCTGTATTAACAGCAGGCTTTCATAAAAGCGATTCATAAAATATATTAATGTAACCCAAGAACAATAAATCTCTTTAAGTTCTAACACTATTTTTATATATCTGCATTTTCCTTCAGTGCTCCATCTGGATTCATCATTAGTTACAATAATGACTAACTATATTCATAAAAAATTGTGATTCATCCGTCTTTTTACGGCACTTTTCAAAAAGATGCTGACCCCCCCCCTATTGTATATTTTCCTCCTGACGCCTGACACACTGCTGTTGTTCAGGTATGAGAGCATCATTGCCACGCTGTGTGAGAACCTGGACTCTCTGGATGAGCCGGACGCTCGCGCTGCGATGATCTGGATCGTAGGCGAGTACGCCGAGAGGATCGACAACGCTGACGAGCTGCTGGAGAGCTTCCTGGAGGGCTTCCACGACGAGAGCACCCAGGTGGGTCCACACATCTTACTAGCCATCAGTTCTGCTCTCCTGAAGGCTCCTTTTGTTAGTAGGGTTGTTTTACACGGATAATAAAACATATATCTGAGAGTAATCTAGCCCGGTTGACTTTGGAAAGGACTGTATCTGCTCTATATTACATTCACTGTGCCGGTTAATACCTCGTTATACAGGAGGACTGCACAAAGCAACAGAAGATGTGGTGAATCAAAGATCAACAACTTTTTTCATATCAAATAATGATATCAAATACATACATATTACTAAAACATGAGAAGTGGAAGGACAGCGTGTCCGGGGGGTCTTAACAAGTATTAAAAGTTGATAAATCAATTTAGAGGAAATGAAGTCTATTAAAAAGTATTAAACTGCATGTTGTAGCTTGTTTTCAATAATATATCAATGGTCCAAAGAGGTTGTATTCTACAGTCTGCCTGAATGTAATCATTGCGTAGGTGTGTAGTGTGATTCTGTGTAGTTTATTTATGGGGAAATGCAAGTCTGCGTCCAAATGGTTGGAAGATAAGGAGGAAGGGCAATCAATACTGTGTATAGTCCATGTGAGGTAAATTGTGTCGCCAAGGTAACCGGTTAAAACTCCAAGTGGAGATGAGGTCTTAAAATGTCTGGAAAGGGTCTTAAAAAAGGTCTTGAAAGGTTTTACATGTGACTTCAGGATTCCATATACCCTGAAGGAAAAATGTGCAATAAGAGTCCTTGTAGCCACTGGGACACAGCGTCTTAAATAATGCACTTTTCAAAAGCCAGAATTAAAACCAAACCACATGTTTTTAACTTGTGGAGCACACAATGGAGCATTTATTTTTCCTGAATACATAGTAGATGTTTCCGTTATGTCTGTCAGCTGAGTGCTGCTGGTCAACACATTTGGATGTTTCACTTTTACACACTTTATAGTAACCCTTGGACGTCCCACACCTTATCCTGGTTGACTCATTTTATATTATACTGAAAATATAATGACAGTGTGTGCTTTGATTTCCAGGTCCAGCTCACTCTGCTGACTGCCATCGTGAAGCTGTTCCTGAAGAAGCCGTCAGAGACTCAGGAGCTGGTGCAGCAGGTGCTCAGCCTGGCCACTCAGGTGAGACACGGCACCTTGGCTCCAGTTGGAGGATTTATTTCTTCACTGCTGCATTATTTTGCATGTTTTTCATAAAATAATTCAAAATGTTAAATTACACTGATTGAATACGTATAAAAGTAGAAACAACAAAAAATACTTATGGGCAAAAATACAGTGAAATTGAAAAGATCTTTTAGCCGTTTTTTTTTTCCTATCTTTTTAATAATTTTGTGGAGAAATTTGCAAAGCAATTGATCATTTATTGGTGTTTATTACATGGCTTGGTTGAATACTCTGTTCTGATTGGTCAATTCAGAACAATTGACACGTTGTTAATCCAGAACAGACAGACCGCTGTCAAGCACTTATTGACCGTTGTTAAGGACGCTCACATCTGCCTCAAGAAGTCCGTTCGATTTAACTGAATACATTTTGGCCAAAAAGCAACTGACAAGACAAGAGCGCCAAGAAAGCAGCGGAGAAGTAACGTGGCAGAAACCCTCCTTTTTACGCAGCGGTCCAGACATAGACGGCAAACGGCGACACATATTCAGTGTGCAGTTCCTTTGGCATTAGGGCAGGGATATCTAGATACTTCCCAAGGTTTGACTTAATGAGTTGTGCTACTTTTAAAGCAAGCAACGATGTTTTCAAATCTGTAATCAAAAAGCTCCGCCTTCCTGCCGTTGCTACGTATTTCAAACGGTAACAACGGACTATTTTTCTTAGCGGATGCATGTCAATTTAAATCAATACATACAACTATTTTTATTTACTTTTTTATTCGTAAATAACCCCATCTGAGAATCCTAGCTTTCTGTAGCATATCATTGTAACATTATTTCAGGATTATTGTTTGTTTATTTGACGTGCCTCCCTCTTAGCTTCCACCACAGTAACAGCTAGTGTAATGATGGTCCCTAAGATCTCCCTCCTTCACTGAATACATGTGAACGTCTCCTCTGCAGGACTCTGATAACCCCGACCTGCGTGACCGAGGCTACATCTACTGGCGCCTGCTGTCCACCGACCCTGTGACCGCGAAGGAGGTGGTGCTGTCGGAGAAGCCTCTGATCTCCGAGGAGACGGACCTGATCGAGCCGACCCTCCTCGACGAGCTCATCTGCCACATCGGATCCCTGGCCTCCGTCTACCACAAGCCCCCCAGCGCCTTCGTGGAGGGAAGCCACGGCGTCCACAGGAAACACCTCCCTGTGCAGAACAGCAGGTCAGGCAAAGGCAACTTTATTCTCAATCTTTCAGTTTGTTTTTACAGACAGAGATCCAAATACCGTTTCCTACAATCCAGAATACAAAAATACAAATATTCTTAGAAAAATATCACTCGTCACCGGCTTGAGCTTGAATCTCAGGATCCATGTATCTGTGATCCTCTCCAGAATGGAAGTAGTCATCACATACAGAGCATCAACTAGTTCCTGAACAGTGAACTTCACATGCTGATATCCAAGAGAGGGAGTTACACAGTCACAAGATGGAGGAATAGAAAGCAATACACCCTGTCATGTACACAATTCTCAACATTCTGACTTTTTCTCAAAATCCTTACTTTTCCCTCAAAATATCAAACATCCTGAATTTTTTTCAAAATCCTGACTTTTCCTCAAAAAACCCCCAAAAGATTGGTGTTTTTCTCAAAATCTCAAAATTCTGACTTTTTCTAAAAAATCTGACTTTTTCTAAAAAATCTGACTTTTTCTAAAAAATCTAAAGAATATGAGTTTTTCTCCCAAAAAAAAAAGAAATCAGACTTTTTCTCAAAATCTCAAAATTCTGACTTTTTCCAAAAAATCAGACTTTTCTAAAAAATCTGACTTTCTAAAATAATCAGATTTTTTCTAAAATATCAGACTTTTTACAAAAAATCAAAAGAATATTACTTTTTCTCAAAGATTTAAAAAATATGACTTTTTCTAAAAAAAAATTGACTTTTTCTCAAAATCCCCAAAAATTAAGACTTTTTCTCAAAATTAAGACTTTTTCTCAACATCTCAAAAATTAGGACTTTTTCTGAATACTTAAAAATGTTAAATCTCCCTGGTCCCCGGCTTGAGCTTGAATCTCAGGATCCATGTATCTGTGATCCTCTCCAGAATGGAAGTAGTCATCACATACAGAGCATCAACTAGTTCCTGAACAGTGTCCTTCACATGCTGGTATCCAAGAGAGGGAGTTACTCAGTCACAAGATGGAGGAATAGAAAGCAGTATTCAATGTTTACTTCAGATTAGCTCCACATCAGAAATGATCATGCTTGTCATATGTCTCTCTCCATAGAGGCTGAATCATCATGTTAATCACATAGCTATCATATGCCTCAAACAGTCCTGATGCTCTTCTAGGTAATCACACATCCTGTCATGTTCACAGCTTGCTGAACCTTTTGTTTTGTGCCTTAGCGGTGCTGCTGTATTCTCCTCCGGCAGCACTGAGACAGGCGAGAGCCCGGTCAGCGGGGGTCCGGCTGCGGCCATGGAGCAGCCGAGTGTGATCCCCAGCCAGGGGGACCTGCTGGGGGACCTGCTCAACCTGGACCTGGGCCCTCCGGTCAACGTGCCCCAGGTCTCCTCCATGCAGATGGGCGCCGTGGATCTCCTGGGAGGAGGCCTCGACAGTTTGGTAAACACACACACACACACACACACACACACACACACACACACACACACACACACACACACGCTAAAGGTATCTCTACAGATGCAATAAAATACATCTTTTCTTCCCCATAATAAGAGATTGTTAATCTTATACCAGTTTATTTCTTATTATCGTCAGATTAATTGCTGCTGAAATGTTTTTTTGTTTTTCTTAAGGTTATAATGTTTCTGTAAGCATGCTTGTAATTTAAATTGCCTAATGATCTTTGTATTCAATCTAAAAAATATACAGCTAAAATATTTTTGAAACATATTAATACATTGATTTGTTTTTCCAAGAGTTAGGCTTGGTGTGTTTCTCCTCTGCTAATGGTTGCTCTCTACCTCTTCAAGCCGCTGGAGAGACTGGACTCCTTGATAGTCCTGTTGCTCATTTTAAAGTGTAATGTCTAACATAACATCGTGCAGAGTTGCAGGAAGTGAGGGCTCTTCTTGATTGGTTGCGGTTGCTAAGAAAGTCTCTGTCTCTGTTTGTGTTTGGTTTGTCTTTGGGGGCCTCTCTTCTCCTGTAGCTGGGGGGAGACCTGGGCGGAGGTGTTGGAGGAAGTCCAGCAGTAAGTCCTTCTGTTCAGCAGTCTGTCTGTCTGCTTGCTGCTGCATGCTCGCCGAGTTTAACCCACCACACTCTCAGCTTCACTTCAACGTGTTTACCCTGGCCTCTCTGTCTCACACTCATGTAGTGAATACAACCGTTACCGTTCTCGTGTGGCTCCAGCCTTAGTGTTTAGTGTGTTGGTGCACAGAAATTGATTAAAGGACAAAAATCCAGAAAGAAATGGAACACGAGAAATATAAATAATATGTTAAATACATCTGAATTAATAATAAATAACTTTGTAGTTTTAAAAAGTGGTAGTTTCGTTCTTAAATGTGCGAAATTGTCCAAGAAATACGTGCTGACTGTTATGGAAAGTCAGCTGTTTTCAACACATCATGTAGCCTTGTAATGAATGGCCTTAAACACTCAACCAGAAGTAGGATTCTTTCAATTCACCTCAAATCTGAGCATGTTCACACTTTCTTTGTAATGAGGGCTTTGGCTAATCGCTTGCTTTAATTTAAATGGTTTTGTTATTCTTTCTGCATGATTTAAAAAGTGTCTGCTTGCTTTCTTTGTAGCAATTCTAAAGTTGCCAGTAATGCAAACTAAAACTGTGTGTGTGTGTGTGTGTGTGTGTGTGTGTGTGTGTGTGTGTGTGTGTGTGTGTGTGTGTGTGTGTGTGTGTGTGTGTGTGTGTGTGTGTGTGTGTGTGTGTGTGTGTGTGTGTGTGTGTGTGTGTGTGTGTGTGTGTGTGTGTGTGTGTGTGTGTGTGTGTGTGTGTGTGTGTGTGTGTGTGTGTGTGTGTGTGTGTGTGTGTGTGTGTGTGTGTGTGTGTGTGTGTGTGTGTTTTAGGTGGGACAGAACTTCATCCCCTCATCTGTCCCCAGTACCTTTGCTCCGTCACCTACTCCCGCTCCTCAAGCCGTCAGCAGCGGCCTCAACGACTTGTTTGAGCTTTCCACCGGCATGGCCAACACCACCGGAGGGTTCATCTCCCCAAAAGTAGTGAGTTTATTCTTCAGAACCCGCTTGAGTAATGGAAAACACACAGTTCGTTTAGTCGACTCAATTACAGATGCATGCCTAACAAAAGTACAAAAACTGCAAAGTAATGTCTTTATATTAAATACAGTGCCGTTCAATAGTCTGTTATCAGTTGTTATATTGATTCTACTTTCCTTTTTATAATGACTAATGTGACAGATATGGAAACACACAGTTTATTTCTTGTTTGTTAGATACGTCATTGTGTACACAGAGGGGAAGATGTTCCTATTATAATCTGCACACACTTCCAATTTATGAATCAATGACTGCTAATTTCTTCCTTTCTTATTGAACCAGTGTCTTTGTCTCTTTCTGCACTTTACGTCTCCTCTGGTTGATCCAGTGACAGTGTTTTGTTCCCCAAATACAAAACAAATATTTAATACAAAGCACATATGTGACCCGCTCTACGAAATCAGTCGGAAGTCGTAACGGCTCATTTCCAAATAAACGTGGATTTGTGTAAAAAACATTTTTTCGGGGTTCGGGTGTTTTGTTTGATTTTAAATAAACAAAGTCTTGGCTTTCAGAATATGAAACTTTTATTTCCAAAATCACACGATAAATACATGTTTGAAGCTTGTAAAGGGAAGATGACAGCTCTCCCTCGCCACTCTGCTGTTCCGCAGCGCCGCCCCCCCTCCCTCCGCTGACATTATGAATGTGAGGCGCATAGTAATCACAGATAACACGGCAGGGTCCGTTACAGTTTGTTTTTATCTGATTTCAAATAAACAAAGTCTTGGCTTTCAGAATATTAAACTTGTTTCGGCAAATTCAGATGATAAATACAGGTTTGAAGCTTGTGACGGCATAATTACAAGCGGAGAACGGAGTAACTTAACGTCAAAGCAGGCATAACAACAGCCGGTGTTTCTCGAGAGGGTTTTCCCTGGGAAACAAACACAATACACACACACACACACACACACACACACACACACACAGACACACACACACAGACACACACACACACACACACACACACACACTCGCGAGCTTCCCCCAGACCACTAATCCAAACGAAAATATTTTCCCTCCGTACTACTTTGATCATTTATTAGCCGCTAATAACCAATCAGATCGATGGATTCCAGAGAAGAAGAAACTTTGAAGGCCTTTTTCTCAAAATGATGACTCGGTGACGGTCATTATATAATGTGACATATTTCGCTTAATATTTGGAATCTCGTCTTTCCAACAGTGTACACAACTCAAAATGTGTCTTCAGGTCAATGCGGCTGATTTCGATGGAGCAGGTCACATATGTACAAAAAGGCCTTTCTCCTAGCATGTAAAAACATTGATAAATGACTGCACCTAATCAAACCTTTCCTGCAGGACTTTCCATTGTAAACACTACGTGTGGAACTGATTACACTCATCGTCTTTTCACCCAGATTTGGCTGCCGGCAGTGAAAGCAAAGGGTCTGGAGATCTCGGGAACTTTCTCTCGCCGCCAGGGTCACATGTACATGGACATGACCTTCACCAACAAAGCCCTGCAGCACATGACCGACTTCGCTGTCCAGTTCAACAAGAACAGGTCAGAGCGCTGAAACACAATATAACACAGTATATCTGCCATCTGAAATAGAAAGGCTTTATCTAGAGCAGGGGGGTCAAACTCAAATACGCAGTGGGCCAACATTTTAAAATGGGTACTAGTGGAGGGCCGGACTGGTTCAATGTTTATTGCAGAACTTATTGAAATGAACTTATTGCACATATTAAACCTGGAACTAACAAAGCTTAAATGATTGCCTATAAAAACAACATTAAACATTAAATAATCAGTTCATTCATTTCTTATGGCTCTATCTGCAGCTTTTCCAGAGTCATTTCTTATGAGTACATTTTTCCACAGACCAACAACAGCTTCAACAAAACTATTTCCCTCAAAGAGAAACCAAACATGCCCTGTTGTCGTGAGAGAGAAAGTGCAGAAGGAAACATCCATTAAACTCAGTGTGCTGCTCTGTGATGCTAGTTCAGATACTTGCCATCTCATCTTGGGTGCAAGGTCATCAATGTTTGGGGTCAGGCTCTGAGCTGAGGAGACCCTCAGGGTGGAGTGAAGGTGTGCGTGCAATATACCGGCGGGCTAGATCTAATAGTAATTAGAAATTATCCTGAGTGCCGAAATTAAATCCACCAAGGGCCTGATTTGGCCCCCGGGCCTTGAGTTTGACACATGTGATCTATGTGTACTTGAAGTTCAAGTTTCAAGGCTTTTATTGTCATGTGAACATTGGCTACAGTGTAGATAAGACAATGAAAATCTTAGGTCACAGCCTCCTCCAGCAGTGCAACACAATGCAACTGATTAAAATAGAATAGAATAGTGCAAGGAGAGTCTATAAACAAGTAATTGGAATATGATATATTAGATAAATAATGTGTAAGTTGCAAACAGATGAATGTTCTTTCCAAAGTTCAGGTGTTTAAGAGTCTATCTTATAACTGAATACCTAATGCCACTAATATTTGGTTTGGTTTCCCTTCATGTAGTTTCGGGATGATTCCTACCAGTCCGCTGCCAGTTCACACTCCTCTGATGCCCAGCCAGACCATCGAAGTCTCTTTGCCCATCAACACCATTGGCCCGGTCATGAAGATGGACCCACTCAATAATCTGCAGGTACTGAAGAACTCACTCGCCGCACATTTTTTACAGCAGACGTGCAACACGTTTAACACGTACCGACTAGGGATTTATACTTTTTCTGAACATTAGACATTTGTTCCATCATGGAAGCAGAAGCTCACTTTCCTTGTTCTTAATGTATAGCTTCAGCTACAGTAAAGCAACACTTAACCCTTGTGTTGTTTTCAAAAGCTGGTACCGTTCATGGTGCTCGCGGGTACATTTTGACCCATGATTTATCTCAGTCCAAAACAAGCAAAAAAATTACTATCATCCAATATTGTTTTAAGTACATCATAACTAACTTATAATGCATTCATAACCGCACAATCCTGTTGTCATTTAATGTTACGGCCCCAAAACACATAACACCACAGATGGCACACGTGCATGTGTTCAGGTTCAAGTGTTACGCAGCATTCACACGGCGGCGTGCGTTGAAGCTCGCCGGTGAGCTTATCTGAACCTCGACCAACAACCAATCACATGAATCTCCCCCCCCCCGGACACACAAGCACGCGGTTTGATTGGCTAGAGCTTGTACTGGCATATGATTTGATTGGCTGACGCTTCCGTCGAAGCTTCAAAAGTTGAACATTGCCCAACTTTTGAACCTCGAGTCACCCAAAACATTCTGCCGGGTCTCCCCAGACCCCAACACCAAATTATACACTTTTTTTTTTTTATAGAGACCTTCAGACTTGGCAAAAATGGTAAAAATCAGTTCTGTAGAGTTCATATAGCTGCCGTGGAGGAGATCATGAAGCCTTGATCCGATACAAAAAAGTAGAGTGTAGTTATTATATCATTTTAACTTGTCACGGGAGACCCGAACACAACATAAGGGTTAAAGGAGAGAAATGTGCATTAACCTATGGATTCCCAAACTACTGCTTATGTGTATTATGTTTTTGTATTAATGATTATTATTTGTTGAATTGAACACAGGTGGCTGTGAAGAACAGCATCGATGTCTTCTACTTCAGCGTACTCATCCCTCTCAACATATTCTTCGTTGAGGATGGAAAAATGGGTAAGAGCGTCAACCATTGTCAACTATATCTGGAATTCCCTATTCAACTCTGTCTATCCATAAGCCCCCCCCCCCCCTCAATCAACATCCTCTTGACTGCCTTGTCTTTGTTTTCTTTTATTTATTTATTTTTGTTGTTTTCTGTTTGTTTTGCTTGTCCTTGTTTGTCTACCCTCCCTCATACTGTGTAAAGCGCCTTTGAGTTCCAGAAAAGCGCTATATAAATATAATTTATTATTATTATGAACTCTTTTAAACCTCATCTCACCAACAATATATTTTGCAAACAATTAGGCCCGGTTACAATTATTCTGAAAATGTTTGTTATTACATTTTATTTATCCAAAGCGACCTGCAAACATTCAGTACTGTGGAAAATCCCCACAGGAGTAATTTGGGGTGAAGTGTCTCAGGGACGACATGCTGACTGCAGTGGGACTCGAACTTGCTATCCCCTTATTTGAAGTCCAGCACACTATCCACTGAGCCACAGCCTCCCTGTTATATATCTTTACCTTTGAACTAGAAAGGGTTTATCACACAGACTGTCACAGACCTGTGTTGATGCGTGTGTCGTCCCTCTTCAGAGCGACAGGTGTTCCTGGCGACCTGGAAAGACATCCCCAACGAGAACGAGCTACAGTACCAGATAAAGGAGTGCCATCTTAATGCAGGTAGGCCACGTTGGAGAATTAAACTCCTGTGCTGCAAAGAAACGTTTTGAATGTAAACGGATCAGAAGGTATCTGTGGTGGACAAGCAAAGCTGCTCATTGTGTATCTTTTATATGCATTTCTCTCTGCTTTTATATTTTCTAGGCACGTTCTTTTGTTGTATTTACAGAGTCATTGCTTTTTGTTAAGGATGAGAAAAATGTTTTATTCCCATAGGTCATTTGATGACTTTACTACTCACTTGCACAACAATGATTGGTTCAATGAAATGAAGGAAACTAAAGCCATAGTGACCCGCACATGGAGCACCTTTGCAACTCCTTTCAGATGGATGGATACTCCTGGCAAAGTAGGAGTGTTCACTAACATGGATTTAAACAAATTTGTCCACAATATTTGAGAGAAATAAACTTTTTGTAGGCTTAGAAAAATACTTTTTTTTTTTGTAAGTGTTTTTATATTTTGGTCAGTGTAAGTAAAGGGTTACAGCAGGAATGAAGTGTGGTACACGTTCATCCTGCCCAATCACATCAACCCACTGTGCCCTTTCAACCCCTTTGAGGTCCTCAGGACTAGCCTATATGACGCATTTCCACTACAATTCGGTTTGAGCGTGCCGTGCCCGGCCTGTTTTTTGGTTGCGTTTCCACTTGGTTTAGTTCCGGCTAGCGGGTACTTTTTCACAGTTTTCTGGCTCTCCAAAATCGAAGTTCTTTCCGGGCCAACAACCGGGCTGAGTCGGGCTGAGTATGCTAAACTAGAGAGAGAATCGCTGGCAACTACAACACAATGAACATATTTTACCGTGATTTTAATTGTAATACACATTTCAAAATGATGCCGAAGTAACACTCACGAAGTAACAACCATGAATTAATGCTTTGACAAGTCTGCAGACAGACGGCAGGAGAAACACCTTTTAAAATGTGTGTTTTCTGAATGGAGATCGGCTAAGCTAACGCAGTATATGCTCCGACCGTCCACACTCACAACAACGGCCTACAGACATAAACAAACCAGCGACTATATTCTCCATGACACAGAACGTCTGTGGTTTGGACTTGTTTCACTTTTGTCTAGTTTCTGAACAGATATGAGGAGCTGTGAGCTCTGAGGGCTAACAGCTAACGACTGATGTTGGTTTTGTGGTTCTCATTGAAGATGACGTCATGGCTCCGCCTATACTGCGTTACTATAGTTACCGCCCCAGTTCCTAAACTGTAATGGAAACGCAGCATAAAGTGAGCCTGGCCTACCAAGGCCTAACTATACCGTGCTAAGCCGAGCGAGGCCCTGCAGTGGAAATGTCACCTTAAAGACTTTAAACGTCCTCAGAAATCATGTTTGGACGGAAATAATGAAATACCTCAAAATTACAACTCCTGGAAAAACCTCACTCTCCTCTCTTTGTTTTCTCTCTTAATCCACATGCCTCTCTTCGGACATTTCCTCCTGAAGATCACTTCCAAATGGCCCACTATGTACCGTCCGGTTGTTCCTAGCAGGCCCAGTGTTGTAGACTACCTGGTCAGGTTAACTTAGATGTTATTGTTTCCTCTCATAGTTCATTAAAATCCTCGTAGAGCAAATTTACCGTCAATTAAAAAACTAAACGTTTATTAGAATTAGAACGTGTGTACATTAGAGTTAGCTCCTTTAGTGACTAGTGATTACAGCCTCCTGCGTGTGTGCCGGTTTCTTTTCGGTCGGTAATTTAGCTGTGTTAATAACTTGATATTACTTGTGATCCTGCAGACTCAGTTTCAGGGAAGCTGCAGAATAATAACATCTTCACCATCGCCAAGAGAAACGTAGAAGGCCAGGACATGCTGTACCAGTCTCTGAAGCTCACCAACGGCATCTGGATCCTGGCCGAGCTCCGCATTCAGCCCGGAAACCCCAACTACACGGTACTGTTACTGGCAATTAGCTTTTCTTTGACTGTCTGCTGTCTTTCATGGGTGTTGAACGTCCAATTGTAACTCCTATAAGCCGTCTATTCCCCGTCATAATTGTTCCTACACTGAGCAAAAGTTTATCATTCATAAAAGTGACTAGTTTAATAAGATTTAGTAATAACTATACTGTTCCTTTCAATAGACACATTTTGTATTACATTTTTCCCCCTAGCATTTCTTAGTGGTATTATTGTTGCCACTGAGGGCCTAAGGGCAATAAATAAACATTATATGTATATTCAATTAAGTTAAAATACTCTAAAATAATCGTTTTAAACACAGATATTTTTAGGCTCTTAAAACAGCTGAGTGATTATCAAAGTCACCTTTATTGTCAATCTTTCAGTTTGTGTGTACAGAGGGATCGAAATACCGTTTACCACAATCCAGGATATGAAAACAAATGTATATAAAAATATGTATAACATATATCCTATCCACATTTGTTCATGTGCACACATTAAGACCTAAATAAAAACACAACAATCAATATACAGTGGGGCAAAAAAGTATTTAGTCAGCCACCAATTGTGCAAGTTCTCCCACTTAAAAAGATGAGAGAGGCCTGTCATTGTTAATCTAGGTATACCTCAACTATGAGAGACAAAATGAGAAGAAAAAATCCAGAAAATCACATTGTCTGATTTTTAAAGAATTTATTTGCAAATGATGGTGGAAAATAAGTATTTGGTCAATAACAAAAGTTCATCTCAATACTTTTATATATCCTTTGTCAGCAATGACAGAGGTGAAATGTTTTCTGTTAGTCTCACAAGGTTTTCACACACTGTTGCTGGTGTTTTGGCCCATTCCTCCATGCAGATCTCCTCTAGAGCAGTGATGTTTTGGGGCTGTCGCTGGGCAACACGGACTTTCAACTCCCTCCAAAGATTTTCTATGGGGTTGAGATCTGGAGACTGGCTAGGCCACTCCAGGACCTTGAAATGCTTCTTACGAAGCCACTCCTTCGTTGCCCGGGCGGTGTGTTTGGGATCATTGTCATGCTGAAAGACCCAGCCACGTTTCATCTTCAATGCCCTTGCTGATGGAAGGAGGTTGTCACTCAAAATCTCACGATACATGGCCCCATTCATTCTTTCCGTGACACGGATCAGTCTTCCTGGTCCCTTTGCAGAAAAACAGCTCCAAAGCATGAGTGTGTTAGGTCTAACTCTTAGTGTGTGTTCTCCGCTCACCGGTCCATCACAGCAGGCGGAGCTGCAGGATTTCTGCTTCTCACACGTTGCATACCGCTATTTTACTGTCATTTTGGGACACCGTAAAATACTGCCAGACCGGTGAAGCAAGCTTGTTTTGCCGCACAGAGAAAGTGTCATCATTTTACGTCATGGGATCGGCGGTCGGCATTTTTAGAGAGCACCGATCGATATCGGCCGATACTAACTCTCTGCTGATCGGCGGCCGATCGATCGAAGCATCCCTAATTTTGAGAATGTAATATTGTACAGATTATAGATTGTGTATACAAAGTAAAATATGTCTCCTATTTGAACTGTGTGTCCTTCTGTGTTTCCTCAGCTGTCTCTGAAGTGTCGGGCCCCGGAGGTTTCTCAGTACGTGTACCTGACGTACGACTCTGTGCTGAAGAGCTAATTTTGCTCCAACTCTTGACAACTCTGCTTCGTATCTACATCAATCTGCAGTGTTTTATCAGTTTCTGCCATATGCAGCTAACTGCCAAAGCAAAGGACTCTAAACCGTGAGAGAACGTCATTTGGATTATTAGTTGTATTCTTCCTCTGAGAAATCAACTCGGCACATTTCAATGAGAAACCATATGGTGGTTTATGTTGTCCTGAAGTCAAACACCGTTTACGTCTCTTTGCTTTGGCAGTTTGAAAAGCATTATTGAATCTTCTTCTTCAGCTCCCCATTTCTATGTTTACCTCCCAGTGAAAACACGTCGACCATTCCATCCTTAATTGAGTTTCTTAATGTTGTGAAGATGTGACTGATGGCTAACTGCCATGAGTGGAAATACTAATCTCCCCACATTCTATGAAGCCAATTATCTTTTATTTTGCACGCTGTATGGCTCACATTCCTTTTGATTCTTTTATATTGCTTCGGTTGCACCTACAGAATGATAAGTGTTGTTCCTTTTGCCATTAATGTGTGTGAAGAGTGGAAACCATCAATGTGATCTTTCAATAACTTCTGCAGACATGCTTCATTAACACGTCACATTACGCAGCATATGTACCTCTGTTCTCCTCTTGTGCTACTCTGAGAACCGGGGTTACACAAGTAACCTCAAGTTTTCCTTTCATGGCTTTCACACATTTTCTTGTATTTCATGGGGTTACATATATATATACATATATATATCGGCAGTTTGAAACATTGTACAGTAATTGAAACACTTCAAAATGCATTCCAAAAAGTTGGAAAAGGAAAATGCAGACCGGAGATAAGTAAGAGAGCTCCAGTAACTCGAATGAAACCAAATCCAGGCATTTATTCGCTTCTTCCAATCTTAAGAATTATCACCTCTCAATTTGTTTTTCCTGCCGTTTGTGGTTAATCTGGCAGAGCGAAAGAGATGGAAACCGCAGGGGGTAAAACACAGAAGCAGGTCGTTCCGAGGTCTTTATTGCAATCGCTTTTCCATGAGCCTTCAGTCTGTATTAACACTCCTTTCTCACCTCAGCTGCACATGTTGTTTTTTTAAAGCTTTTTCTTATTTTTTTTATGTTTTAATAGTTCAGTTCAAGTCATATAATGCAGATGACTGATGCAACAGATGCATTAAAATGCAAATAAATGTGAAATCAACTTAAATTCTGCCAAAATAGAACATTTTTATGAAATTAAAAAGTATTGTAAAAGAAACAAAACCCATAGTGAGGAACACTAACCCCCTTCTGACTGAAAGTAACTCACTGTACATTTGTTAAAACTTGTTTTCAAATATCCAGGTTGCTGTTAAGTTTGAACTTGAAAATCTTCCCCCATTTGAACCACTCCACAAACCACAGCAGCTACGGATTAACACACCAGTGCCACTCTGTTTTAAAAAGTATTTGACATAACTCGTCTTGTTATAGCCCCGTTAACTGCAACCACATAGTTGCACACGGCTTAATGCACCTATATTGTCATTCCTATTTATTGTGCATCTACCTCTGTGTGTTTTCCTTTTTAACCGGCTTTATTGTTGCAGTAGCTTCAATTCTGTAATGTGCTTTAAATGTCATCTTTCGATTCCAGTGGGGTTTTTTTGTGTGTTCTTCATGCCATTGTTGTCGAGCTATTTTAAACCTGTGGCAACACAGCCGCACTAATCTCACAGGACCAAGCATTCACGCAAATTAAATGCCACGTCTATGTTTTAATACCCAAGTGTCCATATAATCTTCTAATGTTGGCTTTTTGTGTGCTTTAGAGGGTGCCAACTGTACGCCCTGAGGCCCAGAGTTGTGCTAGTACAATGTAGTCCAGTGATGGTGTAGTTAATGTAGCTAATCAATTACAAATGTTTTGGTATTACCCTGAAAAGGAAATTAAGCCTTCCCTCTATCCATTGATCAGAACATTCTCAGTGTAATGAATTTGTCTGTGAACCTATTTTCCTACATGGTAACACGTTTATGTGCCTGCATGAGCCCACTGTCCTTTTGATCCTTTTTCATTTAGGATGTGGCTTCGCTCCCAACTCCCAACTTCATGTCTCGGTTGTAGATCTCATGTTTTTAAGCAGCATTGTCTTCAGCACTCCCACTTTAAGAATTATATCAAAAACGTTTGCCAGCAATAGAGACTGTATGGTGACGGCTATAATGGCGTCTTATATAAATGGAAAATGTCTAGAATTATTGCTGTAACCCTGTTGTAAATGGTGTTTTTGTCACACTACCACATCTTATGTCATTAAAATGTCAAAACAAATAACGTGTTTGGAAGTTCATATTTATATAAACCAAGTCAGACTCAAGAGATGGGTAAAACTCTTTTTAGAAAGTCAAGTGAACTGTTCCTATTTATTATCACACATCATCAGGGAGCTGTATCACAAAGCTGGATTAGTTGTTCAGCAAAAGAAAATGACTAAGTACAGACCATTTACTGAATGTTCTTGAGTCTCAGGCCAAATAAAATGATAAAAGTTTTCAGATCTCATATTTGGCTTATTACAAAGTATGTTTTCCGATACAAGGAATTTACTTTGGTGTATAACCAATATATAAGTGCATACCTAAACGCAGAAAAATTAAACTATAAAAATAGGGGAAATATTGAAATATAATTGAGAAACATTATGAACAACATCAATATACAAACGAGGACAAATAAAAAGAATATGACAAATGAATGAGATTTTTCGTGATTTAAAAATGCAGAGGCTTTGCAGTTCTGAAAATTGTAGTATTGTACAGAAATGTGGAAAATAATGAGAGGAATGTTCACAGTAAGGAGAAAGACTGCAGATGTACAACCACAATGAGTCATGGGAAGAGATAACATTACATTTCACTTGTTAGACGCTTTTTTTTCCAAAGCGACTTACATACATTCAGTACTGTGGGCAATCCCCACAGGAGCAATTTGGGGTGAAGTGTCTTGCCCAGGTACACAACGACATGCTGACTGCAGTGGGACTCGAACTTGCTATCCCCTGATTCAAAGATCAGCGCACTAACCCACTGCGCACAGACTCCAGATAAGAGTCTATAAGAGTTGGATAAATGTATTTATTATGTTCACACTGCATATTATGAGTGCTTGCTTGGATGTGACAGTTTACAAGATAACTCCTTTCCATGCTTATTCTACCAGTTTGAGTGCAGTTTCAACATTCATTTAACGGTGGCGCTGTGGTAGCACCCTGCTGTAAAAGCTGACGCGAAGAAGAAGGCAGCGGCCCTCGACCAATCAGATCACCTGGCGGGTCCTGGGGTTGTTGTGCTCACCTGTCACACTTTTGTAAAACATTATAACGGCACTATAAAGATAAACCATGGCGTCGTTTGTGACCGAAGTGCTCGCCAGCTCCGGCAAACTGGAGAAAGAGGACCTGTCCTCTAAAATAAGCAAACTGTCGCGCAAGGTGGAAGATACGAAGGTAATCAACCAGCTAGCATAGCATTAGCTACGTAGAGCTACGTAAAGTTTGAACTATCGTTAGCAGTTAGCGCTAACACTGAAAAGCAAAAACTTATTTGATCCTTTCACCGACGTTTGGTAGATGTTCACAACTCACCCGGAATACAATTAACACATAAATAAACATAAATCATATCACGAGTTGATAAAGAGTGTTTTTTAAAAGCTAGTTTAGCTAACTGCATTTTCATTAGCAAGACCGTTAGCTAGCCATATGTGTTGCACTGTCAGTGGTGACATCTGATTACGTGGCTGTAGAGAAACCATTGCACTGTGTTTTAATAAATCTAAATATAAGACATGTATACTTGCAGTTGTAGTGTTTTACTGTATGTGGGTGTCTTGGATGAAGTCAGTGTTTTAGCCAAGTACTACACTTAACGTACAAATTTTAGGTACCTAAACGTTACTTGTTTTTTCTTTAGATTTGCTTGACTGCAACTATCTGACATCTTGAGTTACACATACAGATATGAGAATACAAAACGTGTGAAAAGCTAATCATATTATTTTAATGGTAATCATGCAAAAATATGTAATGTTTCACGTTTTACACATTTGAAAATATGCTGCTTTTTATTATTTTAATATGTATTACAGTAACTTAAACATGTGTTTTGTTTGGCAGCAAAGCATGCATTGATTGAGCTCAAAGGCCGTATACAGAGCCCTGGGTGTTCAGGCCTTTGTAAAGGTTGTGTGTACAGTCCAGAGTAATGAAGACTGTAAATGTACACAAACTGTACACACCTGGGCTTAAAGCAAAAGTATATCTTGTGTCAATGTGTCTGCTTTCTTCATGTTTATTTCGTAGGAAGAAGTATGTGAAATGATAAATAAGAAGTATAATGACTTCCTGCCGAGTCTTCAAGGATCTGAGGAGCTAATGCTAGAGGTCGATGAGGTCTCCAAAGAAATGGATGTCCTTAAAAACTGCATTGAGACGGAGGTATGTGTGAAACTGTTTTTAAATAATATATATATACTTAAGCCCGATCCGCCAGAAGAGCAGAATGATGGGTTTCAGTTCTACTCTAGGTGGATTTACAGCAACGTTGTTGTTTTTTAACCGTTTCTGTTTGTTGACACAGGTGCAGCAGAATGTCCACGTGGCTGTGGCTGAGTATGCAAAGCTAAAGCAGCAGCTGGAGAAAAACACTGTCATCATAACAATGCTTGGACACCTGAAAGAGGTACAACATCCATGGGAGTTTGTAATACCAACACAACATTTGAAATGAGTTTACTGAAATATAATGTAATATGCAGTCGCAAAGATATTATATAGTCCAATTATAACTAATGTTTCTTTGTGTCTCAGTTTCACAGTGCAATGGAGGAATGCAACAAAGCTTTACAGGATAAGAAGTATGTTGTTGCAGCCAACCAGCTACAAAGGGTAAGAGCTTCTTAAAAAAACCTTCCTGAACTAGGACTGGGCAACTCGGAAATCATTACAACACATGAAGCTGTTTTTTGATACTTGTTCAATCGTTTTGAAACCTTTTACTATATGTCCCTTGGTGCATCAGCAAGAATACACAGCGTTGAAAGGTTCCTGGTATCATTTATACTGACAATGAGGGCACAAACTATATAACAGACTTGCATATTAATTGACACACATACGGCTCATATAGCCAGCAAAACAACCTTCATCCCACACATCTCCATCAAACTCCCTTCCCTCATTTGTACACAGGTTTTTTAAACATTCAACTTACTGATTGATACTTATTTGATGGTTTTTCTTCCAGGCAAAAGCCACAGTGGATTCCCTGAAGGGCTGGAAGACTTCCCATCTGCCTCTGCTCAGCGCTCTCAGCTCCGAGTTGACGGTGCAGAGAGAAAACTTAATCTACCACCTGGGAGATGAATGGAAGCGCCTCGTCATCTGGAGACTACCGTCCTCAAAGGGTAGGACTTCAATATGTGTGTCCCATGTGTTAAATATACAACTATATGGAGTATACTGTGTTCTGTACTTTGTTGAGGTGGAACTTAGTATCTTCCTCAAACAAAAACATGTTCACTTCTAACAGTATTCAGTGTTATTTCAAAGTTGAGAGTGTCCCTTTCTTCTGTAGTGTTCACATAAACATGTTTCTGATTGTGCAGATATTTGTGAATGCTACAAATGTACACTCAATCTCACCTTTCCCCCAATGCCAATATTCCTGTCATTGTCTCAAAATATGATTCCGCCTCCCACGATGTGAAGTGCCGTGGATATGAATCGCTCACAACTAGGGATGCATATCGTTGACTTTTTTACGATACTGATACCGATACCACTGAACGATACCGATACTCAACCGATACATATCGTGATACTTTGAAAATGTATCATCCCACAATTACTCCCACAAAGCGCTTTACGATATAGTTAACATGTCAAATGAATATTAAATTCAATTGTGGGACTTCTTGGACCTTTTAGTAGGCTACTGAACAAACAATGAAAAATACATTACAAATATGAAGAAAACCGATTATGGAATATCTTTTATAACACCCGCCATCAGGTGTGCCGCGTGAATAGCACATCTTGTCAATGCAAACAGACCGTTATAGCACCGTTATAATTAATGTTAAACCTGAGATTCGACTGGAGGACAAATAAATAATAAATAATGGTCATGAGATCTCGGCATTGCACAAACAAACAAATCTCATCTTTAAAATCAACATTTGCCTTCACTGGTGAGAGAAAACAAATCCCATCACAGTTCATTTGTGGAACTTACCTTTCTAGTATTGAACAAACAATGAAAAATACATAAAATATGAAGAAAAACGATTATGCAATCTAATTTATAACACCCGCCATCACGGGCCACGGACTCACTTTTAAAATAACATTTAAAAAAAAAAAAAAATTTTTTAAAGTAACGAAACCGGATCTGATTTCGGTACGGTATACCGTAGACACCAGTCACCGGTATTTCGGTAATACCGGATACCGGTATGTATCCCTACTCACAACATGAAAGCATAATACAGAGAGAGATCAATAAAACACAAATATAGTTGAGATTAATTATTATTTTGTTGGACAACAAACACAATAATGAGAAACACTACCTTGCTTTCAAGCAGTCAATCGCATGGTGGTCCCCAGACAAAAGGACCCCA
This sequence comes from Notothenia rossii, assembly GCF_949606895.1. Taxonomy (NCBI): domain Eukaryota; kingdom Metazoa; phylum Chordata; class Actinopteri; order Perciformes; family Nototheniidae; genus Notothenia; species Notothenia rossii. Next base: position 6,269,184 of record NC_136907.1, read on the forward strand.
CACGTATCTTACCAGTCATGCCCCCCCCCCCCCCCATTCGTCCTTTTGTTATAGCTAACATATTACAGATATATATAAGGTCACTTTCTCATGACCCCTCTGGCGCATTTAATCAACTTGTCAATGAGCTGTTAGCTTATTCTTGTTTTGCGTATTTAAAAATATATTATAGCAAGTGTATCTGAGTGTGATGCTTTGTAAGTGACTGTTGGATGTGTCCCAGCAGAGCCTGCAGATCTGAAGTCCTTCTTGAAAGTGGAGCTGAACCTGAGCCACTCGTGCAGTAAAGATGAAGAGCCCGGACCTCCTGCTGTGCTGTGCTCCGTCCTGCAGGCTCTGGCCATCCAGGGAGACCTGCAGCACAAGATCAAACTGTTCAGTAAGAACCAGCTCGAGTACACGGTTACATATCAAACACTGTTGCTTAGATAATGTTTGCACTGTGCACTTTTTGATTCATATTTCCGGTAAAGGATATTTTTTCTTGTAAGCAAGAGAGAGTCACTTCTAATAAGTTATATGTGATCATTAAGTAGCATGTTTCTTAGGAAAACGCTGTGTCCTGAAGCATGATGTATCCATGTCAGAGTGTGCTCAGTGATGGTGTCTGTCGTTGTCCTGCAGGTCAGGTGCTGTTGAAGAACATGCTCAAGCCGCTGGTGATGTTCCCCTCCCTGTCGGTGCGGGTGACGGAGCAGCAGGAGAAGGGAACCGTCCTGGCTCTGCAGAGTCTGGAGGAGAGTCAGGAGGAGAGGTCCACTCCTTCACAAGTCTACAGCAAACTGCTGCTGGTGCTCACCACGCTGCACTCACACCTGCTCGGTACAGAACTTGTCTTTCATCCTTTCTTTATAACTAATGCTGTTGATGTATTGGGATTTTAAAAAGGTATCCATTATCATCTGGCCGGAGACAACAGCTGGAAATTAGCAATGTTAGCTAAAGCTGCCCCGTTTACTGTTTTGTGTGACAGTTGATCAATGGGGACTGTCCACGGCACTATAAACAAATACACTAAACCAGGGGTTCCCAAAGTGGGGTTGATTACAAAATAAAAATGGAAGATTAAAAAAAATATATATATAAAGATTATATAAAAAAATTAGATTATTAATAATAACGGTTTGCATATTCATTTTTTTCTTTGACAATCCACTAGCGCAGTGTTTCTCAAAATAAGGAGCCCCTCCCCACGCCCCTCTGAGAGACATTTGGTTACAAAGAACTCAATGGAGCTCTAGGAGGAGATTCAGGTGATAAGGGGGGGGGGGGGGGTTACCTTGGTTGCTGATTGGCTAATGGTTACACAAGCCAAAACATCGTTATGACATCATAAAGTGGCCAAAATCTGATCAGCTCATTTTCAGACAGGTTTTTATAGAAATGGATAAAAAAGAGAGAGAATCTTTGTTCCTGAAACTTTCAGAGTCTCTTTCCACAGAGGGGACACATGTTGATGTAGAAGAGACATGAAGAAGAGGGGACACATGTTGATGTAGAAGAGACATGAAGAAGAGGGGACACATGTTGATGTAGAAGAGACACGAAGAAGAGGGCACACATGTTGGTGTAGAAGAGACATGAAGAAGAGGGGACACGTGTTGATGTAGAAGAGACATGAAGAAGAGGGGACACATGTTGATGTAGAAGAGACATGAAGAAGAGGGGACACGTGTTGATGTAGAAGAGACATGAAGAAGAGGGGACACATGTTGATGTAGAAGAGACATGGAGAAGAGGGGACACATGTTGATGTAGAAGAGACATGGAGAAGAGGGGACACATGTTGATGTAGAAGAGACATGGAGAAGAGGGGACACATGTTGATGTAGAAGAGACATGAAGAAGAGGGGACACATGTTGATGTAGAAGAGACATGAAGAAGAGGGGACACATGTTGATGTAGAAGAGACATGAAGAAGAGGGGACACATGTTGATGTAGAAGAGACATGAAGAAGAGGGGACACATGTTGATGTAGAAGAGACATGAAGAAGAGGGGACACATGTTGATGTAGAAGAGACATGGAGAAGAGGGGACACATGTTGATGTAGAAGAGACATGGAGAAGAGGGGACACATGTTGATGTAGAAGAGACATGGAGAAGAGGGGACACATGTTGATGTAGAAGAGACATGAAGAAGAGGGTTTTGCATAATAGACGACCTTTAAAACGGTCACTGAGTTTTTCTTATTATTTTTCAGATGTGTCTATTGGCGATAAGAAGCTCTCGGCCGTCATGGGGGAGCTGATCTGGGAAGAAATCTCCCGTTGCATCATCCACGAGTGTCTGCTTTACTCCATCCCCAACAACAGCAGCCAGCTGGAGGAATACAGCACGGTGTGGACACAACAACACTTTGTCATGTGATGTGAAATGATAATGACACAGAATGATATGTTTATTGAATATCATTCATTTACTCACTCAAGGTGATCAAGGAAACGGAGGAGTTTGAGAAGTCTCTGAAGAAGATGGAGTATCTGCAGGGCGACTCCACAGACCTGCTCAAATACTCCCAGGACGTGAACTGTCACTTCGCCAGAAAGAAATGCAAGGATGTCATCGTGGCGGCTCGCAAACTCATGACCTCCGAGATGCACAACACCGTCAAAGTATGTGGAGCGAGGGTTGGCGGTGTGGATTAATGGGTGATTCGGTTGCCAGCATTTAATAAATAAGGGGATTATTAAGCATGCATCTTATTTACCGTAATTTTCGGACTATAAGGCGCACCTGAATATAAGCCGCAGCAGCTAAATTGAATGATGTGTACATATATAAGCCGCACTGGACTATAAGCCGCAGGTGTTTTAATGTTTAATTACCATATGTAAGGGTTCGTGCACAGAGGGGATTGTCGGGAAAGAGATGGCTGTTTGAGGAAGCTCCCATTTATTAACATTTCAACAAACAAGTTGCATATTTGCATAACGTATTCAAGTGTTAGCATTTAGTGCAATAGTAGCTACAGAACATGTGCTGTGTAAACTGTACTGTATCACATAGCGTTTCAGACACACAAACTTTTCAACTTTCAAACTTAAACGGTGCGCTCCCAGCGCACGTACCGGCAGTGATCTTCAGCAGTGGTTTTCAACCAGTGGTACGGGGACAAACTGTCTCGCTCTCGTAATGTCTGTCTGTCTTGCTCTCGTTCTGTCTCTCGTACCACTCTCGGTTCCACTTTTACTTTTGCGCGCTACCTGTCTCACTCTTTTCCGGCCTCCAGCTTTTCCTGCTGGAGCCCGCCGCTTAAAGGTGGGGGGCGCGGACCGGCCATAGAGCCCATAGAGTTAAAGGTGGTGGACTGTAACCTGTAAAATCCATAGATTTAGGAGGTCCCCTAGTGGCCGTTAGCTGTAGAAATCCATAGATTAGCCGCACCGTTATATAAGCCGCAGCGTCGAGAAATGGGAAAAAAGGCGCGGCTTATAGTCCGAAAATTACGGTACTTAAAGTAAAAAAGGTTTTCCAGAGATTGTGTCGGTCAAAGGAGAAGATAGTCCCTGACATTTGAACATTTTATTTTCATAAAAATAGACCATGCAAAACATCACTAGGTTAGTTTCTTTGTGCTTTTTAACAAGCTGCAACGATGAGTCAATTAACTGAGCAATATTCTGCAGTTATTGGATTATTTGTAAGTATTTTGTCATTTGAAAGAAATGACTGAATATCTTTGGGTAATATAGTGCCGCAGTGACGCGTCCTAAAATCCGGTTCCTTCGACTAAAAAGCAAATGGGATTTCTCCATAGGATTTAGGAAAATAGCTGGAAATAAGGTCTGTGGTTGAAACACCTTTAAGAGACGGATCACATTTTGTTCAGTCGGATAATATCCACATGTCTACCTTACTTTTATAATGTTCTAATCATGAATCTAATCGCCAGAAGCAAAATGCTAATTTTATGCTATAAAGGAACTACAGCAGGGTCGCTGCTTCAACGTCACGCCAACTTAAGATCCATATTCGATCACACAGATTCTAAACGGTACGAGTTGAAGCGTTTGTTTGAACAGTCTGCAGGAGGCAGGGACTTGCTTTCAAGCAGAACAGAAACAAACTTAGAGGAGTGTTTACGTGTTCGGCGTAATGACGTACAATGGCCTCCACAACTTCTGCAGTCCTATTCAGCCACTTGGTAACAACCATCGTTTTTCAGACAAGTGCACTCTTCAGAAATCACCAGTGGGGTCACTGCTGATGGATTTAATGTGTAGAACAAAACGTGAGCCGTCTCTTCGATGTGTCTCAACCACAGACCTTAGTTCCAGATATTTTCCTAAACCCTAAGGAGAGATTGCTTTATGTCGAGGGAACAGGAAGTGGTGAAATGCTAACTCACTTCCAGGTTTTAGGACGCGTCACTGCACCACTCTATTGGGGAACTAAACAAGACATTTAGGCATCATGATGGACTTTTGGAAACGGGGATTGCTGACAGTTGTTGACATTTAAAAGGAAGATTAAGTTCATTTAGAATCAGAGATTTTTAGATATTGAAGTATTTGTTGGTTGCACCTCTACTTTTGAGATGTTTTAACAATATGTTGGGACGAAAGATCTATTCGGTTGTGGCCTTTACTAAAGGGAGAGCTGTCTTTTGTGTTATTAAAAAAATGGATATACAGGAGTTGGACAAAGTAGCGCTTACTCTTACTGCATGTAATAGTATTGTATGATTCTAGATAATGAATATCTCCAGAGAACTGTACAGTAAATCTAGAAAATACCAAGGAATAACTCATGACTGACTGTATTGTATCCCATTGCACGACACTGCAGACCGGCTTAACATGAAATATGCCCCGAGACTTCCAGATCTTTCCCCTTGTCTTACTTTACAGCATCCTTTTTATTTTTTATATCTGTCTCAGATCACACCTGATTACAAGCTGCGTCTTCCCAAGCTTCCTGCTCCCGCTTCAGAGCAGAAGGTGAAGCAGGAGAGCAGAAAGGACGAGGTGACGATGGAGAACTCGAAGCAGCTCTCTGCGTGGAGCCTGTGTCTGCCAGCCTGTCGCATCAGCGAGTCGGTGCAGCAGCTGATGGAGCTCGCTCTCAACACGCTGTGCGAGTCCGTGGGAAGCTCCACCCAATGGTGCGTTCAGAGTCCGTCTCCTGTGTTCAAATTCAATTCAAGGTAGTGATGGGAATTACGGCTCTTTGAAGGGAGACGGATCTTATGGCTCCGTTCCTTTCCGAGAGCCGTTCAAAAGAGCCGGGGCGGGGTTAATAGGTTTATCTGCGAAATAATCACCAGGATAATGATTGGCTGTATTGCCAGAAATCTACTTTTACTCACAGAAAAAGGTATAACTTGCTACATCTCCCAGCCAGCCAAACAACTACTCAAGCAGCACGCCATCATCTACGGAACATTTGCATTCAGGAAAGCAAGTTCGAGGCGAGTGGATTTATGGCAGGCAGAGAACCATCGATAAAAAGAACGGCTCTCACCGAGTACGACTCGGTTCCCTTCGTTCGTACCAAAGCACCGTAACAAATAATTGGATCGTTCGCGAACGTAACATCACGAATTCAAAGGTTTTATTGTTATATGCTCAAAGCTACCGTGTGGAAATGGCAATGAAATGCTTCTGACCTGAGCTCCTCCAACAAGGCAACATATATCATAAAATACAAAATAGTGCAAAAAGTCTGCATGTCAATAGAATACGGGATAAGTACAAGAACAGAATATGAAATTAAATAATTAAATACGTTTTATTGCGGTGATAACTATTTATATAAATTAGTAGCAAGATGACAACAGGAATGTTTATCGGGGCACTTAACAGAGCTCAGGTGTTTAGCAGTCTTATGGCCTGTAAGAGTCAATGTCTCTGAAAGGGAAAAAGAATACTCCCTGCCAGTAATGTTTTTTTGTTTTATGTCTATTGAACAAGAGCCATGTATAAAAATACATTAATCTCAAAGAGAGTAAATATGCTAAATGCCAGACATTCGCTTAAAGCTCATTTCTATCAGCTGTCCTTTGGCCGGTACACAGATAACAATCAACACACACTCAAACAGAAAGCAATCAGTGAATAACGATTGTGAAAAGGCTCTTATTTATCTATATATCATATTCCAATTACTTGTATATAGACTCTCCTTGCAGGGTTCTTACGCTCATTCAAAACCTGGAAAAGTCATGGAAATTCAAAATGCTAATTTTTTTTTTCTTTGCTAAGTTTTGGAAAACAATATTTTTCCCAAATTTTTGGAAAAGTCATGGAAATGTAACCAAAGTTGCATCAAATATATTTTATATGTTATCAAATGACCGAAATTTTAATACTATAATGATAATAAATACTGTATCGTAATGAAACGTAAAATGGCATTTAACTGACGAGGTGTTTTACTGGTGAGAGATTTGAGTTGCTTTAGCGTGTAGAAGCTAGTAAGCCTATTGGATTTGTTTTAGAGGCCCAACATGTTTCATATGCAGACCTTATTTTCCTGTTCCATGTTAAAATAAACCATTTTCAGTTTGTACGCTGAGAAAGAGTTATTTTTTTGGTCATGGAAAATGAGGTAAAGGTCATTGAGAAGTCATAGAGAAGTCATTGGTGAAAAAGTGTACGAACCCTTTCCTTGCAATATTCTATTCTATTTTATTTGTAATACTTTCCCTATTTTAACTATTGTATCTGTTTTATTGTGTTGCATTGTCGGAGGATCCTGTGACCTTAGATGTTCATTGATATATCTACACTGTAGCTATGCACACATGACGACTTGAAACCTCTGTTCCCTTCAGTGCATTACAGCTCTTCTTCACCGTGAGAAACGTCTTCCAGCTGTTCGTCGATGTCGTACCGACGTATCACAAGTAAGGATGTCTCCATCATACGATCCTAAAGCAGATCGAACCAACACATTTCTCCTCTAGGTGTCAAATGTTCCCTCTTTTCTCCCTGCCTCCCCCCCCAGGGAGAACCTGCTGAAGTTCCCCCACCTGGCGGCCATCCAGCACAACAACTGCATGTACCTGGCTCACCACCTGCTGACGCTGGGGCATCACTTCAGAGCTCACCTTCCTCCGCTGATCAGCGAGGGCGTCGCAACTTTTGTTGATATGGTGCCCGGATTCAGGAAACTGGGTAAACAAATATTTCCGGACACGATCGTCCACACATATATGGTGCATTGCCACTGCAGGGCCTCGCACAGCTTAGTACGGTATAGTTAGGTCTTGGTAGGACAGGCTCACTTTATGCTGCGTTTCCATTACAGTTTAGGAACTGGGGCAGTAACCATAGTAACGCAGTGTAGGCGGAGCCGTGACGTGATCTACAATGTGAAACACAAAACCAACATCAGCCGTTAGCTGTTAGCACTCAGAGCTCACAGCTCCTCATATCTGTTCAGAAACTAGACAAAAGTGAAACAAGTCCAAACCACAGCCTGTCTGTGTCATGGAGAATACAGTCACTGGTTTATTTATGTCTGTAGGCCGTTGTTGTGAGTGTGGACGGTCGGAGCATATACAACGTTAGCTTAGCCAAGCTCCATTCAGAAAACACACATTTTAAAAGGCTTTCTCCTGCCGTCTGTCTGCAGACTTGTCAAAGCATTAATTCATGGTTTTTACTAACCGGTATCAGTATGTTGTTACTTCGGCATCATTTAGAAACGTGTATTACTTAAATATGTTCATCTTGTTGTAGTTGTAGCCCCCTAGCCAGCGATTCTCTCACTAGTTTAGCATACTCAGCCCGACTCAGCCTGGTTGTTGGCACGGAAAGAACCTGGATTTTGGAGAGCCAGAAAAACTGTGAAAAAGTACCCGCTAGCCGGAACTACCCCTCGTGGAAACGCAACCAAAATCGGGCCGGGTTTGGCACGGCACGTTTAAACCGTGCTACGCGCTGTAGTGGAAATGCGCCAATAGACTCTAATGGCACTACTTCTATTCTATTTTATTGTATTTACTTGCACTAGTTTATCTGTTTTGTTGTGTTGCACTGTCGGAGCAGCCTGGGACCTGAGAGTTTCATCGACATAACTACACTGTATGTTCACATGACAATAAAAGCCTTGACATAAGCAATCAAAAGTGGAACATAAAAGTTTCCTTGAGGAGAAAAAAACTAACAATTAATTAAACTTTTACTGTAAATTGCAACAACATTTTTTAAATGTATGTATTAATTGTTTGTTGATTTATTATATATCTATATTATTCACCCTTTTGTTCATTCATAATTTTTTTTTGCACTTTAAAATAACAGTTTTGCCATCTCTTTTTGATTTTATTTATTTGTATTTATTATTAATATTTGTTTAACTTAAAAATATATATAATATTCTTTACTGCTATCAGTATATCTCCATGTAAAGTTAAAGTGGACCTATCAGGCTATATTTGATTAATATATTGTAGGGCCATACCTATATAAGGCATATTTATACTTTTTATTTTTCAAAATACCAAACAGATCATGCATTTCAGCCATTCCTCATTTCGCTCAATTTAACACTGTCTTTGCATCATGGGCTGATTCTGTGAGAACAGCACCATCTACAGGCCTGGCATATGTACTACAGCGTCTCCAGCGCTTTCCAACGGCAATGTCCGTGGCTGTCTCCTCATGATTGGTGGAGTTGGCCCAATAGCCGTAGCGCCACTTCTGTGACGTCATAGAAGTGTTCAAATCTGGATCAGTCTGTATCAGATCCGTTGCAGCCCCTTTTTAAGAGATTTGGGTATGGAGGAAAATAGAGAGGGTTGTGTTTTCTGACACTTGGTGAGTTCCCTGGAACACCGGAGACACATGTTCATGTAGAAAAATAAATTTTGCATGATAGGTCACCTTTAAATAACTATTTTTGAAACGTTTCTTATTATATTTTCTGTAGTTCCACCATGGAGGCAAAATGTCCACTTCTGCGTGCCGTGTGCAAAATGCCTTTAAATCTAATATACGGTCATTCTCCTCCAGGTGCGCAGTGCTTCTTGGCGCAGATGCACGTCCAGAGAGCTGAGCTGTTGGAGAGACTTTCCACCGCTCACAACTTCTGCAACCTGGACGATGAAGACAACTACATCGCCGCCAACAAGGCAGTGAGACAGGTGAGAGGGAAAAACATGATTCAAATACTGAGTGTGCATAATGACGAATCAGATCGTTCACTATTTGTAATGCATGCAATTTTTATGCTTCAATCAAAATAAAACGTTTTGGGGGCCACGTGAATGTCTGGGAGCAATGAACTTTATATGCTCCACTAATACGGCCAGGATCCGTTGAATTTTCTGAATATTGGGTTGCATATTAGAATTTTCCAAAGGGGGGTTCGCTTAGCATGAAACACTTGAAATGATTAAAGGATAAGTTAAAAAAGAAAGTAGAAAGAAAGCAGATACAACCCGTTTAGTTCTCGTGTAAACAGCGCCTCAGCGTCTCCCTCCTGCAGTGATCACGTGTTTTCTTGCCTGCAGGTCATCCATCAGTTGAAGCAGCTGGGCACCGTGTGGCAGGACGTCCTACCAGTGGGCATCTACTGTAAAGCCATGGGGAACCTCCTCAACACGGCCATCACAGAGGTCATCGCCAAAATCATGATGCTGGAGGTTTGTAGCTTCTTTTTTTTTTTAACTGCACTCTGTCGAACCTGTACAAACTAATAATAAAGACCAGGTGTTTTTGGTTTTGACGCAGTCCCAGATTGATTAAAAGGGCAACTATTATGCAAAATTCACTTCTTCAAGTCTCTTCTCCATCAACATGTGTCCCCTCTTCTTCATGTCTCTTCTCCATCAACATGTGTCCCCTCTTCTTCATGTCTCTTCTACATCAACATGTGTGCCCTCTTCTTCATGTCTCTTCTACATCAACATGTGTCCCCTCTTCCTCATGTCTCTTCTCCATCAACATGTGTCCCCTCTTCCTCATGTCTCTTCTACATCAACATGTGTCCCCTCTTCCTCATGTCTCTTCTCCATCAACATGTGTCCCCTCTTCCTCATGTCTCTTCTACATCAACATGTGTCCCCTCTTCCTCATGTCTCTTCTACATCAACATGTGTCCCCTCTTCTTCATGTCTCTTCTACATCAACATGTGTCCCCTCTTCCTCATGTCTCTTCTCCATCAACATGTGTCCCCTCTTCCTCATGTCTCTTCTACATCAACATGTGTCCCCTCTTCTTCATGTCTCTTCTACATCAACATGTGTCCCCTCTTCTTCATGTCTCTTCTACATCAACATGTGTCCCCTCTTCTTCATGTCTCTTCTACATCAACATGTGTCCCCTCTTCTTCATGTCTCTTCTACATCAACATGTGTCTCCTCTTCTCCATGTCTCTTCTACATCAACATGTGTCCCCTCTTCCTCATGTCTCTTCTACATCAACATGTGTCCCCTCTTCTTCATGTCTCTTCTACATCAACATGTGTCCCCTCTTCTTCATGTCTCCTCTACATCAACATGTGTCCCCTCTTCTTCATGTCTCTTCTACATCAACATGTGTCACCTCTTCCTCATGTCTCTTCTACATCAACATGTGTCCCCTCTTCTTCATGTCTCTTCTGCATCAACATGTGTCCCCTCTTCTTCATGTCTCCTCTACATCAACATGTGTCCCCTCTTCTTCATGTCTCTTCTACATCAACATGTGTCACCTCTTCCTCATGTCTCTTCTACATCAACATGTGTCCCCTCTTCTTCATGTCTCTTCTGCATCAACATGTGTCCCCTCTTCTTCATGTCTCTTCTACATCAACATGTGTCCCCTCTTCTTCATGTCTCTTCTGCATCAACATGTGTCCCCTCTTCTTCATGTCTCTTCTACATCAACATGTGTCCCCTCTTCTTCATGTCTCTTCTACATCAACATGTGTCCCCTCTTCTTCATGTCTCCTCTACATCAACATGTGTCCCCTCTTCTTCATGTCTCTTCTACATCAACATGTGTCACCTCTTCCTCATGTCTCTTCTACATCAACATGTGTCCCCTCTTCTTCATGTCTCTTCTGCATCAACAAGTGTCCCCTCTTCTTCATGTCTCCTCTACATCAACATGTGTCCCCTCTTCTTCATGTCTCTTCTACATCAACATGTGTCACCTCTTCCTCATGTCTCTTCTACATCAACATGTGTCCCCTCTTCTTCATGTCTCTTCTGCATCAACATGTGTCCCCTCTTCTTCATGTCTCTTCTACATCAACATGTGTCCCCTCTTCTTCATGTCTCTTCTACATCAACATGTGTCCCCTCTTCTTCATGTCTCTTCTTCATGTCTCTTCTACATCAACATGTGTCCCCTCTTCTTCATGTCTCTTCTGCATCAACATGTGTCCCCTCTTCTTCATGTCTCTTCTACATCAACATGTGTCCCCTCTTCTTCATGTCTCTTCTGCATCAACATGTGTCCCCTCTTCTTCATGTCTCTTCTACATCAACATGTGTCCCCTCTTCTTCATGTCTCTTCTACATCAACATGTGTCCCCTCTTTTTCATGTCTCCTCTACATCAACATGTGTCCCCTCTTCTTCATGTCTCTTCTACATCAACATGTGTCACCTCTTCCTCATGTCTCTTCTACATCAACATGTGTCCCCTCTTCTTCATGTCTCTTCTGCATCAACAAGTGTCCCCTCTTCTTCATGTCTCCTCTACATCAACATGTGTCCCCTCTTCTTCATGTCTCTTCTACATCAACATGTGTCACCTCTTCCTCATGTCTCTTCTACATCAACATGTGTCCCCTCTTCTTCATGTCTCTTCTGCATCAACATGTGTCCCCTCTTCTTCATGTCTCTTCTACATCAACATGTGTCCCCTCTTCTTCATGTCTCTTCTGCATCAACATGTGTCTCCTCTTCTTCATGTCTCTTCTACATCAACATGTGTCCCCTCTTCTTCATGTCTCTTCTGCATCAACATGTGTCCCCTCTTCTTCATGTCTCTTCTACATCAACATGTGTCCCCTCTTCTTCATGTCTCTTCTGCATCAACATGTGTCTCCTCTTCTTCATGTCTCTTCTACATCAACATGTGTCCCCTCTTCTTCATGTCTCTTCTACATCAACATGTGTCCCCTCTGTGGAAAGAGACTCTGAAAGTTTCAGGAACAAAGATTCTCTCTCTTTTTGATCCATTTCTATAAAAACCTGTCTGAAAATGAGCTGATCAGATTTTGGCCACTTTATGATGTCATAACGATGTTTTGTCTTGTGTAACCATTAGCCAATCAGCAACCAAGGTAACCCCCCCCCCCCCCCCCCCCCCCCTTATCACCTGAATCTCCTCCAGAGCTCCATTGAGTTCTTTGTAACCAAATGTTTCTCAGAGGGGCGTGGGGAGGGGCTCCTTATTTTCATCTAAAGTAACAGACAGAAAATCAGCTCTTTGGAAACAGGGATGAAACAGAGGGGATTATGGGTAATGCTGCAATGATCTGTTTGGTGTTTCAGCCAATCAGAGACAGGCTCTGGATATATCTGAGAGCTGTAATATATTGATGAAAAAGAGGATGATAGGGGACCTTTAAAGCAACAGTTCAACATTTATATTTTTTCCACCTTTCCACCAAACGGCTTGAGCTCTGCTTCTCTTCAATTAGTTGATGAATGTTTCCCTCCCTTGACGCAGTAGAAAGAAATGTATTCCTACAATAAACTCTGAACAACAAAGTCTACGGACGATCTTCAGTAAGCAGGTCATGATTTCTGGAAAGTTGCACGTCTGTTGAGTTTTATTTCTCACTAACAGGACATTTCCTCTGAGGACGGGGAGCACCTCCACACTTTGTGCCAACCCCTCATCGAGGAAGGGCCGCTCGTCTTCATCCCTCTAGCGGAGGAGAACAAGAACAGGAAGTATCAGGAGGAAGTGCCGCTCTACGTCAGGAAGTGGAGCACCTTCAAGGAGCTGGTCATCGTGCTCCGGGCGAACCTGCAGGAGATAGTCGACAGGTGAGCAAACATCTCGACATAGTTTATAAATAAAGGTTAAGCCTGCAGTGTGTGCCTCATCTACGAGTATGTTCTGGCTTGAACTAGGGCTGAGCGATTAATCGATTTTAAATCAATTATCAAATCGCAAAGCCTGTTCTTCTTGTGTGTCAGTCATCCACACTAATCAGAAGTGCTGTGCTCCACATGTACCAGTCATTGTTCACTAATCAGAAGTGGCCCATGATAGAAGGTGATAGACAGATTGATCCAATCACCTGCCAAGTGCTTTTGAAATTCCAATGGAGCTTTCCTAGATGGTCTGGTGAAAACAAACCCAACAGAAGTTTCATGTAAGTTTAGTTCTTTCACTCGTAGCTCGGGCTGCGGGGGTGCTAGAGACGGGAGCACGTTGATGCGACCTTCCTAGCCGGAGATATGGCCGCTAGAGATGGGAATTATGGCTCTTTGAAGGGAGCCGGATCTTATGGCTCCGTTCCTTTCAAAGAGTCGTTCAAAAGAGACGTTCAAAAGAGCCGTTTTTTTAAAGGGGGCGGGTTTACTAGGTTTGTCTGTGAAATAATCACCAGGATAATGATTGACTGTATTGCCAGACCTAATGTCAATAATCGGCATTGTAAATGTGACACAAGGTGGCGCCATGTCAGCATGTCATCATGTCAGTGAATGCACTTCGAATTTACCCTCTGTATGTGTTCAGTAAATAAAGTTGCTTTGCCTTGAATGAAATCCACGCAACTCTTAATATTAGATACTGTGTTTTTAAGTGGCGATGGAGGTTATTAGTTGACCCTGCTTTAAAGGATAAGTTGCCTTTACAAATGGTGCACTTCATCACTGCCTGGGTTTTGGTTAAAGAGTATCCAAATGCTGCTGCGTTTTCGAGTTTGGCTCATTTTCCATCCAAAAAACACGTCGTCTACCTGTCCTGTACCACCTGTTATGACTTCTCTCTCTCGCGTATTCCGTTAAGACCCACCCCACCTCACTCCTCGTGCTGGAACCTACCAATCAGAGTAGGGGCGGGTCTTCACAGAATACGTTTGGGGAACAAAATCAAGCTTTTTAAAAGGCGAGTGGATTTTGAGTGTGGACCAACGATTGAACGATAAAAAGAACGGCTCTCACCAAGTACGACTCGGTTCCCCTAGCTCGTACCAAAGAGCCGTTCAAAAGAATCGGCTCGTTCGCGACCGACACATCACTAATGGCCGCATTTTACAATAAACTTCCGTTGGGTCAATTAAAAACAAATATCGCAAATCGAATCGCAATATCTGTCAGAAAAATCGCAATTAGATTATTTCCCCAAATCGTGCAGCCCTAGCTGGAACATAAAGAAGCTGTTGGGAGCCGTTTGCCTTTTAAAGAGTGATTGTTTATTTTAATTATATGGCTATCATTTGTATTTGTTTATACGGTTAAGGTTAGTTCATCTATATAGCACATTTTAGAAACAAAGGCAATTCAACGTGCTTTACATAAAACATTAAAACAGTTAGTAAATTAAATAAAACTAAACTAAAAAAGAGAATATATAAATATTTTAATAATTTAATTCACAAGTCGACTGATGAGGTTGTTTTGGACAAAGGTTTCTTTATTAAACGTGCAAATTTTTTTTAATGCTTTGTTCATTTTGAGGGAATTAAAAGTCACCTCTGATCACAGTTATCGTAAAGATAACATTTCAAATGGTGGTTTTTCCTGATTCTTTGTAGAGAAACTATTTTTTTTGTTGCACATCTGTCGATAATATGAACTCATTAATTAGTCGACATAATCATGAGCTGTTTTTTCGTGCACCTCTATAGTTTTTAAAGGACTTTTAAAAGTGGATTAAAGACTTACATTTTTAACAAAGTCTTCTGTTAGAGCTCGCATTTTATGGTTTTTATTTTATTTTAATAATTTGAATGTTTTATGTATTTTGATTGTCTTTTGTTGTTATTTAAATGTATTTTGTATTTCTATTAAATACACTATCTTGTCTTTTCATTTTGCTGTAACTTCATCTTTTACAATGTTATTTGTTTTGAGTCTGTAAAACCCACTGAGACAAACGTGTGTTGTGATATTGGGCGATGCAAATAAAGATAGATTTGATTCATCCTTCTTATGTCCATGGATGTGTGCGACTGGCTGACTCCTCTGCCTCCTCTCCTCAGGTGGGCTGACCGTAAAGGTCCGCTGGCGATGGAGTTCTCCAGCTCGGAGGTGAAGAACCTGATCCGGGCCTTGTTCCAGAACACGGAGAGGAGAGCTGTGGCTCTGACCAAAATCAAATAGAAACCTGGCGAGAAAAGAAAGATACTACAGCACTTTTTCCCGCTGATACGACCCATGCCTTTATTCTGTTTTGTTAAATGTATGCATTTCCATGTGTGTAAGCGCGTAGCAGAGAGATCGCTGCCCCTGAGGCGCTGTCGGTTTAATCTGGTTGTAATGAATCTGGAGGATATATTCCTTCTCAACATTCAGACTGCAATTAGTCCTGCAGAGATTACACAGAGGCTTCTTCCCATCCTGTCATATAGCTTTAAGGGGTCATACCACAAAGCCAACTGAGGCTGTGTAACAGCGGCCTGCCATCTGTCGACATGATGTCCTACCCAGGGTTAACTTAGTTTGAACCTATAAACGCCTCAAAATGACCGTTTATGTCTGACCTTGCATCTCTCAACGAGGATTTAATTGTCCAAGCCTCTGAACTGAACTCTAACATTATGTATTTATTACTTGTCCAAAATAAACCAAAACATTCAACTTTTCAGAAATTGTTTGTTCTGTGTGTTTTTGATGATTGTTAGGGTGTCCGTGGGCGGGGTCTTAAAAAGTATTACAAGTTGATAAATCAATTTTGCGAAAATGAAGGCTATTAAAAAGTATTAAACGGCATTTTCCAACGGACATTAAACATTAATGAACACTTAAAAGGTAGGGTAGGTAAGAATGGAGAAACCAGCTCGAGTGCGATAGAATTTGAAAATACACAACCGAAAAAAATCTGCCCCTTCATTCAGACTTCCTTAGAGAGCCCCTCCTCCAACACACACGAACGAGCAAATGACCAATGAGGGCACGAGATGGAAGGCTGACAGGCAGGTAGGCCATCCAGTTACTTTAGCCGGGCCGGCTCAGATGATTGGTCGTGCTTTTTACAGCGCCACGGCTTCCACAGGTGATATTTTTTTAATGTATTTATTGTCAAAGCATTTAATGTATTCATTGCTATCGGGATGTTAAGAGCATTCCATGGAATATAACAAAAAGTGTTTCTGAAGTGAATGACCTACCCCACCTTTAAAACATGAAATGTGCCAAGTGTAAATATGTCAGATTTAGCTTTGAGCTACTTTCCATCCGCAGTCCCTCACTTAAAACAATAAGAACATGAACATTACAAACATAGCAGTACAAATACATAAAAAGCAAGAAAAGAGTAAGAGTAGAATACCCAAGTATTTAGGACATGGTGAGAACAAACAGCAGCAACACACTAATATGGTTTGAAGAAATTGAAATAAAATAAAATGGGAGAGACAATAATGCAATATAAGCACAATTCAATTAAATAAACCAGAAGAATAAAAGGTTTTAAATCATACAAAATCTCATACTGCCTGTGCTACAGCACCTCTTTTCACCCTCTGTCTGAAACCAGAGCCCAGTCTGCTCTGGTTGGTTAGCTGGCCGGCTCTGTTGTGATTAGTCCACCAGCTTTGAGATGTCCCGCCCCTTAGGCTACCACGTACAATGTGCTGGTGCGTTAGCGGAAGTGTTACATGATGATGTCACTATGTTACTGAAGTAAACAAAGGAGTACAATGGAGGCGTTTCAGGCAGGGGGGGGGGGGGGAAGACAAAACTCCCCAGTAGGAACTTTGGGATTTTAGCTTCTGCAGACCATTTACATGCACAAAAACCTACATAACGCAGGAAAGGGAAAACACAAAAAGCATAATAGGGCATCTTTTAATTAAATCGCTTTTTAGTACTACACATTACATTAGTAATATCAATGATTGTCACATTATCTGTGAAGCAGAAGCAGCCACAACATGCAGTTATGTGTGCTGTAAATGATGCCGAGGGGAGGAGCCACACAGCTGTCCTGGCACCGCCTCTTTTACTCCAGCTCTCCTCCTCCATCTGATCAAACCTGATGACTCCAACAAGGAGGATACGTTCTGCCATCATCTGTGTTCATGTGACGGGATGCTCTACGCGGTATGTCATTCTTTCTCTTTTTGTTATGACAATATATCATTGTTTTTGTAGAAGTTTCCTATTCATGTCGTGCTTCATGGTAAAATACATAAATACGGGAGGTGGGAGAAGTACTCAGATCTTGTTCTTGAGTCAAAGTAGAAGTACCAGAGTGTAGGAATACTCTGTTACAGTAAAAGTCCTTCAATCAAAATGTTACTCAAGTGAAAGTAGAAAAGTATCATCATCAAAATATAGTGAAAGTAGCGACAGTAAAAGTAGTCATTGTGCAGATTGGTCCATTTCAGAATAATATATATGATATGTTTTGTAATGATTGATCATTAAAGTGTTCTCAAAGCTGGTAAAGGTGCAGCTAGTTTGAATGACTTTGTATACTGCAGGGTAGCTTGTGGATTTACTCCAGGTGGAACTAAAGTCTGATTTAACACTTGATTATATTACACATCATTCATCCACATCTGTAAAGTAACTAAAGGGATTAAATACATATAGTGGAGTAGAAGTACAACGTAGCATAACATTGAAATACTAAAATAAAGTACAAGTATTTTAAAATTGAATTTAAGTACAGTACTTGAGTAAAGGTACGTCACATCCTACCTTAATACATTTGACTATGCTACTTCATGTGTTTTTTCCTTGTCACACGAATAGACATGGATGCATACTCCATAATGTAAGGAGATACAACATGAAACAAATCGCAGCACCTGTAAATAAACTAGAAGATCAAAACAAAACGGAAACACTGAGATCAAGAATACTATTGTTTATCTTCTCTGCTTGTTACGGAGGATACATTACCTCGCACTAAAAGGCTGTGCTTCTGATTGGCTACCGTGACATCTGCACCTCACAAAGACTTCACACTTTTTGTCGGTGTGTGTGTGTGTGTGTGTGTGTGTGTGTGTGTGTGTGTGTGTGTGTGTGTGTGTGTGTGTGTGTGTGTGTGTGTGTGTGTGTGTGTGTGTGTGTGTGTGTGTGGGTGTGGGTGTGGGTGTGGGTGTGGGTGTGTGGGTGTGTGTGGAATGTACCAGAGTTTACTTGGCCACATCTGGACAATACTTTCTTTAAGCCGTCTGCTGAACACAGGCGGTAATCTCTTTAAATCCACTCTGTTCCTTAGTGTTTCTCCGATTAATATTGAGGATTAGTGATAATCCTTACATGTCAAACTAACTGAAGCAGTGACTGTTTAGCACACTTAAGACTGATGAAAGCTCATGTCATGATAAAGAGGAGAAAACGCAACAAAACAAGTCCTTTAGAAAAGCTTATTACTGCATTTTACTTGCACGATTTTTTCACTCGCGCTATTTTATTTCATTTAAATCTTAAGGTGCCTATATTGCATGTAGCATTTTTGGGAAACATCAACAATGAACTTTACATTCACTGCCATTAAGGCTCATACACACGAAATGTGATTGACTTAAAGGTCCCACGTCATGCTTTTCCGGTTATCAGTCTATGGTTATCAGCCGTCCCCTTGTGTGTTATGAAGGTTTCTCTGCATGTAAACGGTCTGCAGAGTCAAAACCCTCAAAGTACACCCTGTAGCGAGTAAAACTCTAACACAGAAAAGACCTCCCCAAAACGCCTCGTTGGAGATTTCTCATTTTCCATTGTTTACTTCTCGGTTATAGTGACGTAACTATTTGGACCAATCCGCGGACTTCCTCACACACACACACTCGGCGGGACGTTGCGAGGCTCGCTGCTGCGAGGAGCTGGACACTGTCTGTGTGTGGTTGGCGACACACCGCGGAACTCAGCCTGGGCACACACACAAACTCCCAGCCAGGCTGCGGGTGTGTGTGTGTGTTCGGGATGGTTTCGCTGTGTCTTGCTGTCTCGCAGACGGCCGCTGGGCTCACAGGGAGGGGGGGGGGGGGGGGGGGGGGCAGGAAAGAGCTCCAACAAGCCGTGTAGGACAGAGAGTGAATACACATAATATACAGAGATGCTGTATGAGAAACCAATGTGAGTTTGGAACATTGAACAATGTAAATCTATTCTAGTAGACCTCAACAATGGAATTATGATCAGTAGAAATGACATGACATGGGACCTTTAACGCAGGAGCTGCTGAAGACAAGACAATAAAGCCTTTAATCTTTGCAACAGGGGCACAACCTGAGGGTAAATCAACACCTTGAGGACATCAGCGATGCTCTCCACGGTGATGTGCAGCAGAGAGACGTTACCCAGCTTTGAGTTCAACAGTCGCAGAAGAAGCCCTGTTAGGATCGAGCCACGCAGGAACACCATCCCCGAAACGCAGACCCTCACTGCTAAACATCTGCTGGCATACCTTCCCCGACCTCAGTCAGAAACCATCCGCTACACCCCTTACTCACACAAGGTAAAGCTTTCTTTGTTGTGAATGTTGTGAAAAATGTGTTTTTGTTACTTCACTTTGAGCTTCTTACATTACACGTCACTTGTTAGTCGCTTTCACACAAACATACTAAGTACTGTGGGCATTCCTACAGGAGCAATTTGGGTCGAAGTGTCTTTTCCAAGGACACAACGACCTGCTGACTGCAGTGGGGATTGAACCAGTGCTCCCCTGATGGTGATTATCAAAAAATACATGACCAAAATAGTACTTAATGGAGCATTTTGCTGGTAGTAAGTGAACAAATCAATCCGGTTCCATCCCCACTGTTAATAATTCACAAACCTCAAATTGTGTGCGCTCTTGCTGGCCTCCCGTTTCTGGCACAGTGTAGCCACATCACCAGTATCCAGAGCCACGTTTTTAAGGAGTGTTTATAACTGGAGAGCCTTTGTTAGGACTCAACCTCTCAATCTAATTACTGTTTTTTTACTTTTGCATTTTGTGAATATTGTACTTTTCCCCCCCTTTTAGGATACAGCTAAATCCTCTATTGCCGCCATGATAACCACAAAAAGAGCTTCTCTCATCCACAACTTGAACTATGTAAAGTGCTCATCACTCCCCCCATCTCGTGAGGCTTCTCCCTCCCTGAGTCCCTGCAGCCAGTCCTCCCATGCACTCGCTTATTCTGAGCAAGCTCTCCCACAAACAAAAATGATCCAAGCAGTTCCTCTGGAGTCGGTGGAGGAAGAAGGAGAGAGGCCCGAGCCTCACCGTTGGCATCGCAGCCGACACCTCAAGCGCTTCAGCTCCAGGTGGCAATCCAGAAGCTCCGCTGGCAGCAGAGACTTTCCCGTGTCTGCCATCGAGAAGCTGAATGTCGCGAGGAGTCACAAGAAGCGCTGTAAGCTTCTCGGGGACGACCACTCTTCACATGTCACCGTCAGCAATCAGCGGCAGCGTTATGTCACCAAGGATGGAAAGTGCCAGGTCACCCAAGGACGTATTATAGAAAAGAGCCGGTTTATCTCTGATATCTTCACCACATTGGTGGACCTCAAGTTCTGCTGGTTCCTCCTCGTCTTCACCATGTGCTACATTCTCACATGGGTGGCCTTTGGGGCGATCTACCACTTTGGTGCCTGGTTGCGTGACGATATTGCACATGTTAATGACCCCGAATGGAATCCGTGCTTCCAAAATGTAGACACTTTCCTTTCAGCCTTGCTGCTGTCGATAGAAAGCCAAAGGACTATTGGATACGGCTCCAGGATGGTGACGTCCCACTGCCCCGAGGGCGCGGTGCTCCTGATGGTGCAGTCCATCCTCGGCTCCATCATCGACGCCCTGATGGTGGGCTGCATGTTTGTTAAAATCTCCCGGCCCCAGCAGAGAGCGCAGACTCTGATCTTCAGCAAGCACTGCGTCATATGTGAGCGGGACGAGGAGTTGTGCTTGCTCTTCCGCATCGGGGACCTGAGGGCGAGCCACATGGTGGACGCCAAGATCCGCGCAAAGCTCGTCAAGTCCAGGCAGACCAAGGAGGGAGAGTTCATCCCACTGGAGCAGTCGGAAATCAATCTGGGCTACGACACCGGGGGGGACCGGCTGCTGCTGGTGGAGCCGCAGACCATCACACACTTCATCAATGAAAACAGCCCCTTCTGGGAGGTGGGAGCGGAGCGGCTGAAGAGGGAGAGCTTTGAGATCATCGTAATCCTGGAGGGCATCGTGGAAGCATCCGGTGTGTTTTTAAACAGTGTGCTGTCTTACAAGTGTCCATAGAATCACAGCTACATTTGAAAAGTGCATTTTCAGTTGTCCCAAAAGATAGATACATTATTGATCCCAATTTGGGCGATTATTTTATTGCAGAAGAAGTGTGTTCAGACATAAAATAGAAAAAATACTTAACAGAGAATTAAACTAAAAATTCAAAGTAAATATAAAATGAAAAATATTATATAAAATATAAACAGTATAGAAAGAAGAGCTAAATTGTCCATAGATGTGGTAATACCATGCTACTCTGATCACTTACACTAAAAGTAATTACAAAAAAAGACCTTTTACCATTACTTAATTTGATGCATGGTTGCAAGATAAAAATGTAAATGTAAAACATAATTCTTATGAGCTGTGTCTACATAATTATTCTGATAATATCGTCACTTTAATATCGTGTGCAACTTCGACTGATATTTCTGCCTCAATTGATTTGAAATGAAATACATGTTGTACTAACTTAAAATATGGTAGTTATGTTTGACACATTCACATTGAGTGAAGTATCCTCAATATTGCTTTTGACCCCGTTGATAATGCTCGCTTTATGAGAGTAAAATGTGTGTTTTTGGAAAGTTTAGTTTTTCTAATCAACCCTGAGAAACAAGACCAAAGAGTCTTCCTGAAAAAGCTTAGTTTAAATTGGTTGAAATGTCTGCAAATAATAGCAAAAAACATATATACATTAGTGGACATATTCTTGTTTGAGCATAACCTTAAACAGCACATGTGTCCCGATGCAAATGATGAATTTGAATGTCATGTGTTTTGCCCAACAAAGTAACATTTACCTCATCCACTAATGCTTGTTTGTGTTGCAGGTATGACGTGCCAGGCGAGGACGTCCTACACCGAGGACGAGGTCCTCTGGGGACACAGATTTGAGTCGTGCATTTCTTTGGAGAAAGGGGGTTTCCGTGTGGACTACAGCGCATTCAATAAAACCTTTGAGGTCCAAATGTCCCAACTCAGCTCAAAAGACATCAGCACTAAAAAGGAAAAAGAAATCGTATTTTAGAAATGTTGGCTAACAGTTGATTTTGTTTTATTAATTTACCCAGGCCAGCCATAATTACTGTTTTTCTGTTGTATATTTATTAGATAAAATCTCTGTTTTTATTTTAATATATCATTTAATATGTTAACAATTGTTTTTCGTGTTGTGTTGAAATAAAAAATAAATATCTTGTCGTTGGCTGTGGTCATTTACAGTATGGGTAAATAAAATCTTAGCACCAAATATTTACAAGCTTGTTTTTTATTCCCATTAACACCAGAAAGTTTGAATCCACAGGCTTCACAAAGTATCAAAAAACACCCTTATAACTAAGAGTGGTTCCTGTCAGTGTTTTGTTACAACATATTTGATTATATAATTATCATTACTGATGCATTAACATTTCATTAAGGCAGCATTGCATTGTCTGACCTGGTTGTACTGGAGCTAATTTCATATTTCGGGGTTCCTACACTTTTCCACCAATGATTTTCAATGACATTTCAATGACTTCTCCATGACCTTTACCTCATTTTCCATGACCAAAAAAATGACTCGGAATGGTTTATTTTAACATTGAACAGGAAAATAAGGTCTGCATATGAAACATGTTGTGCCTATCTAAACGGTTAAATGCCATTTTACTTTTCATTACTACACGATACAGTATTCATTATCATTATAGTATTACTATTTCGGCGATTAGCTAAAATATAAATTATATTTGATGCAACTTTAGTCAAATTTCTATTACTTTTCCAAAGCTTTGGGAAAAATATTGTTTTCCATAACTTCTCCAGGGCCTGGAATTAGCATTTTGAATTTCCATGACTTTTCCAGGTTTTTAATGACCGTAAGAACCCTGATATTTATTCATTGATTTTATCTAAAGATTTGCTTGATCGTGAATTATTTTTCCATTTCATTAAAGTGGCGCGGAAGTAGAATAGCATTAAATGGCAATTATGAAGTGAAAAAGTGTGTAAACACCAAAAGTACAGGAGTAACTATACAGTTTAATTGTACTACTGAATATTCTTTGTGTCAAATGTAAGTTTTTGAATAGTTTCTCTCCATTTTTGAATTGTCACAAAGAAGATTAAGTCAAATCCACAAAGTGCTATTATCATAGAGTATAATGCGTTAGGCCAGCGGTTCCCAACCTTTTTCAACTCAGGGCCCACTTAAAAATCAAAAAAATGCTGCGGCCCACATTCAACCATAAACAATACGGAGGCTAAATAAAGTTCTGATTGGTCAATTCAGAACATGTGACACGTTGTAAATCCACTATAACAGACCGCTGTCAAGGACTGTAATGACCGTTGCTAAGGAGGATCAAGAAAGAGAAAGGAAAAGAGGTTAAAAAGAAAAAAAAATCGTATTAATGAAATTTTTCCACACAAATCGTGTTTTGTAAATGATTTGGCGGCAAATATTGAATTAAGATCTACACCCTTAAATATTTTATTTGGGCTTTTAGATGAAGACACAGTTAATAAATACAACTATTCTTCTGACTAAAATACATATTTTTAAAAGTCAATCAAGGAGTAATCTTAATTTAAGGTGTTTGAAGAGTAGATTAAAAATACAATTTATTTTGGAAAAAATGATTGCCACAAAAAATCAAAGGGTGGCTCAAGACGCCATTGCTTGTGAAAGTGATCCTACTGACTGTACTTTAAGCTGACTACATATATAACTACTCTGACCAAAATCAACTACCTTTAGCCAACAACTGTTAATCCATTGCTTTCATTATGACTTTTTCCAGAAATATTTATTGCTGATTTCTTCCATTATTATTCAACAAGAGGACTTACCTTAAAGAATAATACAGCATTCAAACACATAAAGCAAACCTCTCTGACTGCAATCAAGCTTTGGTGGCAGAACATTTCAAACTGTAGGTTCCCTCGACTCTATGTGGCCTGGTGCAAAAAGCAGCATCTATTAAAGATTTAACTCTGACACTGAGTTTCCTTAAGGACTATAACCAGGACTCTGAAGCCCTTACATTTCCATTTTAAATATAAAATCATAAATGAAAGCACACGCAGTTTCTGCTTAATTAAACACTTTATTTTCCAGTTGAGAATGTGACATAACCTCTAATGATATACATTCGACGAATAATGTAAAATCATTTTTTTTACATCAATGAACAAATTTATGAAAATCAAGGGTTACCTGGTGTTCAAATACACAGAGATTTCACTTTGAAGATATAATCAAAAATCTCATCGTAGCCCCTCCCTCCACCAAAAAAGAAACAGCTGTCAATGAAAAATGTATTGACAGGCCTTGACTCTAAATCATCCACATCTATTGCTGTTGTTCTACACTCACAGAGACCTTCACAATCTGCAGTGGGAATCCATATCCTGTAAAAATGAATGGAAACATCCTCTCAGTGAAAGTGTGTGTGAAGGTGTGTAAGTGTGTGTTAGTGTCAGGATCCGAGAACGACAACGTTCCTCCGTCCCAGTCCAGATTCACTCTGACCCTCTGGAGCTCCTTCTCAAATGGGAGATCAATTTGTCCATCTATGGATTCCACACATAATTCACCTTTATATAAACACATTCTCCATAACACAAACTCAAATTCTTCCTTTCTGTTGACAGACTCTGCCATCACAGCCAGATCCCAGTGTGTACATATTTCACCTGGACGTCCCAGCTGAAGTAAAGCCCTCAGAGCCCAGTAGACAGCAGTAACTACTCAGCCTCTCTGGATTATCAGGAAGTGTCTCTTCCTCCTCTCCTTCTTTCACAGAGGTCAGATCTTCAGACAGGACGAGGTTCGGATCAGCAGTGTTTGGGTCCAGGATGAGAGGAGAGTAGGACACCATGTCCTTCATCTTGCTCCAGATGTTGAAGCTGAGGTTGCCCAGGTGTTTGGCCTGGTCCATCAGAGCTCCTGAGGGCAGCTGTGGATCCTCCAGCAGGGGGCGCTGCAGCCTCTCCACTGCACCCTTGTACTTGAGCAGGAAGGAGACGTCTTCAGCTCTCAGCTCCTCCTCTGTGGCTATGACTGTGTTTGCAAGAGCTGCTATCTCTCTGCTCACAGCCTCCATCTTCTCCTTTATCATCTTCCTCTTCTGTTTCTTTTCCTTCCTCAGTGCAGCCATCCTGGCCTCCTCTTCCTCTTCTAGAAACTGGTGAAGCTTCTTAAACTGCTCCTCAATCTGCATCTCTGTGTGTTGGGCTTGGAACAATATGTGTTCTGCTGTTTGATCAAACTGCACGTTAACACGTTCAAAGAGCTCCAGTTTCTCCTGAAAGGGCTGCAGAGACTTCTGGAGCTCCTCTCTGAGATCCTGAGCAGCTTCATCGATGGGTCTGAATCTGTGGTTGGTGTGTATTTTTGAATCTCTGCAGAGGAGACACACTGGCTGCTGATGGTCCAGAAAGAAGAGTCTGAGTGTCTCAGAGTGCAGACTGCAGAGTGTCTCTGAAGATCTCTGATCTCTCTCCAGTAAGAAGGTCTCACACAGGTTCTTTAACACCAGGTTAGAAGGAAGTTCTGACCGTGAATCAATTATATTGTTTTTCTTTCCTTCAGTTATACCTCACACCTTCACAGAGATGAACACATTATAATTCAGTGTTATTTATATTTACAATAAAGAAGATTTAACGGCCCATGTATTGGATTTCGTAAAAGTATCCCCTTTATTTTCAAATCGCGAACACTTCCACGGATATGACGTCACTGCTTCGGTACATCGATGTTCTGGTAGGAACCTTTCTTTCTTACAAACGTACAATCAAAATCAAGAAGGCTCAGTACACACAAAAACAACTAACAATAAACGAGGATTCTTTAAACACAAACAGATTCTGGGAAAATTGGAAAAATCTAAATAAAAGTAAACACGATGACCCAGTTATACAGAATGGATACATCTGGACCGATCACTTCAAACATCTGTATGGTAACATTCCTCTCAATTCTGACTCAGAACAAACACAAATAACTGAAAAGTTCAACAAATTAGAATTGGTCATCAAGGACTCCCAGAACCCTTTGGACTTTCTAATTACTGAACAGGAACTGGACAAAAAGTTGATTAACCTAAAACCAAAAAAAGCAAGTGGGCTTGACGGCATATTGGACGAGATGCTAAAACACTCAAGTAAAAAGATCAGATTGGCTATACTCAAACTATTCAATTTGATCCTGATTGTAGGTTACTTTCCTGACAGCTGAATCGTGATCTCATAACACCCATTTTTAAAAACGGCAATAAATCTGACCCTAATAGCTACAGAGGCATTTGTGTGAACAGTAACCTGGGGAAGGTCTTTTGTAGTATTATAAATTCCCGGCTTATAGACTTCCTTACGAAACACAATGTCCTGAGCAAAAGCCTAATTGGATTCTTACCAAATCACCGCACATCAGACCACATTTACACCCTACACACCCTAATTGACAAATATGTTAATCAAAATAAAAGCAAAATATTTGCCTGTTTCATCGATTTCCAAAAATCATTTGACTCGATTTGGCACGTTGGTCTATTCAACAAACTACTTCAAAGCGGTATAGGGGGAAAAACATTTGACCTAATTAAATCTATGTACACAAACAACATGTGCAGCATCAAGATCGGACACAAAAGAACCACCTTCATTTCTCAAGAACGGGGAGCAAGACAAGGATGCTGTTTATCACCGGCCCTGTTCGACATCTTTAACGAACTGGCCACTATCTTAGAACAGTCCACAGCACCTGGGCTCACACTTCACAAAACAGAGATCAAATTCCTGCTGTATGCAGATGATTTAATCCTGTTAAACCCGACAAAAGAAGGACTTCAACAGAGTTTAAATATACTCGAAGGTTACTGTCAGACCTGGGCCATGGTAATTAACATAAAAAAGACAAAAACAATGATATTTCAAAAATAGATCCAGATGTGAGGCAAACAACACTGACTTTACAATTGGGACATAGACAATGTGACTTAAGACTTCTTCTACTTAAGTCATGGACTGACCCATTATTTTAATAAGGGGGTAAAATGTATAGCGTGACGGGTTTGAAACAAACTGGGAAACGAGTGTCGACCAGTCTATGGTGTCCACCATAGGTGTCGACGAGTGCAATTTCCTAGATAATTCATGTATTTTTCAGATTTTTTTTCTCAGTTAAATTACACACGTATTATGATTATATTAGCATTAAAATACCTATGGCAATTGTTATTTGTTTAATATTCAATGAATATGTGGCGATGCTCAGTGAGGACATACAAACATGTGTGTTGTCAACTACAAACACAACTAATTATAATAAAACCAAAACAAAATATATATATTTAGTTTTACATTGTAATGCAAAACACCCTGTTCCTTTAATTCAGTGCTTTAAAATACATTTTGTAGTTTCCTTTCAGTTAAAATCTTTGAAGTGAGGGGACACAAAGGGCACCCGATTCAGAGAATCACCCTTCAACTGTTTATCTTATTCTCTTAGCTAACTACTCTGACTGTATATCCCTTACTTTAAGCTAACGTTTTGTTGTTTATTATAGCCTATATGGCTATTATATGCAACCTGGTTGACCTGGCAGGACTGATGTTAAAGCATCTGAAACTGAAGTTCAATGATTTAGACTTTTGATAAATAACCCTTTTTGTCCTTGTGGATTTTTTCACGTATTGCTTGTACTCGTTGGCTTTGAGTTGTTGATTTGTAATGTTGTCCTGTAGGATAGTATCTCTAAATTCAATAAAGAGTACTAAATATTAAAAAAATACATCAGGGGTGATATCGACTCCAGGCCGGTAAATGGCGCTGATGCCCAAACCGCCGAAGGCCCCAAAACCCGAAGAAGAAAAGCCGCGTCCGAAGAGAGCATGACGGGATATGAAAGTCCTCCGGCGGCGCGCTGCCGCCATGTCACCGAGAGAGAAACATATAGCTATTATCTCTGTTTTAGGCATAGTTAGTCTTGCTCTTTATTATATTCCCAATTTTCTTTGGGTGACTTTATTTCTTTCAGTGTGTTGTATTGTGTGTTACTATCAAAGCGGAGAACCGCTTCCCGCCAGGTTAGGCCTCAATCCTCGGGCTCGCCTGAGAGTTCCAGCCGTGCTCCGGCGCTGGTTTTGGGGCTGGGTATCAACCGGCGTGTCGGTGGCCGCTCGGGGGAAAACGAAGAGCGGCAGAAACAAAACTGAGCACCGGTCCTTTGAGGGACACTTCAGAGAAAGGCCCATTGAAACTGGGATTTATAGGAGGGATACTTTGCACACCGAGTCGTTTCTTTTCAGTCCTCGGGATTTCCTCATGGGGAGTTACATCGGAAAACCCGAAAGTCCAACTCCCGACTCCGGGAGGCCAAGAGCCGGGAGAAACCCCCGAGAGCAGCTCCGTGAGAGACTGGCCAGACCCAACCATGCTGTCTACACGCCGAACAGGAGACTCTCATTTGCCGGGTACGTTGATGGCCAAACAACGCTGCATCATACGCAGCTCTCAGCCAGGAGACGGTTCAATTTCTTGGCGGGGTTTTAACGTTAATTATTAACTCTTAAGCCGTTGGATAAAAGACCATTGACACAATAAAAACAGGCAACAAAGAATAAGGTAGCCGCTTTTTGAGAGATATTTGATTCAGACAAACACATATTATCAAAGCAGACACAGTTATAAAATGTCAAGGACTCCTATAGTCAATCCAATATTACTCTTTTTAGTCACTTGAATGTTTTTTGTGTTACCCAGTGAAGCATTACCTTGTTCTCTTTAATCAGAAATTGCATATGCCATTATAAGTGTGCCTGTATATGGTATAATGATCCCTAAGCCTACTGTTGCTGGAGAAAAACACATTGAGTCACGCAAACTGATCATTTAAACACAACCCCATCATTAAACTAAGCTGCAAGGTACTCTGTGTTTCGGTCCAAAGCCTTCCCTCCTCAAACCTTAGAGAACAAATCTAATTGAACTTATTTTTTGTTAGAAGTTATCCAGCAACAGATTTTTAGCTTTAAACTTTTTTCGGTGTAGTGATGAAATGTTTACTGAATGCACAAACAGGGCTTTCATCCAATATTTTCATAGACTATTCATGACCTGACATAGGAAGCAATAATGGAGAGGAAAGGCACATGTTAAAGTCATAATGTGAGGAGATGGTACATTTAAATGTGGATTCCAGCACAGGCAAACGTTGTATCTTTCATAGCAGACAGCAGAGCACAATAATATATTTGAAGATACTACCAGTGGCTGGATTATAAAAAAACAATTTGGACTTTTCCCCATAGGCTTCACCAGAGATGGCAAAAGTACACACATCCTTTACTCAAATACAAGTACAGATACTCGTGTTTAAAATACTCTGGTAGAAGTACTGACTAAACTTCTTTACTCAAGTAAAGAAGTATGGGCTTTGAAATGTAAAAAGTACCCTTAACTGCCAGCTGTTTTCAAGAGTACCTGACCTCCCTTTACATTAATATAACAATAATGTCATTGTTAGCTAATGAATGTTTCCATGCTGAACAACGGCAACATGACAACGTTTTCATTGGTCCCTCTTCTTTAGAGAAGAGCAGGAAATGATGGATACACGGATCGTGTTCAAATCAATAGGCACGCAATGACTCTAAGTAATAATGATCACGCCACCAAACACACATTCAGACTAAAGGAACCAGCCTGTTTGGAAAATGTGAGAAGTAGAAAGTACAGGTATTTGGGTTCAACATGTAAGAAGTAGAAAATACAGGTATTTGCGTTCAAAATGTAAGAAGTAGAAAATACAGGTATTTGTGTTCAAAATGTAAGAAGTCAAAGTAAAAAGTCGTAGTGGAGTAAAGTACTGATACCAGAAACATTTTCTTAAGTACAGTAACAAAGTATTTGTACTCCACTACTTCCCACCTCTGGGCTTCACAACTGAATCACAGTAATAGACAGAGAGCTAAAGTCACAGTTGATGCTCTGTGAGATGTAGATATGTGTTGTAATTTAAACATTTGCTTCCCTTCAGGGAGCCGCCGGGCACAGCGGGCAGATTCACCATCACCCCCCAGCGTCATTACCCCCTGCAGCAGCCCGGGGTCTCACAAGTGGGAGTCCTACCTCCTGTGAAGTGGGACAGCTTCAGGAAGAAAAACATCCTCAGCCCTCGTAACTGTTCTGCTGTCCTCAGCCCCGTCACCATCAAGATCGCCAGGCCGGACCACCTCAGCTCCCCCAGGTCTCTACGTTCACACCAATAATCAGTCTATCATACCAGTAACCAGGGTTACTTTGTACTTCATATTACCGTGTATCATCTTCAAAGTGTGCTTTCAGAACATGTTACACATTTACATCTCTTGTAACTCGTGTAACTGCGTCATGATTTCTGGAAAGGGACATTGCTCAGAAGTTTTTTTTATCTAGTTTAACTATAATAGAGAAAGGGCAGACATCTCTAACGCTGATATCTAACACAGCAAGAGGACTACTATGTATTTTAGATTTTAAGATGAAATGTCTCATTTTAAGATAAAACAGTTTGATTGCCCGACTCAATTAAAGTATGAAGCAACTGGTGATTATTTGTGCCACAACAGTGATGGTGTGTTATCGCACTCCATCATATGGATAGGTATCTCTAAGTCCAGTGGTTTGTAAACTGACTGATAACACTGACCATAGTTTCAATTCTAACTTTCTGTTTGTTTTTAGTTTTGACCATCTGAGTTGTGCGAGGCTCCCCAGGGCGCCTGTGGACCCCTGCTCCAGAGAAAGTGTCCTCAAGGTTTTGAAGGAAAGCCGCAAGAGAGTAGTTGAGGATGAGGACGGAAGCTCCACAGCCGAGCAGAAAAGCAAAAGAAGGTACGCAGAATTCATTGGCACTAATTACCTCCTAACGGCCCGTCCACACAGCAGCTTAAAAAAATCTTCCAACGCTTCTCTGCCCATTGACTTTGAATGGGGTGACGTCACTTTGCCTCGCTTTTCGCCGAACTGCATTGTGGGGAAGCAAAGCAAAGATTTCCAGGATTTTCAGGATTCAAAAGTTGAGCAATGTTCAACTTTTTAAGCTGAGCTGGAAGTGTCAGCCAATCAAATCCTGTTTATGCAAATCTGGCAGTACAAACGCTAGCCAATCAAACCGCGTGCAAGCTGGGAGAGCCAGACCGCAGTTCATTTCCTCATATTCCAAACGAGAAATTACGGTAGCAAATCACCCGGTTCTTTACGACCAGAACTATTTACCGGGATACAAACCGGAGGAACCGGGCATGGAGGGAGGTGGCAGAGACAGTGGGTAAAACTGGTAGGTTTTTGCCTGTTTGGGGAGTTTATATATATATATAAATATATTGCTCGCATAAAATCCCC
Organism: Notothenia rossii; assembly: GCF_949606895.1. Taxonomy (NCBI): domain Eukaryota; kingdom Metazoa; phylum Chordata; class Actinopteri; order Perciformes; family Nototheniidae; genus Notothenia; species Notothenia rossii. The sequence continues at coordinate 6,300,852 of NC_136907.1, forward strand.
GGGGTTTTTTGCTTTGTATGTCGGGGGCGGGAGATTCATGTGATTGGTTGTTAGTCGTGTTGCTCGCAAAAAAAACCCAAGCTCTCAGACACGCCCACCTCCAAGATTTTCAAGATTTTTTCAAAGCTGCTTTCTGGACGGGGCGTTACAATATAAGAAATGTTAGTCTGGTGAGCAAGGCTACCAAAAAGTAGCCTGCCAACGGCTGTCTGTATTTCTCATGACCCTCACCTCAGAAGTCGTAGTCGTCTAGAGAATCTCCCGCATTGCATGCATGGATGAGTCAATGAATATCCAGCAAACTGTTTTACATAAAAAGCGATTTCTGTGTGAAAATTTGTCGATTTGTCGATGTCTCAAGATTTAGAAGAACACGTGCTTCTCAGGACCTGGTTTATACAGATAGTCAGTTGAAGTGTGTTTGTTTGTAATCCATTTGATTTCCCCAAAGGCGTAATGACAGCAATGGAAGCGCACAATCTGCGTTTGAGCCTCTCCTGCCCAACGGGACACCATCACTGCTGGTCCCGAAGTAAGTTTGACTTTCTGAAGTGACACTTTACTGTAAAATCTTGTCATCTCTGAGGTCTATTGACTGCGTATTTGATGCTGTGAACTTAGGGCTGCTCGATTATGGCAAAAATCAAAATCTCGATTATTTGGGTCAATAATTGACATCACGATTATTAAAAACGATTATCCATTTACTTTGAAAACATCAATTTATTGAAAGAAAAAAAAAATGTGGACAGTATGTTTTTAACAATTGATTACCCTGAACTTTAAGTATAATTCAACTGAGAAACCAATACAACATTTAAAAAATAAATAAAAAAATTATCGTTTTATTTCGATTATGTTGTTTTTCGTTGCAAGCCGAAATCGTAATTGAGCAGCCCTACTGTGAAGTATATTGTGACTTTCTAAACAAAGGCTTTCCGTTCGTTCCTTCCTTCCTTCCTTCCTTCCTTCCTTCCTTCCTTCCTTCAGGCCAGGAACCCTGAAAAGAGGGATGACCTCCCTTGCAGAGGATGCCCTCATGAAGAGATCTCGCACCTCCTCCATCAGCTCCGGCAGCGGGGTCCACACCCCCAGAGGAACCCCCGGCAGCAGGAGGAACCCTATCCAGAGCTCCTACAGCTCTTCAAAGGGCCTCAGCCAGGTAGCGCCTATCAGCTAAATGAAAGTGCACATATCCCTGCAATGACCTAAAGCTTATTTGTTAAGATGTATTCATGTTTTCCTTCGTAGTGGAAGAAGCGGTCAGCACCCAGCTCCCCTCTCTCCAGCCCCGGGTCATCTCGCTCTCAGACCCCAGAGGCAGCCTCCAAAAGAGCCAAGTACGTCTCAGTCTGCTTCCTAGTCGTCCTCATTTAATCCTAACATTTCAGTTTGTAACCTGTGGTTTTATTGCAGGGAGGACGACGGACACTCTCCCAGCTCAGCATCCTCAGTGAGGCCAGAGAAGACGGCCTCTGAGAACGTTCCTGTTACATGTAAGTCTCATTTATCTGGAGTGGCTGTACGGTAAAGTAAACTTAGAAGTGCAGCTCTGTGGCCAACAGCACGATACATAAATGGGCAGTTGGATGCAAACAATGGTTTGTTTGCTTAGAGTTCAATATGACAACAATAGGTACGTATGCACTGTCCTGATAAAAAATACAGATACATCAACTCTGGGTTTACAGGCAGGTTTCCTACGGTCATTAAAAACCTGGTAAAGTCATGGAAATTCAAAATGCAAATTCCAGGCCGTGGAAAAGTTATGGAAAACAATATTTTTCCCAAAGTTTTGGAGATGTAACCAAAGTTGCATCAAATATAATTTATATTTTATTTAATTGCCAAAATAGTAACACTATAACAATAATAAATACTGTATAGTAATGAAACGTAAAATGGCATTTAACTGACGAGGTGTTTTGCTGGTGAGAGCTTTGAGTTGCTTTAGCGTGTAGAAGCTAGTAAGCCTATTTGATTTGTTTTAGAGGCACGACATGTTTCATATGCAGACCTTGTTTTCCTGTTCTATGTTAAAATAAACCATTTTCAGTGGTACCGCTGAGAAAGAGTAATGTTTTTGGTCTTGGAAAGTTAGGTAAGGGTCATGGAGAAGACGTGGGAAATCATTGGTGAAAAAGTGTACGAACAGGTTGTCTCCTTTTTAACACATTGAGACCATGTACAGTTTCTTCTTTTTATTTAAACAAATGAACAGTCACTGGCTTGATTTAAAACCTGAGATTCATGGTCAGCCCCTCGACCTCCAGGACACCAGTGTGCCTCTGGAACTATGGCTATGTAAGATGACATGAGGACAGGGGTTTGCTGTGACTCTAAAACTGTGTGGATTAATCTAGCTGACACGAGGGTGACGAGTGAGAAGTAGCGAGAGACTGAGAAATTAACTACTTCACATCTGGGCGAAAAACCAACCCCGAACAGAAAGCTCCGTTTACGCCGGTTGCTAAACAACATCGTTATGGGGAAATGCAAGTCTGCGTCCAAATGGTTGGAAGATAAGGAGGAAGGACAATCAATACTGTATATAGTCAATGTGAGGTAAAGTGTGTCGCCAAGGTAACCGGTCAGAACTCCAAGTGGAGATGAGGTCTTAAAATGTATGGAAAGGGTCTCAAAAGGAATGACATTTGACTTCAGGATTCCTGCTTATGCCCTGAGAAGGAAAAGAAGCAACCACCACTGTAAAAAAAAAAAAAAAAAGTATTATACAATAAAAAAAAGACATAAATGTAAAAACAAAAAACATTTTATTGTCCATTTTATTATGATGTTGCAGCTAAATGTGCTCCAGCTCTCAAGCTGCCAGTCACCCCCTCAGCAGAGTCTACAGGGAGTGGTGGGAAGAGGAAGCGTAAGATCCAGCTGGTGTCGAGCCACCGGGACGATCAGATCTCTCTGGTAAGGAGTGCGTCCTTCTGAATATCGCTGTGTGTTACAGGGACATGGGTTTCTCTCTAAACTCTCTGTGTTATTTACAGCCTCCGCCTCCAGAGCTGGGCTACACCATCACTGTGAAGGACCTGGATGAGGAGAAGAAGGCTGCACTCAGCAAAATCCAGAAGGTCCTGGAGACCCCCGGTGAGTGGAAGCAGCGACACTTTCAAACTCTTATGCAACATTTTTTTTGTGTTTGTGTGCTCATGTAATAAAAAATACTGTTTTGATTATCAATTCATTATTTAAGTCATATTTTTGATGGAGAAAACTCAGTTTCAGCCTCTTTAGTCCGGCAGTGGCTCAGTCAGTAGGGGCTTGGACTGTGAGCCGTAGGGTCGCCGGTTCAAGTCCCCGACCACACCTAAATATGGAGTGTGGACTGCTACTTGGAGAGGTCCCAGTTCACCTCCTGCCCTGCCGTGGTGTCCTTGGCACCGGACATCCGCTTATGCTGCATTTGTATCTTCCATTCACACATACAGACTCTTACTATCGAGTAATGCCAGGCTGCCATTCATCGTTAATAATATCCTTCTGCCCCCCAACGACTCCATACTCAAAAATGCCTAATATTGCACCAGTTTTCAGACTCTCTCTTCGGGGACAGTGTCTGCCTTTCTCTTTGAATCCTGTTGAACTAAACACCTTTGGGTTTTTTTGCTGAAAAAACCAAGACTTCCAATCCCTCATCGTGGAAAAACAGAATTAAAATGTCCATGGACTTCTAAATAATCATTAGTTGCCCTCATTAGAGCCCTACTCCAAATAGTTATTTCTGCTTGTTTTGGAGACCATGCTGTGTCAGGACCGTCAGACTTGACCAGACGTTTGAGCCCCCCCCACCCACCTGACCTATGATCTTTTGAATTCTCCTTCTTCAGCTCCAGAGCCAGAGAAGTCTGTCGCCCCCGCAGTCTCCACTTCCCTCCATCCTGCCTCCTCCTCCAGCAGCGTCACCACCCTGAGCAGCCTCCTGGCTTCTCCTCTGCCCACAGCCTCCTCCACACTCTCAAGCACCCCCGTCATCAACCTGGACCCCAGCCCTAGCGTCAGTGTGAGCTCCGCCCCGGCAGCATCTAACCCGCTGCTGGAGGCTCTGAAGATGAAGATCAGCATTCCTGCGAGCTCCACCTCTGCTGCCAACACAACTACAGGTACCCCTTTTTTTTTTTTTTTCACAGGATAAGTGAGGGTACAATTACATTACATTCAAGATTTCATGACACCAAGAAATTCATTGGGAACAGCATTTGATTTAAATTATAATAACATTTAATACTTCATCCCCACACATTTTTCCAAACAAACAAACGCACATAATAAGTAATTTCCACTTTGCCACATATCCCTAGACGTAAGTACGATACGATAACACTGGTCAGATCAAGCCTGAAATGACGGCACGATCACTGAGAGAAAAGCTGCTCAAAGACCCTTCAGCGTGCATCTGATCTGGGATCAGCTCTGTATTTGCTGTGAGGGTTGACTGGAGCACAAAGAATGCTTCAGTCTGACTTTATTGAATCGCGGGACCCTGTGTCTCCCATTAGATGGTAGCAGTTCAGAACATGGTTTGGGTCCCAGATGATGTTGTTGGACAGCCTCACTAGGTTATCATGGTATGCTGAGTCATAAAGGCTCTGACAGGTGGACCAACAATCGTGGAGCTGTTTTTTTCCCAGGTGATCATCTACATCACACGTGTCAAACTCAAGGCCCGGGGGCCAAATCAGGCCCTTGGTGGAGTTAATTTCGGCCCGCAGGATCATTTCTAATTCCTATTAGATCTGGCCCGCCGGTATATTACACGCACACCTTCACTCCATCCTGAGGGTCTCCTCAGCTCAGAGCCTGAGCCCAAACATTGATGACCTTGCACCCAAGATGAGATGCCAAGTATCTGAGCTAGCATCACAGAGCAGCACACTGAGTTTAATGGATGTTTCCTTCTGCACTTTCTCTCTCACGACAACAGGGCATGTTCGGTTTCTCTTTGAGGGAAATAGTTTTGTTGAAGCTGTTGTTGGCCTGTGGGAAAATGTAATCATAAGAAATGACTCTGGAAAAGCTGCAGATAGAGCCATAAGAAATGAATGAAACTGATTATTTAATGTTTAATGTTGTTTTTATAGGCAATCATTTAAGCTTTGTTAGTTCCAGGTTTAATATGTGCAATAAGTTAATTTCAATAAGTTTTGCAATAAACATTGAACCAGTCCGGCCCTCCACTAGTACCCATTTTTTTTTTTTTTGGCCCACTGTGTATTTTAGTTTGACCCCCCTGAACTACATCTTGTTTGATTCTGACATGTTCTTGTTGTTTTGTCTCCGTAGTGTCTGCATCCTCCACGCCGGTGCAGCCCACTGGTTTCACCCTGAATGTTTCCACTGCAGGAGTCCCCCCTCCTGCCTCCACCTCTCAATCCTCCTCTACAGGTGTGGAGCAGCCCTCAGCCTTCACCCAGGTGCTGAGTCAGGTCTCCAAGCCCTCCATCAGTGTTGCTGCTGTAGCAGGACCAACCCTGTTTGGACTGAGCAGTCTGATCAGCATCGCTGCTGCTTCTTCCGCCTCCAACCCGGTCTCTGCTGCTGCTCCTTCCCCCGCCAGCAGCTTAGCTTCCCTCAGTAGCACCAACCCTCTGCTGGCTTCAGGGTTCAAACCCATTTTTTCCGTCACCACCACCCCCACCCCCGCAGCTGCATCAACCCCGGAGAGCAAACCTCCTGTCCAAAGTTTCAAGCCCATCTTTGGAGCTGCTACTTCAAGTGCTGGATTCGGACTGCCTCCACCCTACACCACCTCTAACTCAGCCCCCACCGCTTCTCCCAGTATCACATCATCAATGTTTGGTGGATCCACTAGCAACACCACAGTTACCCCGTCTGTTTTCCCTGGTTTAACCATCACCAACACCCCCTCCTCCACCGGCTCCATCGCCGCCACGCAGCCCGCAGCCCCAGCAGCTGCGAAATCCCTCTTTGGAAACTGGTCAGCACCAACAACAACCTCCACCAGCTCAGCCTCAGCGCAGGCGCCTAACACCGGGAGCTCGTTTCAGTTTGGAGCCGTGACCACTACTGCTGCTGCTGCTGCTCCTGTCCCGACCGCTGCTGCCACCACCACCTCCAGCGTTGGCAACTTCGCCTTTGGTGCCACCCAGGCAGACCCTCAGGCAGCCAACCAGAAGGCCTTCTCCTTCGGTCAGGCAGCTCCCATCCAGAACACAACCACATCTGCATTTGGAGGCTTTTCAATGGCCAGCACGGCCTCCACCACTGCTGCCACCACCACCCAGGCCACCTTCGGCTTTGGGAAGCCGTCTTTTCAAGCACCGGCAGCACAGAACACATTTGGCCCCTCGGCGGCACCGGCAGCAAAGAACACATTTGGTTCTTCAGCGGTACAAACGGCTCCGACCACGTTTGGTTCTTCAGCGGTACAAACGGCTCCGACCACGTTTGGTTCTTCAGCGGTACAAACGGCTCCGACCACGTTTGGTTCTTCAGCGGCACCTGCAGCACAGACCCCCTTTGGCTCCTCAGCGGCAGCACAGGCCACATTTGGTTCTTCAGCGGCGGCTCCAAACTCTTTCAACTTCGGTGGAGGAGCATCATCCACCCCAGCCCCTAACACCGCCCCGCCCTCTTTCCCCTTTGGGTCGACTGCCGCCACGACAGCTGCCAGTTTTGGGACGCCTGCTAAACCAGCGTTTGGAAGCAGCTCCACTGGGTTTGCTTTCGGCGGCACCGCTGCCCCCTCGGCGGCCCCCTCGGCTGCTCCGAGCTTCGGTTCAGCCGCACAGACTCAGAGCTCCTCCTCCAACTTCTCTTTTGGAAATGCGGCTCCTCAGCAGGCGGCCCCCGGTCCGGCTCAGCCTGCATCCGGTGGATTTAACTTCGGAGCTGCGATGCCATGCCCCCAGTTTGGAACACCAGCCCCCAGTAACCCTGCACCACAGATGGGAGGCTTCAATTTCGGGGCTGCTGCTGCTGACAAACCAGCTTTTGGTAAGAAATAAAACACATTTTATAAAACCTTGAACTGCTCTATGACACACTAAATGTATGTAATTGTTTATAGTAAGATAAAGTACAAGCTTTGTGAGAGAATGCAGCTTTAATATTTGAGATCGAAACTACAATATTTTTCAAACATGTCAGTCTTTTGAATGAGAATAATACAATATCTCATTTAAAACCTAAAACGTTCCTGCGCCATAGAGAGAAAGAAATGGGAATGTTAGAAACCATTATTAAGTCCAATGCTGAAAGGGAAAACTGCTATTTTGATTAGGGATCGACCGGTATGGCTTTTTCAAGGCCGATACCAATTATTAGTAATCAAGGAGACCGATAACCGATATTTGGAACCGATATACATTTTCAGTAAATCAGAAAATCTTGGTATCAAAGTGTAGAATAACAACTTCTATGAAATGCCCTTTTTATGTTTAATGAACTTTTCAACATCTTAAAACTGGTTTCCTCTCTGTGACCCCGAGTAAAGTAAATGAAGTAAAAATTAAATAAAAACTACTAAAACTTGTTCTGAACTTCTGATATTTGAGTCTCACTCATTTAGTAGTCCCAATTCAGCAGCACCAGATTGTGGTGCAGAAAGCAGAGTTGCTGCGAGGCCGTCCCAGCGCCTCCGCTGCGAGACGCTACCCGCCCCCCTGTCCCTTTTGTAACTGATAGAATTGGATCATAAGATCGTGGTGTTTTTGCAATTTCACTCAGCATAGGGGATTGGGATGTTTATTGAACTTTGGTTTTCAACTGATTTACCTTCGAAACACCGATCACCGCTGCTGTTTGCCTCTGTCTGTGTCTGTGTTCTTCTCACCTGCCTGTAATCTGAGAAGGTCCCCGGAAAATCTTCAGTGTTGATTGACACTTCAGTAATAGCCTATCAGATAGCGCTGTGGGCGGGACATTGCTCGTGAACAGGACATTGCTCGTGAACAGGACATTGCTCGTGAACAGTGGTGACTACAGCCAGAGAAACGGCCGCATCAGAGCCAAAGTCGTATCGGCAATTTGATTTAAAAAAAAAAAAGGCCGATAACAATAATCTGTAAAATGCGGAATATCGGCCTCGATAATCGGCTAGGCCAACAATCGGTCGACCCCTAATTTTGATGTTGCTCAAAGAACTGTTTAATAAAGTTGTGCTTCTCTCTGCAGGAACGTCTAACCCCTCCTTCGGTCAGAGTGCTGCCACCACTGCCGGTCCGATCCCCTTTGGAAGTCCTGCAACTCCAGTCCAAGGCTTCAACTCTGTTCCTTTCGGTATGTCATTTTTGTTTCTGGTGGTAAGGCACTTCCTGCAGAGATTCGCAATTCTGCTTCCCTTCACATCTCCAAGTCATCATTTAAAACTCACCTGTTCACCATGGCCTTTGACCCCTAACCCATCACAGTCCCCCTGTTTCCACTCCTACTGCTATTTAGGAACCACTTTACAATAAGACTACCCTTATAAAGGGTTTACGAATAGTTTGTAATTCATTTGTTAGTTAGGTTGTGAACACTTTACAAATCATTAATAAGCTTTTACAAGACATGAGATAAACAGGTGACCGGTTGCTTGCCAAATAGTGAGCCCACATTTATCTGTACCGCTAAGCCTTATTAGAAATGGTAGTAACTCATTAATAAATGGTGATTTGTTTCCACTTTACAATAAGGCTCCCTTTTGGCAGTTATAAATGTTAGTAACTTGTAAATAAATGGTCATAAATACTAGAGATGCCAAGAAACATCAAGATGGATGGAGGGGACTCAAGTCAGTGAACAACAGATACCAAGGATGCTGGCTGATGAAGAAGACGAAGTAAGCCGAGTAGCCAATATAAGACTTAGTAGTACAGATACATTATATTGGCTACCTAGCTTACTTGGTCTTCTTCATCAGCCAGCATCCTTGGTATCTGTTGTTCACTGAGTTGATTCTCGCTGAGTAGCCAATATAGGGCTTAGTCATCTTGCCAAATAGTGAGCCTGTGTTGATGTGTGAAAACTATGTTGGAGCTAGTTTATAAATGGTTCTTAATGATTAATAAAGTGTTTACAACCTAATTAATAACCTAATTATAAACCCTTTATGAATCCTTTATAAGGGTAGTCTTATTGTAAAGTGGTACCAACATTTTTACTTCATTATTTGCCTCTCTTGTTTGTTTGTTTGTTCGTCATGTAAGGGTCCCTTGAAAGGCGCTATATAAATGTAGTCTATTATTATTAGTAGAAGGTAGGGCTGCTCGATTATGGCAAAAATCTTAATCACGATTATTTTGGTCAATGATCGATATCACGATTCAATTGACTTTGAAAACATCCATTTATTGAACTTTAAAACCAATACAAATAATAATTTGAACACTATCTTTTTAACTGTTGATTACCCTGAACGTATAATTCAACTGAAAAATAAATAAAGTAAATGTTACATTTATATTCACATTTAAATAAATAATATCAAAATAATAAATACCAATGAACAAGATCAACAAATATTTTGGAGCGCACTTCCACAAGCTACTAAACATATATAAATATGATAAATACAAATAAATGAGATCAAATATGTTGCACTGCCACAACCTAGCAAAGCTAAATAATAGTTTTTTTCGATTATGTTGTTTCCGTAATTGCGATTAAAATACGATGCACGGCCCTAGTAGAAGGACAAACCTACATTTGATCCTTAGAAATGACATGTGCTTCTTGTCGTTATCCTCAGGGTCCCCCAGCCCCCAGCAGGCTCCCTCCTTCTCCATCGGAGCCGGATCAAAGCCAATTGGAGCTCGTCAGAGGCTTCAGGCGCGGAGGCAGCACAACAGGAAGAAGTAACGTGCTCCGTGTGTCCAGCACCGCCTAAAGAGGACTTCAGCTGCTGCTATCGTTGACCTGGCTTACGTTGCTCTGATCAAACCCCTCAAACCTGGCTGCCACCACGTCCTCTGCTCCCCCTCCTCAAGTGGTTGTGCTTGCCCGAAACATTCTGTTTGTAGAGGAGTTAGAATTAGAAAGCGGCCTGGATGACTACATGTGAGGAGACAGGATCCATAACAACGTACTATACTTGAAGAGAGGGAGAAGACACGTTTGATTTTGAACAAAAGCATATCCAAAGTCCTTTTTTTTCCCTTTTACAGTGTGTGGACACTCCCATTGGTTGGTCTTAAGGAGAAGTTGAGACGCCTCGACTCAAACATTTATTTTTTATACGTGAAGAGCTCACTGGTTTGTATGTTACAGAGTATTTGAGTTCGTTATCTGAATGAATGAGTGTGATTGGGATGAAAGGCACAGTTGATTCAGATAAGGTACAAAAACACTGCAGTGTAAATGTAAAGTTATGAGAAGTTTGCATTTTTAAATTATTTTTTTAATTGGCTCTCTGACCCTGTAAATGAATGATGTGTTTCTGCACTTAAAGGGCGACTTAGTTAATGTCTTAAAGTAGTTACTGCAGACTTTTGTGTTCTTGTCTCATACTTTTTGTCATTTCAAGCATTCCTAGAGCCTTTTTTTGACAGTGATTGCCAACACTGATGTAATTAGCAGGTCAGTATAGGACTAAGATGACTACTCTTATCTTATGCTAACTCATCAACTTCATGCCTGTGAAAAGAATCTGTGAACTCCGTCTCTCTTTATGCTGAGATGTTTGTTTGTGCCAGACTACCTCTCTTTGCTCCAGGCGCTGAATCTGTGTCACTGACAGGATTGAGAAGATCAATAATATTTTAACACCTTTTTTAATTAATACAGTCAGTGTTTAAATTACATGCTGCAAAACAAACATTAGCCCCTCTGGTATTTCATTGTTTTAGTAGATAAATAATATCAGCTTTACTTAGATACAATTTGTCATATTGAAAAGTATTAGTTATCTGCTTAGTAATTGCATAAACTCTCATGATGATGTCGAAGATTTTTGTCAAACACACAGGACGATAAACACATTTCTGTCTGCGGTCGAGGTTTTTTTTTATTAAAATGATTTCTGTTTTGTGTGATGCATTTTGTGGTTAATTTTGAATGAATAAAAACTGAATTTTGGACTTGAATGTCACAAAAAGAACACATTTCAACCCTTTGGGGTCCCATTCTTCTTTTCTCTTCATGTGACTATTGACTTTTATATATCAGGGTGTCCGCGGGGTCTTAAAAAGTATTAAAAGTTGATAAATACATTTAGCGAAAATGTATTCTATTAAAAAGTATTAAACGGCATTTTGTAGCTTGTTTCCAATAAGTATATAAATTGTCCAAAGAGGTTGTATTCTACAGTGTGCCTGAATGTAATCATTGCGTAGGTGTGTAGTGTGATTCTGTGTAGTTTATTTATGGCATCCCGTTGGATTTGACGTCATCTGAACAGGATATCACACCCTCACTGCTTGATAGCGCGCGAAGGCCCGTTTACGCCGGTTGTTAAACAACATTGTTATGGGGAAATGCAAGTCTGCGTCCAAATGGTTGGAAGATAAGGAGGAAGGACAACCAATACTGTATATAGTAAATGTGAGGTAAAGTATGTTGCCAATGTAACCGGTTAAAACTCGAAGTGGAGATGAGGTCTTAAAATGTATTGAAAGGATCTTAAAAAAGGTCTTAAAAGGTATTACATTTGACTTCAGGATTCCTGCATATACCCTATATGTTCTCTTGACTTTATCTGAGTCCCTAATCCATACTACGTTCCAATAGGAGCCCTTTTTTATGTAAGAATACAAGAGGTCTATATCCTTTTACGCATTGCCTTATGCCAACCCTCCTGTCCAGTAATTGGCGGTATTGGCGCTTTTCGTTGTTTGCCGACATTTAAATCAACGAAGAAGAAGACGACAACGTACTTTCACGCATGCGCAGTAGCCTCAGGTAGCGAGGTAGTAGCCAAGTAGACGTTAGCAGTGTATTAAAGTACGTGGCACCAAACTTTTGACATGATGGAAGTAGCAGCATTAGTCGCTTTGACCTTATTATTGGGTGCACTGGTTATACTCGTCGCAATAGCGGTAGGTAAAAGGAAAGAAGAAATAAGGGAGGAAATAGAGCAAGCGGCGGAGTTGACCGGTAAGAGACACACTAAGCTAACGTAACTCTAGCCGAGTAATGAGTCATTAACTGTCACTATCACTGGGGTCTTTGACACACACATGTCCATTCATTCATCTATGTGTGAGTGTAAGAACTGCACCTCCACCGTTACGTAGACACATTACGAAGCGAGTAATAGAAACTACAGCAACTTTGAGTGACTGTCACCTGTCTTCATTGACTATAAATTATGCAAACATGAGATCAAAATTCAACCATGATGCTCTTTGACCTCTCAGTGCTTCAGAGCTTCGTTTTAGGTTGTAGGAAGGCCTCTTTTAAGGGTTTGTTCTGTACTTGCAGATGATTGAATGTGCCCAAAGACAAATCTAAGAATAAGTGCAATAAGGAAACGAGAAATCAGCAGTCTTTAGTCAAAGATGCAGGAAGCCTAGCATCAATATGTGTGCAGGTTTAAATAGGAAGAGGCCCTTTTGCACAATAATGCCTAAAACAGGCTTCAATTCACGGGCAGCGTGTTGCTTTTGCATCGCTCTGGATCTGGACAGTTTAACCTACTGAGAAGACTGTATAAGGCTTTATGAGAAATGGACAAACTAGATATTTAAAGCCCAGTTGCATGTTGTGATTAAGGGTCATTTAGGCTTTTCTGGACTGGAAAAACAAAACCATTTTCGTCAGTATGTTTTCTACTTTCTATTGTTGTTTGATTTTTATTTTGAGATGTTCAATGTTATAATTGATTAGTTCTACTCTTAATTTCTTATGTGCAATGCCTTGTTTTAAATGCTGCTGCAACTCAAACATTTCTTAAATTGGGATCACTAAAGTACATCTTATCTTATCTTTCGTGCAAAACTGTTTAGACAACACTAAAATAGAAGTTTGAATCATTTGTCTTTCCTTCACTTGGGTCAAAAAGGTTTTGGGTTTCTGAATTATACTGTTTTTATATGTTTTAAATTGACATCATTGAAGGAAGGAAGAAAAACCTCTTTACAACAGATGCTTCCATAGCATAGTTTTGTTGTTGCAAGATGTTAGGAACTGCAAAATCCATGTCACCCCTTTGTCCACCAGAGACCTTTTTAATAGTACAGATTTTGGTTTGCAGTCTTATAAATTGAAATGTTTTTGAGTCGCCGTCTGTTTTGTTTCTCAGCTGAAGGCAGTGCTGCAAAGGTTCCTGCGTCCAAGAAACCAAAGCCGGAGAAGCTGCGCGTCCGAAAGGATAAAGCCTCGCAGCACACGTTCAGCCACCAGCTGCTGGCCGCCTCACTGAAGGTAAACCTGAGCACACGGTGACATTACAACTGCCTCTGAGTAATGAGAGGGTCTTTGTTCTACAACATGTTCGTAGTTATCAACAGTTTAGAAGTCAAAAAGCCCCTATTTCTCTTTAGTTTGCCCTCATTGATGTAGCGTGGTGGCATGGCATTTATTATTATTGATCCGAATAATTGTTAGTTGCAGGCCTAAACAAAAACAACATAAAAGCATAATGACCTTCATGGAAATACAATGTATATGTTGAATTCAGAAGTGTTAGTTTTAACTAGATGAAACTGAAAAATGGTGTACATGTGTAGATATTTGTCATTTCAAACCCCTATGTACGTTTTCGTTTTGTTTTATTTTACCAATTTTGTTCGGTATTTAATTTGTCATTTTCGTGTCTCTAAAAAATATATGATTAGCAAAACTGTATTTTTAATATAACATGACCCCAAATAAATAAAGAATGAAAAAGAAACTGAAAAACTGGCCACTGTATTAATGATGTCACTTCAGGCTTTTTCTCCCAAAGCCACTTCTTAAAGCTTTTGTGATTTTGTGTCCGTGTTCTTCAGAGCCACAGTGCGAACGTGACGTGTCTGGACTTCAGCAGTAACGGGAAGTATCTGGCGTCCTGCGCTGACGACCGCACCGTCCGGATCTGGAGCACCAAAGACTTCCTGGAGCGGGAACACAAATGTCTGCGCGCCAACGTGGATCTGGATCACGCCACGCTGGTCCGCTTCAGCCCCGACTCCAGGTCCCCACCTCTCTCTGCTATTGTACTAGTGCAGACCCTCATATATAGATGTATACCCCTAAACAACTCTAAATAATAAAAAAACTATAAGTAAGTAACATTTATAAAACGCGTGCTTAACAAAGCATTAAAACAAGTGCTAAAACCACAATAGAGAGCCGAAGTCCTGCCCTTCTACTTCCGACCCATGGGACCTTATTTCGGAAAAAGTATTTACTTGAAGTCAATGGGGAGAGAGAAACAATTTTCCGATCCCGTTTGAATTGTGCCACGAATTACACATATGATGTTTGTCAATTTTTAAAAAGATACATTTGCAAGTCAAGAAAAAAAAAGTTTGTCGTAAAACTGCGAAGTTACACTTAGTTTTGTGTGAAACCGCTCAATGAACCACATCTCTGGTCTCGCGCACTACACGCCAGCAACAACAGAATGAGGTGAAAAGTATTAAAGGAGGTGGAAATCATTCCACTTCTGGGCATGTTGACAGCTGCTATTACACATAAGGGTAGTTAGTCGGTTCCGTAAGAGCCAGCATGCTGGAATGGCTGTACAAGGTTACTTACTCTTGTATTTGTAGTCTTTCTAGTTGTGTATTTTTCATGGTCTTATATTTCAACAGTTTTATGACAAACTGTGACTTTCTTGACTTGGAATTTTTTTTTTTTAATTGACAAACATCCTGTGTAATTCATGGCACAATTCAAACGGGATAAAACAATTATTTCTCTCTCCCCGTTGACTACAATACATATTTTTTCCGAAATAAGGTCCCATGGTGGCCCACCGGAAAGGGAGGGTCTTAGGCTCTCTATACATTGTGGAAAACACAATCAATTCATAGAATAAAATACCCAAACGCCTGCCCAATCAGGAATGTCTTTAAGCCTTAGCTCAGCCCAAACAAAAACCCATTAACATTTCGATTTTTTTCGTCAGTGTTTAAGGTTTAAAAAATAGTACTGGTTCCTCTTGAGGTGATTTTTGGACGCAGGCTCATACTAATGCACACCTTTCTCCTACAGGGCATTCATCACCTGGCTGGCTAATGGAGACACCATTAGAATATTCAAAATGACCAAAAAGGAGGACGGCACTATGAACTTCAAAGCTGCCCCGGAGGACTTCCCACTGAAACACAAGGCTCCCATCCTAAACATCGGCATTGCAGAGACAGGTACATCGAAAACGTCTTAAAGTCATGTTTGGATTTGTAGATACTGTTTGTATTATTATTGTATGTTTAAACTGAACTTGAGTTTTTTTTATTTGCACTATGACCTGAAAACAAGCGAGCTAAACAACCAAAAAGAGACACAGAGGACTTCAGAGACACAAATCTATTGTAAAATGACGACAAACTGAAGCAAAATGACTAAAAAGTGACGCAAGCCTCATAGTAGTGTTGATAATTTGTACCCAGACTGGTTTACTGTGATTCTGAATGAATGCAAGTTAACGTCTAAAGACAAAAATCCCAAAGTGACCACAGCACTTGAATCCTCTAGTTTGTCATCAGATAAAATTACTAAGCAATGCCAGGATGAACTGATTCAGTGTTTCATCTCTGCAGGAAAGTTCATCATGAGCGCCTACACGGACACCACCATCCACATCTGGGACCTGAAGGGGGAGATCCTGGCCTCCCTGAACACCAACCAGATGACCAACTCCTACGCTGCCGTCTCCCCCTGCGGCCGGTCAGTCTCTCCTCCCTCGCTGGAAACATTTCACTTAGAACAGGGATGGGCAAATGGCGGCCCTCCTCTTTTTGCGGCCCTCAGATTAATTTATAAACAACGGTATCAGTACTTGTAGTACTGATACCGTCCACTAGACTCCTAGTTACGTTGCGAGCTGCGTACATGATTTCAAATACCGCGAAATAATCTGTGACGCATTTGTGTGTATTGTTTGTTTCCCGGGGAAACCCTCACAAGAAACACAGGCTGTTGTTATGCCTGCTGTGACGTTAAGTTGCCTCTTGTAATTATGCCTTTACAAGTTAAGTCTCAATACGCTCACATGTTCCGTGCTTTCCAATAGTTTAAAAATAGTTTTATTCCACTGTTTAACAACCTGTTCAATACAAACATGCCACTTGTAAAAATGAAATAACATTTCTGTGAACTGATATTTGTTTAGTGAGCTTATTAGAGGATGTTCCCATTTTTGGGGGATGTTTCCATCTGATTGTAAAATGTCAATGAAGTTGTCAGACTTAGTATATTTGTTAATAATTACAGACAACAAATGGAATTTTTGTGTGTGTGTGTTCCAAGTGAATCTGTGGCCCCCTGGTGGCCAGTACATCAATGATGTGGCCCCCACCACCATCAAAGTTGCCCATCTCTGACTTCGAACATAGAATAGGGATCCCTCAGATACACAGTGCGCAGAAAACATATTAACCCCCAGGTTTTTATGTTGTCTTCAAACATAAATTCAAATTTGATTAAACGTGTCTTTTTTTAACCTCAAATCTGCAGTAAAAGAATTTCAAAAAAACAAAAAGGGATCTTAACAAAGTCAAGAATTTCTTTGGTTTTATTTTTGTGTACAGCAGTTTAAAATACTTTCAACCAGAAAAGGGGGTGGGGGGGGGGGGTTGCTAGTGACTTATCCGACCGGCCCACTTCAGTACCGGCCCATCGGGATTCATCCTGAACATCCCGATGGCCAGTCCGCCACTGCTACTTCCACAATGAAAGTCATCACCTATTAATATAATGTAATATGTGTTCTGGTTGTCTCCCAGGTTCGTAGCCTCATGTGGTTTCACTACTGACGTCAAGGTGTGGGAGGTTTGCTTCGGGAAGGGAGGAGAGTTTAAAGAAGTCGCACGAGCTTTCGACCTGAAGGGCCACTCTGCAGGAGTTCATGCTTTCGCCTTTTCCAATGACTCTCACAAGTAAGGAGGCTTTGCTGATAATTGTTTTCTGAACCCATTTCTTGTTGGATGAAAAGATTGATACCACTCTCGTATGAATGCTAAACATGACAAGAAAGTCGAGATGATGTCATGAGACCACATATCATGTTAGATTTTATATCATTTAGCAATAGGTCAAAAGTTGGGTCTTTCCCTGGTTTTAAAGGCAGTCAAATCAAGTTTTCTGAAACAACCACATTGTTCTGTACTTAGTCATTTCTACACATTACTGAGATATTTTATAAAAGCACAAATGGAGAAAACGATGTCAGGATATTTAGTCACAAATATTGTATATATTTTTCTTTCTCCACATTGGCTGAGCGTAGCATTACGTTTAGAAACATAGCCTGGCTCTGTCTAAACAACAACAATACACCTCCTAGCAACATTAAACATTTTTCATTCATGATTTCACACCTTGTTTTTTTCTACCCTCAGCATCTTCTCAGTTTAAATATGCAACATGTTTCTTTCCACCTTTTTAGAATGGTGACAGTCTCCAAAGACGGCACGTGGAAGCTGTGGAATACAAATGTTGAATACAAGAAGCAGCAGGACCCCTACCTCCTGAAGACGGTCCCCTGTTCGTCCTCTGAAGGCACTCTGGCGGCCCTGTCTCCGGACGGCCGGGTGGTCGCCATCAGTGACGGCTGCAACGTGGCCATGTTCAACGCCACCACCGGCCAGCTGGAGGAGGAGCTGCACGGCGTCCACAGCGAGGAGATCAACGACCTCAGGTTCGATGTAACCGGACGATTCTTGGCATGCAGCGGCGACAAAGCCATCAGAGTGTTTCACAACGCCCCCGGCTACCGGGCGGCCATCAGAGACATGCAGGACATGCTGAAGAAGGCCCAGAACGAGGCCATGAAGCAGAGACTGCAGCAGCAGATCTCGGAGGCTCAGAGAGCGCTGGACACTGTGCTCGCTGCTCCCAACGAGTGAACATGAGGAAACACTGTGATGAAGTCGTAAAGTCTGACTCTTGATGCTAATTTTTTTTTTTGCAACTTCAAATCTCCCTCCGCCAATAAATGCTTTGGCCCGGGAATTAAAGAATGTGCATGTAGTTTTAATAAAGAACATCTTTTTATGGAAAAGGGAAATGCTCTGATCTTTTTGTCCAGTTTCAATCTAATATCTTTAAGTGTTGCTCTCTCTCTCTCTGCTGCAACAATTTAAAGTCTTCCTCCTTTAAAAATATGTTTTGCTTGTTGTTCTTTCACTCAAAGGTATGATTTTGTTTTTGCAGAATGATGTTTGTGCATGTTACATCACAAATAGTGTGGGAGCCCTCTATGGTCCAGTGGGAAACTTACACATTTGGAAAGAGATGAGATTACTTTTATTTAGATTTTTTTTTATTAGGAAAGCATTTAAATGTACAAACATTTCAGACATGTCTTCAAAAGACTCGGCATAATGAATTTTTAAATAAAATCATATAAATAATAATGATGAGTAAAAATATGTAATACGATATTAAAATCCATAGATTAGAGATGTATTTAAAATACGTTTGACATTTGTATAACTTATTTCAGTTTCTAAAAGTGTAACAGTCTTAATTGATATTTTTAATCGTTATTGTAGCATTAATACTTTATTTATTTTCAACATATTTTACACTTTTGCCATTTTGTGACACTTCTGTTCTTTTTTCCAATAAAGTTTTGCAAAAGTAAAAAAAAGAAAACGTTCGACCCGGAAGTAGAATCCGCCGAGTTCCACACGTGTTTCCTCTCAGCAGCAGCATGTACTGATAGACCACAGAGGGAAATGTCTGTAGAGATGGTGGAGCTCTCCGTGAAAACAGCGGAGCCGGTGCGCCCGGCCGGAGTCCTGCAGCAGAACCGGGTCTTCCTCGATTTCTTCTGGGACATCGCCAAGCCCGAGCAGGAGGTCCGGCTGAAGGCCGTGGAAGACCTGATCCAGTACCTGAAGAAAAGCGACCAGGTGAGGGGAGATCTGACACACACAAACACACAGCGTGGAGACACTGCGAAGTAACGGAACTCGTTAGTGGTAACACTTTTAACGTCAGTAGTTGTGGAAGGAATACATCATTAATGTACTACTATAAAAGTAGTGGTGATGTAACAATAATGTCAAGCATATTCTGTTATGAGTAAAGACTGCATGTGCTGTATAGGGTGACAAATCCAAGTACTGCATTTAAATCAAACTGCAGTGAAAGCGTCAGGAATATATCAAAAATAAACTTAAAGTACCAACAATAAAATTATGTATATGTAATTTAAAACGTAATCAATCAAGGTGAAATGTGTGATATATCCCAATATCACACATTTTATCATTGTCTCAGTGGACTTTACAGTTTGTATAGAATACAAATACGACACCCTCACATTGGATAAAGAAAGACTTCCAAAGAAACCCTCCACAGTTAATGGGGAAACATTGAGGACATTTCGGTGAAAGCAACAGAGGAGGGTCCCTCTCCCAGGACGGACAGACGTGCAATAAGTGTCGTGTGTAAATTAAAAAAAGATAATACATTAACAACATAGGAAGTCCAAATGCTTGAGAATGCATCTGTCTATAAATAATAATAATAAGATGAATCCAGGTGGATGTCAACAATCCTGTGGGTGCCATCAAAGAAGTAGTAACGTGAACATAAGGCAGGAACACAACTAGTGATCGTGTTAATTGTACAATATGTTGGTTGATACTCTAACTAAGTACTGCTTGCATCATCTGTGTGTTTGTGTTTCAGGCAGATGAATTGGACTACACATTTAAAAGGCTGGTGGACGGACTGGCTCACACTCGAGAGGCAGCGAGGCCCGGCTTCAGCCTGGCTCTGGGACAGGTGAGACAACCTCAGAAACATTTCTAAAACACACACAAGTTTGTAAATAGAATTGTATTTCAGGCTCTCTTGTACTTGTGAATACCAGAAATGTGACTATGACTAAAAACTCAGATCATGGCCCTCATGAGTCTTATGTGGTGAAGGAATCAGAATGCATGAAACAACTGCAAAAGGTAAAGTATTTTATTGTGCAAGCTTTGCGTACCACATAACAACAGAAGTTGCATAGTGCACATTCAAATACTTTTCTTATGAATGAATAAGGGACTCCTTTCTCTGCCGCACAGCTCGAGCGCCCTTCGCCATATTTTAAACGTTATTACGGTATATGAAAAATGTATATTATACGGAATAAAGCTCAAGGTGTTCGGCATGAGACGATTTAAAGCCCAGCACTACATGTGACAAAATATCTTTACCAACTCGGAACACCGTTTTAAGATGCGTCAATTGATTAACCACACACACACTGGAGTAGACAGTTAAGTCATTTAGTTTGAATGAAGTCAAACTAGTTTTCCAGTTGAGTTTCTGAATATGTGTGCTAGTCATGGCGTTAATGAATTGTGAATCTTTGGAAACTGAGCTCCAGTAGCAGCGGGTATAAGGAACGTGGTTGGCTTTATTATAACATGAGTTTCTGTTCCCTCAGGTCCTGAGTGCCTTTGAAGATGTTCCTCTACAGACTGTTCTCGACAGAATCAAAGAAAAGCACAATTTGCAGACCGTGAAAAAAGTGAGTGTTTTTAATATTTTCTTTCTCTGTTTGCTCCAACCGTTTCATAACGTCCTTTTTCTAAATGTTGACTTTTTTATCTTGTATGTTTATTTTAGAAACTTTTTAGAAATGCTATGTTTGGGAACTTGTTTGGCGTCCTCGCCATTCATCAGTCCAGCCGCCTCCCTAAAGTAAGTAGTCTCACCACAAGTCGTTTAAGTTTTTTCGAATAAGTTGAGATATAAATAGAAACAAACATGTTTTTTGGAACAAAATAAGCAATGAATGGTTGTGGTCCGTCCCGTGTGTGTGTGTGTGTGTGTGTGTGTGTGTGTGTGTGTGTGTGTGTGTGTGTGTGTGTGTGTGTGTGTGTGTGTGTGTGTGTGTGTGTGTGTGTGTGTGTGTGTGTGTGTGTGTGTGTAGGAGCCCCAGGTGGTGTTGGGGTGTGTGAAGCTGCTGCAGAGTCTCAGTCAGCGCAAACAGCACCTGAAGGAACTGCCGACTAAAACCATGATGGACATCCTCAACGAGGTAAACGCTCACAGCTCTACACTATCATAGGGGGGTCTTATCTAATAGAGACACGTGCTTAATTTAAAACACATCTTATTTTACTTGAATTCATCTTGTCAGTGTGCCATCTCTTCAGGGGAATGGACTTCAAAAAAGAAGTACAAAATAAGATAATCTTTTATTTGAGTAGAAGTCATTATGAACAACACATTTACGTTTTTTCTGCGTTTGTTAAACAACACGAAAGTTTAAACTCCTTTTTTGTATTGTTTGTTTTGCATGTATAAAACATATCTGTATTTGAAAGTTTCTTTGAATACTTGTATAAAAGCTGTATAGAAGTTAAACACGAGTCCTCCCTGCTGATTGGCTGCCTCAGATCCCAGAGGATGTGTTTGAGGAGGTGCTGCTGAGCGCGCTGCAGACGGAGCTGGAGGCGGCGTTCAGCACCCCGGAGCAGCTGCAGCTGCTGCTGGTGGCTCTGAGGCGTTTCCCCCAGACCCTCAAACCCAAGAAACTGAAGAAGCTGCTGGGCTGCTCCACCATCATCAACGCTGACAACATCCCCAAGTGAGAGGAGTGGGGGCTTCTTCCCCTTTCGCATATTTCATTAATTAAGATTTCCCTAATTCAAAGTGTCTCTTCTTCACCTGCTGTTTATGATCGTGTAACCGGGCGAAACATAAATGAAACATGGAGCCATGGGAGGGGGGGATATTCACAGAAACGTTTAGTCAAAAATGTAAAATGACCTTTTGTGACTTTATAATGTCAGATAATATCAAGTTGTTTCTCATTAATGTGAGTTTTTATTCTCATATCTGCAATTTAATGTTGGAAAAAACCCACATCCACAGAATGTATTTTTTTTCAAAACCTTTTTTAAAGAGAATGGTCCTAATACTCGTATCTAGATAGATATATATATATATATATATATATATATATATATATACATACCGGCTGCAGTGAGGTGGATCTAATGCCTCGCGGTGATGCCCTGCAGGTTGCTGGACGTGTTAAAGATGGCGGCGCGCTCGGTGAAGAAGGAGTGCGTCCTCCCCTCCGTGGTGCTGGACCTCCTGAAGCTCTCTCTGAAGGAGGACAGCTTCCAGCTCTTCTGGGACAACGCCATCATCAACGGCATGTTGAAGGAGGCGGCAGGCCCCGCGCAGTGAGTACACAGAGGGGGGGGGGGGACTTGGAGAGACACGGGGAGAGACACGGGGAGAGACACGGGGAGAGACACGAAGAGAGACACGAAGAGAGCAGGAACTTTGATGGAAAACACTGATGGTTTATTTGGAGCTTCGGCCGGAGAATTCACAAGACATGTTCTGAGCCACGAGGTGTCACAGCGGATGCCAAACACATTCTGAAGACCTCTACCCCAGACCCCCGGCTGGTTCTGAGATAAAACACTATAATAACACCTCTATCAGGGGAGGGAGGGGACGGGGGGACGAGAGACAATGAGCCTCCTTCACCAATATCTTACATATTTGTATTTGATGTGGTGCTGAGGAAGGTCAGATTCATGACGTTGTCTTGAACTGCAGAACTGTTCGTACCTGTGTTCTCAGGATGAACCCTATCCTACGTCTTTCTGTAGAAGTAGCCTTTCATTCTTACCTGGACCTGCAGCCTGTTCCCTTTTTGAATATCTTTGTGTACTTTTGTATTGTATTGTATCTTCATCCTGTTTGACTCTCTGACCTGTGGCTGTTTCCTCTCAGCTACCTGAGCTTCCGGCTGCTGGGCAGTGCGCTGCCTCTCCTGTCCGCAGAGCAGCTGCAGGAGGTGTTATCTGGAGAGGTGATGGTGCAGTACGGAGAGCACGTGGTGGCGGCTCAGGTCAGTCGTCTAGCTGCACAATATAGCACTTTGACTTTAACGTCTTCATGAGCGATAAACACGATTGGCTCATTGCACATAGGGATTTGAGTTAGTTGAAGGAAAAGTAGAATACTGCAGTTTATTAGGTTAAAACTGATTTGCTTTATGTTATTTGTGCCTTTTAACTTCAATTTGAATGAATCTTGAAAATATTTTTCTTACATTTGAATGAAAATCAACCAGAAATATGTTGTATTTAAGCAGTATACTGAAAGCAGTAGAAAGGAAGAACATGGTAAACTTACATATCTGTTAATCAAGTAATATCGTGATCCTATACATTTTTTTTAAAAGCATTCCCTTTTCTTTATATGTGAAAAATAGCTTTGTAGATTATAGCTTGAAATGTATCAGGAGTACTTAGGCGCTTTCACACCCCAGTACTTTTCCCAGTATAGTTCCGATAGTTCTTGAAATGTTGCGTTCACAACAAAAAAATCCGGAACTAAAATTAGTTCATGAAAACCTTTTCACCCCCTTTCCGTCCCTGCTAGAGAGCAGGGGCTTTCATGGGAGAATAAGGTTCCTATGTCTGATTGGCTGGGCGGATTGCAAACCACGCCCCGTAAAACTCCCAAAACGTTTTGTGAAGCCGCCATTTTATTTTCCTCGCATTATTAGCATTAGCATTAGCCCAGCGAACAAACAGAGAGAGACTAATTTATGGCAACACAAAAGAAAACATGGGAGCGGTGGAGATGAGGAGGTGTCGGCGTTCTGGCGATTTACTCGGAAGGCTTCAGTAGAAGCTGCTGGGAGTCCCAGCAGCTTCTACTGAAGCCAGTCCCCAACAACTGGGGACTTGCGGCCGGGGACTTCGGGTGGCGGTATACGCCGTGAAGTCGTTTGCGGCCTGCCAGTAAACCCAAAGCAGACGAAGAAGAAGTGACGTCAGCGGCTTCATTTGCCTAATCCACCCCCAGGAACTTATTCCGGTGTGAACGCGATCTGCTCTTAGTTCATGAGAACTAAAGAGTTCTCATGAACTAAGTACGACAAAGTACTTGGTGTGAAAGCGCCTCTTGAAAGAGTACACAACTTGAATTAATTATTAAATATATCAATTTAAGTATAAATCCATTAATTCTGTTGAATAGAGGAACCCATAGCATTAAAGTGCTTAATGGGAAACGCCAACTTTTAAACAATAAAATATAAACAGCTCATAAAATACAAACCTCTATTATTGTTCTCTTGCAGAAGCCGGACCGCTTCAAGCTGGCTCCGGAGATGGATGTGTTCGTGTCGGACTTCCTGCAGGAGTGTCAGGACGCAGACAAACAGCTGATCGTGATGGTGCGCTTCTCCGCGTTGACCAACAAGGGCTACCCGGTGGTGCCTTCGGTGTGGAGGGTGGTGCAGCACCTACAGCCGGCCGCCGTGGAGCAGTACGTCGCCTGGCTGAAGAAAACCTTCCTGCAGCCGCAGATCGACAAACTGCTGGACTTCAGCACGCGCAAGCAGAAGGACAACCCGGCAGCCAAGGAGCAGTGAGTTTCAAGATTCAACGCTTTTATTGTCATGTGTACACATAGCTACAAAAGCTTAGGTCACAGGCTCCTCCAACAGTGCACTCAGAATCAGTTATTAACGGCATATGTATATTGCACATATTGCACATAGTTGGTTGGTATTTAACAGCAAGAACAACACAATAAAACAGATGAAATAGTTAAAATAGTGCAAGTAATACAAATAGAATAGTGCAAGGAGAGTCTATATAAAGTAGTTGGAATATGATATATTAGATAAATCACTTCTAAGTTTCAAACAGATGAATGTTATGGATGTTCTTTCAAAAGTTCAGGTGTTGAACAGTCTTATGACCCGTGGGATGAGACTGTCCGTCATTTTAAACGACCTGGCCTTTCAGCAGCATGCCTACCTGTCTACATGGAAATTGGTTGAATGTAATCGTTAATTATTTCGTCCTCAGGAAGGATGACTCCGTCTTCCGCCTGAGGAAGTGGATTATCTCTCGGCTCTGTGCGATCATCGATAACCACCTGGTGAAGAAGTCTGAGGATCTGATCATGGATGTGGCCAGGTGAGCTGACTGAAGGTTTATTCTACACGAAGAGAAGAGACAGCTGTCAGCCGGTGTCTAATTCTTTTTGATCTTCCAGGTTTGTCTTCTTCCACGCGTTCTTTGGCACCAAGAAGGCCTCGGCCGACATCCCGGAGACGAAGGGGAAGCTGTCCGTCCCGCTGGACGATAAAATCAGAGCCGTGCTCGTCAACTCTTTCTTTGGGTGAGGATTAGTACACTGTATTTATTAGGAATAAAAAAATATATATATTTTAGCATTCTTCATCATCAGCTTTTATTGAAGAGACTCTTGGTCCATTTTTAAAAGACAGACAACACTCAAATATAAATAAAACTGACTGGTATCGTACAGCACTGAGACACGGATTTGAAAGCAGCATAATAACAGTTATGAGAATCATTTAATCGACAGATGCATTTGTACATCAGATTTCTCAAGAGAGCATGGAACGGGTTGACTCGTGCTTTACAAAACATTTCACTTGCACTGCACCACCTTTTCAAAGCAGTATATGCAAATCATCCTCATAAGCAACCTGGAGCGTCTGGAGGCTCGCCTTCTTAAACTTGAGCCACAAGGGGGCAGTATAGAGTATAGGGCAGTATACAGACGAGTACAATAAGCTCTCAAGAGGTTCCCCTCTAAAAAATTATCTGAACACCAAGAGAATGTTCTAGCCCAGGGGTTCCCAAACTTTGCCATGCCAAGGACCCCCATATAGCATTATCGTCTGGCGGGGACCCCCCTGTTGCAATTCTTTTTTTAAATGAGTACATTATGATGGAGAATATGACAAATTAATCATACAGCTTGATACATTTTCTTAATATATATTTGTATTAATAATTAATAATCAGTTATTCTTCTAAAAAATGTTTATTTATCTTTAGTTTGTCGTTCATTACATTCATTGTGTCTTCTGTTATAAACATTCTTAACACAATATTAAACAGTAATATCAACAGTAAATATATTTTTAAAGCATTTCTAAAGTGATTTCTGTCTTTATAATATTATATAATTTTGAACAGTAATATGAACAATTAACATATATTTGCATTTTTGAAAGCTACTTATGCCTTAATAATATAATATATAATATTCAACAGTAATATTAACAGTAAACATATTTATATTCATATATAAACATCAATATTTGCTACATCCGTGCTCTGATTCAGTCGAGAGCGAAATATTCACTAGCTCTCACTTGCTCCAAAAGCTGAGCAGATATTCAGTGTCACTCTCAGTAGCGGCAGCTCGATTCTGAGTGACTTGAAGGGCGGTCGTGTGATTTAAAAAAATAATTATATATGAATAAGTAAAACATATTAAAAGATTGGCATCAAAGGACACAGATTGATAGATATGCAGTTATTAATAACATCTAAAAAAAAAAAAAATGTAACTTTAAAAAAAAAAAAAAATTCCCCTTTCCCTCAAACTTTGCGTGACCCCCCTGGCGGCCCCCACTTTGAAAAAAACAGTTCTAGCCAACATGTTAGCTTGTGTATATAAGACACGCCGCTGTCTATACATGTCATCATCATCAGGCATTTCCTCTGTGACGATGTGTCCCAGATACTTTGTATTAATAACAGTATTAATATAATTACACTACTGCATATATTGTAATATATTTATGTGTTATAAAATGTAGTACAACGTGTACAGTTTAACACAATCTCTATGAAACCTGATGTAATTATATGATTCTGTTTTCTTCAAGTTTGTATTTTGTTGGTCGAACGCACTTATTGTAAGTCGCTTTGGATAAAAGCGTCAGCTAAATGTAATGTAATGCGTGTTTAGTGTCACTGCCTCCTCTCTGACTTCCTGTCTGCCCCCCCCAGCCTCCTCCTCTCCATGCACCACCTCCCTCTGGCGGAGGACTCTCCTGAAGGTGTAGCAGTGAGTCAGAAGCGTGCGCTCGGCGTCACGGCCGACGGCACCATGTGGATCTACCACCTGGTGCAGTACGCCCAGAGCCTGCTGAGTCAGCCCAAACACGCCCAGAGCAGCCAGCCCTTCAGCCCCGAGCAGAGCCAGGCCTGGGACAGGTGGGCTTTTGTATATTCACGTATAACACGTATCAGTCTGGGTTTTTAATTTATTTAAGTTATTTTATTTTATTTATTTTTATTTTATTTTATTTATTTTATTTATTTTATTTATTTTATTTATTTTATTTATTTTATTTATTTTATTTTATTTATTTTATTTATTTTATTTATTTTTATTTATTTTTATTTATTTTATTTATTTTATTTATTTTATTTATTTTATTTATTTTATTTATTTTATTTTAGCATTCAAAAATAAAATAAATATATTTATTGATGTACAGCACTTTAGTTAACTGTTGTTTTTAAATGTGCTATATAAATAAAGTTGGATTGGACGCAGGAGCAGGACACTATCTGTTTAATGGGTGATGCTAAATGAGTTGTTTCACACCCTGGCTCTACGTGTGTGTTTTCTTGCAGCATGCTGGAGTCTGTGGCCAACCTGAAGAAGAAAGCAAAGAAAGGTCCGTCAGCAGAGAGCAGCGCCTTCCAGCAGCTCTTCCTGTTGGTCGGCATGCACCTGTTCAAGGTACTGCACGCCACCAGAGGCTTTGTTGTATTGGAATAGTGTTGTTATTGCAGCCATTATAAAGTGCTAATCTCTCCTGAAGGCCCCTGAAGAGCTGCTGGTCATCATGAAGGACCTGCAGAGCTGCATGGACAAAGCTCAGGAGAAGAAGGCCAAGAAGAAGAAGAAGAAAGAAGGTGATGCCTCACACTGATGCACTTAGTGTTTTAACAGTCAAGTGTGTGTGTGTGTGTGTGTGTGTGTGTGTGTGTGTGTGTGTGTGTGTGTGTGTGTGTGTGTGTGTGTGTGTGTGTGTGTGTGTGTGTGTGTGTGTGTGTGTGTGTGTGTGTGTGTGTGTGTGTGTGTGTGTGTGTGTGTGTGTGTGTGTGTGTGTGTGTGTGTGTGTGTGTGTGTGTGTGTGTGTGTGTGTGTGTGTGTGTGTGTGTGTGTGTGTGTGTGTGTGTGTGTGTCCACCTGCCTATGCAGCTTCCCCTCAGCTCTATAGAGCGCGATAACATATTTCCCAAAAAAAGAGCTAAAAGAAAAGGTCATATCCGACCTAAATATCACTCCGTGTTTGCTGAATGTGTGAAAAGACAACTGTGTGCCCACGTGTTAGTAATTTCAACTTCTGAAGGATATCAAATACAAGAGGATCTTTGTACCCTGTGCCCTGAAGGGTCCAGAGAAAATGTTACCAACATTGCTTTAGTTTAACGTGTATACGTGTGTGTGTCCAGCCGTGGAGGAGGAGGAGGAGCCTGAGTGGGTGGAGGTGATGGTGGACATCCTGCTGTCTCTGCTGTCCCAGCCGAGCAGACACATCCGACAGGTCTGCAGGACGGTGTTCTCCTCCATCTGCCCCAACGTCACTGCTGCCGCCCTCACCGCCATCTTAGACGTGAGACACACACACACACACACACACACACACACACACACACACACACACACACACACACACACACACACACACACACACACACACACACACACTTTTAACTGTGAGAGGTAAAGGATTATCTTATATTAAATAATATTATAGCGCTAAGACTTTGGTCAAATCACTTTTTCCTGGAACTTTATTTGAGTTATTAATTTGTATTTATAGTTTAAGAAATGAAACTCAGTTAATACATTCTCTTTTTCTTGAATCGTTTTCCTCTGTATGTTTTATTTATATAGTTTCTGATTGTTTGTCTTGAAAACCTGTTTAATTGTTATGATGGTCGCTGTGTGAAGGTCCTGGACCCAGAGAGGGATGACGAGGACGACGCTGCTGTGGTCGTCACCGATGACAACAAAACCCAGAAGAAGAACACAAACGAGGAAGATGACGAGGAAGACGAAGACATGGAGGTCAGTTCTTCTTTTGCTTATTGAACAACTTGTGCTGCGGCCTAGCTTTGCCACTACTAAATCTAAAAGCCACTTATCCTGCTAAAATCTAATTAGGAGAAAATTAAGATTTTAAATCCTATAACGTGTCGTTGTGTCTCCGCTAGAAGTCTGATGGATCGGATGATGACTCCGATGAGGATGAAGATGATGAAGCAATGGAGGAGGATGACGCAGAGGACGATGAAGACGAAGAGGACGATGAAGAGGAAGTGGGGCCAGTGGACCAAAACTTCCGTATTAAGATGATGAAGATCCTGCAGAATCAGAACGCTATGGTGGGTTTTCAGGCATCTCCTTAGTGTACACACATTAGCTTCATGTAGCTTAGCCCCAGTGTAAACCTGGAACGAGCGGTCAAGCATCTCAAGAAGCTTCATTTTAGTTTTGTTTGTAGGTCTTTACGGTTCATTTGTTGTTTTTAGCACTGTATGAGGTGGCCATCATATTTAAATATTGTCTTTAAATACTCTCTCCCTTTTGTCTATACCAGTTTTACCTTTTAATTACAAGTTCCATTATATATTTAATGTGGATTCAGAGCAACCCCACCCTCTACTGCACCTAACAGTTTTAAATGGTGACACTGCTAGGTAAAGTTAGTATTATGTCAGATCTCAGCTCACGTTGAATCTTGTATTTTATTTTCAGACCACAGCAGGGACAGAGGGGGACGGCAGCAGTGATGAAGAAATGGACGATGACGCCATGTTGCAGCTGGATAAAGGTCTGGCAGAGCTTTTCTCAGAGCAGAAGAAAAAGGCCCAGGCCAAGAAGGATGAAAAGACAAAAATGCAAAAAGAGAAAGCGCTTGTCCGAGACTTTAAGATCAAGGTACAGTAACCCAAGAGTTGTTAACACTTTGGAAAATAAACCAATGAATTGAGTATTTTGATCTGGGTATAAAAGATACACATGTAAAAAATAGGTTTCACCTGAGAGATAGTTTCCACTTTGGAAAATACACTTTTTTCTAGCAGACAGAAACTGCTAGCTCAGCTCCATTAAAAGTCAAACGTATCCCTGAATCTCCCCTCTTGTGTGTGTTGTTGCAGGTCCTGGATCTGCTGGAGGTGTTCGTGGCGCGGCAGGCCGGCAGTCCTCTGGTTCTGGGTCTGGTGGAGCCGCTGCTAACCATCATCGACAGAGGGATGAGTTCTGACAGCGACCAGCAGGAGCAGGACTTCCTCCGCCGGGCCGCAGATATCTTCAGGTAAAACAGAGAGGGGTTCATAGCAACTGTGTTGGTTACGGAGTCAATTTAGGTTTTTCATTTTTTTTTCTTAACATGATTTGTGTTGAGCATGATTCTATATGTGGTTTGAAAAACACATTAGGCGCTTTCACACCAAGTACTTTTCCGTACTTAGTTCATGAGAACTCTTTAGTTCTGATGAACTAAGTACAGATCGCGTTCACACCGGAATTAGTTCCTGAGGGAGGATTAGGCAAATGAAGCCGCTGACGTCACTTCGTCTTCTTTGGGTTTACTGGCAGGCCGCAAACAACTTCACAGCGTATACTGCCACCCGAAGTCCCCGGAGTTGGGGACTGGCTTCAGTAGAAGCTGCTGGGACTCCCAGCAGCTTCTACTGAAGCCTTCAGAGTAAATCGCCAGAACGCCGTCACCTCCTCATCTCCACCGCTCCCATGTTTTATGTTGTGTTGCCATAAGTTAGTCTCTCTGCGTTTCTGCGCTGGGCTAATGCTAATGCTAATAATGCTAATGTGAGGATAATAAAATGGCGGCTTCACAAAACTTTTTGGGAGTTTGGTGGTTTTGCAATCCGCCCAGCCAATCAGACATAGGAACCTTTTTCTCCCACGAAAGTTCCTGCTCTCTAGCAGGGACTGAAAAGGGTCTGGAAAGGTTCTCATGATGTAAGTTCTAGTTCCAGATTTTTTTTGTGTGAACGGACATTTTCGGAACTATACTGGGAAAGTTCTTTTTATATTTTGTATTTAGTGATATAGGAGTTACAAGACAAGTACATACAAAATGACCAAACATACACGGAGACAAAAAAAAATTGTGTGCGTTTAAGGGATTAGACAAAAAGACTCATAAATGACTAAATTAAAATGATATGAGTAACAATATAATAGTCATGTATCCTAGACATGTAAATGGTAGCAGGACCTTAAAGACCTTAAAGGAGTAGAGAGGAGAAACATGAGTTCTTTATATTGTAAGATGTCTCATCCACTGATTCTCACCGAGTGAATGCATGTCTTTCAGGAACCAGCTGTGCAGGTCGAAGGTTTACTGCAAGACCGTCGGAGACAGAGAGGGGGAGCTGCACGACCTGCTGGAGAAACTGATGACGAAGAGCCAGAAGCTCTCTGACTCCTCCGTCTGCCTCTACTACTTCAGGTACTCAAGGTTTCAATGACTGGGCTGAGGGGAATAGATGTTAGTCAGCTGATACCATGTTAGCAAAAGAACATGATGTCCGAACATTCTAGTAATAAAATATGTGGATCAGGGAAGTATAGAAATACATGATTGTGAGATGCATTTTAAATCAATATAAGGATTTGTAAATGTTTGGTAACACTTTATTTTAAGGTACACATATTCACCATCAACTAGTTGTTAATTAACATGCATATTAGCCGTATCTTGGCTCTTTAGTATTCATTATAAAACACATATTAATGCCTTATTCTACATGACCATATTCTCCCAGTACTAGGCCATTAGTTGAGAGTTTGTCCTCAATAACCCTCTAATTAGTGCTTATCTATTGTAAGGAAGTTGTTATACATGAGTTTGGGTCTTATTATGCTCCATATGGGCCTAATTAGGCATTCTCTCATAACACCTAACAAATATGGACTATTCTTATGTAACAAGACATGAAACTACAAATGTTAATTGTGTCACCATGTGGTATTTCTAACTCAGAATATGTTCCCTATTTTAAAGTGAGGTCTTGTTCATAACCAATACGCTTGTAGTTTGACTCTAATATCAGTGTTTCCCATACATTGATTTATTTGTGGTGGGCCGCATCAAATAAATATCGTCGGCCACAAATGGATCTCATAAAAAAAAATATATTATTATTAATTATTATTATTTTTAATTTTTGGTAGTCTAATGGATAGTGAGGTGGGCTGATGATCAGAAGGTTGCGAGTTCAAATCCTGCCTGGAACACCACTACTAGTGTGCCCTTGAGCAAGGCACTTAGCCCTCGGTTACTCCAGGGAGAATGTCCCTGTGATTGGTCATTGTAAGTCTCTTTGGAATAAGGCGTCTGCTAAATGCCTGAATCGTAAATGATATTTTTGGGAGAATAAACCCCACAGATCCTCAACTCCGGTGTGTTTCACTCATTAACAACGCAACACAGAGCAACAAGATCGTTGTCTACAGTAGCCATGAACTCGCATGTATTATCTTATTTGAGGGGGGGGTGGATGCATGGACCACCCGAATAGGTTAAGGGGCCTTTGGCTTTTCTTGCCGGGGGGGGGTGCCCCCACAAATAGAATCAAATTCTGTGGGAAACACTGAATATACACAAAAGAACATGTGGTAACACTTTATATTAAGGTACACTTATTCCCCATCAACTAGTTGTTCATTAACACATTAGAGTCAAACTACTAGTTTATTGGTTATGAACGAAACAAGTTAGAAATACCACATCTTGACACAATTAACACTTGTAGTTTCATATCTTGTTACATAAGAAACGCATGTACGACAACGTCCTTACTTGCAATAAATAAGCACTAATTAGAGGGTTATTGAGGAAAAACTCAACTAATGGCTTATTACTTTAGAATTAGGCATTAAGTGTTTAGTAATGACTAATAAAGAGCCAATATACGGCTAATATGCATGTTGAACTAGTTGATGGTGAATATGTGTACCTTAATCTAAAGTGTTACCAAATGTTCTTTTTTGTATTCTTTTTGTTCCGCTTTAGTATTTGAAAACACTCCACACATGTTTTGATTTCTTAATATTAACTCATCATCCGTGTTATTCTGAGTTGACGGCTGCATCACACCGTCCTCTTGAGCTGGATGGTGTTGCGTTCTTTTTAGCTGTTCAAACTTTTGAGTTGTTACGGGACGTAGACCTTAGAGGTGAAGAACTAAATACCAGGTCCCAGTGTCAGTCTCCTGTAGTTTGCTGATGTCTATCTGTCCCTGCAGCGCGTCTCTGTACGTGGTGAAGGTGCTGCGAGGAGCTCCAGCTGCTGAAGCCAAAGAGGACGCCACGGCTGACGGAGCTCCAGGAAGTGACGTACGTTTACACACAGATTCATTTGGTTTAGTTCAGTAAGGCTCGGTTTCACTCGTAAACGCCTTCCTGCGGTCGGATCTGCTGGGTTTGGATCACTCGCCAATAGTTGCAACTGTGAAAATTACTTTCTTTCATATTATGGAAAAATCAGTGTTCTTCCCTGAATTGTATTGAGTCAGGAAGTCACCGGTAACACGACCCTCTATTATCCAGAGAGTCTTCCTCACTCATTTAAGTAATTATTTTAGTTTCAGTATCTTAAATGTGATCATGGACTGGTTTCTGTAATAGTGAATTGGAATTCGTACAAAATGAGACCTTTGAAGATGTTGGTTTTTGGGAAATAGTGATTTTCTCCCAACTCAATAGTAGGAATGTCCCGATCACCTTTTTTTGCTCCCGATCCGATTCCGATCATTTGATTTTGACAATTTGCCGATACCGATTTTTCCCGATCCGATCTTTATGCAATGCATTAAGAGAAAAAAAAGCATTCAAGTTTTCCCTTAAGGTTATTTTTTAATTTAAATTGGATATTCTATCCAACATGGATATAGCTTCTTTCTTTCACAGCAGCATTGGATCAGTTCAGTTGTGCAGCATTGGATCAAAACAAAATAAAGCTTTCAGTACTCGTTAGCTTACTGCTACAATTAGACACTGCACCCTGCCCACTCTGTTGCCAGATTTGAGAGAAATAAGCAACCAGGTCTATGAAAACAAGCCCCAAAGAAGCAACACATACATGATGTTGTGTCATTTGAAACCAAAACTAAGGCCTCAGGATGACTTTAAGACGTGAACATGGTCATTTTTGTTTTGTAACATTGAATACAAAAAAAAAAAAGTATTAAAAAAATAATAATAATAAATTCCCGATCCCCGATTTTTTCCTCCCGATTCCGATCTTTTGAAAATCACGTGATCGGCTCCGATCGCCGATCACGTGATCGGATCGGGACATCTCTACTCAATAGTGATTGTTGTGGAGAAAGTGTTTTTTTACTAATACTAAATATTAAACAACAGAACCAAGCCCACATTGTGCACAGCGCCCATAAACTGCACATTCATCTCACTCCTGATGTTTTTCTGCTCCTTCATGGTGTGTGTGTGTGTGTGTGTGTGTGTGTGTGTGTGTTTGTGTGTTTGTGTGTAGTTGAAGTTCATGGGCAGCCTGGATGTGGACCGCGTCTCCAAGATCTTCATAGAAGCTCTGAACTCCTTCATGGGCCGCAGGAAGAGTCCGCTCAGCGCTCAGATGTTCACAGATCTGTTCACCAGGTTCCCCGTGAGTACAGCGGCACATCAGTTTATTTCTTCTTTCCAAGCTGTATTGTTTGCTTCAAGTTGTGAATCTATACAGAATCTATTACAGATCACTTCTAATTGGAACAGAACACATTTTTAAAGTTACCTTATGGGATATTTCCAGGGTTTGTGTGTGAAGATGTTGGATGCAGCCGTGCAGCACATCAACTCGGGGGTCAGAGTGCACCAGCAGGTAAGAGAGATGTTCTTTTAAAGTTCACCTGTTATGAAAAATCCTCTTCTTCATGTCTCTTCTACATCAACATGTGTCCCCTCTTCTTCATGTCTCTTCTACATCAACATGTGTCCCCTCTTCTTCATGTCTCTTCTACATCAACATGTGTCCCCTCTTCTTCATGTCTCTTCTACATCAACATGTGTCCCCTCTTCTTCATGTCTCTTCTACATCAACATGTGTCCCCTCTTCTTCGTGTCTCTTCTACATCAACATGTGTCCCCTCTTCTTCATGTCTCTTCTACATCACCATGTGTCCCCTCTTCTTCATGTCTCCTCTACATCAACATGTGTCCCCTCTTCTTCATGTCTCTTCTACATCAACATGTGTCCCCTCTTCTTCATGTCTCTTCTACATCAACATGTGTCCCCTCTTCTTCATGTCTCTTCTACATCAACATGTGTCCCCTCTTCTTCATGTCTCTTCTACATCAACATGTGTCCCCTCTTCTTCATGTCTCTTCTACATCAACATGTGTCCCCTCTTCTTCATGTCTCTTCTACATCAACATGTGTCCCCTCTTCTTCATGTCTCTTCTACATCAACATGTGTCCCCTCTTCTTCATGTCTCTTCTACATCAACATGTGTCCCCTCTTCTTCATGTCTCTTCTACATCAACATGTGTCCCCTCTTCTTCATGTCTCCTCTACATCAACATGTGTCCCCTCTTCTTCATGTCTCTTCTACATCACCATGTGTCCCCTCTTCTTCATGTCTCTTCTACATCAACATGTGTCCCCTCTGTGGAAAGAGACTCTGAAAGTTTCAGGAACAAAGATTCTCTCTCTTTTTGATCCATTTCTATAAAAACCTGTCTGAAAATGAGCTGATCAGATTTTGGCCACTTTATGACATCATAACGATGTTTTGTCTTGTGTAGCCAATCAGCAACCAAGGTAACCTGATGGACATTATTGTGTGTGTGTGTGTTCAGGGCCAGGCGTGTGTGTTGGTGCTGCGGGCGATGCAGAGCCGGGAGGTCCAGCAGCTGCTGAGCGGCGCTGCGTGGACCGAGCTCTGTGGGCAGGTCGCAGGTCAGCTGACAGCGGTAGGTCAACACAACTTTTTTTTTTTTTTTAACTTAATTTTCCTTTTTCTTAAACAACACATACAGCGTCAAGACACAAAAATACAGGTGTGCAGGTTGTCCTTTTTTGTTGGTGTATCCCTCCCCCCACCCCACAGAATAAGACTAGATTAATAGTCCAAAAACATTTAAAATGATAGACAAACAAATGGTTGAAATCACAGCACAACAAATAACTTAAAAACAACACATAAAACTGTCGAGATAAATGTCAGCCATGGTTGACTAAAGTAAATAGAGTACACGGCAACCATTTTTAACGTACATGGAAACTATGTCCTATAGGTCAACACAACTTAACATAATAATAATAATCCCAGGCATGAGCTGCATGTATGAACACTGGGCTGACTTTAAGCTAAAGTTTGCTAAAGGACGTGGTATATTGTTTTTATATTGCCGCTATGGGACGTTGTCTGGCGCTATATAGTCAATCAAAATGTTCCTGGGGCTGTAACTACACGTCATTTATTCTCTAGAAGACGAAACGTTTCCACAACAACATCCTTTAATTATATGTCTCGAAGGTTTAAGAAATTGCATCTTGCTCTGATGAATGATGATTAGAGCCACACTCACTGCCCCCTGTGTGTCCTCAAGATGGCTGATGGGAAAACACGCATTATAACATTTGTCACAAAAAACACTCGACCCCTGCGTTGTGCCGTCTGTGTAGTCCGAGCAAAACAACATCAGTCCGAATAGTTTTTTACCTTAAACCCTCCCTTATGAACTCAGAGACACTTACTTATATTATTATCTGGACAGCATTGACTGTATGAAGATATGTAATGCCAGCAGTGTAACCCGAGTGTCTTCTGCTCTCAGAGTCTGGAGAAGGTCGGGGAGACTGAGAGCAAAGTGGTGAAGGAGAAGGTGGTGAAGACCCTGGAGCTCTGTCAGTTCCTGGTGAAGAACGTCAAACAGCAGGTAGGTGTTGGCTGCAGGTGTGAGGGGGGGGTTCAATGTGTTGAAGTGTGTCTACTGGAGACCAGAGGTGGGAAGTAGTGGAGTACAAATACTTCGTTACTGTGCTTAAGTACATGGTTCTGGTATCAGTACTTTACTCCACTGCTTATTTTTCTGACAACTTTTTACTTTGACTTCTTACATGTTGAACTCAAATACCTGTACTTTCTACTTCTTACATGTTGAACACAAATACCTGTACTTTCTACTTCTCACATGTTGAACACAAATACCTGAACTTTCTACTTCTTACATTTTGAACACAAATACCTGTACTTTCTACTTCTCACATGTTGAACCCAAATACCTGTACTTTCTACTTCTTACATGTTGAACACAAATACCTGTACTTTCTACTTCTCACATGTTGAACCCAAATACCTGTACTTTCTACTTCTCTCATTTTCCAAACAGGCTGGTTCCTTTAGTCTGAATGTGTGTTTGGTGGCGTGATCATTATTATTTAGAGTCATTGCGTGCCTATTGATTTGAACACGATCCGTGTATCCATCATTTCCTGGTCTTCTCTAAAGAAGAGGGACCAATGGAAACGTTGTCATGTTGCCGTTGTTCAGCATGGAAACATTCATTAGCTAACAATTACATTATTGTTCTATTAGTATAAAGGGAGGTCAGGTACTCTTTAAAACAGCTGCTAGTTATGGGTACTTTTTACTGAAGTACATTTCAAAGCCTCTTTACTTTGACTTGAGTAAAGAAGTTTAGTCAGTACTTCTACTTTCACCAGAGTATTTTTAAACACGAGTATCTGTACTTCTACTTGAGTAAAGGATGTGTGTACTTCTCTGCTGAAGACTAAAGGCTCTGCTCTCATGTGTAGAAGCTGTCTGTGGACCTGGAGCCTCTGCAGACCGTCCTGCAGTCTCTGACCAGCGCCATCGCGTTCAAGAAGACGGGAAAGCTGGAGGACACGTACTGGGCCGTGGTGAAGCACTTTGGAGTCATGTGAGTTATTGTGTCAGCGTCTCAAGAGAGAGGTCATTCTCATGCAGCTACTCGCATGCATACTAGAAACCAGTATAGAGCAGAACAAACCATGTTAGCGAGGGTATAACCATATATAATGTTGACTTTGTCTCTGTGACATCAGTTCTGTAGAGCCAGCGTGAAGTGGGCGACTGGAAGCGTGAATATCATTTCAATGGAGAAAAAACACCCCTGTACAATTGGCTATTAAAGAGGCCCTATTCTGCTTCTTGGGCTTTACCCTCTCCTGTAGTGTGTTATACAGGTTTGAGTTATTTTTATAGAATGAAGTTCAGGTTTTGGCACTTCCATCTCTGCGCCTCGGAGGTTTGCCCCTTGGGTAAAAAAAAGATTTCTCTAAAAGTCTACAAATACATACTGCAAGTCACTGGCCTGGTTTACCTCCTACCTCCCCTCATGATTTAGTACTACCGTAACTCACTTACCGTACCCTTCAAATCCACAGTTTGGCTCAGATCAAAATGTTGTTTTTGTGTGAATTAGGAAAAACACTAAGCAACACTGATGTAGATTAACTATATAAATTCACTTCACATTAAGTTAATTAGGAGCATAATTGACTCTATTAGTTCACTTAGTAATTGACCTGCAATCTAAGGTTCATTAGCTGCCATCTGCCGCCTGAGATCTCAACAGGAAACGCTCCCGGTGGCAAGAATGGTGTTTGCTCTCTGTTTCAGAACAACGAATCACAACTGCAAAGATGCTCAACTGAACTTCAAATGCTTAAGACATGACTGAACGCTCTGCACACTGTGACCAATGCAGAAAATAAGCCTCTCAGTTTGCTCTCTGAGGAAGAGCTCGACCCGTGACGTCTGTGCATAAAATCCTATTTCTCACATAATTCAGCGTGCAAGCTCATTTAAACAAGTCAATTCAAAGTGCCTTACAACAAACACAAAAAGCGTTAGGAAATGGCAACTAAAAACATTTAGAAATTGTGTTTAAATGCATGCAAGAGAATATAAATAAACACATGCTAAATATAGAAACAGACTGGTTTAATGAATAAGTTAAAGGGCAGAATCAGAATTCCTTTATCGGGGAAATGTAAAGCGTTAGAGCAGCAACAGTACAGATAAAAGGACAAGCGTTTACTTGTATATTGAATAAAAACACATACATTTAAAAAATATATAAACAAATAATACACCATGGTAAAAAAGTAGCATAAGTAGCAGTATTTAAAAACGTATGGGATTCTAAAAACGTGTTGATGGAGCCTGTAACGTTAACAAAATGAACAACAATGTTAAAGTAATAAAAAGTTAATTGTATATAAGTGTATATTGCAAAGGAGCACTGGTATTGCATATAGGTTTTATATACAGGCAGTGTTATTGCACATCTGTGACAGTCTTTGTTGGGGTGGTGCTCTGCCAGGGAAAGATACATGCAGTGTATAAATATTATTTAGAAACAGAAAAGCCTTCACTTTGATTTGAACGTCGTTACCATGAAGTGCGTGTTGTTGCATTTGCGAGACGGCTCTGTACTGAGGCCACAGTTTGTCCTTGGATATGAATTTTACAAGAGTCAAATGTCAGTTTGGGTTTTAATCAGACTTTGAATCTAATTATGTTGAATACACAGACGCTAGAGCCTCTATGTGTAATGGCTTTTCCGCTCTGCTGTCAAAGCCGTTCTCCTCCTGTACGGACAGGCAGGATTGCTGTAGAAATAAGAAACCCTGTTACAGACTCACGGCCAGGAAATCGCACTTTACTGTGAGGAATCTAGCTCGGGGAATCAGGTTTCTCTTAACTCCTTAACCCGATAACAAAAACCAGGTTTCCTGTTTAAATTGCGTTTAAGAAATCTGATTACTGCAGGAGCAAACTGATTACCTAAGTGTTCCCACTGTCTCTATGTAACGGCAGCAGCACTGTACAGATTATGATCTGAACTAAAAACATGATGTATCCTCATCGTGCATCAGCTATTGGATTCTCCAGCATTACATATCATGTATTTTAAATCACTATCATTTACTCAAAAGGCCCCATTATGGTTTGGGGGGTTTTCCCTTTCCTCTAGTGTTATATAGGTTTTAGTGCATGTAAATGGTCTGCAAAGGTTCTCTCCCACGCACTCCCCTGGGACGTAAACACCTTAATTTGACTCTTTTGTTTACTTCTGTGACATCACTATGTAACTTCTAAGGGGTGGGACATCTCTTAGCGGTTGACCAATCACAACAGAGCCGGCCAGCTAACCAATCAGAGCTGGGCTCTGGTTTCAGACAGAGGGTGAAAAGAGGTGCTGCAGCACAGACAGTATGAGAACAATAAAGAGCTTTCTGAACATTAAAGCATGGAGACATGTCCCAGTAGAGACACTACATACTGATAAACACCTGCACATCATCAGGAGAGGACTCTTTAAAGTAGAGACACTACATACTGATATACACCTAAACATCAGCAGGAGAGGACTCTTTAAAGTAGAGACACTACATACTGATATACACCTGAACATCATCAGGAGAGGACTCTTTAAAGTAGAGACACTACATACTGATATACACCTGAACATCAGCAGGAGAGGACTCTTTAAAGTAGAGACACTACATACTGATATACACCTGCACATCATCAGGAGAGGACTCTTTAAAGTAGAGACACTACATACTGATATACACCTAAACATCAGCAGGAGAGGACTCTTTAAAGTAGAGACACTACATACTGATATCCACCTGAACATCAGCAGGAGAGGACTCTTTAAAGTAGAGACACTACATACTGATATACACCTGAACATTAACAGGAGAGGACTCTTTAAAGTAGAGACACTACATACTGATATACACCTGAACATCAGCAGGAGAGAACTCTTTAAAGTAGAGACACTACATACTGATATACACCTGAACATCAGCAGGAGAGGACTCTTTAAAGTAGAGACTCTACATACTGATATACACCTGAACATCAGCAGGAGAGGACTCTTTAAAGTAGAGACTCTACATACTGATATACACCTGAACATCAGCAGGAGAGGACTCTTTAAAGTAGAGACACTACATACTGATATACATCTGAACATCAGCAGGAGAGGACTCTTTAAAGTAGAGACACTACATACTGATATGGTTGAAGTAGATGGTTAAGCATGTGTTGGTGCCCAGATAAGTGGTTCAATTATACTGACTCTTGCTGAATCAAGATACATTTAATCAACCTACATATTTATTACTATTTTTGATTGAATTAATAACTTATTTTATTTAATAATTATTTTATTTTCCATACAAACATGCACTTCACTGTTTTCTTTAACACATAGCACCTGTATTGCAGTTGTTGTTCTTTCAGTGTGTTGTTTTGCATCTCAGTGTATTCTTTTGGTAAAGCACTTTGAAATTGCCTTCCTTGCCTTGTCTCAATCCATCATGATGACCTTGCGTATGTTCCTCTTCACATTTACAGAAAACCCAAAGTTGAAAAGATAAAGCCCGAGAAGA
This sequence comes from Notothenia rossii, assembly GCF_949606895.1. Lineage (NCBI taxonomy): Eukaryota > Metazoa > Chordata > Actinopteri > Perciformes > Nototheniidae > Notothenia > Notothenia rossii. The sequence goes on from NC_136907.1 coordinate 6,342,191, forward strand.
AAGCCGACCCAAAGGAACTTCTGAAGAAGAAGAAAGGTTTCCTGCCCGAGTCAAAGAAGCGTAGGAAGCGAGACATTCCCATCTTAGAGCCGGCGGCCGCGGCAGCCGCAGCGGAGCAGGCGACCCTCAGAGGGGGGAAACCTGCAGCAGGCACAGGTCACTGGAAAAAGAAACATGACAAGAAACCTAAACAGAAACGACCGGCCGACGGAGCAGCAGCCGCCGCCGCAGCAGCTTCTCCAAGCCCAGCCAAGAAGAGCAAGACGACAACATCTGAGAGCAGCTCAGCCACAAAGAAGAAACCCAAACAGAAGAAATAGGGAGGAGAAGTGAAGTGGACAATGTTTTTTATAGGCTGTGCTTTTTTGTTTCTATTTCTGTCTTTCCTTGGCTGCGATTTTGTTTCAGACATGTTCGTTTCAATATGAGATGTTGTAATACATATTGAGACTTTGGATGTGTGGGACATGGATTTAGATGGATTATTTTTCTAACGTTTGACTAGAAGTAATACTGTCTGCAACAATAAATGTATTTCTCTTCCTGGAGATTCATGATAACTCTGCTCCCACTGCAGTTTCTTTTGTGCTTTATTAATAAGAAACATTTGTAATATGTAAAAAGCAACTAAACATTACCAAATATAAATATGTTCTGAGTCTAACATACATCTTTGTTTGATTTTTTCCAAGCTATTTTATATTTTGCAGTGAGTACAGTATTCTCAAATTGACATGGTTGATAACAACTTGATACTGTCCCAGACATGATTCAAATTAGCCCCTAAAAGTGGTCGAGGTTTATTTATTTAGTCAAAAAATACCAAAACCAACCTCCAGTTTGCTTAAAAAGGTGACCTACTATTAGGACAAAGGTCAAATGTACAGCTTAGCTTTTTAATATCAGTATCTTAAAGGTGGGGTAGGTAATTCACTTCAGAAACATTTGTTGTTATATTCCATGGAATGCTCTTAACATCCCGATAGCAATGAATACATTAAATGCTTTGACAATAAATACATTAAAAAATGTCATCTGTGGAAGTGGCGCTGTAAAAAGCACGAGCAATCATCTGAGCCGGCCCGGCTAAAGTAACTGGATGGCCTACCTGCCTGTCAGCCTTCCATCTGTGCACAAACTTATCTCGTGCCCTCATTGGTCATGTGCGCGTTGGTGTGTGTTGGAGGAGGGGCTCTGTAAGGAAGTCTGAAGGAAGGGCCAGATTTTTTTCCGTTGTGTATTTTCAAATTCTAGCGCACTCGAGCTGGTTTCTCCATTCTTACCTACCTTTAAACCAAGGGGTAAAATAAATCGTTACCAGATCTATAATATGTCACCCTATACAACACAGTCCATACAGTTTTAGTTATCAATGATCATGATCGTGCTTTCTTTAAGTTTCATTAAGTTGCATTTTCTTTTTCTAGCGTATTGAAATCAAAGCTTATGTTTCACCTTGGCGGCATTTAGTACTGGGCGCATAACATTTTCCCTTTCTTCTTAAAACAGCAATAACCCATTTCCCCGTGCAGCAGCAGACAAGTCACCTTTAAAATGTAAAACATACATTTTTTTTTACATTTGATCCACATCCAGCAGATAGGCTACGTGACAACAACCACTGATAAAGAGTCTTGTCTGTGTCCACCTGATGAATGCAAGTACAAATGTGTATTCTTTAAGCTCTGTTTTGGGTCTCCGGCCACCCCCTGAGGGAAGTATAGTCTCTTTAGCTGCTAAATGTTCCGCTATGTTCAGCAGCTAGTCTCTAACTGTGCGTTTCTGCTGTTAGCCGATGAGCAGGTAATGTTTAGTGACAAATGAAAGTGATTTTGAGGTCGAACGGATACACAATCATATACATTTCACTGAGGCTCCAGAAGGTGGGAGCTTCAGCCAATAATATAATGTAGCTCATTAAAAGCGACCCCTCCACGTTGTCATTCGTCAAATCGTTACCATAACCATACCATTAGCACATAGAACAACTAGACGTAATTTATACCTCTGTGTTTTATGATGGTCAGTTACATGTTTAGTCTGTGGCACACTTTTCCTTCAGAGAAGTTTTTCCTTTGTAATTCATGGCTTGTAATTTGTCACTGACCAAAAATCCAGTTTCTAGCACTGCCAAGGTTAATCTCTATTACGACTGAACAACTATTACTGAATTATTTGTCACGTTATGGCAATGTAACTTAATGATGTAACAATCTTATTAGTAAACGAAAACGAAAACACCACTGGCTTCTGCACAGGGTTTGATGTTGCAAGCCTTTATGTCATAAACTCAGGTGAGCAATCCCACAGAACCCTAATTCAGCTGTCAGAAAATGATGCAGTGTCCTACAAATGCATTACTATACAGGACATGGAGCTGTGGCGCCATAAATCTACAGAGAGCCAGGCAGGTAGCAGCCTCATCCATCAGCTTATCTCATCTCAAAGCCCCTCTCCACTTCGGTGGTGGGAGCCATCTTACTTTGTGTTGTTTGCTGCTGTACTCACAGTTCATAGCACTGAGCTATATGTCCCGGTGATTTGAAATGCATGGTGGTGTGTGTGTGTGTGTGTGTCCTAATATCAGTTAGAATCATTAGACGTAAACCACTGATGCAATCTTAAAGGTAAGTATGTTTAGTCATTGAAATGTCTAAAAGCAACAGGAACTATTTTATATATTTAGTTCAGTTGTGGACTTGCAATAAAAATAAAAATTACCTTTGACTTGAAAGTAATAACGAGTCATGGGAGGCGTGTGGCGCAGTGGGCTAATGCGTAGGTGTTCGGTAAAGGGGGTCACAGGTTCAAACCTCACTGCAGTCAGCATGTCGTTGTGTCCCTGAGACATTTCACCCCAAATTGCTCCTGTGGGGATTGACCACAGTATTGGGTATGTAAGTCGCTTTGGATAAAAGTGTCTAACAAGTAGCATGTAATAACCATGTTGAGCATGAATCTCTGTTATGGTGTTGCCAGAAACCTCCTGGCAGTTTTGAAGTCATGACGTGACTTTATTCACTTTCAAGCAACATTTTATGGATATGTATTTGAGATCTTCTTAGTTTTCTTCATGTACTATGAGAGAAACAAGTAAAAGCAACTGGAGCAGCAACATTATAGGAGAACACTTTGTTTTTGTGGAACTGCTTTATATATTGTATTACAGGTTTTATTCAGCATGTCTGTTTGTGTTTAGGAAGGAAGAAACGCTCCTGAACGTTGAATTGAAGAAGATTGAAGATTCAACTTACTGTCATTACGTAGTACAGGTACTATAACGAAAAGGTTTCTCTGCATTTGACCCATCCTAGTGTTAGGAGCTGTGGGCTGCCATTATGTGTTGCGCCCAGGGAGCAGTGTAGGGAGCGGTGCCTTGCTCAGGGACTCCTCGGTAGCACTTGGTCTTGGATGAATGAATCCCTACTGGGAAAAGCTGACAGAAATGACGGCAATGGTGATGAAGACAATAACTCCCATGATGCCACGGTACTTTTTCTTGTTGTTTGATAGACCTCAGGCATTTAAATCTGCTTTGACAAATATTTAGTTATTTGTATTTCATATAATATCTTCTATTTGAAAGGGGTGCCTAGAGGCAAACCCAAATCTGCAGTTTCACTCACGTCTAAATATCATTTTAGCTTTCAAACAGCCAATGAATTTCTGGTGAAGAAAGTGGAGCTTTTTAGCAGCTAAAAGCCAGATATTCATCACAGCAGCTGTGAAGACCAGAAACAGAGCCAGAAGAGAGAAACTATTGGATCAATTCACAGGCTAGCAGGAAGCATGACCGAAAAGGATGCTTCAGATATGCTAGATTTGTAATTTAAGCATCAGCTTGCCAGGAAGTGCACCAGGGCAACTTTTTATAGTGATAATATGTCAGTGTTTCCATTGCCCCATTTGAATAAATCAGTTCAAATGAACATTTAGGTTAAGGATCAGATTCTAATTGAATTTGAGATGAGTGTATGGAAAGTAATTAGGCCATTCCTTGAAGTCTCTCATTCCACCTGTCTCTGTCCAGTGCAGCTCTTTATGTGTGACGATAAGTATAATCAGACCTTCTTTATCTATCTCTGACGATGACCTCCATCATCTCATCCATTCCCAACCACTGAGCTCTGGTCTTCATCATTTCAAACTGTGTCAGTAATGGTTCCAGTCAAAGGTCTCTAAAAAGTACACGAGTATGAAGGGCAGAAATGCTGTGTATGTTATGTTATGTTATGATGTGTATGTTATGTTATGCTGTGTATGTTATGTTATGTAATGTTATGCTGTGTATGTTATGTTATGTTATGTTATGTAATGTTATGCTGTGTATGTTATGTTATGTTATGTTATGTTATGCTGTGTATGTTATGTTATGTTATGTAATGTTATGCTGTGTATGTTATGTTATGTAATGTTATGCTGTGTATGTTATGTTATGTTATGTAATGTTATGCTGTGTATGTTATGTTATGTAATGTTATGCTGTGTATGTTATGTTATGTTATGTAATGTTATGCTGTGTATGTTATGTTATGTTATGTTATGTAATGTTATGCTGTGTATGTTATGTTATGTAATGTTATGCTGTGTATGTTATGTTATGCTGTGTATGTATGAGACTATGTTAAAAGAAAACTTCAGCAATAAGTTTAAAAGTGAATATTGCACAATAGAGAAATCTTAGGAGATTGTTCCTCATCTGGCCTAGAAAGCAGAGCTAATACTCTTAGTTTCTGGAACTGTGCCTCCCAGCCACAGCTTGAACCTGCAGTAATGGAGCGTAGAAACAGACACTGGTGGTGACAAATCATCCACCTCGAACCCTGACAGCACGGGTGAGAAGAGGAGCAGCGGTGTCCTCTCCTCCTGACAGTGAACTGTCACTTGTCATCGCTGTGACTTCAGATTTAGAGAGCAGAACCAATCTGCTAATGCAGCTCAGAGGAATAATAAGAGTTGGCTGTAAAGTTGAGGACAGAGTCTCATCAATATGGGTAAGCTGTAACTGAATGCAATCTTGATGCAAACACTCACCTTGTGAAATGTTGCTTTTGTTAAAGTGTGGTCCTTCAGAGTCTGAGGCTCCTCAGCAGGCTGTTGGCAGGGTGTTAGTTCTATATCGAGTGCAAATGGAAACCTACTAATTAGTGCACCCAGTAGTTTACTTGCCAGGCCTTGTAGGAAGGAACAATGGTTGAGTTGAGTCGTACTGTTTTCTTTAAACAGCTTCTTGGCCCAAACCTGCAAGCCTCCCACGGTCTCCTCCTCACTGCCTGCTGTGCAGACATCTTCCTTTTTCCAATTGAAATCATTTAAAAGACCCGTCTTCCTTTTTGTCTCTACATTCACACTGTATATTTTACAATAATGCTGACTATATCCAAACCAAGCCAGAACAAGTTTGAGTGTGAATCCAAACCAGGATTGCAGACTCGACTATATTTCAAGTGTCTGCAAGTTGATCTTTCCGGAAATGAAAGGAAATCGATGTCTGGAGGATTTAAAAAATATTCAATGCTGTGTGTTCAACATATTAGTTTCAAAATGTATTAAAGAGCTGAGACCATTTTCTTTTAAAACAGAGGTATAGCCAATAAATGTAACACACATTCTTACCAAAAGTGGGCCTAAAAATGTAAAATGTGTCCTTGGCTCTATCTTGGCGGAGTAAGGTCCAGTGAAAAAAAGTTAAAGTATGTAATAAACTTTATTTATATTACACTTAAGCTCCAGAGGACACTGCCTATCAGAACAATCAGCCCAACAACCCTTATAACTCGACCATGGTTCAAACATTACACCAATCTGCAACAATGAACATTGGCACTGCACCATTTCACAGTAAATCAACAATTTAGATGAAACCTGCCAACCTTTAACAGAACATATGCTCAGTGTGAATCTGGGTCGTATTCAATTGGGGTCACTAAATCTCCAGATTAGATTATGTTGTACTATTTAAATGCTGATAACTGAAGACCAGTTGCCTGAGGCGACAAACACATTACACGCGACCATAATAAGGCTGTAATAAAAGGTCTCAGAGGACCTAAGTTTATCTGCAGCACTGAGGAGCAGAACCCTGTGGGAAGACAAAACCGTGCAAACTGGCCTCATTAACTCCAAATGAGGCTATACACAATAACTAGGCTATTCCCAAAGCAAAGTTATGGGACACAAAAGTCTCTCGCTCTGCCTCTCTTTCTCAAGGAGCTCCATATGTGTGACAATGACTAAAGGCAGACCTACTTCGTCTCGGCCTGACTAATGACCTCTATTTCATACATTCCCAACAAGTGACCTCTGGTCTTCAATCATTCATAGCCAGGACCCTTCATCCACTTTCTAAGAACTTCCCTTCATCATTCCCAGCCACTACTCTCTGCTGACTATAGGCCACCATCCCACATTGATTAATAATCACTGACCTTAGCTCGCACTAGTCACTGACCTTTTTCAATCCCAAGCAACTGACTGCCGCCAACATCCGTCCATCACAGAAACCAATTATAGCCACTGACCTCTATTGATTCGTAGCCACTGACCTTCATTAGTTTCTAACAACTGACCTTCATTGAATCCTAGCCACTGACATACTTTCATTGCTAGAAACCAACCACCACTGACTGACATCCTTCAAAGGCACGGAAGACGACTCAAAGCCACCGACCTCTCGATTCCTAGCCACTGACCTTGTTCAATTTCCAATATTCATTCTCAGCCATGGACCTAATGATTCGTTACCACTGACCTTCAGTTTTTCTAAAGCCTGTGATATCCATTGATACACAGCAACTGACCACCACTGACCTCCATCCATTCCTCGATCAACTGACGACCACTGACCTTCATCGATTCCTAGCCACTGACCTCTACTGACTCCACGTTTCCTTACCACTGACCTTATTTTCTTTCTCAAGCCACTGATATGTTTTCCTACACACCGGCTGACCACCACTGACCTTCATCTATTCACAGCCATGGATTGATTCATATCCACCATCCTTCATTCATTCCTAGTGAAGTACCATCTCCTTCTGTTCTTCTATCCATTCCTACTCACTGACCTCCATTGATTGCTAGCCACTGTCCTTCATCAATGTCCAACAACTGACCTCCATTGATCGCTAGCCACTGTCCTTCATCAATGTCCAACAACTGACCTCCATTGATTCCTAGCCACCAACTGTTACCACAGGCACTGTAACAGATGTGGAGGAAGTCACCTCTATGCCACCCATTGATTTGTTAACTACGATTTGAAGCCTCAGTTTGGCAATTTGGTCTTCGGTCGTCGTTATCTTGTTTTTTTGGAGCCAAGTCAAAAACAAACTGAAAAATCTAATCCCTGAACAAGATGATTGTCCAAAATGTTACAATAAACTTCCACGCACTACAAATACATTGAGAAAAGGTAGGAAAAAGAGTGGAGGCCGCCATGGTAGGGACTATAATCATAGCAACACCCTAAAACTTACCTTGTTTAATTGTCTAGTTATCACTCAATAGGACCATCATTAAATGGAAAATCATGCTGTATTGAAGAAGAGCTGAAATTAGCAAGTGAGACCCTAAACAAATTAGGAAAAGTTGAATTGACACAATAAATCAAATCAGATTTAGGATAATTTACAATTTTACATACAACCTGACTTTCACTTGCCACCAATTAAGCCCCCCCCCCCCCCCCTGCTGGATATTAGAGAGAATACAGGTTTACTTTTCTGATCTTAGTCCATTCCCAGCCACTAACCTGTGTCCTATAGCTACTGACTTGTATTCATTCTTAACAACTAACCTCCATTGATTCCTAGTAGCCCCTCTTCTTGTATGATTGCAAGACACTGACCATCCCTAGACCCCTTGACCTCCTTCCATCGCGTGCTTTCTGAACTCCTTGACCCCATCATTTACCAGCAATGTACCTCCACTCATTCCTGGCGACTGACCTCTCTCCACTCCTATATCTCTTTCTGCCCATATCTATCTATTCCCCTCTTCGACCTCCATCCATCCCTGGTCTCTCCAATCCATTCTTTGCTACTGACGTCCAGCCAGCTTCAGAACTTACCAGCAAGAGGTGTTGCCACCCTGCTCAATAGATGACAATTTAACACAGCTTTTAGCAGGTGGAAAAGTGTACAACAGCCAGGCAATACAGATGCACATTTCCAGAAGATGGTTGAAAGACACAAATATAGTTAGTTATATCTATGACGACTTCATACTACATGGTTTTAGTTTCTTGGACTTACATAATAGTCAAGAAATCCACGTCTCGAGTGCCATGTAATTCCTATTTTGTTCATCCCAAAAATATGTTTGGTATTCCAGCTCCCAATCTATAAATTGGTCTGAGGGGAACGTGAGTTCGAATGTAGAAAGCATTAGTCATCTTTCGTTGACTTACTTCCAATTTCCCTGCTAAGATAAATGGTTTCATTCTGTTGCACTTATGCCAATGAGATAGGATCGACGGGCAGTCTGTCAGTGCATCTTCCAGGACTGGAGCTTTGCCAAAGACTGCTTCATATTCCCAGGCCTTTTTCCGACTGGGGACAATTAGGAACATGGTGTCCTGGTACCTGGCCAACACTGAATGACGCTGATTCACTTCCACTGACCTCCAATACGACAGGCTGTAGCGCCATTATGATGAGAAGTTGAGATTAAGGGTGGTACTTCTATGGATAACCTTCATGTTCATAAATCCCATTGAAAGATTGATGGGGTCTTTACAGTGCAATAGTTCTATATGCACTGGGTCTAAATGTGTAGTAACAGTTTTTTACGTGGTCGTTTATACCATATAAATTGTATAAGCAGTAATACTTTGATAGCTGTAGAGGTTTAATGCAGGGGACCCAGTGCAAATGGATCTCCCCTATAGGAAGGTCATTCGCCTACTGGGTGATGTAATGAAAACCCATCTACAATTTGCATATTATCTAATGGCATGTACATTTTCACCAGTCCATTCAATACACTGAGAAGGAGCAATCTGATTTTTTAAAGAATCCCAAACAGTCTTCAAGCATTTAAGGTAACTGACACATTACAAGGATTAACATAATGTAAGTATTTATTTATAAACTTAGAATATTACATATTGTCCTTGATAAGGCAGGTTATATGAACTCCAGAAAGATGATGTTACTGTAAAACATTCCAGCTCTCATAATGGCATACATTTACAGTGATTTCATATAATAAATGACACAGAATTGATATTAAGCCCACTATAATACAATATGAAGGATTAAAAAAGGAGAAAAAAGAAGATGGGCTTAACTCAAACTCTCTGTTGGATTCTAAACGTATTACATGTCAGAGAATACATTATAAATACTCAAAAAGGAAAATACTGTATTACCGCTAAAACTTACTATCTGACACATTAAAAAAACCATTATGTGCATTACTACAGCAAAAAGTCTGTCAGGCTAACTAGAGCTAGATGTCTAACAGACATTGGAGGACAGTACTCTAGGCAAATATGCTAAGTCACTTAATTGAAGGAAAAAATACTACGCAAACAAATAAGCCATTTTCTACAGCCTATATGCAGCTTTGCACTGCCTAACAGAACCACAACATCCATTATAGTCTAACTACATACTGGTAGTGTGTCAGAGAGACATGCCAAGGAAGATCAGCAAGCCATTAAGGTCTGTGTTGTGTCACTAAACTCTTAATAATTCAACACAACCTCCTGTCACATCCTAGGGAAGTTTTAAAGTTTAAACATCTTTGAGGGTTTAAAAGGAAGAGGAGGAGGTCCAAAAGTCAAAGCAGGCAAATACTTTACAGTCTCATAAGTAATTACCGGTTGGCTAAATAGTATTGTGTTAAGGAAGGTGTGAAGCTATCCTATGTGTCACTGTAGTTGTACCTCTATGCCGACTATTCTGCTCAGTATTCTGCGTTAATGTTTCTAATCTACAAGCAGCAGAGATGGGGAGCTCTTTGTGCCTTATTGCTTTTCTGTTTATTCCACAGTCCCTGAAGTTAACAGTCAATGTGAACTGTCTCGTGCAGCACCTCTGTGGCGTCCTGGCTTTCTGCACTCTGGGGGCACGACAGCCTCTCCTCCTCACATCTCACGGATCTGACGATGACGCACGGCCTCACGGGCTCTCCGCGCGTCCCTGCGCCGCGCGCGGGGCTGCGACTGTCGCGCTCGTATTCCTCCTGCGCGCGCTGGATCTTCCTGTTCCGGAGCTTCCTCTTGTGGAAGTGGAAGGTTGCCAGGGAAACGAGGACGATCCCCACGAGCACGGCCACCAGTACGAGGAGCGCGAGGGTGGAGGAGAGGGGTGGAAAGAAGGGGAGCTGCTCCGCGCACGTGCCATTACCGACCTGGAGATCCCCGTGACAGCGGTGCGGGGGCACCGACAGCCCCGAGGCCTCAGAGGTTCTGGCCGTCATCCTGTCCACCTTTCCCGGCCACTCGTGTCTCTCTGACCCCGGTACCCTTCGTGCTCTCCGGGCTCAGCGCGGTGACACTGGCCCGCGCATGTGGTTACCTGCACCGAAGAGAAGACACATGAGAGCGAGCTCAGAGGACACTGTATCAGAACCATCAGAACCCGCCCACCAACCCTCATTAACTGGATCCATCTGTAACACCATTTCATATTGGCAGTGCGCACCAGTTCACGCTAAACCACAATGAAAAAGCTGCCTACCTTTAGAGTAAATGTACAAAAAAAGATGCTGCCATGAAAGATGGGGTAGAAGTCGGGACAATACATCATCTATTGTAATAGGCCTACAATATGTAGCCAAACAGTAGCCATCCTCTCCTGCACTCACGCAGCATCTTTGTCAGAGGATAATGTCTGAATTTGTTGCATCTTGAGCTAAAAATAAATTCAAATAAAGGGAATCCTTACCTGATGAAACAGTCAGTTCGGGGAACAGTCAGTGAGTGGAGAGCCGATGTGTGTGAATGGAAGAACAGGATCACGGTGACGCATTTCATACAATGAGATGCTGCTGCTGAGCTCCGATCACTCAGGACGCTTTAAATTGCCGCAATCCGCTCAGTCTGCATCCAGGAAACCACTTCCCCCGCTAAATTAGTAACGGGAGGGAATTCCCTCACTGTGCATTAAAGTGGGTTTTAAAAACGAGATAACAAAAAGAGCTGTGGTGATTTCCCCTGGAAAGCGTCTCCCTCCTCCGCTCTTCCGCTGCTCCGCTCAGCATCTGAATGAAGAGCTGCAGCTGCATTAAAGGTTCCTTATAGTCAGCTGGCACGGCTGGTTTTTTTCTTTCTTCAAACGTAGTCTCAACCCCAGCGTGCATATGCTCCCCTGTGCTTATTGACGTTTCACTTTAATCAAACAATGAATAAATTAGTTACAATTTTAGAACTTGATCTGCAGCCTATCCACTGACATTCCGGAGGGTGTGGTCAGTCAAATGCTGCATGATTTGTAGCGTTTAAGCCTCATAATGAGGGGTGTAAATAATGTCCAGCTGTCATGCATTCCTTTGGGCAAGAGCAAGTATAGGAATGTGCCAATTATTAGCTTTCCCCCAGAATAGAGAGAGAACGTTGGCAGAAAGCCCATATTAGTTTCAGATACAAAATATGCAATTAGTAAACACTGCACTTACATCTTTGATTAAACCAGTGTATCTCATTAAAATACTGCCACTATCATTAAACACCCTTGAAAGCTGTATCTGTCCTATGGAAAGGATGTGGATACATTTGCATTATTGTATTTTATATAATTAAGGTTATACTCTCATTCTCAGCAATTTAAACCCATTCAAAAAGTCCCCATTTATTAAGATTTTTTTTGAAAACACTTTTAATTAATGTAAAGAAATCCTAAAATGAATTCCTTCAAACAAGAATTAAGGCTGAAGGTTTTGATATATGTTAATACAAATATTAATTAAAACATTATGTTGACAGCAAGAGCCCAGAGAGCACACTTTAATAATATGGTAATTAGGCCAGATAATAACTCCCAATTTAATATAAAAGTAAAAACAATCATTAGAGTCTTAAAAGTAATCTGTGATGTTCGCTGCCTTCTCATCCCCCGCCAGACTTCCTTGGAGACCAAATATTCTGGCAGAATGATGAGTGATGAATCCAATCGATGGACTGACTCATCACTTGGATAACCGGTCTTTACAGACTAAGTGCAGTGATGCCATTGGTTTTAAATGAAGGAAGTGCTCGTAATAATAGCCTAATATAAGCAGTTTGACATTAGCTGTGAATAATACACCCCCGCTTTTACTTTCGCCGAAGAGAAAAGTTAAAAAACCACTCATTTTGACACTCACCAAATCAAGCTCAGTTCCCCCCCCCGACTTGAAGAGTGCTGCAGGCGGTGTGACAAGCACTCCAAATATAGTGTGTGCAGTGAGGAGACACATTTACCACGAGGCTGCACTTTGAACTTAAAGCAGTGTGAACTCAGACAAAAAACATCATTCTCCATTTTGTGTTTTTATGTCTGATTGTGTCTGCAGTCCCAGAGTCTCTTGGTGTGAGACAGAAGATAATCTGCATTTCACACTACATACTGATTCCAAGCAGGTTAGTAAGTGTGTGTTCACACTGGAGACGTGGTAAAGCATGCTACAATTAGCTGATTGATTGTGGTGTTGATTGATGACAACATTTTCCCAGGACACATTGCACTAATTAATAGGATGACATGCTCACATCTGTGAAACAAAAGCCCATAAATTGGACTGAAGGTAGAATAACTTTGAGAACAAAGCAAAAAACAATCAAAGAAATTATGGAATCTGATTATATGAAACGTGAACAACTTCATCCTGAAAGACAACATTATTGGTGTAACAGCCTAATACTTTTGCAGTACTTCTTGTAAAATGTATATTATTGCACCAAACACCAAGTCAAATTCCTTCTAAGTGGGAACTGAATCTGATCCTGAAGCAGTTTAATCTTTCCTTATTATTAATATTATAAATTGCTATGTAGCAGTTTTTTGGCATCTATTATGAATTCAAACTCACAAATGTGTCACTCATGCTGGACTTTCAGGAGCATCATGTTTTGGTTCCTAAAGCTTCCACCAACACAGCCTCTTGCAGAGTTAAACAACCAGGGCATCACCAAACTCAGCATGATTCATCGTCTGGGGATATTTAATAAATGCACCAACGTTAAAGCGATCAAACCACACAGTAGTTGCTGAGATATTATCGTCGTGTTGCCTCTGTGAGGAAGGAGTGTGTTTCACCCAGAAAGAAGTTTGTAAGATATTGTTCCTGATGCTCTGCAGCTTCAGCTCCTCTTCACACCTCCAGCAGAGATTCAGACTGCACCTCCCCCCCCAGTTCACACAAAGCTTTCCTGATGTTGCTGTTCTTTGTTTTTCTTTCTGTTAGTGTCAGCTGCTCTCAGTCTGCTGCCACAGCACATGGAAGAAGACACTGACCACCAACAAATAATCAACCTCATTGACAGACAGAACGGTCAATATGTCACGACGCTGCGAAACTACGTTCAATAATGACGCTTTTTCAAATCCTCTCTTTAGCCCTGCGCTTGGCAACTACAGCATGGCTAAGGTCAGTTACATTTTATGGAAACTATTGGATTAGGTAGATACGAAACTTGGTCAAACCTGCATGACAGATCTTTTGTTAACTGGGGGAAACGGCCACAGAATTAATTAAGTTCAAGGTTCAAGGTTCTTTGTTGGTCATACGAACATAGCTACAGTGTAGTTATTTCGACGAAAATCTTAGGTCACAGGCTTCTCCAACAGTGCAACGCAATAATACAGATAAACAGACAAATATAGTGCAAGTAAATATTAAAAAGTAAATACAAAAAGAAAAATAGTGAAATAGTGAAATAAGAGTCTATATGCAAGCTATTGGAATGATATATTTGATAAATAGATAAATAATTTCTAAGTAGCAGCCAGATGAATGTTATGGATGTTGTTTCAACAGTTCAGGTGTTTAACAGTCTTATTGCCTGCGGGATGAAACTGTCTCTGAGTCTGGTGGTTTTAGTCCGGATGCTGCGGTACCGCCTGCCAGACGGCAGCAGACAGAACAGTTTGTGGCTGGGGGGGTTGGGGGTCTTTGCTAATCCTATGGGCTTTCTTCCTGAGCCGCTGGGAGTAAAGGTCCTCCATGGATGGCAACTCCGTCCTGGTGATGTGCTGTGCAGTTTTCACTACCCACTGTAAAGCCTTACGGTTGAGGGCGGTGCAGCTGCCGTACCAGGCCGTGATGCAGTCAGTCTTAATGTTTATGATATTGGTTCAATATATACTCTCTTAGCTCTATGTTGGTCTCCACCGACTACTGAGGGAAAGGTTTCTCTCTTTGAAATACATAAAAAGTCTGGTGACATGTGCATCATTTGAGTAACGTAACATAGGGATACTTATTTTAATCCAAACCATTATATTTTTCCTAAAATACCTCGTAGTTTTGGCTCCAAACACAACAGAAAAACAATCCTGCAGCTCGTCACAGTAATGCATCTTCTGGTTTACTGGTGGGAGTAATTGGCCCCTTCTGAGTGGAATTGAAAATAATTGATAAAGGCCATTTCATGACGCGATAACATCAGCAGAACAATCAGAGCCTCAACAGGATGTAGTTCACTGAGTAGCTCTTATTGTCCAGGGCCGCTTTCAGGAACAGATGCTTTGAAGGGGAACAGGGGAGTCTTCTCTCCTTGATCTTATCCGAGCCGCAGGTGGTTCAGCCAAAACCATTCCACAATCCGGTCCACAACACTTTCATATTCAGCCTCTTCGTCCCTGATGACAAACAGCAGAGTCATCCGAGATCTGAGAAAACAGTGTCTGGCTTCTGAAGTCTGACGAGAGCAAGCACGACTGAGAACAAAAGGGAAAATCCTCTCATTTTCAAAATCTCTAAAATGTTCTCATTATTATTTTATGCTTTGATTTAAAATGTTTTTTAAATCTGACTTTATATTACTCATCTATTGGTAGATGGATAATCTTTCTCAGATTTATTTCAGAAATCAGACAAACTCTAATTAAATCATAATTCAAACATTTGTGATTCTTTTAGAGGGGCCCAACGGTTTTTCTTTTTTTCCCAAATCTTCTAATGTGTTATACAGGTTTTTGTGAATGGTCTCCAATGGCTAAAATCCCTGTTTTCCCACCAGAGGGAGTTTCTCTCCCCCCCCGAAACGCCTCCATTGGAATCCTTTGTTTACTTCAGTAACACAATGACATCACAATGTAACACTCTATGTGCTTCTATTGGCTTGCACACCAACACATTGTACGTGATAGGCTAAGGGTCGGGACATGTCTAAGCGGTTGACCAATCACAACAGAGCCGGCCAGCTGACCAATCAGAGCAGACTGGGCTCTGGTTTCAGACGGAGGGTGAAAAGAGGTGCTGCAGCACAGGCAGTATGAGACAAATAAAGAGCTTTTTGAACATTAAAGCATGGAGACATGTCAGAGTAGAGACACTACATACTGATATACACCTGAACATCAACAGGAGAGGACTCTTTAAAGAAGAGACACTACATAGTGATATACACCTGAACATCAGCAGGAGAGGACTCTTTAAAGTAGAGACACTACATAGTGATATACACCTGAACATCAGCAGGAGAGGACTCTTTAAAGTAGAGACACTACATAGTGATATACACCTGAACATCAGCAGGAGAGGACTCTTTAAAGTAGAGACACTACATACTGATATACACCTGAACATCAGCAGGAGAGGACTCTTTAAAGTAGAGACACTACATACTGATATACACCTGAACATCAGCAGGAGAGGACTCTTTAAAGTAGAGACACTACATACTGATATACACCTGAACATCAGCAGGAGAGGACTCTTTAAAGTAGAGACACTTTATACTGATATACACCTGAACATGAGCAGGAGAGGACTCTTTAAAGTAGAGACACTACATACTGATCTACACCTGAACATCAGCAGGAGAGGACTCTTTAAAGCAGAGACACTACATACTGATATACACCTGAACATCAGCAGGAGAGGACTCTTTAAAGTAGAGACACTACATACTGATATAAACCTGAACATCAGCAGGAGAGGACTCTTTAAAGTAGAGACACTACATACTGATATACACCTGAACATCAGCAGGAGAGGACTCTTTAAAGTAGAGACACTACATACTGAGATACACCTGAACATCAGCAGGAGAGGACTCTTTAAAGTAGAGACATACTGATATACACCTGAACATCAGCAGGAGAGGACTCTTTAAAGTAGAGACATGCTGATATACACCTGAACATCAACATGATAGAGCCCCTTTCAAACTTTTCACTGTTTTCGATTAGTAAGCTGCAAGCAGATTTTAGGATTTGAAGGCAGTGTTTGATGAAATATTTAATAATGGACACCATTGTTACCTAAATGTTGGACTTAAATCTTAGAAAAATGTGATAAAAGTCATATTTCCAAGTCTATTTTGCATAATTGTGCAATCAAAGTAGATCACAGTGCTGCAGGATGTGTAAAACCCTGTGATATAAGTTACAGATAAAAGAAAAGGGAAACACTTAATCAGATAAAAGTCTCTGTGTTGGTGCCACAAAGCGTTTCTTACAGTATTATCCCAGTCCTACTTGTGGACATGTTTCCCACCAGCGGGGCTCCATGAAAAATGAATGTCCTCGGAGGGAGAGAGGGTCCCTGAATGATGAACTCGCTGAAGATGAGTGCATGCTGAAAAATTTATACAACTATTCCTGCACAGTTTAAAGCCGGGCAGATGTTTTAGGGCTGCTAAATGGAGAGTGATTATAGCACTTGTTTTAATATTCGTCAGGTCCGCTCAGTTTTCCAGGTCAACTGGCTCGTATTAGATCCACCTGACCTAACTCCAACCACAGAGGACACACTTAACCTTCAAATAAATGGCATACTTGTTACTTATATAAAAAACTCTCAAGACACAGCCTCTTCGGGGCCTTGAAGGTCAACAAGACGCTGCATTTAGTGGTGACTGCAGCTGTGGCAGGAATTCCTGTCGTATTAACGTAGAAGGAGTTTGTTTTGAAAGCCTCTACAAACAGATTAAATAGCACAAAGTGTGTATCTTTGATGAATTGTACAAATGGAGATAATAGCACACACGTTCAGACAAGTCTCTCTTTGAAGGCTTTCATGAGAGAAAAAGAGCTTGAGAGAAGTTTAAACCCTGTCCAATTTCACACTGCTGCACACTGTGTGCTACCCGCCCATCAACAAACAGCAGTGGGTTTATTGGAGCTCGCTGAGGCTGGAAACGAGGTTTGAGAGAGAGTGAACCACAGCGGTGAAAACCAAAACAATGGGCCGAAAGGTGTGGAAACACTCAGCAGAGCTGCGGGGAAACTGAAGAATTGGAGGATATTTCTCTATGGGTTACAAAAGACATTTCTTAAACGTCATTTCATCAATTGGTAATAGAAATATGTTTATTTTAGCAGTTTTATGCATCTCAATAAAAATAAATAGTTCCCAGTGGTGAGGAAGTATAAGCATAAGTAAAAGTACTGAGTAATACCTTGGTGTATTGTTTGAAACCAGAGCCCAGTCTGCTCTGATTGGTTAGCTGGCAGGCTCTGTTGTGATTGGTCAACCGTTTAGAGATGTCCCGCCCCTTAGCCTATAACGTATATTGTGTTGTAGCGTTAGCCAAAAGAAGAGCGATTGTTACTTACAAATGTATTTTTGGTGTCTACGCCGGGGTCCTGAGTCGTGGATGATCCTAGCTGTGGTCCTGGATCCTGAGTCCTGGATCCTCAGTCCTGGATCCTGAGCCCTGGATCCTGAGTCGTGGCTGTGCCTGTTGCTGTGGTCCTGAGTCCTGAGTCCTGGATCCTGAGTCCTGGATCCTGAGTCCTGGATTTCGAGTCGTGGCTGACTCTCATTATTCTACTTCCCTGATGGCTCCCTCAGGATTGTTGACATCCTCGTGGATTCATCTTCTTATTACAGACACATGCATTTCCAAACATTCGGTCTACCTACGCTGTAAAATGTATTATCTCTTCGATTTACACACGGCATCTATTGCACGTCTGTCCGTCCTGGGAGAGGGATCCCTCCTCTGTTGCTCTCCCTGAGGTTTCTCCCATTTTCCCCTTTAAACTGTGGGGTTTCTCTGGAAGTTTTTCCTTGTACGATGTGAGGGTCTAAGGACAGAGGATCTAAGGACAGAGGGTCTAAGGACAGAGGGTTTCGTATTGTCATACTGATATTCTGTTCAAACTGTGATGTCCACTGAGACAAATGTAACATTTTGTGATATTGGGCTATATAAATAAACATTGATTGATTGATTGGCTTAGTGATGTCATTATGTTAGAAACTCTGGGATTTTAGCCTTTGTAGACCATTTACATGCACTAACACCTGAATAACAGACTACAGGAAGAGGATAACCACAACAAGAAGAAAAGGGCCTCTTTAATGTTGCAGCTGATAGCTGATTTTAATTTCTTTATGTGCTGCTGTGAATTCCCTTCTGGCTCAAATTAGTCATATTATAACCTTACTTATAATAATAACAATAATAATAATAGTCATATTTTATTACTTTTATTATATTCTGTATAATACATCTCCATCAGGGTTAACAACAGTTTTAAAATACATGTGGCGATAATTTTAGTTTATTATAGTATAAAGTAGTACCTGAGAATTGTGCTTTAGTGCAGACCAGGAGTAAATATATTCAGTGACTGTCCGCCTTACTGTCAGTTTCATTAAAAACCCAAACTATTCTCTTTCTCAATGACACATTATGTTTCTGCCTGTTATTGAGGCACCCTTTCCTCTTCCAGCCTCTGTGACTGCAGCTTGTGTTAATCAGGATCATTAACTGTGATGAGAAAGCTTTGTGGGTCTGAATGCTAAACGTATATCGATGTACACACTGCTGTCCACTCAGAGTGTGTGTGTGTGTGTGACGTCGTGCTTCTTTATATGAATGAGCTGATATCTTTAAAGCTGCAGGCCATCTCCAGGCTGGAGCATCCTCTTGATATTCCTTCCACGCTCACGCCACTGCTTCCCCTGCAAGTCTCTGTCAGCAGAATTTCAAATGAACTGAACAAAACCCCGTTTACCATGCATGCACTCATGCACACACACACACACACACACACACACACACACACACACACACACACACACACACACACACACACACACACACACACACACACACACACACACACACACACACACACACACACACACACACACACACACACACACACACACACACACACACACACACACACACACACACACACACGCCATGTATACATCACTTCAGGGGACATTACATTGACTTACATGCATTTCCTGGAGACTTATCCTAACCTTAACCATAACCAACACATGCCTAACCCTAACCAAGTCTTCACCCTAAAATGAATGATTCCCCTCATGGGGACCTCCATTATGTCCTCATAAGGGAGGCGAGTCCCCACATGTGACTCTGTAAACAGATTTAGGTCCCCACAAGGATGGTAATGCTAGGTCACACACACACACACACACACACACACACACACACACACACACACACACACACACACACACACACACACACACACACACACTCACACACACACACACACACACACACACACACACACACACACACACACACACACACACACACACACACACACACACCAACTTTTCTTTTGTGCACAACAGAAATGGCTTAAGGAAAAGAATGAATGAGGACGGCAGAGAGGAAATGTCTTTCCACAAATTGACTTTTCTTTTTTTCTTAATGATGAACCTGTCGCCGAGCGCTCTTGTGATAAACTGCGTGCATTTATTATTTGAGGATTTTACATTTTTGCACTCTAAATGAAGACAAACAACCTCCCTGCTTTGTTCTTCCTGTTAATGGCTTCCTTGTGTAGTGACAGTAGAGGTGGAGAAAGGGAAACATGGGGAGGGAGTGAGAGTTATGACATCACCAGCGTCACTGAGATTTAATATATGCCTGTTTAGAACTGTGAGTGACATAGCTAGCTAAAATAAATCTGTTTCATCAAATATATGTGAGACGTGGAAAGAAGGAAATTATCCTTTCGTTGTGTCTGAGACGTGTTGATTTATCTAGTCTCCGGCTAATTGGTCTCACACACACACACACACACACACACACACACACACACACACACACACACACACACACACACACACACACACACACACACACACACACACACACACACACACACACACACACACACACACACACACACACACACACACACACACACACACACAGTTACGTCCGCTTGTTTATTAATATCTATTCCTTTGTGTTTGGTTAGGATATTTCTCACAGCCTCAAATACAAGCCTTTGTCTCCAGTGGTGGAAACAGATACTTGTATACTTTATAGGTTACTGAAGTAACATGGCTTTGTAAAAGACAAAGATGTATAAGTATGGTATTAAGATAAGATAAGATGTACTTTATTGATCCCAAATTGGGAAATGTTTGGAAGCAGCAAAGTGTACATTTGGTATTAAAAGTAAAACTACTGTGTAAAATATTCGCAATACCGCAGTGTACAAATACTACTTTACAAGTACAAATTCAAAGCTAAAACTACTTACTAAGAAGAAGAATTTATATTATATTAGTGGATTATAACTGCTAATGCATTAATGGGTATAACTGTATTAGAAAGCTAGAAAAGGAGAAGCTAACCCTGGACTGACCTGTTAAGAAACTGTATTTATTTTTTTAGAACTCGTCTTCAAACGCTTTAACAGATAGCCAATAGGATACAGTATGAGTATACTTATGAAATGTTGCACACTACCTATGGTTGGATTTTAAACTGTGTCCGACGTCAGTCAGTAAGCTTATTTTTAAATATGTCATATTTATCAAACTTCTGTAAACGTCCTCCCCCTCACAGTTTGCTCACAGACGCGGTTGCATGGATTTTTTTCTTCATCGGGTACATCATCATCATCAGCTCACCTTTCCCACCCACCTCCAGGCTCTAGCAGCATCATCAGAGACCCGCTAGCGTTCACACACAAGTTCACATGATTAATCCCACACTTTACTCAGAAGTGATCACACCCCCAGTGGATGAACAATGCGGTTCCTAAGCAACTGATCGTGGGGTTCGCATGTATCTGTTTGCGTGTGTGTGTCTGCGTGGGAAATACTCCAGGCGTTTTTTCGCTTTCCTCCCACAGTCCACATCAATTTAAATCACCCCACGACTAGATGTGAGTGTGAGTGGGAGGTCTGATGGAAGCGGTGCATGAGTGTGTGTTAAATATTTCTGCATTAATATGCAAACATTTGGTGGTGTGACAAACTCTCAAAAGGTCTCAAGTACCACATTTCTCCAGTTTGATATGCATCTGTTAATCAAGCAGTGTTGGATACTTACGTAAAAGTAGAAATATAATAGTCTAAAATACTTCATTACAAGTCAAATTGCTTAATTCCTGGGAATCTTTTGGAGGTGTGAAAAACACTCAAGGGTCTCGTAGCTTTTTATCTCCAGTTTTCTTGCATCTCTATATCAAGCAATATTGAAAGAAATACTGTAGTTAAAGGTAGAAATATAATGGTCTGAAAATACTTAGTCCTGAATTCCTGTAAAAGTTTTGGTGGTGTGAAAAACACTCAACGGTCTCACAAAGCTTTTTTCCATTTTTCATGCATGTGTATATCAAGCAGTATAGGAATATGTATACAGATGATTTACTTAAGTAAAAGTACTACGGTCTAACAATACTCCATTTCAAGATGTTACTTAAATAAAAGTACAATTACTCAATGTGCATAATGGCTCCTTTCACAGTTATATTATTGTAGAATATTATAATATTCTGTAATCATCCAATCAATCCATCAAACCAGATTCAATATCGGAGTTGCTTTGGCTGTGTAGTAGGCCTATTGCTAACCTAGATGTGTTTAGATGTGCCTGATATGTAACGTTACTGCAGCCTGCTCTCGCGGAGGAGGTGCTCTGTAAGGAAGTCTGAAGGAAGGGGCGGATTCTTTTTGGCTGTGTACTTTCAAATTGTTAGTGCACTCGAGCCGGTTTCTGAAACTTACCTACCCCACCTTTAAGCATATTTTCATAATTTAGTCCAGCCCATTTCAGATACTTTGAGCACCGGCACAGAGCAGCCTATTGCTAAGCATATCATATGGTTTTTAATACAAGAGTCATTTAATAAATACATTCGGACGGAGGAATACAAAGTGCAGTATTTCTTTCTGAGATTAAGAGGAGATAGAAGTGTAAATTAGCATAACATGGAAATACTCAAGTGAAGTGTAAGTACCTCAAAAAGATCACTGAACTTAACGTCTTAACGTGGTGGTGGTTTCCTCTCAAGGCTGCAGTGTTCTCTAAAATCACTAAAAGAATCGCACATGGGCTGATTGAAGTTGGCCAAATATGAAACAACAGAACCTACAATTGAAAACATTAATCTTGATAGAAGCATGGCTTTGCACAGTAAATCTCTTGCTAATCTGCCAGTTAGGTATTGATATTTCCTGATGTTCTGGGACACGGCGGCACTAGTGGAAAGGTCACAGGGGGGTTCAACATTACTATAATTACAAATTCTCCTCTCGGGAACATGCCAGGTTCGTGCCTCTTACGCTGAAGAACGACTGTATAAATAACAATAATTAGAACTGCAGCCTCACAAGGTAAAGACAGGCAGGCTTTCAGTCTCTCTCTGAATGTCCTCTGACTGTCCTCATCCCTTTTTGTAATAGCCAATGATGTTGTGACATTCCCTGTTTGTCCTCTTGACATTCCTCTCTTCTCGTCTCGAGGCTTTATTGTTTGTTAAGCTGCAGAACATCCCTCTCTCTCTCTCCATCCCTCCCTCCACTATCCTTTATATTAACAGCAGCCTGAAGCTTGCTCCTACCATGTTGCTCAATGTTGTGACAGCAAACCTCTCTTCTGTTGCTTTATGGCCATCTTGCCACATTATCTCACGGCCCTGGTAATGGAGCTTATACTCTCTATTCCACCCCAGGCTTCACCCCGCCGTCCAATTTGTCTCTCCAACACTGGACCATTTTTTTTCTGGTGACAATGAAGCATTTTTATGGCCGTGCTGTTGTCATCACATTTCTGTTTGTCCCTCATCTCGGGGGGCAGAGCTTAAAGGGGAAAATGAATTATACAACACAATGGAAAGGATGGATGTTCTGCAGTCATCTTGAAGCCAATTTCCCCTAACATGACTTGGCTTATGTTTCCATCTAGCTGTACAACTGAAGGATGTGCCAGAATCCTTCAAGAATCGTGTTTTCCTGCTTTCTTCCACCTGTGTTAATTATTCATCGCAACTAAGAAGTGATGCGCTATGTCAGATTTAACCTTAATGAGCACAAAGGGGCTAAAAATAGTACATCAAGATTCCCTTTGCTAATTGTCACATTCAAGCCCCTATGAATTGTATAGCCATACATGTGAAACCCCTACAGACACAGGCCTTAAATGATTTATTGATTTAAGTGAGCGGCTCAGGCAGAATGAGGGACAGGCCGTACTCGTGCATGCCGCTCTGAGCTCCCAGCAGGGATTGTGAGCAGCGACTGGTGTTGCATGTCTCTGTTTGTTTGAGCTGCTCAATTGATGGTGTTTCTGTGCTTTTGAAATATTCATGCACACCTTACTTGTATGAATTCGTATCTCAGTGATGAAAATAAATGCTGGGTGTATCTTTAAACCACAGATGCACATTAATTCACAATGTGAGTAAAATACACACTACGGTTTTTGTAACCTGTCAATATTATTACTGTGAAACATAAATCTACGTGTATACGCTTTTTCCCTGCTGTATCGATCACATCTGTGTAATGCAATCTGTTATCAGTTCATATTTCTTCCAACACTTACTTTTCACCAGCTTTAAGATAAACTACAGTAAGAAGTCATAACCCATCAAAGCTAAATCTGTCTCTTAATATTATAATTTATTTAATTATTGTTGTCTGAGAAAAGATTATTACTATTTAAGGAAAGTTACCTTTGATTAGCGTTTTGTGTTAAAGAGCAACTTGCAGGTTTTTGAAAATGTTATGAAAATGTATGGAGGATTTGAGGAAATGGGTCTGTAGCATATCTCTTCACTGGAAATAAAGATTATGTTATATAATATGAGGTATGATTAATTCATATATCGATAGCTGGAGGATATTTATAGTAGATGTCAATAACCTTGGAAAGCGGATCATACTAAGTAAGTACATTTACTCAAGTAGCCTACTGTACTTGTTTGAGGTGCTTGTACTTTACTTGAGTATTTCCATGTTATGCTACTTTGTACTTTTACCCTACTACATGTATTTAATACCTTTAGTTACTTTACATATATGGAAATGCTCCCTCCTATCAAGGAATTGCTCACCCCACAAACCTCCACGAGGAACCTACGTTCAGTAAAGCCAAACCTCCTCATCCCACCAAGGACAAAACTGAAGACCATGGGAGACCGAGCCTTCTGCTCCGCTGCTCCGAGGACCGAGACTGTGGAATGCCCTCCCAAACCAGCTGAGGACAACACAGACTGTAGATGCTTTCAAAAAAGGCAAAAAAACGCATCTTTTTAGAATAGCCTTTAACTAGATTTCTAAATCCCCCACATTATGCCATGCCGGCATGAATGTCACTTTGATTGATTGATTGATTGATTGATTGATTGAAAAGTTTATTAACAGCTTGTATATTGGGTACAGTACAGTACAGCTCAAAACATACAATTGTTAAGGTGATGCAGACCAGAGAAAGACTTTCGTCTTGTTTACATCAGGGTCCCCCATTCACAGCTTTTATTATGTTGTTTTAATTGTTTTTAAATTGTTTTTTATTGTTTTTATTGTTTTTGTTGTTTTGTTTCACCCTTTTTAATTTTTTAGCACTTTGAGTTTTGTTTACGCAAACGAAAAGTGCGCTTATAAATAAAATATATTATTATTATTATTACAGATTTGGATGAATGATGTGAAATATAATCAAGTGTTGAATCAGACTTTAGTTCCACCTGGAGTAAATTCACAAGCTACCCTGCAGCATACAAAGTCATTCAAACTAGCTGAAACTTTACCAGCTTTGAGAACACTTTCATGATCAATCATTATAAAACATATCATATTATTCTGAAATGGACCAATCTGCACAATCAATACTTTTACTGTCGCTACTTTCACTATATTTTGATGATAATACTTTTCTACTTTTAATGAGTAACATTTTGAATGCAGGACTTTTATTTGTAACAGAATATTTATACACTCTGCAAAAATGCAACTATAATAATTTAATAAAAGCCCATTTCTATCTATTCAGGCTTTTAGATTTTTCTACTTATTTATGCCATTTAAGGAATTTGTTATCAGGTATAACTAACCTTTTGGCGTGTCAATGCTCCTGTAAAACGCTATGTACCTCAAAATAAGTCTTAACCTAAAAAAATGTGTACCTTAGCTTGACTTTAGTTTGTCGAAGTTATTATTTTATTCTGAAGGATTCAAGCGTTGAGATTTTATTTTGAAGGGGTGTCGCTGCCGGCGGAAGTTGGGAAATATTTTCATATCTGCATGTCTGAACCACTAAGTTAACTTTCACTTTTCCTTTAATAAAATAAGTGATTATGGCGACGTTTTTCGGTGAAGTGTTGTCGGTGTATTCCCGGGCTGTGGAGGAAGACGAAGAGGAGGTCGATGAGAACGAAGAGGATGCAGAAATCCGCAGAGAACTGGAGGAAAAGAGGTAAATAAAGTTAGCCAGCTAGCATAGGGACTGGAAGTCAGGAAGCATGGACATGTAATATTAGTTTAATGACGACAGACAGTTTAATCAAGTCATGTGAAATGGTGAAATAAGTTGTGAGACTTTATATTGTATGTGAGCATTATACACGCATTTACAGTTGTATGTAAAACACGTTGATCTGAGTTAGCATCTTCCAGGCTCTAGCTAGCTAACATGACACATGACATTTCAGTAACACCCACCCCTTGATTTCCTTTTTGTGACAATATTTGTATTGCTTTGATTTATTTTTACAATAAAATAGAAGATGGGTAAATTATGGAATCCAAAGCTGAGTAAAAAAGTGAATAAGACTAACTAAAAACAAGTTAAAAACGTATATTAACGGCTCTGATTAAAATGTTAATATTCACTAAAACAATCAGCAAACTCCTGCAGCATGATGTGTGTATGGCATTATAACCAGCAGAGGTGGGAGAAGTACTCAGATCTTGTACTTGAGTAAAAGTAGAAGTACCAGAGTGTAGGAATACTCTGTTACAAGTAAAAGTATGATCATCAAAATATAGTGAAAGTAGCGACAGTAAAAGTAGTCATTGTGCAGATTGGTCCATTTCAGAATAATAGATATATGTTTTATAATGATTGATCATGAAAGTGTTCTCAAAGCTGCTAAAGGTGCAGCTAGTTTGAATGACTTTGTATACTGCAGGGTAGCTTGTGAATTTACTCCAGGTGGAACTAAAGTCTGATTTAACACTTGATTATATTTCACATCATTCATCCACATCTGTGAAGTAACTAAAGGGATTAAATACATGTGGTGGAGCAAAAGTACACCATTTACCTCTGAACTGTTGTGGAGTAGAAGAACAAAGTAGCATATAATGGAAATACTCAAGTAAAGTACAAGTATCTCAAAAAAGTACAGTACTTGAGTAAATGTTCTTACACCTCTGCTAATTACATCACTCTCAGCTAAACAATTGCTACCTTTATGTAAATCCACTGCCATACAAGGTTCTTCCTCGCAGAACCCTTACTATGCATGCTATTATTCAATCTATACCAGGGGTGTCAAACTCAATTTCATCTCGGGCCACATTAGCATTATGGGAGCACTCAAAGGGCCAGTTTTATATATAAGACTATATACAAATACATATAAAAATGTAACATATATTAAATAATGTATTATATTACATTATTGCCTCTGCATTGGATTATTATCGGATAGGGTAATAACTTAATTAACTACGTCTGAAAGCAGAAGTCTGGGGCAAATAATTGCAAGTCTCTTCAGTGAGAATGTCACAAAATGATTTAAAAAAAGAAAAGCCAAATTCTGGAGAAAAAGTCAAAATCAAGAAAAAGGAATGACATTTTGAAAAAAAGTAACATTTTGAAAAAAAGGCAACTTTTGAGAAAAAAAAATCCCATTTGAGATGCATTGTGGGACATAGTATTTTATGGGCAACGTGCTTCTGTAAATCGGTATGTAACCGTATAATAAACATATTATATTCTTTGCAAGCTCTTGTGGGGCCACATCAAATGAAGTCACGGGCCGGATTCGGCCCCCGGGCCTTGAGTTGAACACCCCTGATCTATACGCACAGTCTGTGCCTGTGATGCACACTTTAAAAAACAATTTACGTTCAGTTTAAGCACATATCTGGTGAACCTGATGCCTACGGGACCTGGGTTGCAAGATTGGTAAAACAGTTGTCAAATAAAGTTGGCTTAAAAGGCACACTATTTCCAAGATTGCTCAGTAGATGTACAAAATAGCATGCAATTAACAAGTCCAAATACCTCAAAGTAAAGTACCTGATTCAATCTCTTCTGAGGGAGGGGGGTTGATTATTGTGGCCTTAAGGGGTGTTTAAAGGTGGGGTCTGTGGAAGCCGTGGCGCTGTAAAAAGCTAGTCCAATTATCTGCCTCGGCCCGCGTCAGATAACTGGATGGCCTACCTGCCTGTCAGCCTTCCATCTGTGCACAAACTTATATCGTGTCCTCATTGGTCATGTGCGCGTTCGTGTGTGTTGGAGCAGGGGCTCTGTAAGGAAGGGGCAGATTTTTTTCGGTTGTGTACTTTCGAATTCTAGCGCACTCGAGCTGGTTTCTCCATTTCTTACCTCCCCTACCTTTAAGATAAGTCGACAAAGATGTCATTAATAATAAAATATGAGAAATAACCATGAAAATGTTGTGTCAAATCTGCTCGAGACCTATATGGAAAATGATTTAAGGAAAACATGGTTGTTACTGGCAGGCAGCTGGATCCTAAGTGGACTTTAGTCTTTAAATATTTAGTTGTGCAGTGTTTTGTATAACTGTTGCTTCTCTTCCCGTCCCTCATTGATCAGGGAGGTTAATTTGCACTGGAGCCCCGAAGTCTCCGAGTCGCTGAAGTCCGGAAACAAGCTGCTGTGTTCAGAGTTCATCCTCGCTGTGGGACACAACGCCGCCAGTAAGTGTCAGAGCAGCTGAATGTTGCATTACCATTATTGAGTCTTTCTGAAAGAACACCCAATATTATTACAGATCACATGAAACGTTAATGTTCCCTCAGAGGACGTTGGAACATAGCAGTGCAGCGCCATTAACTCTGAGATAACACAGATTTTCAGTTCAGCAAAACAAATGCACAGGAGAACAAGAACCCATCAAGAACTCAATTACATAATGCGGCCATTATCTATTGTTGATAGAAGAGCTACATTGAATATTTTAACTTGAGGTTCATTTAGTGAATGTGGTTCCTTATTTCATCATTCGATTGTTTGTCAATAAAATGTTGGAAATAAATAGTAATATCCATCACAGTATGGTAAAGTACACAATGTCAGCTTGAACTGCAGCTTCTTTTGTCTAACTGTGAACATGTTCAGTGTAACAATAGTTTGATTTGGTTCTCTAAATATGAACTATGCTTGTACTATTTTGCAACCTAACAACACAAAAAGATTACAAAAGGCTTCTTCTGGCCCATCATTAAGATTTGGATATGTTCAGGGACCCCTTCAACGTCACATACAGCTAATTAAAGCTAACCGTTCATCGGATGAAACCAATAAATGGTAGGCATTTTCCCAGAAACACCTTAAATGATTAACTTTATAAAATATGTAATACCTTTATTGGTCAGACCTGAATCATAGCAGATACCTGTCCCCAGGTCCGCTGTGAGGAGAGCTCTATAACTGTACTGTAGGGCTGTCTGACGTGTGAGCTGCTGTTGAGTTCTCATCCGTCTCCACAGGGTTTCTGTCAGTGTACGCTCTCACCTCTGAAAACTGGGACGCGCTGGGACGAGCATCGGTGTGGAACGAGAGGAGCGGGGGGGTCGCCAGCGAGGAGTCGACCTGTGCTTTCTACAGACCGAAGGACAACCCAGCAGTGAGTGACCCCACAGTGCTGTGAACTCAATCATCATTCTGTGTACGGACTTTACTGATGAGCTTTCATTTGTTTTATTCAGTTATTAGGAGCCTATTATAACGATCCTCTCCAGTTCACTGTCAAGCTACGAACAGGAGGAAAGTCCTGAGGAAATTGGATAGATCAAAGAAATGCAGATGTGTTAGAAAAATATCACTTGTCTTGAGCTTCAATAATCAGGATCCATGTATCTGTGATCCTCTCCAGAATGGAAGGAGTCATCACATACAGAGCATCAACTAGTTCCTGAACAGTGTCCTTCACATGCTGATATCCAAGAGAGGGAGTTACCCAGTCACAAGATGGAGGAATAGAAAGCAGTACATCCTGTCATGTACAACATTCTTAACATTCTGACTTTTTATCCAAATCCAGACTTTTTCCTCAAAATCTCAAAATCCTGAGTTTTTCTCAAAATTATGGCTTTTTCTCAAATTCCTCAAAAGATTCTGACTTTCTCAAAATTCTGACTTTTTCCCAAAATTCTGGCTTTTTCCCAAAACCCAATAAAATCGGACTTTCTCAAAATCTCAAAATTCTGACCTTTTCAAAAAAACATGACTTTTTCAAAAAATATAACTTTTTCAAAAAAATATGAGTTTTTCTAAAAAATAAAAAAAATATAACTTTTCTAAAAAATATGAGTTTTTCTAAAAAATCTAAAGAATATGGCTTTTTCTAAAAAATATGACTTTTTCTGAATACTTAAAAATGTTAAATCTCCCTGGTCCCCGGCTTGAGCTTGAATCTCAGGATCCATGTATCTGTGATCCTCTCCAGAATGGAAGTAGTCATCACATACAGAGCATCAACTAGTTCCTGAACAGTGTCCTTCACATGCTGATATCCAAGAGAGGGAGTTACCCAGTCACAAGATGGAGGAATAGAAAGCAGTATTCAATGTTTACTTCAGATTAGCTCCACGTCAGAAATGATCATGCTTGTCATATGTCTCTCTCCATAGAGGCTGAATCATCATGTTAATCACATAGCTATCATATGCCTCAAACAGTCCTGATGCTCTTCTAGGTAATCACACATCCTGTCATGTTCACAGCTACAGTTGGGATACCTTTGATATCATGTGACTCTGATATTGGAAGAATACATTCAGTATTTTCACAACAAGATGCTTCTAATGAACATTTAAATAAATCATAAAAACATCTGTTAAAGCCGTTTTATAGTTAGTAGAAGTTAATGAATCCAACACCTTTGTAGTGTATGTTGTACTGGAAGTCTAGTCATGTCAGCATCATTTCAAAAATATAATATGAAACCCCTCTTCAGCTTCAAAAGTTGGAAAGTAGGCCACGAACACAGGATTAATGAGCCCTGGTAATCCGCCGCCTCTCCCATAAAGTGTCAGAAAACAGAGTTATAACGGGCCGTCTGATGTGTGCCGTGTCAGATTTATTACACACTTGTGTTCTGACGGCTGCAGGGATTTAATGAGCTGAAGGAGAAGATTCTCAAACGGTGGGAAGCAGCTGTGGACAACAGATACTGCAGCAATCACCCCTTAGTTTATACATCACTGATTTACTGCGTTTCACATCAGACACCTGAAGACGTCACTTTGTGCTCCGGAACACGGTGCTGGGCTTTTTCACAGTTTTCTGCCGATACAGAGAGCAAACGGTTCATTAAGAAATAATCCGCTGATTAATCAATAATATAAATAATGCAGCGCTAGCATAATGTGTCAATTATCCACTAGGGAGCCCTGTGATCGGACTGTGTTTATTTAATATAGTTTATTTACATTTTGAAGCATTATTAAGCATTTTAGACGTATTAATTTGCCAGTGTCTGCTAAATAACCAAATTGTCAGCAGAGTGACCTTTCTCTAGAAGTAAAAGAGTGGTTATCCCATTCCTGTAGTGTGTTATATAGGTTTCAGTGCATGTAAATGGTCTGCAAAGGCTAAAATCTTAAATGTCCTACCAGAGGGAGTCTCTCTCCCCCCTCCCTGAAACGCTTCACATGGACTCCTTTGTAACACTCGCACTTCTATTGGCTAGGGATCCAACACATTGTACGTGATAGGCTAAGGGGCGGGACATCTCTTTGCCGTTGACCAATCACAACAGAGCCGGCCAGCTAACCAATCAGAGCAGACTGGGCTCTGGTTTCAGACAGAGGGTGAAAAGAGATGCTGCAGCACAGACAGTATGAGAAATACAAAGAGCTTTTTGAACATTAAAGCATGGAGACATGTCCCAGGGGAGACAGAAGATACAAATATGAATTTGAAAGCATAACAGGGCCCTTTTTAAAAGATACTCCCTCTTGTTTGCATTTCTATAACACAGACTATATGAGAATTAAAAGCATGTCTTTAATTGAAAAACGTTGCATAATATATCTCTTGTATTTCTTTCCCTGAAGGTTTTGATTTGCCAAGTGACTTGCTACCTTTCAGAAGACCAGCTTTTCCAATGGACAGAAAAGGTATGTTTATACAACACAAATCAGGCGGATGGCACTGTGAGTAGATGATGTTGTTATTCAGGGAAATGTAGGAGCTGCTGTCTCTCCTCAGGTAGCAGATTTATATCCGTTTTCCTTCAACTATGAAGCGATGTAGAAACAGGAGGAGTTTATCGGCACACGTCAGCTCAAAGCCTGTTAGTAAAGAGAGGGCACACAACACAATTATAACAGACAGAAAAATGTTGTCCTGTACGTAATTACAGGGGAGCTAGTTAGCTGTATAATGCCACACTATAATCAATGTTTACTGTAGAACGACAAGGCCAAACATGCTGGGACTTTTCAGGGTGAGATACATTACATTACATTTAGCTGACGCTTTTAACCAAAGCGATTTACCATTTGACCAAGAAGATACAAACTTGAAGAAAAACAGAATCATATAAGTACATCAGGTTTCATAGAGCTAAAACATTTCAAGTGCTACTCAACTGGCTTTAGATAAGCCAGTCCTTTGTTAGTATATAAGTGCTTTGTTAGTATATACCGTAATTTTCGGACTATAAGCCGCAGGTGTTTTAATGTTTAATTACCATATGTAAGGGTTCGTGCACAGAGGGGATTGTCGGGAAAGAGATGGCTGTTTGAGGAAGCTCCCATTTATTAACATTTCAACAAACAAGTTGCATATTTGCATAACATATTCAAGTGTTAGCATTTAGTGCAATAGTAGCTACAGAACATGTACTGTGTAAACTGTACTGTATCACATAGCGTTTCAGACACACACACTTTTCAACTTTCAAACTTAAACGGTGCGCTCCCAGCGCACGTACCGGCAGTGATCTACAGCAGCGGTTTTCAACCAGTGGTACGGGGACAAACTGTCTCGCTCTCGTAATGTCTGTCTTGCTCTCGTTCTGTCTCTCGTACCACTCTCGGTTCCACTTTTACTTTTGCGCGCTACCTGTCTCACTCTTTTCCGGCCTCCAGCTTTTCCTGCTGGAGCCCGCCGCTTAAAGGTGGGGGGCGCGGACCGGCCATAGAGCCCATAGAGTTAAAGGTGGTGAACTGTAACCTGTAAAATCCATAGATTAGCCGCATCGTTATATAAACCGCAGCGTCGAAAAATGGGGAAAAAGGCGCGGCTTATAGTCCGAAAATTACGGTAAGTGCTTTGTTAGTAATTCTATCGCTTAAAGTGGAGTCTAAAGAGATGAGTTTTCAGTCTCCCCCGGAACATGTGTAAGCTTTCTGCTGTCCTGATTTCAATGGGGAGCTCATTCCACCATTTTGGAGCCAGGATAGCAAACCCACGTGTTTTTGGGGGTAAGAGTAACTTTAGGGGAGGAAGAGAGATTTCATTTTTTTTTTTATTAAAACCTGTAAGTCAAGCATGATCACTTCAATGATTAAACAATGCAATAGAAAATGTAAATGATAGTTTAATAAACCACATGTTTGTTTTACTCCTGTTTTTTTGCTTTTTTGGGTCCCCTGAAAGGCGCTATATAAATCTAAGTTATTATTATTGTCCTATGTCCATAGAATAGAATAAGGAGGGATGAAACCCTCTTTAATGGTCTCACATGCAGAGCACACACAGTGACATGTGTTCTCTGCTTTTAACCCCCCCTAGTACCAGGAGTCTAGCACTAGGAGTCTAGTAGTGGGCAGCTATTGTACAGCGCCCGGGGAGCAATGGGAGTGAGGGGGGTGTCCGGTGCCTTGCTCAAGGGCACCACGGCAGGGCAGGAGGTGAACCGGGACCTCTCCAAGTAGCAGTCCACACTCCATATTTTAGGTCTGGTCAGGGACTTGAACCGGTAACCCTACAGCTCACAGTCCAAGCCCCTACTGACTGAGCCACTGCCGGACCACAGCGACAGTGTAGTTATGAAATAGTGCAGAATAGTCTATATACAAGTAATTGGAATATTGATAAATATATATATAAGTTACAAACAGATGAATGTTATGGATGTTCTTTCAAAAGTTCAGGTGATTAACGGTCTTATGGCCTGTGGGAGGAAACTGTCCCTGTCCCATGCCGTTGTGTTTTAGCTAACGGTGCCCCTCTCTCTCCTGCAGGTGTTTGACTGCCTGCAGCTCAGACAGCTGAATGTGACGGTGCTCTCTGAGAGCTCTGTGTCTGAGTTTAAGACGGCCGACTACCTGAGCAGCAGCTCTGCTCCCTTCCTGCGCTCGCTCCACTCCGCTGCTTTCTCTGGGAAGCCTGTCTGCAAGTCACTGGAGCAGCCCAACATAGTGACTGGACTTCAGGCTGCAGGTACGACTGGTTCTCTGACTCTCGCATCTCAAACTGCCGTCACTTGAATCAGAAACAGGTTTATCACCAGGTAGGTTGACACGTACGAGGAATTTGACTTGGTGTCGTGGTGCATACAGAAAAGTAAAACAAAAATAAAAAAAACACAGATGGAGACATTTTAAGAAAACTAATAACATTAAAAAATACAATATAGCAGTATTTACATTGACATAGAATGGGATGAAATATAAAATATGTGCAGTAAAAAAAACAGAAGTCCGCTTTCCAGATTTTACCGTCTCACATTTGCCTACACAAAGAAACACTTAAAAGCTGCACAACTCGGCTTTCCTTCTTCAGCCTCTAGAGATTTGGAGAAGGGCAGCTTTATTGTTGCAGAAGAGACAGGAGGTTTGCATCTTAAACCCATTGAAACAACTCTCTTTAAACCCTCTGCTCCAGCGTGACCTTTTATTTCATGTTCATGAGGAAGCACTTTGTTGTCAGGAGTGCCTTGGTAAATCCGACAGCTGCTGATTCCAGAAAATGGGTTTATTGTGTGTCGTAAGCCACAGTTTTCTAAATGTTAAAATCCAATAGAGTGGTCCAGTGACGCGTCCTAAAACCCGGAAGTGAGTTAGCATTTGACCACTTCCAGTCAGGGTTTAGGAAAACATCTGGAAATAAGGTCTGTGGTTGAGAAACATTGAAGAGACAGATCACGTTTTGTTCTACGACATTAAATACATCAGCAGTGGTGATTTCTGAAGAGTTGACGTGTCTGAAAAACGATGGTTGTTACCAATAGGAATGCCAGCGATTTTTCGAATATTCGTTACAGTCTCCATAATCGAAAACAATTTTAAAAATTTGATTTGATTTATATATTTTTTTATTATTATTTATGTTTTTCTTTTTTTTCCTGACTTAGTTTCAGTCAAAAATATAGACTAATGCTAATAATAGTAATAGTATTAATAATTGTAAATGGCCATTGGTCACACCACCAGTTTGTTTTACTGTAAACTTGGAGGAAGCCAGGAGTGCAGGCTGCAGCGGCGAACCATCGATTAGTATTCGCCAGGGCTGTCCGATTTTCGAATTTGATCACTGTCAGTTTCTGGCATCCCTAGTTACCAAGTGGCGGAATAGGACTACAGAAGTTGTGGAGGCCGTTGTACGTCATTACGCCGAACACGTAAACACTCTAAGTTTGTTTTCCCCCGTGTTCTGCTTGAAAGCAAGTCCCTGCCTCCTGCAAACTGTTAAAACAAACGCTTCAACTTGGACCATTTGGATCTTAAGTTGGCGTGACGTTGAAGCAGCGACCCTGCTGTAGTTCCTTTATAGCATAACGTTAGCATTTTGCTTCTGATGATTAGATTTATGATTAGAACATTATAAAAGTAGGGTAGACATGTGGAGATTATTCGGCTGAACAAAATGTGATCCGTCTCTTAAATGTGTCTCAACCACTTATTTCCAGCTATTTTCCCAAATCCTATGGAGAAATTGCTTTGAAGCTTACTTCTGGGTTTTAGGACGCGTCACTGCACCACTCTATAGCCACTAAAATGAACAACCATCAGTTTACAAGACCTCAGTATTTTTGTGCAGAAAAACAGAATCAGAATTTAGAAATCCTTTATTTGTCCCGCAACGGGGAAATGTACATGATTACAACAGCAGATATGGCAGATAAAGTGGTAAGTTGCTAAGCAGGCAGACGTTATTATAACACAATTAGTAAAAAAGACTAAGACTGCCAGCTAACCAATCAGAGCAGACTGGGCTCTGGTTTCAGACAGAGGGTGAAAAGAGGTGCTGCAGCACAGGCAGTATGAGAACAATAAAGAGCTTTTTGAATATTAAAGCATGGAGACATGTCCCAGTAGAGACACTACATACTGATATACACCTGATCATCAGCAGGAGAGGACTCTTTAAAGTAGAGACACTACATACTGATATACACCTGATCATCAGCAGGAGAGGACTCTTTAAAGTAGAGACCCTACATACGGATATACACCTAAACATCAGCAGGAGAGGACTCTTTAAAGTAGAGACACTACATACTGATATACACCTGAACATCAGCAGGAGAGGACTCTTTAAAGTAGAGACACTACATACTGATATACACCTGGACATCAACAGGAGAGGACTCTTTAAAGTAGAGACACTACATACTGATATACACCTGAACATCAGCAGGAGAGGACTCTTTAAAGTAGAGACACTTCATACTGATATGAGCCTGAACGTTTGCAGAATAGGGCCCCTTTAAAGAAAGACTGTGATCTTCTTTTATTCAGTAACTAACATTAACTGTTTATTACATTACAGATCTTCTCACGGTCATTTTCACTCTATGAATTAATGAACGCTTCAATTGCTATTCAGTAATCTCAAAAGCACCAAAATGTTACCTGGATATAAATGAAAGTGACGGGAAGTTATCCCCTTGTGTGTCAGATCAATTAATCCAGGTCTAGCCAGTTTAATTTGTTACATATCTCAAGTGTCCTTGTGCGGGACAGTGAACCCAAACTGCTCCTGAGATGTGTAATTCAAGGAAAACTATAAATGTCTTGGCACGAAATCCTCTGCCAACTCAATGACATTTAGTGCCATTAGTGCTTCTTTTCACTCAGTGGAGATCACGTACCGTTTCGTTTTGATTTAGTCCTTTTTATCCCAAAGCACTTAAAGACACTGAAAGTCGAGACAAAGATTAGCATTTCAAAGGCTTCTCTGTCATGAAAAATAGATACAGTGGAGTTTTTGGCGATGACAATCTGAACTATACTGCTCCAACAACAATGCAACATACTATACTTAAGACAAATGAAATGCGTGAGAACATGGAGGAGATTAACAGTCTTGTGTCATGTGGGATTATGTCTGAGTCTGGTGTCCTTGGCAAAAATGTGAGTCTGTAACTGTAACACAGTTCTGATATACCGTTTTTACTCAGGTGTCATTATTTCAGTTTTTTCTTAAAAGTTATTTTTTTTTTATTTCACAGATTTATTATTTCAGTTTTAGTTTGCAAACATGTCCCTGCTGCACACCTACTGTGCACACTACTTTACAAATACATACTGCTCACACTATCTACGGGGAGTAATACTGTAAAATAAAAAAATCTGAATGGGTTTATTGCTTATTAAGAAAGAAAATTACAAATTCCTAGAAAACTGTAAATTATAAAATTCAAATGTTTAATTTTAGTTAAAGTTGTATCTATTATGAAGTGAAATAGTGGGACCACAGTTGTTTAATTAAAGGTCCCATGTCATGCGTTTCCGGTTATTACCCGTCCCCTTGTGTGTTATGAAGGGGACACTTTTTCATTTGTTCCCTTTGTCTCTCATCTGTTGTCCTGCAGCTGGCCTAAAGGACATTGTTTTTGAGCATGTCCAGTATTCAGCTATTCTGATTGTTTAATCTTTCTTACTTTCTCAGTCCTGAACCACTGCGAGGTCCACCGCATCCCCTCCGTCGTTTACCAGTGTTACAGCGACGTCATTGGCCCAGACTCCGTCACCATGGAGACATTCAAACCCACACTAACCAAACTCGGCAAGTCCATAAAGGTGAGCTGCTTTTTGTTTATTGCTCATCTAAGGGCTCTGTTAAAGGTCAGAATAACAAAGTTAAAAGCTTCTGAAGTGTTTCCTGTTGTTCTCATCTTTGACCCTGCTTTCCTTTCTCTCTGTCTCTTTAGTTGGACCCTTCTCCGAGCACAGACATCCTCCGCAAGATCGTCAGAACCACCAACATCCAGAGTAATCTTTATATCTGATAATGTCTATGCAATTTACACAAGTGGTTAAATACTGTCATTTTTTAATAAAGAAATCAAAGTAAAGAAAGCCTTTGTTTTGATATTATTATTGATAATAATAAATTGTATTTATTTGAATGTAACAAGATGTTCTGTGTTGTTCAAATTGCATAGTTAACCGAAAAATAATGAATCGAATATCTGCAAGAAGTTTGTTTAAAATTAGAGATTCAATTAATGTCAATTAGTTTGTTTCTCGTGAACATTGTATCTGAGATTATTTTTCCAGTTGTTTTAAGAATTTTTTATTCAACTCTATGCCTGTATTACGTTTTAATGTATTAGTTTTAACCTATTTCTAAACTAATAGGCTTCTTTTGTTTTCTTCCTTACCTGTATTTTGTGAAAATAGCAGTTTGTGTTCAGACCTTTCATTTACCCTTATCATTTGAGATGTAAAAGTAGGCTATATCTTTAATAATAGTCCAAACTTTAAAAATAACATTCTTTTTAGTTTACTGCACAGACATTAATGAAATAAATAAATAAAGGTAGGCTACTTAATACTTACAGGTGTATACTAGTATTAACACAACATCTCCTCCTGTCCTGGCGCATTTCTGCCCCGTTGAGCTGTTAGTTCAACGTCGGATACTAAAAGTGAGCGAAACTCAAACAAACCAGTTGCTGTTTACTTAGCTTTTACAAACGAAACAAGGATTTCTACTTCTTTTTTTTGTTTTGAAGAAAGTTAACGACTAGTGTGCAAAGTATAACATTGAAACCCGCCATAACTTCACGTCAATGAATAACCCAGTGAACTGTGTACAGAGAAGATAGTTGGCAGTGAGCTAGCATCAGGCTAACGTCTCCAATGAGCAGGTTTAAACCGTCGACAAGCGGCAGGTGCAGAGCTCCTGTCCGGCTGAGCAAAGAGCCCCCAGCCCCTGGAGGAGCCAACAAGGTGCTGGCCGAGAGGAACCATGCTGTGGTGGCGGTGGGAGCCTGGGTGGAGAGCGAGCACGACTTTATGGAGCACCCATCTGTGAGTTTGGCATTTAATGTTAAAGAGCTAAGCTAGCTGGTAGTGTTGCTAGGCTGTCGAAAGAGACTGTTAGTGGTAGTGATGACCGGTCCAGACCAGTTGGTTAAAAAAGTCGAAATTAATGTGAAGTAACCTCAGTAAAAGTAGCAACACTGAGAAGGGAAGAGTAAATAAGTACATTTACCGAGGAGGTAGGCTACTGTACTTTTATTCAACTTAAACCTCACATTGTATTTTTTACTCCACTATACATTTAATTGACATTAGCCTAGAAGTTATTTTGCAGATTCAGATTAATACTAATAAATCAAGGTGGAAATTGTGATGGATTGTTATAGATTAAACTACTCCACTAAATGAGGTCCACTTTCCCATCTCTGCAATATTACTAGTTATGCTACCACAATAATGCACTAGTTATAATTAGTTAGTATGTAAATATGTCCACCAACCCATACTGCGCTCTCACTCTTCTGTTGGACACGACTGCATCTTTGTTTCTGCACATTTTCACACACCCATATACACGCAATCATTACTGATGACTGACTTCCACATTTATTAGGTTTCTTTGAAGACTTTTGGTTTTTATGGTATTGTAAGTAAATATGCTTTTTGTTACACTTAACTTGTCTAGTCTCCCATCTTTGTTGCAGCCTATGAGCCAGGCCGTAACAGTGTCCAACCTGTTTTCCCATGTCTTGTTTCAGGCTCTTGCTTTGCTCACTGAAGAGATCCAGGTAGAGAAGAGGAGGGAGACTGAGGAGAGCCTTCTACGATTTCAAGATGAAGTACGCCATCGTGTGTGCAGCAAGAAGAGACAGCAGCCTCACACTGATCCCATGGTACACATATCATTATCATGACTTATAGTCAGGGCTGCCAACCCTCACACATTGAGCGTGAGAGTCACGCAATTAACACCTCACGCACTCACGCCACACATGCCTTTCCTCACGCAAAGTTTTGTTCCAAAATAAATGTATATACAAATAAAGTGAAGGAACAGCAAACGAAGCGTCACCTGACACCCGTGGTCCCTACAATTACGAAATAAAAAAATATAGATTACTTTAGGGCTAACTAGAAAAGATTCCAGAACTGATGCAGGGCAAATTAAAACATGACTGACCTGCTTGGAGCATCAAGCTAACTGAAGCTGGACTCAGACGTGCGACAGCAAAATACACCCCCGGGTACAAAATAAAGGAATGCATAAACAAGCAAGGCGGAACCAATTTACTTATGAAAAGAATATATAATTTTGGTGAAGTTCACAATAACAGAAAATAAAGATTTTCAAGTATACAAATAGCCAAAATAAAAAAGTCATAGAATAGCAATTTTATTTTAATAAAAATATAAATAAGTGTTTTTGATATTTATTGGGGGGGACATTTTGAGTGTATCTGAATATTGGGGGGGATGTGTGGCCTCGGTAGAATTCCAAATATGCTGGACATTAAAAAAGTCCTTCAGCGGCACTCGATGACGTAGTATGCTTGAAATAGTGGCTCTGGAGCAGCTTTACTCGACATTGAGAAACACCCACTGTGTCTGAGCTGCAACCACAGCTTCTATTCAAGCTGCCTGCAGAAATTCTTGGAACAAAGTAAGAACAAAAATAGTTCTTCAAACTTTTATATATTAGCATTTCCTTTCTTTCCTATGTTGTTTTTTTCATGGTATTAAATCGTATGTGTTTTTAAACAGATACCTGGACAAAGTCCTCGTCCTGAACTGAATACCAAAGTTCATTTCCCTCTGAAAGACATCCTGACTCCATCTGCTGGAGAATACATGACATAGCATCATTTTCTGCTGTTGATCAATCGTCATGCGACAGAGGAGAGAGAAAACGAAAGAGGATTTTGACATTGTTGAAAAGAGCGGAGACGCCATTACAGGGTGTGAGATCTCTGCTGGGAGACACGTTTGGAGGATTTGAAACACTCAAGAGAAAGGACATACCTGAGTGAGTTTTGCTTTTTAAAAGACACCAGAGACCGAGACAAATGGCTGAGAAAAACCCTCTTCTTGAAAGTTACCTGAGCTGCCATGTGTGTTCAGAGACTTTCAGAGATCCTGTGTCTCTGGGCTGCAACCACAGCTTCTGTTCGAGCTGCCTGCAAACATTCTGGGAACAAAGTAAGAACAAAAACTGTCCTATTTGTAAAAGAAAGTCTTCAAAAGATCTTGCGGTGAACTTTGCTCTGAAGGAGCTGTCTGACTCCTTTGCTGAGAGACAGAAAGCTGGATCATCTGAGACAGAACAAGGAGAGAAGAAGGTGGAGGTGGTGTGTAGTAAACATCCAGAAGAGCCTACATTGTTCTGTAAGGATGAAGAGAGAGCTGTGTGTCCTGTCTGTGAGTTTTCTCTCCACCAGAGTCACAAGGTGGTTCCTGTAGAACAAGCAGTCAGTGAGCTGAAGGACCTGCTGAGATCGGACTTAGAGTCTCTGCAGGACAAGAGGGACAAATACAAAGGAGTGGAGACAACATACAAGGAAGTGATTCAAGGTTCCAAGAAGCAGCTGCTGTCCACAGAGAGGCAGATCAGAGCAGAGTTCATCAAGCTCCATCAGTTCCTGAAAGAGGAAGAGGAGTCCAGACTGGCAGCTCTGAGGGAGGAAGAGGAGCAGAAGAGGAAGACTATCAGCAGAGAGATGAAGAGCATTCAGGAGCACATCTCCTCTCTGTCACACAGTATCTCTGCTGTTGAAGAAGAGCTGCAGAAACACAACGGGCCCTTCCTCAGCAGTTATAAAGCCACTCAGAGCAGAGCCAGAGTCCAGAGCTCACTGTCAGACCCACAGCTGCTCTCAGGAGCGCTGACAGATGTGGCCAAACACCTGGGCAACCTGTCCTTCAGAGTCTGGGAGAAGATGAAGGACCAGGTCCACTTCAGTCCTGTCATTCTGGACCCAAACACTGCACACCGCTGTCTCTCTCTGTCTGATGATCTGACCAGTGTGAGACATGGAGACAAACATCAGCAGCTTCCTGATAATCCAGAGAGATTCACTAACAATGCTGATGTTCTGGGCTCTGAAGGCTTCAGCTCAGGGAGACACAGCTGGGAGGTGGAGGTGGGAGATCATCCTGACTGGATTATAGGTTTGACTAAAGAGTCAGTTGACAGGAAGGGAAAGAAATTTGCCTCACCAAAATATGGAATCTGGTGTTTAGTGCATCGCAGTGGAAAATACACTAATGGTGCTGGTGAGACTGTCAGAGTGAAGAAGAATCTCCAGAGGATCAGAGTCCAGCTGGACTATGACAGGGGGGAGGTCTCCTTCTACGACCCTGAAGACAGGACTCCCATCTGCACTCTCACAGACACTTTCACTGAGGAACTCTTCCCATATTTCGGTATTGGAAAAGCTGGTGATGCTAAAACTGCTGATATCAAAATCTATCAAACTGAGATTCCTCTGTGATGCTCAGGAGTGTTGGTTCAGACTTTATTCTGACTTCACTGTCCGTCTAGATCTCTTTGAAATAATCAGGATAAGAAACAGATGATCATCAGATCATAATTTTAGCCTGTAAGATTTCTAAATGTTCAGAAAATGTGATCATGTTTTATTTACATCTTTAAACATTATATTCAAAGTCTCAGTGTAAAAAAACAAAGTGATTGTTTATTGTTATTGTTTATATTTTGTTATACTTTTTTATTGTGTGTTTATAATTTTCATTTAACTCACTGACATTTTTTAAAATCTGAAAATCATTTTTAAATACATTGAGGCATGATTGATGAATGCTCAACATTTTAATCCAAAATCTTGAAATAAATAAATAGATTTTTATGTTTTTCTTTTTAATCAATTTCCTGAAAATGTTTGATTGTGTTTTTTGTGTGAATTATAATAAAAACTAACAAATCAAAGTTGTTAATTCTCCTTTTTTTTCACATCTTGTTTCTAGTCAAACATCATTATAGCAGTATGAGATAATATAACAATGTAAGATATTTGTAGGACTCTTAATGAATTATGTTTAGACATGGGTATGTTGTTTTACTCCCAGGAGTATTTGAAGTTGAGTATTTCCGTACTGTATACAGCATTATAACATATACAAAGTAGATTCAAAACAAAAAGAGGAATGCTTTACATACTTTCCTGCAAAACACATATGTATTCACTTTGATACTTTGTCTTGAGTTAGTTAAAACCCTGCTGGTCCAGTTGTTGATCAGCTGTGTGATTTAAAGCTGTAATAAACCTGCCTCATTGAAGGGGGCATCACTGAGGGGTTATACACACAGACACGTGACTGTCTCAATGATTTGCTCTGGAGGAGAGTTTTCACTAAGGATGTTCTACTTTCACTATTACATGTATTAGCTGTGTAACCTACTGAGTGCAGTTTTAAGAACATGTACAAATGTGCAACATGTGAACCACATCATAATATGTGATTGCATGGTCACGTTTCACTTCCCGTAAACACCACAAGATGAAGACAAAGTCAAGATGTGTTTAACTGCTGGATCATTTTGAACATTGAACATGTTATTTATTTCACTTATGGATAATATTGTTTCATGCACAGGTTGATCAATAGCTATTTTTATTTTAATACATATCCTTCACAAAAACGCCATCCTGTTTGACAGACATACTGTATGTCCAGGGAATCTAAGAGATGAATCTCTGCTGTAGCTCTCGTTGTGGCTTCATCAGGCACAAAGTGGTCAAATCATCTCAAACACATTCTTCAGATTGCATTATATCTTAGACATGAGTCGTTCAGCTCTTCACAGTCCAACTGTGGTTTTGAGCTGCTCTACTATCATGAAACCTGGTTGAACAAGTTATTAAAACAGAATCAAGAAAAATACTTTTTGCAACAATCTTTTCATTTTCTGTTATCTCATAACTTCCTGTCAACTAGAGTTAGAGAAAAACTCAGCTGCTACAAACATATATACAGGACAACATAAGTATCTGTGTGAGTGCAGCTTTTCTTTCCACATACCAAACACTTTACAACACAAACATTTACAGTTCAAATACAAATCAGAATCAGCTCCTGCACGTTCTCTTGAAGCACCACCTCCAAAAAGTAGTCTCTGTTTAATGAGCAAATTAGGCTTTCCCCTCTCATCCTGAACAGGTCACCCCCAAACATCAGAGGAAGGCTGAAGATGGGAGCTCCCTGGTAGATAGCCTCTGGAAGTGTGTTGGTAACCTTCTGATGTGACCACTCAAGCTCTGTTATCTCTAAGTTTAAACTAATTGTTGATCTAATTCCTTTATTTATCGCTATAAACATACAAATACATTCAAACATTAGGGTCTATACATGTTCTGATCTTAATCTCTTCACATTAGGACACATTGAAGTACGCCTTGTTTACATATCTCTCCCTATATCAGATTTTCTCTCCAAAATATCGTCACATGACATAGACATGAAGAAGTGTGGGCCCACAGCTGATAGGAGTTAAGACTGGCCCAGT
The DNA here is from genome assembly GCF_949606895.1 of Notothenia rossii. Classification (NCBI taxonomy): domain Eukaryota; kingdom Metazoa; phylum Chordata; class Actinopteri; order Perciformes; family Nototheniidae; genus Notothenia; species Notothenia rossii. The sequence goes on from NC_136907.1 coordinate 6,386,469, forward strand.
GTCCTCTGACATGACGGTGAGATAGAAAGTCTTCAGGTTAAAATAAGAGACAGTGATCATACTGCTGTCTTGCCTCTTTAGAGAAAGAAGTGTATTGCTTGCCCTGTTTCCATTTGGAAAGAGAGAGGCAGTGTTTCAGCATTGATGGTGGAATATAACGTACATGTTTATCCCCTCTTCTCCTTGTGAAAGATCCAACAATCTTTCAGGGTCAGACATCCCGTCGGTTACCTGCAAGTTTCTTTGATTCTTATTACAATGCTCATTAAGATATTCCTTTACATTGAGGAGAAGCCCCCACTATGTCCCCAAGCTCTCAGTAATAATACATATATTCTCCATGAAGTCCTGAAGATGTTGAGGGTTTTCATTTGTAAACAATGTTGGGCATGGTGGGACGAGGGGACCTCAAAGAAAAGTCTGTTCTCATCAACCAAATATCTGCTGCCTGAAGGAACTCTTCACAGTGGACGCTAGGACCAAAGTGACGGTGGGCAAATGGTGTAGTGGGGCTCTCTTATATTCATCTCATTAATAAGTAATATCCAGAGGTGGAAAAAGTACTCTTGTACTAGAGTAAAAGTAGAAGTAGTCAGATCTTGTACTTCAGTAAAAGTAGAAGTACTCAGATCTTGTACTAGAATAAAAGTAGAAGTACCAGAATGTAGGAATACTCTGTTACAAGTAAAAGTCCTGCATTCAAAATGTTACTCAAGTACAAGTCCCAAAGTATTAACATCAAAATATACTTAAAGTAGTAAAAGTACTCATTATGCAGATCAGCCCATTTCAGAGTAATATATATATTATATGTTTTGATTATAATTATTGATTGAAAAAAATATGTTTATCATTGCAGTGGAACTTATTTAAGTGTTGATTATGTTTGATATCATTTATCCTGATTTGCGAAGTAACTTAAGGTGTTAAATAAATGTTGTGGAGACAAAGTACAATATTTACCTCTGAATTGTGATGGGGTAAAAGTACAAAGTAGAATAAAATGGACATAGACACGTTAAGTACACAAACCTCAGAATTGTACAAAAGTACAGTAGTTGAGTCAATAGCCGCTTTCACACCAAGTACTTTGCCGTACTTAGTTCCCAGCACTTAGTCCCGCCGAACTCTTTTAGTCCCGGAATTGTCCTAGTAGATCGCGTTCACACCGGAATAAGTTCCCTGAGGGAGGATTACGCAAATGAAGCCACTGACGTCACTTTTTCTTCTTCTGCTTTGGGTTTACTGGCAGGCCGCAAACAACTTCACGGCGTATACTGCCACCCGAAGTCCGGGACTTTGTTAGTGTGGCCAACACACCCAGGAACCTTTTTCTCCCCAGGAAAGTCCCTGCTCTCTAGCAGGAACTATAGGTTCTAGTTCCAGATCTTTTTAGTGTGAACGCAAAATCCCAAGAACTATCGGAACTATTCCTGGGAAAAGTACTCCGGTGTGAAAGCCCCTATTGATATTATCAGCGCAGTAAAGTAACTAAGTCCATTAGGCGCTTTCACACCAGAGTACTTTAAAATACATGCCACTCGAAGCCGCCATATTATTTGCTCGCATTAGCATTATTAGCATTAGCCCAGCGCACCAACGGAGAGAGAATAACTTATGGCAACAAAAAATAAAACATGGGAGCGGTTGAGTGATGAGGAGGTGTCGGCGCTTCTGGCGATTTACCCGGGACTTTGGGGGGCGATTTACTGCCACCCGAAGTCCCTGGCCGTTTGTCAATCGCAAGGATGCTTGCTTGGTAGCACATGTCTTCTGAGTCACTTCCTTCAGAAACTAGGCAAGAATCCTTCCTGGCATTCGGAAAACGAAGAGTGGAACAGGCTAGCAAGTGTGCAGGTGTGCGTCATATGAGAGGCCCCGCCCTACATTTTCCGCCACAGATTTGGGGAAATTGGTCCGTGCGCAAAGCATTGTGGGGATTTTAAGGACGCAAAGTCTACACATGTGCAGCCTCGAAATTACCCCCAAACCAAGGATGCGGCCTCGGTGGAATTCCAAGTATGCTGGAGATTGGAACAGTCCTTCGGCGGCACTCGATGACGTAGCATCCTTGAAATATTGGCTTGGAAGCCAGTTTCCTCGAGATTGAGAAATGGCCCCGGAGTCATATGCCGTGAAGTTGTTTGCGGCCTGCTAGTAAACCCAAAGAAGAAGAAGTGACGTCAGCGGCTTCATTTGTGTAATCCTCCCTCAGGGACTTATTCCGGTGTGAACGCGATCTAGTAGGACGGTTCCGGGACTAAAGAATTCGGCGGGACTAAGTACTGGGAACTAAGTACGGCAAAGTACTTGGTGTGAAAACGGCTAATGCTAAATCAAAATGTCACCTTAACTCATGTCATTAGTCGTTGCATTGTCTGGTAAAGGAACATATGAGATGGTGATGGGGAACTGCGATGTCCAACTCCTCTCCATCTTTGAAATATGAAGTTGAAGTGTATGCTCTGACACAGCTGCAGCATTCTTGTTGTGAAATAATTCATGTTGTTTGACTCATTTGTAACACGGTGGAGGGTGATTGTAGTGATGGGACTCTGTGTTGATGTATCAGCTGGATTAGGTCTGGATCCTTGGGATGTTGTGACCTCTGAGTGGAGCAGCTGGGTGAAGATCTTCATGTTGACCCAGTGGTTTGACCCAGGAGAGCGGAGCAGCCGGTGTCAGCGGTCTCACCTAGATCCTCCTGAGGTGAAGCTGGAACCATAACACAAGGAGGAGGTTCAGTGGAGACAGGTTTCATCAGGAGGGTTTAATGTTTCCTGTTGATGTTCTGCTGCTGATGCAAAATAGTTCACTGTTAAAGTAGTTCAATGTGAGAGGAGATTAAAGATGGATGGACCTGTTGGTCTGTTTAAGCTGCTCTTCATGAATCATCCACCAGAGGGCCGAGTGTTAGACTGACTGCTAGTTTCCTCTGTCGCTTTAAATAACTGGATAAGGTCACATCAGGTGAGGTGAGTTGGTGTCAGGTTGAAAAGTTTCTCCATGTTTGTTCGTAATGTTAAATATATTAGTTATTTACACATATCTCACCCAGGACTAAAGCATGCAAAATTATACATCTATTTTGTTTTCAAGGATATTTTAGATCATAATAAATGGCTGACAATTTTTGTATTTCTTGATATCTTTAATAATTACTTATTAATAATGTATTTTTTAACCATATCAGTAGATTTTATTTGAAAGGAACATGAAGATGTCAGGCAGGATAAAAGTTTTAGGAAACTCATGTGACAGTGGCTGAAAGGAAATGATGTCAAACTGGTTTGACTGATCAGCCTGTTGATGTGTTCCACCCTCCTTCAACTAAAATACAAAAACCATTCCCTTGTTGATTGGATTTTATGAGCAATTTCATTTTGATAATATAAAACAACAAGAAAGATCAGCTTTACAAAAAATAAATATATTGAACCCCTTGTGCTTCTCTTCACACAGATACCTGGACAAAGTCATCGTCCTGAACTGAATACCAAATACATTTCCCTCTGAAAGACATCCTGACTCCATCTGCTGGAGAATAAAGGACACAACTGCATTCCTGCTGTTGATCAATCATCCTGTGACAGAGGTGAGAGAAAACCAAAGACTGTTTAAAGGAGGGAACGAAAGAAGATTTAGAGATTGTTGAAGACGCCATCAGAGCAGGCGAGATCTCAACACACACTTGGAGTGAATAAAGAAGAGAAGTGGAGAGACTGTGAGTTGGTGAGTCCTGCAAATATCTTTTTTTTAACTACATCAACAGATTTTAATTGAAATAAACAATATTATTTCATGCAGGAAAGAGGTTAATCAAGTACTGTAATGTTAATTACTTTAAATGAGACAAACTTGTTTCCTCCAGTAATCTGTTATGAAAGGAATCCACTCCCATATGTTCATGGACTTCAACAACTCTTGTATTTCCTCTGCAGAGATACATCAGTAAATCATCAGTGTGTGCTTCTGTACATGTTGAATACCTGCAGTCTGTCTCTCTTTAAACGTTGTAGTTATGAAGTTGATTGAAGCGTCTGGATTCAGAGATGATCAATCATGTTGTTCAGTGGAAAGCTGTTGTAAAGCAGAGAAACAGGCTGTGCAGTTTTAGTCTCACAGCTGGAAGATTTATTATGTTGAGTGAGTGACAGGCCGTACACTGACTGTTGGGCAGTGTGTCGATCAAGGACAAAGTTCACTAAGTGGTTTAGAGGTATTTTATCTGAGTATTTTATTGGAGCTCCTCATCACGTTGAAGGTTTATGGAAATTGTTCCTGTCTAACAACTTCTGTGCATGTCTGAACTACTCTCTCTCAGTGTGCTGGCTCTTGTGTAACTTTGTTTTGTGTGCACTCAAGTTACTGCTACAATAATCCTACATAAACAAAGGGATTTAATAGTATTTTCAGGAGAGATGTTATTTATTTTTGAGGCGGAAAACAAAAACTAAGATAATGAGAAATCTGTATTTCAAATACATTTAACTTTCATATCCTGTTGTTTAAAACCCTTCACTCTCCTATTTATAAATTCTAAATATATGTAAGACATTATCTGAAAATGCATTGTTTCAAAAACGAATGATCATTATTTATTTTGCAGGTGTTTGTCTCTAAAAAGGAAATCCAAAAAGTGTTGAAATGAACTCATGTGGTATAATAATAATAATAATATTAATAATAATAATAGCTTGGATTTATATAGCTCCTTTCGTGAGACCCAAGGTCGCTTAACAGAGAAGAACAGGAGTAGAAACAAACATAACAAAAACAAAAGGCAGTCAGACAAACAAAGCAACAAATAGATAAGGGGCGTTCCAGAGAGGGGGGGCTGCCACACTGAAGGCTCTGCCCCGAAGGTTCGCACGTGGTGGGGCATTTGTGGGCGGAGGAGGTCCTATAGGTACTGAGGGGCATGGGCATGGAGGAACTTGTAGGTGAGGAGGGGGACTTTGTAGGATATGCAGGACTTGACCGGCAGCCAGTGGAGGTGGATGAGGGTGGGAGTGATGTGGTGCCAGGGCTTTGTATGTGTGAGTACCCTGGCAGCACAGGTTTGAGCATACCGTCCAGGGTTTTGTTTTGGACCCCAAACAGGACACCATTGCAGTAGTCCAAGCGGGAGGTGACAAAAGCATGATGTATTATCCTTAATACCACTGAAAGGGTGAAGATATGATCATATGAATAAATGGGAGTGAAAAAGTGTCAGGAAGAAAAACAAATACACTTGAGTTGATAGAATGTATGTAGATATTAGGATTATACATTTAGAGAGTGTTTATCTTTACTCCTTGATAAACTGGATGATATGAACACAGAGAGACAGACGTGTTGGCAGAACATGTTTCCTGTTAGTGACTGAAAAATAAAACCATGTGAAACTGGTTTAGTGTCACTCAGCCTGTTGAAATGTTGAGTCCTCATTGGAGGACAAAGGCACGATCCTCTCCTTTTCTATGACATTTTATGAGCTTTTTAATAATTGACTAAGTGGATAAAGCATAAAGGAGCAGTTTGTTTATTGAGCTGTCCCATAGACTAAGTCTGACTCCTGCAGGGGCCGGAGTTTGAAACCTGACAAATAAAGTCTGTTTGCTGCAAGTCGCCCCTTTTCCCCTTCTTTCATTAAATAAATGCAAAAAGCAGAAATAAATTATCTTTAACATATTTTTTATTAATTATTTTATATTTTGAGTACGTCCTCCAACGGATAAAGAAGTCATAAAGATGTCAGACAGGATAAAAGTAAAGTATAAGGAAATACATTTTAGTCAGCCAGTTGAAATGTTATACCCTCCATTGACTGAAATACAACAACCATTTTCTTGTTTGTTGCATTTGATTAACTTTTATTCTTATGACAATGAAAAATATAAGATTTCCTTCAAATGTTTTTAACCTTTTGTGTTTCTCTTCACACAGATACCTGTTCAACTGCATTGGCCCAACCTGAATACCAAAGTTCATTTCCCTCTGAAAGACATCCTGACTCCATCTGCTGGTGAATAAATGACATAGCAGCATTTCGTGCTGTTGATCAATAATCCTGTGACAGAGGAGAGAGAAAACAAAAGATTTAGAGATGGTTGAACAGAGCTGAGACGCCATCACAGGGTGTGAAATCTTTGCTGGAAAACACACATGTTTGGAGTATATTAGGGGAGAAGTGGACAGAAAACTTTAGAAATAACTTTAAAATCAAATGGCTGAGAAAAACCCTCTTCTTGAAAGTTTCCTGAGCTGCCATGTGTGTTCAGAGACTTTCAGAGATCCTGTGTCTCTGAGCTGTAACCACAGCTTCTGTTCGAGCTGCCTGCAGACATTCTGGGAACAAAGTAAGAACAAAAACTGCCCTATTTGTAAAAGAAAATCCTCAAAAGAACATCCTTGGGTGAACTTTACACTGAAGGAGCTGGCTGACTCCTTTGCTGAGAGACAGAAAGCTGGATCATCTGAGACAGAACAAGGAGAGAAGAAGGTGGAGGTGGTGTGTAGTAAACATCAAGAAGAGCCTAAATTGTTCTGTAAGGATGAAGAGAGAGCTGTGTGTCCTGTCTGTGAGTTTTCTCTCCACCAGAGTCACAAGGTGGTTCCTGTAGAACAAGCAGTCAGTGAGCTGAAGGACCTGCTGAGATCTGACTTAGAGTCTCTGCAGGACAAGAGGGACACATACAAAGGAGTGGAGACAACATACAATAAAGTGATTCAAGTGTCCAAGAAGCAGCTGCTGTCCACAGAGAGGCAGATCAGAGCAGAGTTCATCAAGCTCCATCAGTTCCTGAAAGAGGAAGAGGAGTCCAGACTGGCAGCTCTGAGAGAGGAAGAGGAGCAGAAGAGGAAGACTATCAGCAGAGAGATGAAGAGCATTCAGGAGCACATCTCCTCTCTGTCACACAGTATCTCTGCTGTTGAAGAAGAGCTGCAGAAACACAACGGGCCCTTCCTCAGCAGTTATAAAGCCACTCAGAGCAGAGCCAGAGTCCAGAGCTCACTGTCAGACCCACAGCTGCTCTCAGGAGCGCTGATAGATGTGGCCAAACACCTGGGCAACCTGTCCTTCAGAGTCTGGGAGAAGATGAAGGACCAGGTCCACTTCAGTCCTGTCATTCTGGACCCAAACACTGCACACAGCCGGCTTTCTCTGTCTGATGATCTGACCAGTGTGAGACGTGGAGACAAACATCAGCAGCTTCCTAATAATCCAGAGAGATTCACTAACTGTCCTACTGTTCTGGGCTCTGAGGGCTTCAGCTCAGGGAGACACAGCTGGGAGGTGGAGGTGGGAGATCATCCTGACTGGAATATAGGTTACACTAAAGAGTCAGCTGACAGGAAGGGAAAGATATTTGTCTCACCAGAATATGGAATCTGGTGTTTATGGCATGGCAGTGGAAAATACACTAATGGTGTCGGTGAGACTGTCAGAGTGAAGAAGAATCTCCAGAGGATCAGAGTCCAGCTGGACTATTACAGGGGGGAGGTCTCCTTCTACGACCCTGAAGACAGGACTCCCATCTACACTCACAGAGACACTTTCACTGAGAAACTCTTCCCATATTTCAGTATTGGAGCAGCTGGTGATGCTAAAACTGCTGATATCAAAATCTGTCAAACTGAGATTCGTCTGTGATGCTCAGGAGTGTTGGTTCAGACTTTATTCTGACTTCACTGTCCGTCTAGATCTCTTTGAAATAATCAGGATAAGAAACAGATGATCATCAGATCATAATTTTAGCCTGTAAGATTTCTAAATGTTCTGAAAATGTGATCATGTTTTATTTACAGCTTTCCCAAAGTCCCAGTGTAAAGAAAACATTGTTTTTAGTTATAGTTAATATTTGGTAATAGTTGTTCATAGGCTGTGTGTAGTGTTCATGTCACTCACGGACATTTTTTTTAATTTATCTTAATCTGAAAATAATTGTTGATACATGGAAGAGGAATGTTTACATTTTTTACCCAACATCTTTAAATCAATTAATAGTTGTTCTGTTTTCCTTTAATGGATTTCATCAGAATGTTTTTTTTTTGTGGAGAATTCTTGACTTTTAACAAATGTAATCATTTTGTTTGTCTTGCTGAAATGGCATGAAACCAACAACACTAACAAATCAAAGCTGTCAATTCTCCTTTTATCAACATCTAATTTATAGTCAAACATCATTTGTATAGCACTATAATTCATCCGTTTAACTTAAATAACTGATATTTTGGGGTCTTTTTGATGAATTATTTTTATATATGGGTTTGTTGTTTTACTGCAGGTAGCACCTTTGATTGATGCATCGTCATGCGACATTCTCCGTACTGTATAGATGGACAATAACATTTATGGTAATTGAAAATGTAAATGTCTGATTAACCTAAAGGGAATAACAGCTTTACAGTTAAGTTTAGTGTTTGTAATGCTGCTTCAGATCTCTTGTGATTGAATAACCAGCAGTTTTATTCAGAAATGTGTCTGAGTTTTATTCCAGTTTCTTCACGTACATCTGTAAAATAGCCATGTGACAATCTACAGAGAATATACATGATGAAAGAAAATTGTACAAAAATATAAATAAATAATTCCTTAATGATGTAATTTCTTCTTATTCAATGCATTGCATCCCTTCATGAATCTCTTTTACCCTTTACATTAATCGACAGCCGGGGCGGACTGGGACTACAAATCAGCCCAGGACTCTCGACCAGCCCACTTCGGTACCGCAAGTAATGTGCTATAATATGTGCTAGTGACTTATCCGACCGGCACACTTCAGTAACGATCGTCCCGATGGCCAGTCCGCCCCTGATGGACAGCCAAACTCATTAAATCTCTGTTTCCTTGTGTGAAGTCATGTGACGGATGAACCTGCTGTAAACAAAGTAGCTCCCACCCTGATGAAGGAGAGTCAGCAGAAAACATGTGAGGGGTAAAGCATGGCATACTGGAGCTGTGCAACGGGTTTGATTTGATGGAGCTGTTTTGATTATCACTTAGAAACAGTCAGGAGTCACATTTCCCTTTCTCCAACTCCACTGCAGCATTATAACATATACAAAGTAGATTCAGAACAAAAAAGAGGAATGCTTTACATACTTTCCTGCAAAACACACATGTATTCACTTTGATACTTTGTCTTGAGTTAGTTAAAACCCTGCTGATCCAGTTGTTGATCAGCTGTGTGATTTAAAGCTGTAATAAACCAGCCTCATTGAAGGGGGCATCACTGAGGGTTTATACACACAGACACGTGACTGTCTCAATGATTTGCTCTGGAGGAGAGTTTTCACTAAGGATGTTCTACTTTCACTATTACATGTATTAGCTGTGTAAACTACTGAGTGCAGTTTTAAGAACATGTACAAATGTGCAACATGTGAACCACATCATAATATGTGATTGCATGGTCACGTTTCACTTCCCGTAAACACCACAAGATGAAGACAAAGTCAAGATGTGTTTAACTGCTGGATCATTTTGAACATTGAACATGTTATTTATTTCACTTATGGATAATATTGTTTCATGCACAGGTTGATCAGTAGCTATTTTTATTTTAATACATATCCTTCACAAAAACTCCATCCTGTTTGACATACTGTATGTCCAGGGAATCTAAGAGATGGATCTCTGCTGTAGCTCTCGTTGTGGCTTCATCAGGCACAAAGTGGTCAAATCATCTCAAACACATTCTTCAGATTGCATTATATCTTAGACATGAGTCGTTCAGCTCTTCACAGTCCAACTGTGGTTTTGAGCTGCTCTACTATCATGAAACCTGGTTTAACAAGTTATTAAAACAGAATCAAGAAAAATACTTTTTGCAACAATCTTTTCATTTTCTGTTATCTCATTCCTTCCTGTCAACTAGAGTTAGAGAAAAACTCAGCTGCTACAAACATACATACAGGGTAACATAAGTATCCAACCCGGTATCACGGCAAGACGTGAACATGTGACGATTTACCATGCTGGGAGACGTGAAGATGTCACGATTTCGTCCCTTCAAACGTGAGAGTTACACGGTATGGTTAACCAGTGGAGAAATACCCGGAAATGCCAAGCAAATGCTACCCCGACGCTCGGTTGTTATTGTCAATATTAATATAATAATTATTTATTTTTTAATAGTCACACTCGATTAAGCCGATTTTCTTGTTGCCCCAGCTGGTCGACACCTCTTTTAGCAGAAACAAAGGCTACATTAATGTATTAAATCGATGTTAATCCATGCTTGTATATTAACGGACGTGACGTTGTGCGATTGCGTTGCCAGGCAACAGCTTGGGTTCATGTTAATTTACTAACTCTTCAACTACAACCGTAGTTATATTTAAAAACATGTTAGAAGGCCTCACGAAATACTTTAATGTGAATTAAAATTAAAATGTGAAGGAATGTGTGTATAACAAAATACATCCGTCATAAACTAAACCGGAGCAAGATCCTAGGCTCAATGATTGGATTGTTTAGTCGCAATGCACGCTGGGATTTGGTGTTTATGCGATGTGAAATCTGAAAACATTTTTTACAAATAAAATAATACTTTATTCCGTGTGTGCTTGCTTTTCTCTTTGAAAGTCATCACATAACGGCATTGTAATACGCAGTTCGGCTGCATTAAATATTACATATCTGCCATAGTTCTCTGTTTATAGAGCCCTGATGAGAAGACTTCTAGACAAACAGGAAGGACTGCCGCCAAAACTGAAAACGTGACGTGGATCATAAATATATAAACAATTAAACAACAATCTCACATTTATTTTCACACAATACGTCTCCTAGCAGTATCAACACTAATTTGGCTGACTTTTATATTTGATCCAATTGGTAGATAGGCTGTATTTACACCATAAAGGTGCACAGCTGATAGAAAGGGACACCTAGTGGTTAAAGCACGTTATTGAATTTTATTATTTTATTATTAGATATTAATAGGATCCCTATAAAGCATATTCATTACTCGTTATTCTCTACTAATAGTTAATTAAAGACTGTATATAATGACTATTTTGCACATCCCTTTCAAGATTTCAAGATTTTCAAAGGTTTATTGACATATCATATACTCATATACATATCATATACATATACTGTGCTCTTCCAGACTGTTCTGTTTGTGTGACTCTAAACATAAATACTGTAAACTCCAACTCTTATGGAGAATCATAACGCTTAAAAATCACAAGGAAGTACAATTAGAAATAAAACGTTGAGTTCAAAGGTACTGCAATAAAAAAGATGAACAGGGCTAAGATGAATGCTCAGTTCTGATTGGTCATTTGGACATTCTGCATGCAATAAGACCAAAGTCTAAAGATAGTGAGAGGTGTAAAGCTTCAATGGATATAACCTCATCGAAACACACATTTGACTTTAATGTCATGAAGAAGCTTAATTCAATTCAATTCAATCTTTATTCCAGACTCATGGTCCATATCACATACACAATGACAAAATAAACAACAATAAATAAGATTAAAAAGCCAAACCAAATGAAAAACATAAAATCAGTCCAATCACAGCCAGCCACACATGCTCACTGTCTGTAGAGGCTGTTGCGCTAATGTCTCCAAATCATTGAAGAGAACCGAGTAGAACTCTTCACAGGGTTAATTAAAATAGAGATAACACGATTGTCTGACACTTCTCGGCAACACATGAATTTGTACATTACATTTCTTAAAAGGGCTTGACAGGTAGGCACCCCCGAGTTAACAAGCAGCTGGCTGGCACTGTGCCATCTTGGTACCCTCACCAGCAACCGTAAAGCATCATTGTATGCAACTTTTAGTTTTTGCATGCTGCTAGCCTTGTAGTCACTCCACAGGTGAGCCTTGTAGTCACTCCACAGGTGAGCCTTGTAGTCACTCCACAGGTGAGCCTTGTAGTCACTCAACAGGTGAGCCTTGTAGTTACTCCACAGGTGAGCCTTGTAGTTACTCAACAGGTGAGCCTTGTAGTTACTCCACAGGTGAGCCTTGTAGTCACTCAACAGGTGAGCCTTGTAGTCACTCCACAGGTGAGCCATGTAGTCACTCAACAGGTGAGCCTTGTAGTTACTCCACAGGTGAGCCTTGTAGTTACTCAACAGGTGAGCCTTGTAGTCACTCCACAGGTGAGCCATGTAGTCACTCAACAGGTGAGCCTTGTAGTTACTCCACAGGTGAGCCTTGTAGTAACTCCACAGGTGAGCCATGTAGTTACTCAACAGGTGAGCCTTGTAGTAACTCAACAGGTGAGCCATGTAGTCACTCAACAGGTGAGCCTTGTAGTTACTCCACAGGTGAGCCTTGTAGTAACTCAACAGGTGAGCCTTGTAGTCACTCCACAGGTGAGCCTTGTAGTTACTCCACAGGTGAGCCTTGTAGTAACTCCACAGGTGAGCCTTGTAGTTACTCCACAGGTGAGCCGTGTAGTTACTCCACAGGTGAGCCGTGTAGTAACTCCACAGGTGAGCCTTGTAGTAACTCCACAGGTGAGCCTTGTAGTTACTCCACAGGTGAGCCTTGTAGTAACTCCACAGGTGAGCCTTGTAGTTACTCCACAGGTGAGCCTTGTAGTTACTCCACAGGTGAGCCTTGTAGTTACTCCACAGGTGAGCCTTGTAGTCACTCCACAGGTGAGCCTTGTAGTTACTCCACAGGTGAGCCTTGTAGTCACTCCACAGGTGAGCCTTGTAGTTACTCCACAGGTGAGCCTTGTAGTTACTCCACAGGTGAGCCTTGTACAATGGTGTACAGAAAGCTTTAAAAAGTGATACCTTGACATCTACAGAGCACTTGTGAAGTTTGCCTGGGCAGACAGTTTGCAGCGTTGTCTATGGATGTCTTTGTCATCTGTGAGATCATCAGAGATATAATGACCAAGGTACTTAATCTCACTGCACTCAAGAAGAATGTTGCTACTGAGAATACAATTAGGAAATACATCCTTTTCCTCCTCTTCGCACAATCCTGATGCTACTCTTCTTGGCGTTATACTTCATATTCAAATCAATGCCATACTGGGAACAAATCCTCAGAAGCTGTTGTAAGCCTGCACTGCACGGGGTGAAGATGATTAAATCATCTGCGTACACAAGGTGGTTAACAACAATATCACCGATGACACAGCCAGTTTTACACAAGTTCAGTTCCCTAGACAGATCATCCATGTACAGATTAAACAACAAAGGAGATCAAATCCCACCTTGCTTGACCCCATTACCAACATAAACATTTTCAGACACAGTATTGCCCCACTTCACCTGCATAGTCTGATGTGCATACCAGAAGGCTAAGATCCTTATTATGTACTTGGTACCCCTCTCTGGCACATTTTGTCAAATCATTTGAAATGATTCAGTCTATCAAATGCCCTGGAAGCATCAATAAAACACAGAAACATGGTGGAATTATGGCTTCTATATTTTGTCTTTTAAAGCAACAATACAGATATCTGTGCCGTGTTTTCTTTTAAAACCAAACTGGTTGTCAGCTGTGCTAATATACCTTTCCAGCCTATCCAACAGATTTTTCTGCAGCACATGGAGAGAATGCTAGCTAAAGCAATAGGTCTGTAATTATCAATGCCATTAATGTCCCCAGCTTTATCCTCGAAGACTGGCACAAGTAGCACAGATAACATGGAAACTGGTAAGACACCATGATTAAGGAAACCAGTAAGACACAGAGCAAGAAGAGGAGCAAGCTTAAGACTGGCATATTTGAAGTGTTCGGCTGAGATGAGATCCGGGCCACAAGCTTTGTTAATTTCTAGATTCATTATAGTGTTGAAGACTTTCTCTGATCTAACTGTCACGTTTTCAGTGGAGTCAACCTTTTCAACCACCAATGCATCACTCTTAACACAGTTCAACAACTCATGATAGTGTTGTCGCCACAGTTCTGCGATGTTGCCTGACCCACACACTCCTTCAATGGAAGACGGTGAGGGAGTCTTACAGCTGTTTATGACTTTGACCTCTTTCCAGAAATCATAGCAACTGTTGTTGCGCAGCTTTCTGGCAAGTGAGTCAGCCCTCATTGTGTCCTCATTTTTTTAATGAAGCGGAAAGCATACTTATATCTGGCATTAGTGGCCTGTTTATGTTAATGCTTAATCTTAAAATAGTGTTACATTTTTTAAATGTACATTTCCAACAATCTTCCTTGCCTGTCAGTGTTTAAGATTGAACACCGGTCAGATGATCACAAAGAGGAAACAAATGGGTTAAAAACATGTTTGAGTCAGAACTTGAAAGTCTTTCCGAAGTTCATCTTTCCGATATATCTGCTGGTAATAAAAATAGATGACTGCATTTATAACTATCAATGATCAACTAGTGAAAGAGGTTAGACGGATTGAAAGCTCATTCTGACATCGTTGAACAGAGCCTCGACACCAGTACACTGCGGGAGATCTCATCGACAATTAGAGGCAAACTGAGGGGAAGAAAAAGTTGGTGAGTGATCATTTTGAAACACCAAAGGATAGCTGCTCTTTTTCCTGAGCTGCCATGTGTGTTCAGAGACTCTCAGAGGTCCTGTGTCTCTGAGCTGCAACCACAGCTTCTATTCAAGCTGCCTGCAGAAACTCTGGGAACAAAGTAAGAACAAAAACAGTTCTTCAAACTTTTATATATTAGCATTTCCTTTCTTTCCTATGTTGTTTTTTTCATGGTATTAAATCGTATGTGTTTTTAAACAGATACCTGGACAAAGTCCTCGTCCTGAACTGAATACCAAAGTTCATTTCCCTCTGAAAGACATCCTGACTCCATCTGCTGGAGAATACATGACATAGCATCATTTCCTGCTGTTGATCGATCGTCATGTGACAGAGGGCAGAGAAAACCAAAGAGGATTTTGACATTGTTGAAAAGAGCTGAGACGCCATTACAGGGTGTGAGATCTCTGCTGGGAGACAAGTTCGGAGGATTTGAAACACTCAAGAGAAAGGACATACCTGAGTGAGTTTTGCTTTTTAAAAGACACCAGAGACCGAGACAAATGGCTGAGAAAAACCCTCTTCTTGAAAGTTACCTGAGCTGCCATGTGTGTTCAGAGACTTTCAGAGATCCTGTGTCTCTGGGCTGCAACCACAGCTTCTGTTCGAGCTGCCTGCAGACATTCTGGGAACAAAGTAAGAACAAAAACGGTCCTATTTGTAAAAGAAAATCTTCAAAAGAACATCCTCGGGTGAACTTTACACTGAAGGAGCTGTCTGACTCCTTTGCTGAGAGACAGAAAGCTCGATCATCTGAGACAGAGAAAGGAGAGAAGAAGGTGGAGGTGGTGTGTAGTAAACATCAAGAAGAGCCTAGATTGTTCTGTAAGGATGAAGAGAGAGCTGTGTGTTCTGTCTGTGAGTTTTCTCTCCACCAGAGTCACAAGGTGGTTCCTGTAGAACAAGCAGTCAGTGAGCTGAAGGACCTGCTGAGATCTGACTTAGAGTCTCTGCAGGACAAGAGGGACACATACAAAGGAGTGGAGACAACATACAAGGAAGTGATTCAAGGTTCCAAGAAGCAGCTACTGTCCACAGAGAGGCAGATCAGAGCAGAGTTCATCAAGCTCCATCAGTTCCTGAAAGAGGAAGAGGAGTCCAGACTGGCAGCTCTGAGGGAGGAAGAGGAGCAGAAGAGGAAGACTATCAGCAGAGAGATGAAGAGCATTCAGGAGCACATCTCCTCTCTGTCACACAGTATCTCTGCTGTTGAAGAAGAGCTGCAGAAACACAACGGGCCCTTCCTCAGCAGTTATAAAGCCACTCAGAGCAGAGCCAGAGTCCAGAGCTCACTGTCAGACCCACAGCTGCTCTCAGGAGCGCTGATAGATGTGGCCAAACACCTGGGCAACCTGTCCTTCAGAGTCTGGGAGAAGATGAAGGACCAGGTCCACTTCAGTCCTGTCCTTCTGGACCCAAACACTGCACACAGCTGGCTTTCTCTGTCTGACAATCTGACCAGTGTGAGACGTGGAGGCAAATCTCAGCAGCTTCCTGATAATCCAGAGAGATGCACTAACACTGCTGATGTTCTGGGCTCTGAGGGCTTCAGCTCAGGGAGACACAGCTGGGAGGTGGAGGTGGGAGATCATCCTGCCTGGACTATAGGTTACACTAAAGAGTCAGTTGACAGGAAGGGAAAGATATTTGCCTCACCAAAATATGGAATCTGGTGTTTATTGTATGGCAGTGGAAAATACACTAATGGTGATGGTGAGACTGTCAGAGTGAAGAAGAATCTCCAGAGGATCAGAGTCCAGCTGGACTCTGACAGGGGGGAGGTCTCCTTCTACGACCCTGAAGACATGACTCCCATCTACACTCACAGAGACACTTTCACTGAGAAACTCTTCCCATATTTCAGTATTGGAGCAGCTGGTGATGCTAAAACTGCTGATATCAAAATCTATCAAACTGAGATTCCTCTGTGATGCTCAGGAGTGTTCGTTCAGACTTTATTCTGACTTCACTGTCCGTCTAGATCTCTTTGAAATAATCAAGATAAGAAAAAGATGATCATCAGATAATAATTTGAGTCTTTCAAATGTCTTAATGTGATCATGTTTTATTTACATCTTTAAACATTATATTCAAAGTCTCAGTGTAAAAAAACAAATTAATTGTTTATTTTTATTGTTTATATTTTGTTATACTTTTTTATTGTGTGTTTATAATTTTCTTTTAACTCACTGACATATTTTTGAATCTGAAAATCATTTTTAAATACAGTGAGGCATGATTGATGACTGTTCAACATTTTAATCCAAAATCTTTAAATAAATAAATAGATGTTCTGTTTTTCTTTTTAATCAATGTCCTGAAAATGTTTGATTGTGTTTTTTGTGTGAATTATAATAAAAACTAACAAATCAAAGTTTTTAATTCTCCTTTTTTTCACATCTTGTTTCTAGTCAAACATCATTATAGCAGTATGAGATAATATAACAATGTAAGATATTTGTAGGACTCTTAATGAATTATGTTTAGATATGGGTATGTTGTTTTACTCCCAGGAGTAATTGAAGTTGAGTATTTCCGTACTGTATATATGAACAATAACATTTCTGGCAATTGAAAATGTCCATTTTATTATTAACCTAAAGGGAATTATAGCTTTAAAATTAAGTTTAGTTTTATTCAGAAACATGTCTATAAGCTTGAGTTTCTTCAGGGTACATCTGTCAAATAGCCCGTGACAAATTACAGAGAATATTCATGATGAAAGATAATTATATAACAAACCTTTACAATACAAAAATTAATAATCTGAACATCATTTTAATGATCTAATCTCTTCTTATTCAATGCATTGCATCCCTTCATGAATCTCTTTTACCCTTTACATTAATGGACAGCCAAACTCATTAAATCTCTGTTTCCTTGTGTGAAGTCATGTGACGGATGAACCTGCTGTAAACAAAGTAGCTCCCACCCTGATGAAGGAGAGTCAGCAGAAAACATGTGAGGGGTAAAGCATGGCATACTGGAGCTGTGCAACGGGTTTGATTTGATGTAGCTGTTTTGATTATCACTGAGAAACAGTCAGGAGTCGCATTTACCTTTTTCCAACTCCACTGCAGCATTATAACATATACAAAGTAGATTCAAAACAAAAAAGAGGAATGCTTTACATACTTTCCTGCAAAACACACATGTATTCACTTTGATACTTTGTCTTGAGTTAGTTAAAACCCTGCTAATCCAGTTGTTGATCAGCTGTGTGATTTAAAGCTGTAATAAACCAGCCTCATTGAAGGGGGCATTACTGAGGGGTTTCTACACACAGACACGTGACTGTCTCAATGATTTGCTCTGGAGGAAAGTTTTCACTAAGGATGTTCTACTTTCACTATGACATGTATTAGCTGTGTAACCTACTGAGTGCAATTTTAAGAACATGTACAAATGTGCAACATGTGAACCACATCATAATATGTGATTGCATGGTCACGTTTCAATTCCCGTAAACACCACAAGATGAAGTCAAGATGTGTTTAACTGCTGGATCATTTTGAACATTGAACATGTCATTTATTTCACTTATGGATAATATTGTTTCATGCACAGGTTGATCAATAGCTGTTTTTATTTTAACACATATCCTTCACAAAAACGCCATCCTGTTTGACAGACATACTGTATGTCCAGGGAATCTAAGAGATGAATCTCTGCTGTAGCTCTCGTTGTCGCTTCATCAGGCACAAAGTGGTCAAATCATCTCAAACACATTCTTCAGATTGCATTATATCTTAGACATGAGTCGTTCAGCTCTTCACAGTCCAACTGTGGTTTTGAGCTGCTCTACTATCATGAAACCTGGTTGAACACGTTATTAAAACAGAATCAAGAAAAATACTTTTTGCAACAATCTTTTCATTTTCTGTTATCTCATAACTTCCTGTCAACTAGAGTTAGAGAAAAACTCAGCTGCTACAAACATACATACAGGGTAACATAAGTATCTGTATGAGTGCAGTTTTTCTTTCCTCACACCAAACACTTTACAACACAAACATTTACAATTCAAATACAAATCAGAATCAGCTCCTTCACGTTCTCTTGAAGCACCGCCTCCAGGAAGTAGTCTCTGTTTAATGAGCCAATTAGGCTTTCCCCTCTCATTCTGAACAGGTCACCCCCAAACATCAGAGGAAGGCTGAAGATGGGAGCTCCCTGGTAGATGGCCTCTGGAAGTGTATTGGTGACCTTCTGATGTGACCACTCAAGCTCTGATATCTCCTCAGTGTAAAGTAATTGTTGATCTAATTCCTTTATTTATCGCTATAAACACACAAATACATTCAAACATTAGGATCTATACATGTTCTGATCTTAATTTGTGTTGTGCCATCCGACCTCTGCAGCTCATCCAGAATGCAGCGGCTCGTCTGGTCTTCAACCTTCCTAAATGTTCCCAGGCCGCTCCTCCGCTCCCTTCACTGGCTTCCAGTAACTGCTAGAATCCACTTCAAGACACTGGTACTTGCGTACCATGCTGTGAATGGATCTGGCCCTTCCTACATCCAGGACATGGTTAAACCGTACACCCCAGCACGTGCACTCCGCTCTGCATCAGCCAAACAGCTCGCTGCACCCGCACTGCGAGGGGGACCCAAGTTCCCATCAGCAAAAACACGTGGGTTTGATATCCTGGCTCCAAAATGGTGGAATGAGCTCCCCATTGAAATCAGGACAGCAGATAGCTTACACATCTTCCGACGCAGACTGAAAACTCATCTCTTTCGACTCCACTTCGAGCGATATAATTATTAACAAAGCACTTATATACTAACAAAGGACTGGCTTATCTAAAGCCAGTTGAGTAGCACTTGAAATGTTTTAGCTCTATGAAACCTGATGTACTTATATGATTCTGTTTTCTTCAAGTTTGTATCTTCTTGGTCCAATGCACTTATTGTAAGTCACTTTGGATAAAAGCGTCAACTAAATGTAATGTAATGTAATCTCTTCACGTTAGGACACATTGAAGTATGCCTTGTTTACATATATCTCCTTATGTCAGATATTTCTCTCCAAAATATAGTCACATGACATAGACATGAAGAAGTGTGGGCCCACAGCTGATAGGAGTTAAGACTGGCCCAGTGTCCTCTGACATGACGGGGAGATAGAAAGTCTTTCGGTCAAAATAAGAGACAGTGATCATACTGCTGTCTTGCCTTGCCCTGTTTCCATTTGGAAAAAGAGAGGCAGTGTTTCAATATTGATGGTGGAATATAACGTACATGTTTATCCCCTCTTCTCCTTGTGAAAGATCCAACAATCTTTCAGGGTCAGACATCCCGTCGGTTACCTGCAAGTGTCTTTGATTCTTATTACAATGCTCATTAAGATATTCCTTTACATTGAGGAGAAGCCCCCACGATGTCCCCAAGCTCTCAGTAATAATACATATATTCTCCATAAAGTGCTGAAGTTGTTGAGGGTTTTCATTTGTAAACAATGTTGGGCATGGTGGGACGAGGGGACCTCAAAGAAAAGTCTGTTCTCATCAACCAAATATCTGCTGCCTGAAGGAACTCTTCACAGTGGATGCTAGGACCAAAGTGACACATGGGCAAATGGTGTAGTGAGGCTCTCTTATTAATCTCATTAATAAGTCATATCCAGAGGTGGAAAAGTACTCTTGTACTAGAGTAAAAGTAGAAGTAGTCAGATCTTGTACTAGAGTAAAAGTAGAAGTACCAGAATGTAGGAATACTCTGTTACAATTAAAAGTCCTGCATTCAAAATGTTACTGAAGTACAAGTACCAAAGTATTAACATAAAAATATACTTAAAGTAGTAAAAGTACTCATTATGCAGCTCAGCCCATTTCAGAGTAATATATATATTATATGTTTTGATTATAATTATTGATTGACAAAAATATTTTTATCATTGCAGTGGAACTTATTTAAGTGTTGATTATGTTTGATATCATCTATCCAGATCTGCGAATTAACTTAAGGTGTTAAATAAATGTTGTGGAGAAAAAGTACAATATTTACCTCTGAATTGTGATGGGGTAAAATAACAAAGTAGAATAAAATGGACATAGACACGTTAAGTACACAAACCTCAGAATTGTACAAAAGTACAGTACTTGAGTAAATAGCCGCTTTCACACCAAGTACTTTGCCGTACTTAGTTCCCAGCACTTAGTCCCGCCGAACTCTTTTAGTCCCGAAACTGTCCTAGTAGATCGCGTTCACACCGGAATAAGTTCCATGAGGGAGGATTACGCAAATGAAGCCACTGACGTCACTTCTTCTTCTTCTGCTTTGGGTTTACTGCAAACGACTTCACGGCGTATACTGCCACCCGAAGTCCGGGACTTTGTTAGTGTGGCCGACACACCCAGGAACCTTTTTCTCCCCAGGAAAGTCCCTGCTCTCTAGCAGGAACTATAGGTTCTAGTTCCAGATCTTTTTAGTGTGAACGCAAAATCCCAAGAACTATCGGAACTATTCCTGAGAAAAGTACTCCGGTGTGAAAGGCCCTATTGATATTAGCATTATCATTATTAGCATTAGCATTAGCCCAGCGCACCAACGGAGAGAGAATAACTTATGGCAACAAAAAATAAAACATGGGAGCGGTTGAGTGATGAGGAGGTGTCGGCGCTTCTGGCGATTTACCCGGGACTTTGGGGGGCGATTTACTGCCACCCGAAGTCCCTGGCCGTTTGTCAATCGCAAGGATGCTTGCTTGGTAGCACATGTCTTCCGAGTCACTTCCTTCAGAAGCTAGGCAAGAATCCTTCCTGGCATTCGGAAAACGAAGAGTGGAACAGGCTAGCAAGTGTGCAGGTGTGCGTCATATGAGAGGCCCCGCCCTACATTTTCCGCCACAGATTTGGGGAAATTGGTCCGTGCGCAAAGCATTGTGGGGATTTTAAGGACGCAAAGTCTACACATGTGCAGCCTCGAAATTAGCCCCAAACCAAGGACGCGGCCTCAGTGGAATTCCAAGTATGCTGGAGATTGGAACAGTCCTTCGGCGGCACTCGATGACGTAGCATCCTTGAAATATTGGCTTGGAAGCCAGTTTCCTTGAGATTGAGAAATGGCCCCGGAGTCATATGCCGTGAAGTTGTTTGCGGCCTGCTAGTAAACCCAAAGAAGAAGAAGTGACGTCAGCGGCTTCATTTGTGTAATCCTCCCTCAGGGACTTATTCCGTTGTAAACGCGATCTAGTAGGACGGTTCCGGGACTAAAGAGTTCGGCGGGACTAAGTACTGGGAACTAAGTACCACAAAGTACTTGGTTTGAAAACGGTTAATGCTAAATCAAAATGTCACCTTAACTCATGTCATTAGTCGTTGCATTGTCTGGTAAAGGAACATATGAGATGGTGACCGGGAACTGCGATGTCCAACTCCTCTCCATCTTTGAAATATGAAGTTGAAGTGTATGCTCTGACACAGCTGCAGCATTCTTGTTGTGAAATAATTTATGTTGTTTGACTCATTTGTAACACGGTGGAGGGTGATTGTAGTGATGGGACTCTGCGTTGATGTAGCAGCTGGATTAGGTCTGGATCCTTGGGATGTTGTGACCTCTGAGTGGAGCAGCTGGGTGAAGATCTTTATGTTGACCCAGTGGTTTGACCCAGGAGAGCGGAGCAGCCGGTGTCAGCGGTCTCACCTGGATCCTCCTGAGGTGAAGCTGGAACCATAACACGAGGAGGAGGTTCAGTGGAGACAGGTTTCATCAGGAGGGTTTAATGTTTCTTGTTGATGTTCTGCTGCTGATGCAAAATAGTTCACTGTTAAAGTAGTTCAATGTGAGAGGAGATTAAAGATGGATGGACCTGTTGGTCTGTTTAAGCTGCTCTTCATGAATCATCCACCAGAGGGCCGAGTGTTAGACTGACTGCTAGTTTCCTCTGTCGCTTTAAATAACTGGATAAGGTCACATCAGGTGAGGTGAGTTGGTGTCAGGTTGAAAAGTGTCTCCATGTTTGTTCCTAATGTTAAATATATTAGTTATTTACACATATGTCACCCAGGACTAAAGCACGCAAGATTATACATCTATTTTGTTTTCAAAGATATTTTAGATCATAATAAATGTCTGACAATTTTTGTATTTCTTGATATCTTTAATAATAACTTATTAATAATGTATTTTTTAACCATATCAGTAGATTTTATTTGAAAAGAACATGAAGATGTCAGGCAGGATAAAAGTTTTAGGAAACTCATGTGACAGTGGCTGAAAGGAAATGATGTCAAACTGGTTTGACTGATCAGCCTGTTGATGTGTTCCACCCTCCTTCAACTAAAATACAAAAAACATTTCCTTGTTGATTGGTTTTTATGAGCAATTTCATTTTGATAATATAACACAACAAGAAAGATCAGCTTTACAAAAATAAATATATTGAACCCCTTGTGCTTCTGTTCACACAGATACCTGGACAAAGTCATCGTCCTGAACTGAATATCAAATACATTTCCCTCTGAAAGACATCCCGACTCCATCTGCTGGAGAATAAAGGACACAACTGCATTCCTGCTGCTGATCAATCATCCTGTGACAGAGGTGAGAGAAAACCAAAGACTGTTTAAAGGAGGGAACGAAAGAAGATTTAGAGATTGTTGAAGACGCCATCAGAGGAGCCGAGATCTCAACACACACTTGGAGTGAATAAAGAAGAGAAGTGGAAAAACTGTGAGTTGGTGAGTCCTGCAAATATCTTTTTTTTAACTACACCAACAGATTTTAATTGAAATAAACAATATTATTTCATGCAGGAAAGAGGTTAATCAAGTACTGTAATGTTAATTACTTTAAATGAGACAAACTTGTGTCCTCCAGTAATCTGTTATGAAAGGAATCCACTCCCATATGTTCATGGACTTCAACAACTCTTGTATTTCCTCTGCAGAGATACATCAGTAAATCATCAGTGTGTGCTTCTGTACATGTTGAATAACTGCAGTCTGTCTCTCTTTACGCGTTGTAGTTATGAAGTTGAATGAAGCGTCTGGATTCAGAGATGATCATTCATGTTGTTCAGTGGAAAGCTGTTGTAAAGCAGAGAAACAGGCAGTGCAGTTTTAGTCTCACAGCTGGAAGATTTATTATGTTGAGTGAGTGACAGGCTGTACACTGACTGTTGGGCAGTGTGTCGATCAAGGACAAAGTTCACTAAGTGGTTTAGAGGCATTTTATCTGAGTATTTTATTGGAGCTCCTCATCACGTTGAAGGTTTATGGAAAGTGTTCCTGTCTAACAACTTCTGTGCATGTCTGAACTACACTCTCTCAGTGTGCTGGCTCTTGTGTAACTTTGTTTTGTGTGCACTCAAGTTACTGCTACAATAATCCTACATAAACAAAGGGATTTAATAGTATTTTCAGTAGAGATGTTATTTCTTTTTAGAGGCTGAAAACAAAAACTTTCACATCCTGAAAATCCTGTTGTTTAAAAACCCTTCACTCTCCTATTTATAAATTCTAAATATATGTAAGACATTATCTGAAAATGTATTTGTTACGTCCCTCTCTAGGGGTAGAGAGAAACAACACACACCAGTTGGAATTGGTATAATTATTATAAGGGGTTTATTTTATATAGCAGTGTAATCAAAGTGGCAGCCATGCAGCCTGGAACAAAAAGTAGGGCTCTAAACAGGAGTCTAGTTGCATACAATGGAATAAACACTATTTCACAAAATAAGAAATTAAACAAAACCTCACTTTAAAAGTGGTACAAACTAATAACGGAACTGAGCAAACACAGCGTTACCAAACAATCCAATTGATGCTACACTGTAAAAATAGATACAGGGGATTTTACAGTAAATTACTGGCAGCAAAGTTGCCAACAAGTTACTGTATTTTTACTTTACAGTAGCGATCTTGTATTTTGTTTACAGTATCAAAATCAGTGCTGTATTTTTATATTACTGTATATTACTGTAATTTTCTATGTTGCTGTATTCTCAAAAACAATATTTTACTGTGATTATACAATACTGGTATTGTGAAATAACAATACATTACTGTTCTGTATACAGTATAATTGTACAGTAGTGTATGCATTAAAACAGTATGTTACTGCAGTTCTCTTCAACCAATTTTAGATCCATGTCTCATTTGCAATAAACAAAAACTGGGACACAATTTAAATAAAATATGTTTATTGATTTCATTTCAATATTAAGTTCAATATGAAAAACATGGTAAAATAGGACAGTTCATGACAGATATAAATACAACAGTTTATGACAGATTACATTGGACAGTTCATGACAGATTCAAATACAACAGACCAATTAAAATACAAAATCACAAGTAGTGAGGTCACAACATCAAATCACAACAGTAGATCTTCTGTAATTATGTGAAAGTGAAAGGGTCCCCTGCAAGAGAAGTGGACAAAATGGAAAAGATTTTTATTTATTTTACTTCAAAACTGAAAAATTAAATAGAGAACCTACATGTATACCACACACACACACACACACACACACACACACACACACACACACACACACACACACACACACACACACACACACACACACACACACACACACACACACACACACACACACACACACACACACACACACACACACACACACACACACACACACACACACACACACACACACACACACACACACACACACACACACACACACACACACACACACACACACACACACACACACACACACACACACACACACACACACACACACACACACACACACACACCAATTATTACATTTTCATTGCACAAGATCGTAATGTATAACTCCACTTACTTCAGCCAAATGGAAAAGAGCCTCTTCTTTGTCCTTGAAATGTGCCATCATGACCAGCAGAGATCTTGGTTGGAGGATTCCTCCTCAATTCGGGTGAGGACCTTCTGAATCTCTCTCCTCCATTTGGTCCACTTACTGTTGAAGCTGTTTAGCCATATAATCCTGCTACTCAATCTCGAAATAAAATACACATTTTTAGGGAAAAAAACCCAGCAATAATAATGTTTAAACCTAAATAATCCGTTAAAGTTCACAGCGGTTCTCTCCTATTGCTCCTGATATTTTCACCCCAAAATATTGTACAGTCATAACAAAATTATACTGTAACATTACAGCACTATTTACAGTATTGCTGTAATATTACAATATCGTTTTTTAATTGCTGTATACATTTCCCACCTAAGGATAATATTGCCACAGTGCAGCAGCACTATGTGCATAGTGCTGCAATACTGTAATGCTACTGTACATTGTACAGTAACATTACAGTATTGCTGTAATATTACAGTGTGGTTTTAAAGTGCTGTATACATTTCCCGCCTAAGGATAATATTCCCACAATGCAGCATAATGTACAGTATCACACTGTATTACAAATTCAAAGTAAATTACTGTGGGTAATACAGCAATTTACTGCCTAGATTACAGATTTTTTTTTACAGTGTACGCTAACCAAAGCAAATCTAATCTCGTACAAGTTAACCACAGTTTACAGATTTAGTACCCAAACGAAGCGAGAGGCGTCTGTTCCCACAACAGAGCCTCCAGAGTGATTATTGTCCCCAAGCTTTGTAGTACTCTCCAGCAGGTGTGCGCCGGCTGGGCGCTGCGATTGGAGTGCGTCGGGCCCGGCGTGCTCCAATCACAATCCTCAGGGGCGGACCAGGAGATGGCAGCCAATGACATGAAGGCAACCGCATAGCTCATTTACATATACACACAGCTGAAAACACTCAGACAGATTAATGAGCAGGTAGAAGGCAGGATCCGTACAGTAACAGTATTGTTTCAAAAACAAATGATAATTATTTATTTTGCAGGTGTTTGTCTCTAAAAAGGAAATCCAAAAAGTGTTGAAATGAACCCATGTGGTATAATAATAATAATAATAATAATAATAATAATAGCTTGGATTTATATAGCTCCTTTCGTGAGACCCAAGGTCGCTTTACAGAGAAGAACAGGAGTAGAAACAAACATAACAAAAACAAAAGGCAGTCAGACAAACAAAACAACAAATAGATTAGGGGCCAAAAGCCTTAGCAAATAGATGGGACTTGAGGGCCCTTTTGAAGGCGTCAAGCGTGGGGATGTTGCGGATCTCTGCAGGGAGAGCGTTCCAGCGGGTGGGGGCTGCCACACTGAAGACTCTGTCCCCGAAGGTTCGCACGTGGCGGAGGAGGTCCGATAAGTAGGCTACTGGGGGGCATGAGCATGGAGGGACTTGTAGGTGAGCAGGAGGACTTTGTAGGATATGCAGGGCTTGACCAGCAGCCAGTGGAGGTGGATGAGGGTGGGAGTGATGTGGTGCCAGGGCTTTGTATGTGTGAGTACCCTGGCAGCAAAGGTTTGAGCATACCGTCCAGGGTTTTGTTGTGGACTCCAAACAGGACACCATTGCAGTAGTCCAAGCGGGAGGTGACAAAAGCATGATGTATTATCCTTAATACCACTGAAAGGGTGAAGATATGATCATATGAATAAATGGGAGTGAAAAAGTGTCAAACACACATTTGACTTTAATGTCATGAAGAAGCTTAATCTTAAAATAGTGTTCAATATAATGTGGTATGATCCTTAAGACCAATGAAAGGGTGAAGATATGATCAAATGAATAAATGAGAGTGAAAAAGTGTCAGGAAGAAAAACAAAAACACTTGAGTTGATAGAATTGATGTAGATATTAGGATTATTATTTTTACATTTACTGTGATAAATGTTGAAAATAAATATGAATGAGCTTGCTCATGTTTTGAAGAAATATTCTCAAAATGAATTGAACATACATTTAGCCATTTTGAATTGTATTGACAGAGAAAACACGATAAACAAATAAAAACTGAACAGCAGCTCTGGTTCCTAACAACTCACATTTAGAGAGTAGCTTTACTCCAACTGGATGATATGAACACAGAGAGACAGACGTGTTGGCAGAACATGTTTCCTGTTAGTGACTGAAAAATAAAACCATGTGAAACTGGTTTAGTGTCACTCAGCCTGTTGAAATGTTGAGTCCTCACTGGAGGACAAAGGCACGATCCTCTCCTTTTCTGTGGCATTTTATGAGCTTTTTAATACTTGACTAAGTGGATAAAGCATAAAGGAGCAGTTTGTTTATTGAGCTGTCCCATAGACTAAGTCTGACTCCTGCAGGGGCCGGAGTTTGAAGCCTGACAAAAAAAGTACGTCTGCTGCAAGTCGCCCCTTTTCCCCTTCTTTCATTAAATAAATGCAAAAAGCAGAAATAAATTATCTTTAACATATTCTTTATTAATTATTTTATATTTTGAGTACGTCCTCCAACGGATAAACAAGTCATAAAGATGTCAGACAGGATAAAAGTACAAGGAAATACATTTTAGTCAGCCAGTTGAAATGTTATACCCTCCATTGACTGAAATACAACAACCATTTTCTTGTTTGTTGCATTTGATTAACTTTTATTCTTATGACAATGAAAAATATAAGATTTCACTCAAATGTTTTTAACCTTTTGTGTTTCTCTTCACACATACCTGTTCAACTGCATTGGCCCAACCTGAATACCAAAGTTCATTTCCCTCTGAAAGACATCCTGACTCCATCTGCTGGTGAATAAATGACATAGCAGCATTTCGTGCTGTTGATCAATCATCCTGTGACAGAGGAGAGAGGAAACCAAAGATTTAGAGATCGTTGAACAGAGCTGAGACGCCATCACAGGGTGTGAAATCTTTGCTGGAAAACACACAAGTTTGGAGTATATTAGGGGAGAAGTGGACAGAAAACTTTAGAAATAACTTTAAAATCAAATGGCTGAGAAAAACCCTCTTCTTGAAAGTTTACTGAGCTGCCATGTGTGTTCAGAGACTTTCAGAGATCCTGTGTCTCTGGGCTGCAACCACAGCTTCTGTTCGAGCTGCCTGCAGACATTCTGGGAACAAAGTAAGAACAAAAATTGTCCTATTTGTAAAAGAAAGTCTTCAAAAGGTCTTGCGGTGAACTTTGCTCTGAAGGAGCTGTCTGACTCCTTTGCTGAGAGACAGAAAGCTGGATCATCTGAGACAGAGAAAGGAGAGAAGAAGGTGGAGGTGGTGTGTAGTAAACATCAAGAAGAGCCTACATTGTTCTGTAAGGATGAAGAGAGAGCTGTGTGTCCTGTCTGTGACTTTTCTCTCCACCAGAGTCACAAGGTGGTTCCTGTAGAACAAGCAGTCAGTGAGCTGAAGGACCTGCTGAGATCTGACTTAGAGTCTCTGCAGGACAAGAGGGACACATACAAAGGAGTGGAGACAACATATAATGCAGTGATTCAAGGTTCCAAGAAGCAGCTGCTGTCCACAGAGAGGCAGATCAGAGCAGAGTTCATCAAGCTCCATCAGTTCCTGAAAGAGGAAGAGGAGTCCAGACTGGCAGCTCTGAGGGAGGAAGAGGAGCAGAAGGGGAAGACTATCAGCAGAGAGATGAAGAGCATTCAGGAGCACATCTCCTCTCTGTCACACAGTATCTCTGCTGTTGAAGAAGAGCTGCAGAAACACAACGGGCCCTTCCTCAGCAGTTATAAAGCCACTCAGAGCAGAGCCAGAGTCCAGAGCTCACTGTCAGACCCACAGCTGCTCTCAGGAGCGCTGACAGATGTGGCCAAACACCTGGGCAACCTGTCCTTCAGAGTCTGGGAGAAGATGAAGGACCAGGTCCACTTCAGTCCTGTCATTCTGGACCCAAACACTGCAAACAGCTGGCTCTCTCTGTCTGATGATCTGACCAGTGTGAGACGTGGAGACAAACATCAGCAGCTTCCTAATAATCCAGAGAGATACACTAACAATGCTGATGTTCTGGGCTCTGAGGGCTTCAGCTCAGGGAGACACAGCTGGGAGGTGGAGGTGGGAGATCATCCTGCCTGGAATATAGGTTACACTAAAGAGTCAGCTGACAGGAAGGGAAAGATATTTGTCTCACCAAAATATGGAATCTGGTGTTTAGTGCATCGCAGTGGAAAATACACTAATGGTTCTGGTGAGACTGTCAGAGTGAAGAAGAATCTCCAGAGGATCAGAGTCCAGCTGGACTATGACAGGGGGGAGGTCTCCTTCTACGACCCTGAAGACAAGACTCACATCTACACTCACAGAGACACTTTCACTGAGAAACTCTTCCCATATTTCTGTATTGGAGCAGCTGGTGATGCTAAAACTGCTGATATCAAAATCTATCAAACTGAGATTCCTCTGTGATGCTCAGGAGTGTTGGTTCAGACTTTATTCTGACTTCACTGTCCGTCTAGATCTCTTTGAAATAATCAGGATAAGAAACAGATGATCATCAGATCATAATTTGAGTCTTTCAAATGTCTTAATGTGATCATGTTTTATTTACATCTTTAAACATTATATTCAAAGTCTCAGTGTAAAAAAACAAATTGATTGTTTATTTTTATTGTTTATATTTTGTTATACTTTTTTATTGTGTGTTTATAATTTTCATTTAATTTACTGACATTTTTTTGAATCTGAAAATCATTTTTAAATACATTGAGGCATGATTGATGAATGCTCAACATTTTAATCCAAAATCTTTAAATAAATAAATAGATGTTCTGTTTTTCTTTTTAATCAATGTCCTGAAAATGTTTGATTGTGTTTTTTGTGTGAATTATAATAAAAACTAACAAATCAAAGTTGTTAATTCTCCTTTTTTTCACATCTTGTTTCTAGTCAAACATCATTATAGCAGTATAAGATAATATAACAACGTAAGATATTTGTAGGACTCTTAATGAATTATGTTTAGACATGGGTATGTTGTTTTACTCCCAGGAGTAATTGAAGTGGAGTATTTCCGTACTGTATATATGAACAATAACATTTCTGGCAATTGAAAATGTCCATTTTATTATTAACCTAAAGGGAATTATAGCTGTACAATTAAGTTTAGTTTTATTCAGAAACATGTCTATAAGCTTGAGTTTCTTCAGGGTACATCTGTCAAATAGCCATGTGACAAATTACAGAGAATATTCATGATGAAAGATAATTATATAACAAACCTTTACAATACAAAAATTAATAATCTGAACATCATTTTAATGATCTAATCTCTTATTCAATGCATTGCATCCCTTCATGAATCTCTTTTACCCTTTACATTAGTGGACAGCCAAACTCATTAAATGTGTTTCCTTGTGTGAAGTCATGTGACGGATGAACCTGCTGTAAACAAAGAAGCTCCCACCCTGATGAAGGAGAGTCAGCAGAAAACATGTGAGGGGTAAAGCATGGCATACTGGAGCTGTGCAACGGGTTTGATTTGATGGAGCTGTTTTGATTCTCACTTAGAAACAGTCAGGAGTCACATTTCCCTTTCTCCAACTCCACTGCAGAATTATAACATATACAAAGTAGATTCAAAAGAGAGGAATGCTTTACATACTTTCCTGCAAAACACACATGTATTCACTTTGATACTTTGTCTTGAGTTAGTTAAAACCCAGCTGATCCAGTTGTTGATCAGCTGTTTGATTTAAAGCTGTAATAAACCAGCCTCATTGAAGGGGGCATTACTGAGGGTTTCTACACACACTGTCTCAATGATTTGCTCTGGAGGAAAGTTTTCACTAAGGATGTTCTACTTTCACTATTACATGTATTAGTTGTGTAACCTACTGAGTGCAGTTTTAAGAACATGTACAAATGTGCAACATGTGAACCACATCATAATATGTGATTGCATGGTCACGTTTCACTTCCCGTAAACACCACAAGATGAAGACAAAGTCAAGATGTGTTTAACTGCTGGATCATTTTGAACATTGAACATGTTATTTATTTCACTTATGGATAATATTGTTTCATGCACAGGTTGATCAATAGCTATTTTTATTTTAATACATATCCTTCACAAAAACGCCATCCTGTTTGACAGACATACTGTATGTCCAGGGAATCTAAGAGATGAATCTCTGCTGTAGCTCTCGTTGTCGCTTCATCAGAAACAAAGTGGTCAAATCATCTCAAACACATTCTTCAGATTGCATTATATCTTAGACATGAGTCGTTCGGCTCTTCACAGTCCAACTGTGGTTTTGAGCTGCTCTACTATCATGAAAACTGGTTGAACACGTTATTAAAACAGAATCAAGAAAAATACTTTTTGCAACAATCTTTTCATTTTCTGTTATCTCATTCCTTCCTGTCAACTAGAGTTAGAGAAAAACTCAGCTGCTACAAACATACATACAGGGTAACATAAGTATCTGTATGAGTGCAGTTTTTCTTTCCTCACACCAAACACTTTACATCACAAACATTTACAGTTCAAATACAAATCAGAATCAGCTCCTTCACGTTCTCTTGAAGCACCGCCTCCAGGAAGTAGTCTCTGTTTAATGAGCCAATTAGGCTTTCCCCTCTCATTCTGAACAGGTCACCCCCAAACATCAGAGGAAGGCTGAAGATGGGAGCTCCCTGGTAGATGGCCTCTGGAAGTGTGTTGGTGACCTTCTGATGTGACCACTCAAGCTCTGATATCTCCTCAGTGTAAAGTAATTGTTGATCTAATTCCTTTATTTATCGCTATAAACATACAAATACATTCAAACATTAGGATCTATACATGTTCTGATCTTAATTTGTGTTGTGCCATCCGACCTCTGCAGCTCATCCAGAATGCAGCGGCTCGTCTGGTCTTCAACCTTCCTAAATGTTCCCAGGCCGCTCCTCCGCTCCCTTCACTGGCTTCCGGTAACTGCTAGAATCCACTTCAAGACACTGGTACTTGCGTACCATGCTGTGAATGGATCTGGCCCTTCCTACATCCAGGACATGGTTAAACCGTACACCCCAGCACGTGCACTCCGCTCTGCATCAGCCAAACAGCTCGCTGCACCCGCACTGCGAGGGGGACCCAAGTTCCCATCAGCAAAAACACGTGGGTTTGATATCCTGGCTCCAAAATGGTGGAATGAGCTCCCCATTGAAATCAGGACAGCAGAAAGCTGACACATCTTCCGGCGCAGACTGAAAACTCATCTCTTTCGACTCCACTTCGAGCGATAGAATTATTAACAAAACACTTATATACTAACAAAGGACTGGCTTATCTAAAGCCAGTTGAGTAGCACTTGAAATGTTTTAGCTCTATGAAACCTGATGTACTTATATGATTCTGTTTTCTTCAAGTTTGTATCTTCTTGGTCCAATGCACTTATTGTAAGTCACTTTGGATAAAAGTGTCAGCTAAATGTAATGTAATGTAATCTCTTCACGTTAGGACACATTGAAGTATGCCTTGTTTACATATATCTCCCTATGTCAGATATTTCTCTCCAAAATATAGTCTCATGACATAGACATGAAGAAGTGTGGGCCCACAGCTGATAGGAGTTAAGACTGGCCCAGTGTCCTCTGACATGACGGGGAGATAGAAAGTCTTTCGGTCAAAATAAGAGACAGTGATCATACTGCTGTCTTGCCTTGCCCTGTTTCCATTTGGAAAAAGAGAGGCAGTGTTTCAATATTGATGGTGGAATATAACGTACATGTTTATCCCCTCTTCTCCTTGTGAAAGATCCAACAATCTTTCAGGGTCAGACATCCCGTCGGTTACCTGCAAGTGTCTTTGATTCTTATTACAATGCTCATTAAGATATTCCTTTACATTGAGGAGAAGCCCCCACGATGTCCCCAAGCTCTCAGTAATAATACATATATTCTCCATAAAGTGCTGAAGTTGTTGAGGGTTTTCATTTGTCAACAATGTTGGGCATGGTGGGACGAGGGGACCTCAAAGAAAAGTCCGTTCTCATCAACCAAATATCTGCTGCCTGAAGGAACTCTTCACAGTGGACGCTAGGACCAAAGTGACGGTGGACAAATGGTGTAGTGAGGCTCTCTTATTAACCTCATTAATAAGTAATATCCAGAGGTGGAAAAAGTACTCTTGTACTAGAGTAAACGTAGAAGTACTCATATCTTGTACTAGAGTACAAGTACCAAAGTATTAACATCAAAATATACTTAAAGTAGTAAAAGTACTCATTATGCAGATCAGCCCATTTCAGAGTAATATATGTATTATATGTTTTGATTATAATTATTGATTGAAAAAAATATGTTTATCATTGCAGTGGAACTTATTTAAGTCCTGATTATGTTTGATATCATTTATCCAGATCTGCGAAGTAACTTAAGGTGTTAAATAAATGTAGTGGAGAAAAAGTACAATATTTACCTCTGAATTGTGATGGGGTAAAAGTAAAAAGTAGAATAAAATGGACATAGACACGTTAAGTACACAAACCTCAGAATTGTACAAAAGTACAGTACTTGAGTAAATAGCTGCTTTCACACCAAGTACTTTGCCGTACTTAGTTCCCAGCACTTAGTCCCGCCGAACTCTTTTAGTCCCGGAACTGTCCTAGTAGATCGCGTTCACACCGGAATAAGTTCCCTGAGGGAGGATTACGCAAATGAAGCCACTGACGTTACTTCTTCTTCTTCTGCTTTGGGTTTACTGCAAACGACTTCACGGCGTATACTGCCACCCGAAGTCCGGGACTTTGTTAGTGTGGCCAGCACACCCATGAACCTTTTTCTCCCCAGGAAATTCCCTGCTCTCTAGCAGGAACTATAGGTTCTAGTTCCAGATCTTTTTAGTGTGAACGCAAAATCCCAAGAACTATCGGAACTATTCCTGGGAAAAGTACTCCAGTGTGAAAGCGCCTATTGATATTAGCATTAGCATTATTAGCATTAGCATTAGCCCAGCGCACCAACGGAGAGAGAATAACTTATGGCAACACAAAATAAAACATGGGAGCGGTTGAGTGATGAGAAGGTGTCGGCGCTTCTGGCGATTTACCCGGGACTTTGGGGGGCGATTTACTGCCACCCGAAGTCCCGGGCCGTTTCTCAATCGCAAGGATGTTTGCTTGGTAGCACATGTCTTCCGAGTCACTTCCTTCAGAAGCTAGGCAAGAATCCTTCCTGGCATTCGGAAAACGAAGAGTGGAACAGGCTAGCAAGAGTGCAGGTGTGCGTCATATGAAAGGCCCCGCCTTACATTTTCCGCCACAGATTTGGGGAAATTGGTCCGTGCGCAAAGCATTGTGGGGATTTTAAGGACGCAAAGTCTACACATGTGCAGCCTCGAAATTACCCCCAAACCAAGGACGCGGCCTCGGTGGAATTCCAAGTATGCTGGAGATTGGAACAGTCCTTCGGCGGCACTCGATGACGTAGCATCCTTGAAATATTGGCTTGGAAGCCAGTTTCCTCGAGATTGAGAAATGGCCCCGGAGTCATATGCCGTGAAGTTGTCTGCGGCCTGCCAGTAAACCCAAAGAAGAAGAAGTGACTTCAGCGGCTTTATTTGTGTAATCCTCCCTCAGGGACTTATTCCGGTGTGAACGCGATCTAGTAGGACGGTTCCGGGACTAAAGAGTTCGGCGGGACTAAGTACTGGGAACTAAGTACGGCAAAGTACTTGGTGTGAAAACGGCTAATGATAAATCAAAATGTCACCTTAACTCATGTCATTAGTCGTTGCATTGTCTGGTAAAGGAACATATGAGATGGTGATGGGGAACTGCGATGTCCAACTCCTCTCCATCTTTGAAATATGAAGTTGAAGTGTACGCTCTGACACAGCTGCAGCATTCTTGTTGTGAAATAATTCATGTTGTTTGACTCATTTGTAACACGGTGGAGGGTGATTGTAGTGATGGGACTCTGTGTTGATGTATCAGCTGGATTAGGTCTGGATCCCTGGGATGTTGTGACCTCTGAGTGGAGCAGCTGGGTGAAGATCTTCATGTTGACCCAGTGGTTTGACCCAGGAGAGCGGAGCAGCCGGTGTCAGCGGTCTCATCTGGATCCTCCTGAGGTGAAGCTGGAACCATAACACAAGGAGGAGGTTCAGTGGAGACAGGTTTCATCAGGAGGGTTTAATGTTTCCTGTTGATGTTCTGCTGCTGATGCAAAATAGTTCACTGTTAAAGTAGTTCAATGTGAGAGGAGATTAAAGATGGATGGACCTGTTGGTCTGTTTAAGCTGCTCTTCATGAATCATCCACCAGAGGGCCGAGTGTTAGACTGACTGCTAGTTTCCTCTGTCGCTTTAAATAACTGGATAAGGTCACATCAGGTGAGGTGAGTTGGTGTCAGGTTGAAAAGTGTCTCCATGTTTGTTCCTAATGTTAAATATATTAGTTATTTACACATATCATGTCACCCAGGACTAAAGCACGCAAGATTATACATCTATTTTGTTTTCAAGGATATTTTAGATCATAATAAATGGCTGACAATTTTTGTATTTCTTGATATCTTTAATAATTACTTATTAATAATGTATTTTTTAACCATATCAGTAGATTTTATTTGAAAGGAACATGAAGATGTCAGGCAGGATAAAAGTTTTAGGAAACTCATGTTACAGTGGCTGAAAGGAAATGATGTCAAACTGGTTTGACTGATCAGCCTGTTGATGTGTTCCACCCTCCTTCAACTAAAATACAAAAACCATTCCCTTGTTGATTGGATTTTATGAGCAATTTCATTTTGATAATATAAAACAACAAGAAAGATCAGCTTTACAAAAATAAATATATTGAACCCCTTGTGCTTCTGTTCACACAGATACCTGGACAAAGTCATCGTCCTGAACTGAATACCAAATACATTTCCCTCGGAAAGACATCCTGACTCCATCTGCTGGAGAATAAAGGACACAACTGCATTCCTGCTGCTGATCAATCATCCTGTGACAGAGGAGAGAGAAAACCAAAGACTGTTTAAAGGAGGGAACGAAAGAAGATTTAGAGATTGTTGAAGACGCCATCAGAGCAGGCGAGATCTCAACACACACTTGGAGTGAATAAAGAAGAGAAGTGGAGAGACTGTGAGTTGGTGAGTCCTGCAAATATCTTTTTTTTAACTACATCAACAGATTTTAATTGAAATAAACAATATTATTTCATGCAGGAAAGAGGTTAATCAAGTACTGTAATGTTAATTACTTTAAATGAGACAAACTTGTTTCCTCCAGTAATCTGTTATGAAAGGAATCCACTCCAATATGTTCATGGACTTCAACAACTCTTGTATTTCCTCTGCAGAGATACATCAGTAAATCATCAGTGTGTGCTTCTGTACATGTTGAATACCTGCAGTCTGTCTCTCTTTACACGTTGTAGTGATGAAGTTGAATGAAGCGTCTGGATTCAGAGATGATCATTCATGTTGTTCAGTGGAAAGCTGTTGTAAAGCAGAGAAACAGGCAGTGCAGCTTTAGTCTCACAGCTGGAAGATTTATTATGTTGAGTGAGTGACAGGCCGTACACTGACTGTTGGGCAGTGTGTCGATCAAGGACAAAGTTCACTAAGTGGTTTAGAGGTATTTTATCTGAGTATTTTATTGGAGCTCCTCATCACGTTGAAGGTTTATGGAAAGTGTTCCTGTCTAACAACTTCTGTGCATGTCTGAACTACTCTCTCTCAGTGTGCTGGCTCTTGTGTAACTTTGTTTTGTGTGCACTCAAGTTACTGCTACAATAATCCTACATAAACAAAGGGATTTAATAGTATTTTCAGGAGAGATGTTATTTCTTTTTGAGGCTGAAAACAAAAACTAAGATAATGAGAAATCTGTATTTTAAATACATTTAACTTTCATATCCTGTTGTTTAAAAACCCTT
This sequence comes from Notothenia rossii, assembly GCF_949606895.1. Lineage (NCBI taxonomy): Eukaryota > Metazoa > Chordata > Actinopteri > Perciformes > Nototheniidae > Notothenia > Notothenia rossii. The sequence continues at coordinate 6,423,638 of NC_136907.1, forward strand.
CACTCTCCTATTTATAAATTCTAAATATATGTAAGACATTATCTGAAAATTTATTGTTTCAAAAACGAATGATCATTATTTATTTTGCAGGTGTTCGTCTCTAAAAAGGAAATCCAAAAAGTGTTGAAACGAACTCATGTGGTATAATAATAATAATAATAATAATAATAATAATAATAATAATAATAATAGCTTGGATTTATATAGCTCCTTTCGTGAGACCCAAGGTCGCTTAACAGAGAAGAACAGGAGTAGAAACAAACATAACAAAAACAAAAGGCAGTCAGACAAACAAAGCAACAAATAGATAAGGGGCGTTCCAGAGAGGGGGGGCTGCCACACTGAAGGCTCTGCCCCGAAGGTTCGCACGTGGTGGGGCATTTGTGGGCGGAGGAGGTCCTATAGGTACTGAGGGGCATGGGCATGGAGGGACTTGTAGGTGAGGAGGGGGACTTTGTAGGATATGCAGGACTTGACCGGCAGCCAGTGGAGGTGGATGAGGGTGGGAGTGATGTGGTGCCAGGGCTTTGTATGTGTGAGTACCCTGGCAGCACAGGTTTGAGCATACCGTCCAGGGTTTTGTTTTGGACCCCAAACAGGACACCATTGCAGTAGTCCAAGCGCGAGGTGACAAAAGCATGATGTATTATCCTTAATACCACTGAAAGGGTGAAGATATGATCATATGAATAAATGGGAGTGAAAAAGTGTCAGGAAGAAAAACAAATACACTTGAGTTGATAGAATGTATGTAGATATTAGGATTATACATTTAGAGAGTGTTTATCTTTACTCCTTGATAAACTGGATGATATGAACACAGAGAGACAGACGTGTTGGCAGAACATGTTTCCTGTTAGTGACTGAAAAATAAAACCATGTGAAACTGGTTTAGTGTCACTCAGCCTGTTGAAATGTTGAGTCCTCACTGGAGGACAAAGGCACGATCCTCTCCTTTTCTGTGGCATTTTATGAGCTTTTTAATAATTGACTAAGTCGATAAAGCATAAAGGAGCAGTTTGTTTATTGAGCTGTCCCATAGACTAAGTCTGACTCCTGCAGGGGCCGGAGTTTGAAGCCTGACAAAAAAAGTCTGTTTGCTGCAAGTCGCCCCTTTTCCCCTTCTTTCATTAAATAAATGCAAAAAGTAGAAATAAATTATCTTTAACACATTTTTTATTAATTATTTTATATTTTGAGTACGTCCTCCAACGGATGAACAAGTCATAAAGATGTCAGACAGGATAAAAGTAAAGTATAAGGACATACATTTTAGTCAGCCAGTTGAAATGTTATACCCTCCATTGACTGAAATACAACAACCTTTTTCTTGTTTGTTGCATTTGATTAACTTTTATTCTTATGACAATGAAAAATATAAGATTTCCTTCAAATGTTTTTAACCTTTTGTGTTTCTCTTCACACAGATACCTGTTCAACTGCATTGGCCCCACCTGAATACCAAAGTTCATTTCCCTCTGAAAGACATCCTGACTCCATCTGCTGGTGAATAAATGACATAGCAGCATTTTGTGCTGTTGATCAATAATCCTGTGACAGAGGAGAGAGAAAACCAAAGATTTAGAGATGGTTGAACAGAGCTGAGACGCCATCACAGGGTGTGAAATCTTTGCTGGAAAACACACAAGTTTGGAGTATATTAGGGGAGAAGTGGACAGAAAACTTTAGAAATAACTTTAAAATCAAATGGCTGAGAAAAACCCTCTTCTTGAAAGTTACCTGAGCTGCCATGTGTGTTCAGAGACTTTCAGAGATCCTGTGTCTCTGGGCTGCAACCACAGCTTCTGTTCGAGCTGCCTGCAGACATTCTGGGAACAAAGTAAGAACAAAAATTGCCCTATTTGTAAAAGAAAGTCTTCAAAAGGTCTTGCGGTGAACTTTGCTCTGAAGGAGCTGTCTGACTCCTTTGCTGAGAGACAGGAAGCTGGATCATCTGAGACAGAACAAGGAGAGAAGAAGGTGGAGGTGGTGTGTAGTAAACATCAAGAAGAGCCTACATTGTTCTGTAAGGATGAAGAGAGAGCTGTGTGTTCTGTCTGTGAGTTTTCTCTCCACCAGAGTCACAAGGTGGTTCCTGTAGAACAAGCAGTCAGTGAGCTGAAGGACCTGCTGAGATCGGACTTAGAGTCTCTGCAGGACAAGAGGGACACATACAAAGGAGTGGAGACAACATACAATGAAGTGATTCAAGGTTCCAAGAAGCAGCTGCTGTCCACAGAGAGGCAGATCAGAGCAGAGTTCATCAAGCTCCATCAGTTCCTGAAAGAGGAAGAGGAGTCCAGACTGGCAGCTCTGAGGGAGGAAGAGGAGCAGAAGAGGAAGACTATCAGCAGAGAGATGAAGAGCATTCAGGATCACATCTCCTCTCTGTCACACAGTATCTCTGCTGTTGAAGAAGAGCTGCAGAAACACAACGGGCCCTTCCTCAGCAGTTATAAAGCCACTCAGAGCAGAGCCAGAGTCCAGAGCTCACTGTCAGACCCACAGCTGCTCTCAGGAGCGCTGACAGATGTGGCCAAACACCTGGGCAACCTGTCCTTCAGAGTCTGGGAGAAGATGAAGGACCAGGTCCACTTCAGTCCTGTCATTCTGGACCCAAACACTGCACACAGCTGGCTCTCTCTGTCTGACGATCTGACCAGTGTGAGACATGGAGACAAACATCAGCAGCTTCCTGATAATCCAGAGAGATTCACTAACAATGCTGATGTTCTGGGTTCTGAGGGCTTCAGCTCAGGGAAACACAGCTGGGAGGTGGAGGTGGGAGATCATCCTGTCTGGAATATAGGTTACACTAAAGAGTCAGCTGACAGGAAGGGAAATAAATTTGCCTCACCAGAATATGGAATCTGGTGTTTATCACATCGCAGCGGAAAATACACTAATGGTTCTGGTGAGACGGTCAGAGTGAAGAAGAATCTCCAGAGGATCAGAGTCCAGCTGGACTATGACAGGGGGGAGGTCTCCTTCTACGACCCTGAAGACAGGACTCCATTCTGCACTCTCACAGACACTTTCACTGAGGAACTCTTCCCATATTTCGGTATTGGAAAAGCTGGTGATGCTAAAACTGCTGATATCAAAATCTATCAAACTGAGATTCCTCTGTGATGCTCAGGAGTGTTGGTTCAGACTTTATTCTGACTTCACTGTCCGTCTAGATCTCTTTGAAATAATCAGGATAAGAAACAGATGATCATCAGATAATAATTTTAGCCTGTAAGATTTCTAAATGTTCAGAAAATGTGATCATGTTTTATTTACATCTTTAAACATTATATTCAAAGTCTCAGTGTAAAAAAACAAAGTGATTGTTTATTGTTATTGTTTATATTTTGTTATACTTTTTTATTGTGTGTTTATAATTTTCATTTAACTCACTGACATTTTTTAAAATCTGAAAATCATTTTTAAATACATTGAGGCATGATTGATGAATGCTCAACATTTTAATCCAAAATCTTTAAATAAATAAATATATGTTCTGTTTTTCTTTTTAATCAATGTCCTGGAAATGTTTGATTGTGTTTTTTGTGTGAATTATAATAAAAACTAACAAATCAAAGTTGTTAATTCTCCTTTTTTTCACATCTTGTTTTAGTCAAACATCGTTTTTATAGCAGTATAAGATAATATAACAATGTAAGATATTTGTAGGACTCTTAATGAATTATGTTTAGATATGGGTATGTTGTTTTACTCCCAGGAGTAATTGAAGTTGAGTATTTCCGTACTGTACATATGAACAATAACATTTCTGGCAATTGAAAATGTCCATTTTATTATTAAGGGAATTATAGCTGTACAATTAAGTTTAGTTTTATTCAGAAACATGTCTATAAGCTTGAGTTTCTTCAGGATACATCTGTCAAATAGCCATGTGACAAATTACAGAGAATATTCATGATGAAAGATAATTATATAACAAACCTTTACAATACAAAAATTAATAATCTGAACATCATTTTAATGATGTAATCTCTTCTTATTCAATGCATTGCATCCCTTCATGAATCTCTTTTACCCTTTACATTAATGGACAGCCAAACTCATTAAATCTGTTTCCTTGTGTGAAGTCATGTGACGGATGAACCTGCTGTAAACAAAGTAGCTCCCACCCTGATGAAGGAGAGTCAGCAGAAAACATGTGAGGGGTAAAGCATGGCATACTGGAGCTGTGCAACGGGTTTGATTTGATGGAGCTGTTTTGATTCTCACTGAGAAACAGTCAGGAGTCACATTTACCTTTCTCCAACTCCACTGCAGCATTATAACATATACAAAGTAGATTCAAAACAAAAAAGAGGAATGCTTTACATACTTTCCTGCAAAACACACATGTATTCACTTTGATACTTTGTCTTGAGTTAGTTAAAATCCTGCTGATCCAGTTGTTGATCAGCTGTGTGATTTAAAGCTGTAATAAACCAGCCTCATTGAAGGGGGCATCACTGAGGGTTTCTACACACAGACACGTGACTGTCTCAATGATTTGCTCTGGAGGAGAGTTTTCACTAAGGATGTTCTACTTTCAATATTACATGTATTAGCTGTGTAACCTACTGAGTGCAGTTTTAAGAACATGTACAAATGTGCAACATGTGAACCACATCATAATATGTGATTGCATGGTCACGTTTCACTTCCCGTAAACACCACAAGATGAAGACAAAGTCAAGATGTGTTTAACTGCTGGATCATTTTGAACATTGAACATGTTATTTATTTCACCTATGGATAATATTGTTTCATGCACAGGTTGATCAATAGCTAAAACGTCGGCGCTTCTGACTTTGGGGGGCGATTTGCTGCCACCCGAAGTCCCGGAGTCATATTCCGTGAAGTTGTTTGCGGCCTGCTAGTAAACCCAAAGAAGAAGAAGTGACGTCAGCGGCTTTATTTGTGTAATCCTCCCTGAGGGACTTATTCCGGTGTGAACGCGATCTAGTAGGACGGTTCCGGGACTAAAGAGTTCGGCGGGACTAAGTACTGGGAACTAAGTACGGCAAAGTACTTGGTGTGAAAACGGCTAATGATAAATCAAAATGTCACCTTAACTCATGTCATTAGTCGTTGCATTGTCTGGTAAAGGAACATATGAGATGGTGATGGGGAACTGCGATGTCCAACTCCTCTCCATCTTTGAAATATGAAGTTGAAGTGTACGCTCTGACACAGCTGCAGCATTCTTGTTGTGAAATAATTTATGTTGTTTGACTCATTTGTAACACGGTGGAGGGTGATTGTAGTGATGGGACTCTGCGTTGATGTAGCAGCTGGATTAGGTCTGGATCTCTGGGATGTTGTGACCTCTGAGTGGAGCAGCTGGGTGAAGATCTTCATGTTGACCCAGTGGTTTGACCCAGGAGAGCGGAGCAGCCGGTGTCAGCGGTCTCACCTGGATCCTCCTGAGGTGAAGCTGGAACCATAACACAAGGAGGAGGTTCAGTGGAGACAGGTTTCATCAGGAGGGTTTAATGTTTCCTGTTGATGTTCTGCTGCTGATGCAAAATAGTTCACTGTTAAAGTAGTTCAATGTGAGAGGAGATTAAAGATGGATGGACCTGTTGGTCTGTTTAAGCTGCTCTTCATGAATCATCCACCAGAGGGCCGAGTGTTAGACTGACTGCTAGTTTCCTCTGTCGCTTTAAATAACTGGATAAGGTCACATCAGGTGAGGTGAGTTGGTGTCAGGTTGAAAAGTGTCTCCATGTTTGTTCCTAATGTTAAATATATTAGTTATTTACACATATGTCACCCAGGACTAAAGCACGCAAAATTATACATCTATTTTGTTTTCAAGGATATTTTAGATCATAATAAATGGCTGACAATTTTTGTATTTCTTGATATCTTTAATAATAACTTATTAATAATGTATTTTTTAACCGTGTCAGTAGATTTCATTTGAAAAGAACATGAAGATGTCAGGCAGGATAAAAGTTTTAGGAAACTCATGTGATAGTGGCTGAAAGAAAATGATGTCAAACTGGTTTGACTGATCAGCCTGTTGATGTGTTCCTCCCTCCTTCAACTAAAATACAAAAACCATTCCCTTGTTGATTGGATTTTATGAGCAATTTCATTTTGATAATATAACACAACAAGAAAGATCAGCTTTATAAAAATAAATATATTGAACCCCTTGTGCTTCTCTTCACACAGATACCTGGACAAAGTCATCGTCCTGAACTGAATACCAAATACATTTCCCTCTGAAAGACATCCTGACTCCATCTGCTGGAGAATAAAGGACACAACTGCATTCCTGCTGCTGATCAATAATCCTGTGACAGAGGAGAGAGAAAACCAAAGACTGTTTAAAGGAGGGAACAAAAGAAGATTTAGAGATTGTTGAAGACGCCATCAGAGGAGGCGAGATCTCAACACACACTTGGAGTGAATAAAGAAGAGAAGTGGAGAGACTGTGAGTTGGTGAGTCCTGCAAATATCTTTTTTTTAACTACATCAACAGATTTTAATTGAAATAAACAATATTATTTCATGCAGGAAAGAGGTTAATCAAGTACTGTAATGTTAATTACTTTAAATGAGACAAACTTGTTTCCTCCAGTAATCTGTTATGAAAGGAATCCACTCCTGTATGTTCATGGACTTCAACAACTCTTGTATTTCCTCTGCAGAGATACATCAGTAAATCATCAGTGTGTGCTTCTGTACATGTTGAGTACCTGCAGTCTGTCTCTCTTTACGCGTTGTAGTTATGAAGTTGAATGAAGCGTCTGGATTCAGAGATGATCATTCATGTTGTACAGTGGAAAGCTGTTGTAAAGCAGAGAAACAGGCTGTGCAGCTTTAGTCTCACAGCTGGAAGATTTATTATGTTGAGTGAGTGACAGGCCGTACACTGACTGTTGGGCAGTGTGTCGATCAAGGACAAAGTTCACTAAGTGGTTTAGAGGTATTTTATCTGAGTATTTTATTGGAGCTCCTCATCACGTTGAAGGTTTATGGAAAGTGTTCCTGTCTAACAACTTATGTGCATGTCTGAACTACTCTCTCTCTCAGTGTGCTGGCTCTTGTGTAACTTTGTTTTGTGTGCACTCAAGTTACTGCTACAATTATCCTACATAAACAAAGGGATTTAATAGTATTGTCAGGAGAGATGTTATTTGTTTTTAGAGGGCTGAAAACAAAAACTAAGATAATGAGAAATCTGTATTTTAAATACATTTAACTTTCATATCCTGTTGTTTAAAACCCCTTCACTCTCCTATTTATAAATTCTAAATATATGTAAGACATTATCTGAAAATGAATTGTTTAAAAAACGAATGATCATTATTTATTTTGCAGGTTTTGTCTCTAAAAAGGAAATCCAAAAAGTGTTGAAATGAACTCATGTGGTATAATAATAATAATAATAATAATAATAATAGCTTGGATTTATATAGCTCCTTTCGTGAGACCCAAGGTCGCTTAACAGAGAAGAACAGGAGTAGAAACAAACATAACAAAAACAAAAGGCAGTCAGACAAACAAAACAACAAATAGATAAGGGGCGTTCCAGAGAGGGGGGGCTGCCACACTGAAGGCTCTGCCCCGAAGGTTCGCACGTGGTGGGGCATTTGTGGGCGGAGGAGGTCCTATAGGTACTGAGGGGCATGGGCATGGAGGGACTTGTAGGTGAGGAGGGGGACTTTGTAGGATATGCAGGACTTGACCGGCAGCCAGTGGAGGTGGATGAGGGTGGGAGTGATGTGGTGCCAGGGCTTTGTATATGTGAGTACCCTGGCAGCACAGGTTTGAGCATACCGTCCAGGGTTTTGTTTTGGACCCCAAATAGGACACCATTGCAGTAGTCCAAGCGGGAGGTGACAAAAGCATGATGTATTATCCTTAATACCACTGAAAGGGTGAAGATATGATCATATGAATAAATGGGAGTGAAAAAGTGTCAGGAAGAAAAACAAATACACTTGAGTTGATGGAATGTATGTAGATATTAGGATTATACATTTAGAGAGTGTTTATCTTTACTCCTTGATAAACTGGATGATATGAACACAGAGAGACAGACGTGTTGGCAGAACATGTTTCCTGTTAGTGACTGAAAAATAAAACCATGTGAAACTGGTTTAGTGTCACTCAGCCTGTTGAAATGTTGAGTCCTCACTGGAGGACAAAAGGCACGATCCTCTCCTTTTCTGTGGCATTTTATGAGCTTTTTAATAATTGACTAAGTGGATAAAGCATAAAGGAGCAGTTTGTTTATTGAGCTGTCCCATAGACTAAGTCTGACTCCTGCAGGGGCCGGAGTTTGAAGCCTGACAAAAAAGTCTGTTTGCTGCAAGTCGGCCCCTCTCCCCATTTTTCATTAAATAAATGCTAAAGGCAGAAACAAATGATCTTTAACATATTCTTTATTAATTATTTTATCTTTTGAGTATGTCCTCAAACGGATAGTCATAAAGATGTCAGACAGGATAAAAGTATAAGTTTCGAGGGGTTTTTACAATGAAAACAAAGAACGTAACAAGACACCTAAAACATGACTGTGCTCTTCCAGACTGTTCTGTTTGTGTGACTCTAAACATAAATACTGTAAACTCCAACTCTTATGGAGAATCATAATGCTTAAAATCACAAGGAAGTACAAGTCGAAATAAAACGTTGAGTTCAAAGGTACTGCAATAAAAAAGAGGAACAGAGCTAAGATGAATGCTCAGTTCTGATTGGTCATTTGGACCTTCTGCATGCAATAAGACCAAAGTCTAAAGATAGTGAGGGCTGTAAAGCTTCAATGGATATAAGCTCATTGAAACACACATTTGACTTTAATGTCATGAAGAAGCTTAATTCAATTCAATTCAATCTTTATTCCAGACTCATGGTCCATATCACATACAAAAGGACAAAATACACAACAATAAATAAGATTAAAAAGCCGAACCAAATGAAAAACATAAAATTAGTCCAATCACAGCCAGCCACACATGCTCACTGTCTGTAGAGGCTGTTGCGCTAATGTCTCCAAATCATGGAAGAGAACCGAGTAGAACTCTTCACAGGGTTAATTAAAATAGAGATAACACGATTGTCTGACACTTCTCGGCGACACATGAATTTGTACATTACATTTCTTAAAAAGGGCTTGACAGGTAGGTACCCCCGAGTTAACAAGCAGCTGGCTGGCACTGTGCCATCTTGGTACCCTCACCAGCAACCGTAAAGCATCATTGTATGCAACTTTTAGTTTTTGCATGCTGCTAGCCTTGTAGTTACTCCACAGGTGAGCCTTGTAGTTACTCCACAGGTGAGCCTTGTAGTCACTCCACAGGTGAGCCTTGTAGTCACTCCACAGGTGAGCCTTGTAGTTACTCCACAGGTGAGCCTTGTAGTCACTCCACAGGTGAGCCTTGTAGTCACTCCACAGGTGAGCCGACAGAGGGTGACATAACGCTTAAAATCACAAGGGAATACAAGTAATAAAACGTTGAGTTCAAAGGTACTGCAATAAATGAGATGAACAGGGCTAAGATGAATGCTCAGTTCTGATTGGTCATTTGGACATTCTGCATGCAATAAGACCAAAGTCTAAGGATAGTGAGAGCTGTAAAGCTTCAATGGATATAAGCTCATTGAAACACACATTTGACTTTAATGTCATGAAGAAGCTTAATCTTAAAATAGTGTTCAATATAATGTGGTATGATCCTTAATACCAATGAAAGGGTGAAGATATGATTCTAATGATTTCTAACAACTCACATTTAGAGAGTATCTTTACTCCAACTGGATGAGATGAACACAGAGAGACAGACGTGTTGGCAGAACATGTTTTCTGTTAGTGACTGAAAAATAAAACCATGTGAAACTGGTTTAGTGTCACTCAGCCTGTTGAAATGTTGAGTCCTCACTGGAGGACAAAGGCACGATCCTCTCCTTTTCTGTGGCATTTTATGAGCTTTTTAATAACTTACTAAGTGGATAAAGCATAAAGGAGCAGTTTGTTTATTGAGCCGTCCCGTAGACTAAGTCTGACTCCTGCAGGGGCCGGAGTTTGAAGCCTGACAAAAAAGTACGTCTGCTGCAAGTCGGCCCCTCTCCCCATTTTTCATTAAATAAATGCTAAAGGCAGAAACAAATGATCTTTAACATATTCTTTATTAATTATTTTATCTTTTGAGTATGTCCTCAAACGGATAGTCATAAAGATGTCAGACCGGATAAAAGTATAAGTTTCGAGGGGTTTTGCAATGAAAACAAAGAACGTAACAAGACACCTAAAACATGACTGTGCTCTTCCAGACTGTTCTGTTTGTGTGACTCTAAACATAAATACTGTAAACTCCAACTCTTATGGAGAATCATAACGCTTAAAATCACAAGGGAGTACAAGTTGAAATAAAACGTTGAGTTCAAAGGTACTGCAATAAAAAAGATGAACAGGGCTAAGATGAATGCTCAGTTCTGATTGGTCATTTGGACCTTCTGCATGCAATAAGACCAAAGTCTAAAGATAATGAGAGCTGTAAAGCTTCAATGGATATAAGCTCATCGAAACACACATTTGACTTTAATGTCATGAAGAAGCTTAATTCATTTCAATTCAATCTTTATTCCAGACTCATGGTCCATATCACATACAAAAGGACAAAATACACCACAATAAATAAGATTAAAAAGCTAAACCAAATGAAAAACATAAAATCAGTCCAATCACAGCTAGCCATACATGCTCACTGTCTGTAGAGGCTGTTGCGCTAATGTCTCCAAATCATGAAAGAGAACCGAGTAGAACTCTTCACAGGGTTAATTAAAATTGAGATAACACGATTGCCTGACACTTCTCGGCGACACATGAATTTGTACATTACATTTCTTAAAAGGGCTTGGCAGGTAGGTACCCCCAAGTTAACAAACAGCTGGCTGGCACTGTGCCATCTTGGTACCCTCACCAGCAACCGTAAAGCATCATTGTATGCAACTTTTAGTTTTTGCATGCTGCTAGCCTTGTAGTTACTCCACAGGTGAGCCTTGTAGTTACTCCACAGGTGAGCCTTGTAGTCACTCCACAGGTGAGCCTTGTAGTCACTCCACAGGTGAGCCCTGTAGTTACTCCACAGGTGAGCCTTGTAGTTACTCCACAGGTGAGCCTTGTAGTCACTCCACAGGTGAGCCTTGTAGTTACTCCACAGGTGAGCCTTGTAGTTACTCCACAGGTGAGCCTTGTAGAGCCTTGTAGTCACTCCACAGGTGAGCCATGATGTCACTCCACAGGTGAGCCTTGTAGTCACTCCACAAGTGAGCCATGATGTCACTCCACAGGTGAGCCTTGTAGTCACTCCACAGGTGAGCCGTGTAGTTACTCCACAGGTGAGCCTTGTAGTTACTCCACAGGTGAGCCTTGTAGTTACTCCACAGGTGAGCCTTGTAGAGCCTTGTAGTCACTCCACAGGTGAGCCATGATGTCACTCCACAGGTGAGCCTTGTAGTCACTCCACAAGTGAGCCATGATGTCACTCCACAGGTGAGCCTTGTAGTCACTCCACAGGTGAGCCGTGTAGTTACTCCACAGGTGAGCCTTGTAGTTACTCCACAGGTGAGCCTTGTAGTCACTCCACAGGTGAGCCAAATCCCACCTTGCTTGACCCCATTACCAACATAAACATTTTCAGACACAGTATTGCCCCACTTCACCTGCATAGTCTGATGTGCATACCAGAAGGCTAAGATCCTTATTATGTACTTGGTACCCCTCTCTGGCACATTTTGTGAAATCATTTGAAATGATTCAGTTTATCAAATGCCCTGGAAGCATCAATAAAACACAGAAACATGGTGGAATTATGGCTTCTATATTTAGTCTTTTAAAGCAACAATACAGATATCTGTGCCGTGTTTTCTTTTAAAACCTAACTGGTTGTCAGCTGTGGTAATATACCTTTCCAGCCTATCCAACAGATTTTTCTGCAGCACATGGAGAGAATGCTAGCTAAAGCAATAGGTCTGTAATTATCAATGCCATTAATGTCCCCAGCTTTATCCTCGAAGACTGGCACAAGTAGCACAGATAACATGGAAACTGGTAAGACACCATGATTAAGGAAACCAGTAAGACACAGAGCAAGAAGAGGAGCAAGCTTAAGACTGGCATATTTGAAGTGTTCGGCTGAGATGAGATCCGGGCCACAAGCTTTGTTATTTTCTAGATTCATTATAGTGTTGAAGACTTTCTCTGATCTAACTGTCACTTTTTCAGTGGAGTCAACCTTTTCAACCACCAATGCATCACTCTTAACACAGTTCAACAACTCATGATAGTGTTGTCGCCACAGTTCTGCGATATTGCCTGACCCACACACTCCTTCAATGGAAGACGGTGAGGGAGTCTTACAGCTGTTTATGACTTTGACCTCTTTCCAGAAATCATAGCAACTGTTGTTGCGCAGCTTTCTGGCAAGTGAGTCAGCCCTCATTGTGTCCTCATTTTTTTTAATGAAGCGGACAGCATACTTATATTTGGCATTAGTGGCCTGTTTATGTTCAATGCTTAATCTTAAAATAGTGTTAAATATGTGAAATGTACATTTCCAACAATCTTCCTTGCCTGTCAGTGTTTAAGATTGAACACCGGTCAGATGATCACAAAGAGGAAACAAATGGGTTAAAAACATGTTTGAGTCAGAACTTGAAAGTCTTCCAGATTCCGAAGTTCATCTTTCCGATATATCTGCTGGCAATAAAACAGATGACTGCATTTATAACAATCAATGATTAACTAGTGAAAGAGGTTAGAGGGATTGAAAGCTCATTCTGACATTGTTGAAGCAACCCTGTCTCCTAAAAATTACGTTCCCACAGAACTAAACTGCATTCTCAATTACGTTTAGCAAGAAACGTATTTTCTCCCACGTTACATTCGTTATGAACGCATCTCAAATTCGTTTATTTTCTACATATCTTCTAGAAACATATTTTGTCCCACGTTACGTTTCTTATGAACGTATCTTAAATAAGTTTATTTTCTACATATCTTTGCCATTTATTATCTTGCTTATAATAATAATGATAATAGTCATTTATAAACATCATTTTAGAGCACACATTTGAAATTAGTAGGCGAGGCTGTAATTTCGCCAGCTGTTACTCTCATGAGCGAGGCAGAAAATAATAGTTTTAACATGCCATAAAGCTGCTGTGTCGTTTATTGCACCTCAAAAATTAAAACAAATCCAGAGTTATGTGTTTCTGTACTTCCTCTAAGAAGAAAGGACAGTAACAGAAGATCTCTGTGACGCCAGATGTGGTGTTGTTAATGCGATATGATATCCGGAAAAAAATTCAGTTTAGGATGGCCGAACACACTACATTACCCACAATCCCCAGCTATCGTTTGGGACTACAGTCCCGTTGACAAACCCCGTGATTAATCTTCAAGCTCTGGGATTGGATGTACCAGTGGCAGCGTGCCAAGGTTACGCCGAGCGTCAAACTCTTTGAAATGTAACGAAACCACGGCAGACTATTCCAAACTGGACTCGAACGCCCCCGAGAACTACACATGCTGGCTATTGTGTTTCGCAACATGTTCTCGCACGTCTCTACTGAGAATTGTAGTTTTAAAAAGACGTTTTCGTTTCCCCAAAATTAGAAGTTGACAGTATTAAACTGTGTACAGCCCTGGAGGTTTAGGCGATAGGAAACAAATTGGTGTGTACAAATTTAAAACATATAATTACTAAATGGGTGAAAATCGCTTGTTATCCATAATGGGCAGCATTACCCACATGACAGCTCATTGTTACTTTATAATTCTACTCCACTAAAATTCAGACGTTAACCTGGTATTTTGACTCCATTACATTTATTTTAGTTACTTTGCAGATTCTGATTAATGATGTGAAATATAAATAACCCTTAAAGTAGACTTTAGTTACACCAGATTAAAATTCAGGGAATGGTGATTGTCAAGTGCCAACAATCAGGAGATATTTGATGCTTGAGAAGACTAAACATTTATCTACAGATCTCTATAAAGTATATTATTTACTCTTTATTCTCTACTAATAGTTAATTAAAAACTGTATATAATTTCTATTTTGCACATCCCTTTCAAGATTTCAATAATTTCTAAGGTTTATTGACATATCATATACAACTACAGTGTAGTTATGCAATGAATGAAAAACTTGGGTCACAGGTTCCTCAACAGTGCATTACAAGACATCTATCGATATATGTATACCTCCACCATTAAACTGTCAAATTCTGCACATTTCTTATACTATCTACATACATAAGAGTATAATTAATGTGTATAATATCAGTTAAAATCAGTGCTTCAACATAGTTAACATTGCAGGAAAGCAATATATTAGACGTTTAGTACTTTGTCAGGCTTAATATTTATCTGTAGATAGATACCCCCAAAGCTTTTTTCTTATTTGAAAGAAGACCTTAACCTAAAGTATTCTTAAATGTGTTAATAAAGGTTAATTAGTTTGTCTGTTTTGCACATCCTCCTATTAATATCTTTGTACATCCGGCACTAAACTGTTTTATTGTAGAGATCACTTACAGTATCTTCTTGATTTTTTATATTCTATATTTCTATCATTGACCTTCTACTTTCCCCCTATGAAAGCATGTACTCTTAATATTTTTTCATCAAATAACATTATTCAACAAAAATAACATTATTCAACAAAAATAATTCAATAACGCGCTTTAACCACTAGGCGGTGCACACAAGGTACACACAGCATACTAATAATAACTTTAACTTTATTTATTAGTATTATTAGTGTAGGAGACTTATGTATGTATAACATATTAAGATGTGTAGTTTTATTCATGTTTTTACATAATTGTACAGGATATTGCTATACTATTTCTCATGTTTTACTTCTACACATTAATATCTGATTGGTAAAACATCACAGACAGAAAGGTATATCTGTCATTTAATGGTAAGCTATCGAAATTGTGATTCCATAGATGTGTCTCCCATCACCCAAATCCCCTGACTATTCTCTCAACTCAGTATTTACATTCTTATATTACAAGAAAATCAGTAATATCTTTAAAAACTACAAGTCATTTTCTATCAGCTGTGCACCGTTATGGTGTAAATATAACCTAACTACCAATTGGATCAAATATAAAAGTCAGCCGAATTACTATTGATACTGCAAGGAGACGTATTTTGTGAAAAGAAATGCAAGATGTTGTTTGATTGGTGATATATTTATGATCCACGTCACATATTCAGTTTTGGCGGCAGTTCTTCAAGTTTGTCCAGAACTTTATTTACGGCTAAAAAGCATGCTAGAAAGCCCAAGATCATAGAATTAAACATAAACAATAAACAAAAACAAGGATAATTGTGTGTTATTGTTGAGTAAATAACAGTGTGTTATGTAGAAAAGAATAACAAATTAGAAGGAAAAAAGATTTTCAAAAATACAGATTTCAGTATTTTGAGGCTTTAAGCCCCATTTATTTTCCTCACAGACAGCAAAAAAAGTCAGACATTATACGATTTTAAATAAAAACAAATAAATAAAAAGATAAAACACTGGCATGTAACTTACGTTAGAATAAATAGAATGGTTTTGAATAACATATGAGAGTAAAATCTACGTCACTTTACAGCCCCGCCCACTTTTGGGGAAACCAACGCTGTCATTTGAACGGCGATCAAGCCTGATGCCACAGAGCTCTTCTTTTACTGTCCTTTCTTCTTAGAGGAAGTACAGAAACACGTAACTCTGGTTTTGTTTTAATGTTTGAGGTGCAATAAACGACACAGCAGCTTTTTGGCATGTTGAAACTATGATTTTCTGCCTCGCTCATGAGAGTAACAGCTGGCGAAATTACAGCCTCGCCTACTGATTTCAAATGTGTGCTCTAAAATGATATTTATAAATGACTATTATCATTATTATAAGTAAGACAATAAATGGCAAAGATATGTAGAAAATAAACGTATTTAAGATACGTTCATAAGAAACGTAACGTGGGAGAAAATATGTTTCTAGAAGATATGTAGAAAATAAACGTATTTGAGATACGTTCATAACGAACATAACGTGGGAGAAAATACGTTTCTTGCTAAACGTAATTGAGAATGCAGTTTAGTTCTGTGGGAACGTAATTTTTAGGAGACAGGGTTGGGGAGACGATATGCCAGGACAACACAGAGGAAAAGGCACAGACAAACTGCATGATATACTATTCAATGTTTATTGAATTCCATTTATTTACAATGGATGTTCCTAAAACAACACATTGATTTAACATCATCATCATGCTGCTGCTGCTACTGCTTTGACTCATTGTGCTGTCAGTTGACAAACATTGATAGGCAGCTGTGGGTCTCCTGTCCTTTCTGAAAGTCATAAAGATTACATTAGTACTTTAGATTACTTGTGTCCTCAATTACCAGGGGATTACTGAAACCACCATGCATGAAAGAAATGGTAGAAATGTATCTAATCTGAATTTTGAAACCTTCCTTCCCATCCCCTCCCTCTAAATATATCAATAAACATTAGGATGTGACGCTCCTTACTAACATACAGGTTTAAGAAGATAATATTTGTTTTAAAGAATTCAAAGCAATAGACAACAGGCTCTTTAACGAAGGCAATATTAGCCTAACATGTATATGTTAGCTGTTCACACTATTTATATTTTTCTACTTTTTGTAATGCTATTTTATTTCTATTTAAGATGTTTACATTTTCGATTGTTTAATTCTAGTCTTTTAACTGTCTAATGCAGGGGTGGGGAACCTCCGGCCCCCGGGCCGTATACGGCCCGCGAGACCATTTGCTACGGCCCTCGAGGTAATTTATAAACACACGCAAAAAAGAAAAAAATTAAAGGAATCTAGACCGCAAAAAAATTAAACAGGGAAGTGCCTGTTTTTCCTGGCCAAGGTCAGGGTCCTTGAACACAACACGAGCCTAATGTGTCATCACGTGGTATATGTCTCGTCTGACAGGGGAGCATGGCAGGGGAGCACCAGAACGTCACTTTGGCATTTCCAAAAATTGCAGTACCCAAAAGGAGCCGTACACATGCCGCAGTTTCTGCGTGGCTGTGTCTTTAGTTGTAAACCCAGTGGCGATCTGTTCATCTGTCATACTGATCATACAGTCAATAACTTTGTTGTTATTAGCATCTGGTTAGCTAGCTATGCTAACGAATATAAGAAGCTTTTTCTCCAACCAGTGGGGTAAAGGCACATCTTTATATGATCATTATAGTTCTAAAAAACAACAGGTATAAAATACTATATGACAGTAAATAAAAGTTGTTATTAATAAACAAGAATACAGTTTGAAAGGGGAGTGATTTGTAAAATATCCATAAAGAAAAATAAATCGGCTTCCAGTTCTGTTTCATATGGGTGTTGAGAGATGTATCCATAGATCTCCTAATGTTGCTCTCAAAGTGCACCAGATTGATGCTTTTAATTTCAACATTTAAAAAAAAAATCTTCCCGGGGAGGTGAGGACCCCCCTAGAGGAGGTTAGGTCCCCCCCCCCCCCCACTATTAAATCACGTCAACATGGATAGTTAACGAAATACATTTGCACATATCTTGTGTCCAATATACTTTCTGTTTTGGTGGTCATGCCACAACCGTGCACGTGAATGCATGCACGAGTCATGGTAAAATATCTGGATTAAGAGTTTGCTTTTTCTTTGCACAGCATGAAAGAAAGGCTAAATGAATGGGCTGTGATTTTAGTATTTTTAAGCAGAGGTCAATAATTTGTACGGCCCTCGGAGTATGTTTAAAAAATGTAAATGGCCCTTGAGAGGAAAAAGGTTCCCCACCCCTGGTCTAATGTATAATGCCTTGTCTTTTGCTGCTGCAGCGTAAATCTTTCCCCAATTGGTATCAATAAAGTTGGGATAAATCAGTTTGCCGCTTGGTTAATATGTAATAAAACCTCTGAATAACATTTCCAATTGAAAAAAGACAAGTGTAGTGCCGAGAGATAGGGAGTCAGAGGCGGTGCATCGAAGGTGCAAAGTTGTCTTTAATAGAGAGCTGCAAAGGACATGTTGTCGGGTCGCAGCCCGGGACGACAAGAGGAAGAGCCAGGAGGGCACACAATATATATAAGGAACACACAACAGGTCCGTGTGGAAACAAAACCCCAATTGTAGTTCCATGTGTGAATTATGAACCAGTGTATCAATAGAGAGGCGAAGTCCCGCCCATCTACTTCCGACCCATGGGACCCCGGAAGCGGAAAATTATACATTGACGTCAATGGAGAGAGAAAAGTCATCTTTCGATCCCGTTTGAATTGTGCCACGAATGACACATATGATGTTTGTCAAATTAAAAGAACATTTTGCAAGTCAAAAAAATAAAAATGTGTCGTAAAACTGTGAAGTTACAATTTTTTTTGTGTGAAACCGCTCAGTGAACTACAGGTCTCTGGTCTCGCACAATACGCGTCACCATCACAAAGATGGCTGTCACGTTAGTAAATTTCACCTGTTTCTTTCAGAATGAGGCGAAAAAGTATAAAACGAGGTGAAAATCACTACAAGTCTGGGCATGTTGAGAGCTGTACATACACGAAAGGGAGCGGTTCTGTAAGAGCCAGCATGCGGGACCGGCTTTACAAGGTTTCAGTGAGTAATATGAGTGCAATGTTTAAGGTTAATGTCAGCTAGCTAACAAGGTACACTAACGTGTTTTGTTTTAGAAACTAGTTTTCTCCTTAAGAACTTTGTGGTGTCTGTGTATGCTGTGGATAACATTAGTGTTCACAAGAACAAGATACACTCCCGTGTTTTGTTTTAGTTGCTCTTCAGATTGAAGCGGCCAGTTCTATATCGACTATATGTGTGATCTCCTTTTTACATCTCGTTGTGTCATTTGAGTTTATTTGCTGTGTGTAGATTCAAGGATTTTGGTTATCTTGTCCAGGGATGCAAACTTGTCACCTTTCGGCGAAATTCTCCGTTTTGAATCCAAAATAGGTCGTTTTTGTGATTCCTGTAGATCTGCAATAAAAATATTTTTTGGGTATGGGAGGGGGTCTGGGACCCGGATTAATGTGCGGCCGCGAGCTTTTTTTATATATATTATAATGAAGCGCGAGCTGTGTGCTCGAGTCTTCCTGCCTGTCGGCTCTGCTCATGATGTATAATAAGCCTCTGCTGCTCGGCGATGATGGTCTAGCTTCAGCAGCTACATTACCTACGGTGCGTTCGTTAATATTAACTGTGCGTCCGGAGTCACTGTGGCACAGACTGGACCGCTGGTGAACAGCTGTTAGAACGGGCCGTTCAGGTGTTCACAGTAGAGCTCCCTGTCGGAGCGGCAGAGCGTGATGTGCACTGAAAAGTTTTTTTTTCCCGTCGCAATATTATCGTTGAGCTAGCTAACTAGCATACATTGTCACTATCTGCTAACGTTAGCTTTAGCCTTCGTTTTCTAATCGTTTTTTTCATAGGCTATAAACAGAGGTGGTATAAGTATATATCTTGTAATTGATTAAAATTAGAAGTACTCAGTTCTTGTACTTGAGTAAAAGTAGAAGTACCAGAGTGTAGGAATACTCTGTTACAGTAAAAGTCCTGCATTCCAAATGTTCCTCAAGTAAAAGTAGAAAAGTATTATTATCAAAATCTAGTGAAAGTAGCGACAGTAAAAGTAGTCATTGTGCAGATTGGTCCATTTCAGAATAATATATATGATATGTTTTATAATGACTGATCATTAAAGTGTTCTCAAAGCTGGTAAAGGTGCAGCTAGTTTGAATGACTTTGTATACTGCAGGGTAGCTGGTGGATTTACTCCAGGTGGAACTAAAGTCTGATTTAACACTTGATTATATTTCACATCATTCATCCACATCTGTAAAGTAACTAAAGGTATTACATACATGTAGTGGAGTAAAAGTACACCATTTACCTCTGAACTGTAGTGGAGTAGAAGTACAAAGTAGCAAAACATTGAAATACTTAAGTAAAGTACAAGTATCTCAAAATTGTGCCCAAGTATAGTACTTGTTGAGTTTATGAACTTAGTTACTTTACACCAGTGGCTATAAAGATAGAAAGACTAAGCCTTGCACAGAGGCCTGAAAATACATTTTCAAAATGCTCAACAGTGCTGCCAAAATTATAAACTGACTGCTACACAATTGAAATAAATGCTTTTTATATATTTCTATTAGATGTGACTCTATGGCGTTTCTGTTAATATTAACACTGCTGCTTTAGTTGTTCTGACTGCTAAAATCCTGTTATTCCTAATTTTAAAGCCGATATTCTGTGGGGTCAGGGGGCTCGGATCCTTGTCACCTTTTTCATACCTGATGAGTTTGCATCCCTGTTGTCAATTTGTTTGGTTATCTAGGCACAGCTGTGTGACTCCCTCTGGTACACTGGTATGTGTTTTCCTAATGTAGAGAGCATTGATTAATTAATAAACTACACACTGACTCTAGATCCTGACCAAATCCTTATTTTTTGATCAAATGTTTTTCAAAAAAATGTATTGTATATTATATAACAGCTGCAAATCACAGACCGGAGTCTCTGCTACTGTGGACCACGAAGGAGGGGATCATCATCCCCATCCCCAAAGACCCTGCATGGCATGGAAATCTCCTCCTCCTGGAACAATTCTACACCCAGCATATGCTCCCTGTGTTGGCCAGTAGAGAGGAGGACATTTAAATAAACATACTCTTAACACCCTCGGACTCTGCGTTGTGTTTTGTATGTGTCATGGGGTGTTATGCAGAGGGGAGGAACACAGGACACAGCAGATTGGGATTGTGGTGGAGATGCTGAGCAGTTATTTAATTGTTGCGTGTAATTATTATTATACTGTGTGCTTCTTAGTTATTCCATCTTTTGCTGTAACATGGATCTGTATGTAACTATATTTAATTGTTATCTACCACACTTCCTTCTACATCATACATCATCATTATACATGATGGTGTATATAGGATATGTATTTATTTGTATACATATCTAAATTGTATAATTTTATTTTTCGTATTTGGGATTTCTCTTTTGTTCACTCAAATACACTTGGCCCTTTCTCTTTTCCATGTGGAAAATGGCAGCTGCATATTCTGCTTTTCTCATCTGGCTCCCTGTCTGCTCATCTACGATGAGAAAATTATATAATTAATTACTAATAATCATTTAAACCTGTTATTACCAATATTTCACAAATTCTTCATGTAAACTTAAGAGTACAGCTGTATGTTGAGTGTCTGCTTTGCTTGGTTCATCTTACTGGGGGGGGGGGCTGCTACATGGATGTCGGTGCAGTCCACAATAATTTTGCAGCTGAAGGCAGAATGAATTTATTATTGACTCAGAATGAAGCACAACTTCATGTCATACAGTACATTGACTTTATTTGTAATTGTGTAAAAAAATATGAGCATTGATTAGCAAGCAGGACCTGCAGGAACAGAGAATGGTGATGGATGGAGCTGGGGAGAGAGAAGAATAAAGAAAACAGATCAACTTTATTATCGGATATTAAAAATTCAATTTCAAAACAAGTTGCCGCTCCTACAGTTTTCTAGTGTGTAAAGATGATTTCACATGACCAATGCAAAATATCACACTCAATACATGTGTGTCTCTGAGGGGTGCATTGTGCCTTTGATGTATATAAATAATATACCATAACCAAATACTATTACGTACAGTGGAAATCAGGTTGCCAGAGCAGGTCAGACCAGTGTGCATGTTCCTCAGGGTCTCAGCAGTTACAGGTGAGGTAAAGAAAATAAAAGAGAAAAAGGTCATTAACAACACTTTAAAGTAACAACACTGAATAATTATCTATTTTAATCATTTTCTCTCAGTAATCACTCAACTACTGTCTTTCCAACAAACAGATTGACTCACTCTCACTATCATCACAATGAAACACGTCCAGAAGAATGTCATGCAAAGCTGCCTGCCTTCCTTCCTTCGACTCTCCCTGAACTGCCTGATCTTTTAATGGTCAATGTTAACCATTTGTGCAGATAGCATTAAGTAGAAAAGATCGCTGATACTAATGTGGCGTTAGCCTACCTCCCGCCCCCTTAGCACCTGGTGGAGGGGGCGATAGGCTACTCTTCAAATGTTTCACAAAATACTTACCATCATGACTACTCTTACTGTTTAACATTTTGGTTTACTTAATGTTAAGGCTAATACAAATGACAAGGCTAAGTAATGTAATATAATGCTAACTAACATGCTCGCTACTAGCTAGGTAGCTAACTTGACTATGTTCCATGCAAAACATGTATATTACCTGATATGTTTGGTCCAACGACTCCTGGTCCTTTCATCAGACGGGAAGCGATAGAACGAGCAAGTGGTATGATCTCTTTTGTGATTACAACCTCGTACAAAGCACACAGGCATCTTGTAAAAGTGAATTTATTGGAGCAATCTCTTATATTTATTGGAGGGAATAAATCAGTCTTCTTCTTCCTCTTTGCTTTGCGAGTCACAACCAGTCTTGGAGCATTATCGCCTATGACATCACTTACGCGACCCAGAATGCATTTGGGATTTGTAGTCTTTCTAGTTGCGTATTATTCATAGTCTTATATTTCAGCATTTTTACGACAAACTGTGACTTTTTTTGCATGGAAATGATTGTTTAAGATTGACAAACATCATATGTGTCATTCGTGGCACAATTCAAACGGGATCAAAAGATAACTTTTCTCTCTCCATTGACTTCAATGTATAATTTTCCGCTTCCGGGGTCCCATGGAGGCTCCCGGAAGGGGAGGGACTTCGCCTCTCTATACGTGGTCACCACACAAGCCCCCCCAGAATTCAAATATGGCAAAATAAATCCTCGCGTCCGTGGAGGAAGCACCACAGGGGCCGAGGAGGGCGGGGTCGCAATTGAGGACCGGGCCATGGAACGGGCCGACGAAAGGAGGCCGCATGAGAGGGTAGGGACCCTAACGAGGGCGAGGGCACCCCCACCGGGGGCGGGCCGAACGGGCCGTTGTAAGGGGGCTGCAGTAGGTGTCGTGGCGAACCCAGCAGGAAAAAGCGCTGCCCGGCCGCAGGCGAAGGCACGGCGGCGGCGGGCATGAAACCTCCGGAAGGACGGAGCGGAATCCCAGGAAGGCAGGAGCAGTCACCCCGGGAGGAAGGAGCCGTGGACAGGGGAGAAGCCAGACGGAGCGCCGTCCGAAGCTGCCGTCGAGGCCAACCGTGAGCCGCGGTAAGAGGAGAGGCCAGGCAGGGTCCCGGAGCGCGCCACCCACGGGCCAATGAAGGCATGGGCGACGTCCGAAACCGCCGAGGCGAAGGAAGAGGCCAGGCAGGGTCCCGGAGCGCGCCACCCACGGGCCAATAAAGGCATGGGCGACGTCCGAAACCGCCGAGGCGAGACGGGGTCCAGAAGCGTGCCACCCAGGCGACGATGAGAGCGCGGGTGGCGTCAGAAGCCGCCGTCGAGGTGATGAAACGGCGAGAGGGTCCACACGAGGCCGACCAGACATGGTCGAACCTCCTCTCAGGCACCAGAAAAAGCTCAAAAAGGGCCGTACTGTCCACGGTCCAAAAAAGGTAGGTGAAATCGTGAGAGGATCCACACGAGGCCGACCAGACATGGTCGAACCTCCTCTCAGGCACCAGGGAAAAAAAAAAAAAAAAAACTCAATAGGTCGATAGCCGTTAGCAGCTAGCCGTTAGCCGCTAGCTGGCAGCCGTCGGTAGCCGCTAGCCGTAGCCGTTAGCTAACGAGGTTAGCTGCTAGTCGTCGAAGGCTAGCGCAGCCTGGACGTGCAGCCGCACGAGCAGAAGAAAACAGCCCCAGGAGGTAGCAATCGGGTTCATCCCTACCCAGCGGGTCGTGCATCGTCTCCCTGTTGGTTGGAAGACCGATGCGGGAATGGCGAGCAACGTCCCCAGCCATTCTGCGAGGCGTGCACCGAGCCTCAGTCCGCGTGCCGGTGGCAGCAACGGACGATTCCAAAAATCCCCGGCATTTCGAGAAAGAAACCTGAGTTTCCTTTGCCGTGTTCGGGTCCGTCTCGGAAACTTCTGCGAGACTTATATGTCAGGGTCACCAATGTAGTGCCGAGAGATAGGGAGTCAGAGGCGGTGCATCGAAGGTGCAAAGTTGTCTTTAATAGAGAGCTGCAAAGGACATGTTGTCGGGTCGCAGCCCGGGACGACAAGAGGAAGAGCCAGGAGGGCACACAATATATATAAGGAACACACAACAGGTCCGTGTGGAAACAAAACCCCAATTGTAGTTCCATGTGTGAATTATGAACCAGTGTATCAATACGTGGTCACCACACAAGTCACAAAATGTATTATTTTTTATTTCCCCACATAATATACTTTTATAACCAACAGCTCCTGTTCATCGTCACTTTTCATTAAGAGCTTGTCTACATAATCACTGTTCTTTAACAGCTCCTCCTCATCACTGTTCAGCTCCTCATCATCACTGTTCATTAACAGCTCATTATCATCACTATTTATTAAGAGTTCCTTACATTCTGTGTTAGAAGGACCGTTATTACTTTCATCATGACAGTTAAGTGTCACGGTCGCCTCGCACAATGAGCAGCCATCCGATATAGCGACTGTCGTATCGCATGAGCAGGCAACCGATATAGCGACTGTCGCATCGCATGAGTAGGCTACCGATGTAGCGACTGTCGCATCGCACAATGAGTACGCAACCGATATAGCGACCGTCGCCTCGCACAATGAGCAGGCATCCGATATAGCGACTGTCGCCTCGCACAATGAGCAGCCATCCGATATAGCGACCGTCGCCTCGCACAATGAGCAGGCATCCGATATAGCGACTGTCGCATCGCATGGTGAGCAGCCATCCGATATAGTGACTGTCGAATCGTCGAATCGCATAATGATCAGTGACTGTGACATTTCCTCTTCCACTAAGTTTGGAATCTTGTTAGATCTGGTCGTTCAGAAAGAATGGGTAGGAGCAGTTTGACAGTAGTATTTATAGATTCACTGCGGACCTAAGAGAAGACAGAGAGCAGGAAAGCTGCTAGGCGGGGCCAACGCTGCAGCCTCCACATTATCTTCCAACATTTTGTTTATTTTAAATATTGTTTATCTAATTCGCGCAGGCTTTATACTAAAGGTTTGATGATAAAAGGTTCCTTAATATGTAATAAAAACCCCAAATAACATTTACAATTGAAAAAAGACAAGTATAATGCACCTGCATTTTATTAAAATGTTATTGAATATCATATATTCTACACACAACAAAGTCCACGGGCAGACAAACAAAGCAACAAGACATTACATACTTTTATTTTTGAAGTAACACTATAAAGAGGAGTTCTCTGTGATATAAGGAAACATACCCTAAGCTTTCCACCGATTGGACGATGAGAGATACGCACCCTAAGCTTTCCAGCGATTGGACGATGAGAGATACGCTCAAGACGGCCAATCAACAAGCAGCTTGGTTGTGGGTGAGAGGTCGATATCGTGACGCTTACATGGAGGTATCGGAAATGACAACATAGGTGACTGTGTAGAGCCTGTTCAAAACATTGCAAACTTGAATAAATCATTTAAATTATAAATTTGTGTCCGACCATCATTTGTACACCGTTCTTCAAGGGATGTATAGTATCTTTGATAGCTGTCCATACCTTCAGACAGCCTAAAAGTACAACACAATAATAAAAATCTTTACATGACATGTCCTTTGTTAAACATTAATCTGTCTCTTTTCTGCTGTAACAAATGTCCCCTCTGTGGGGCGAATAAAGGTATTGTGATTCTGATTACATTTAACCTGTTGTGGAAACATGTCTTGATCAAATTGTTATGTAACAAATGAGATAAATATCGCTGTGACACTGATGTCACATCGGGACATTAACCCAAACACATTCACAGTAAACCCGGAGTGACATATGCACAATTAGAAATATTATTATGATCTGCTCAGTTAATTTATTTAGTATATTCTGGACTTTTCTGTGGTTTACCGTTACTGAGACATATCTTTATTATTAGCAATGGAAGATAGTTTGTTTGTTTCATTCCAAGCTATGCATCAAGACGTAGGTGCAATGCTGTGCTGCAAGTATGTAGTGACGTAGAACATGTGTTGGTGAATATGTTACTTTGTTACATTTGTTATCTCCAAAAATGTGTTCCGTGAAAGTAAAGCAAGTTCATAATTAGATAGACATCGTGAGGTATTTATTTTCGGTACAGTTTATGTTGAAACCGTTAGAGAGAGTGGCACACTTGTTAGCCTGTTCCATTCTTCTTCGTTTTCCGAAGCCGTGGCTTGGAAGCATACTTGCTTCGTTTCTGAAGGAAGTGACTTGGAAGTACGCGACTACCAAGCCAGCATCCTTGAGATTGAGAAACGGCCTGAATCTGGAGGAGGAAGAGGACGAGAGAGCTGAGGAGCTGCAGAGGAGGAGAAGGGAAGAGCAAGGGAAAGTATCTGCAAGGTAAGACAGTTATTTACCGATCTTCACTGATTTGAGGATGCTTATAGGTCGACAGGTTTTATATGTGAAAAGTTGTTGTTTAAAGTCTTTTGTGGCTCTAGAGGAAGTCTGACTCTTATCACTTCTGTTTCACACCGTTGAGGTTCACAAGTGGCTTCGTGAATCTGATAAACAGTTGTTGTGACTCTGCAGGTTCATCGAGTCTCTGAGAGCTCGGATGAAGGAGCGAGTGTCTCAGGAGAAGCTGGAGCCTCCTCCTCTCTGCTGCTGCGCATCGTCTTTCTGGGACTCCAGAATCATAACGCTTAAAATCACAAGGGAGTACAAGTAATAAAACGTTGAGTTCAAAGGTACTGCAATAAAAAAGATGAACAGGGCTAAGATGAATGCTCAGTTCTGATTGGTCATTTGGACATTCTGCATGCAATAAGACCAAAGTCTAAGGATAGTGAGAGCTGTAAAGCTTCAATGAATAAAAGCTCATCGAAACACACATTTGACTTTAATGTCATGAAGAAGCTTAATCTTAAAATAGTGTTCAATATAATGTGGTATGATCCTTAATACCAATGAAAGGGTGAAGATATGATCAAATGAATAAATGAGAGTGAAAAAGTGTCAGGAAGAAAAACAAAAACACTTGAGTTGATAGAATTGATGTAGATATTAGGATTATTATTTTTACATTTACTGTGATAAATGTTGAAAAATAAATATGAATGAGTTTGCTCATGTTTTGAAGAAATATTCCCAAAATGAATCGAATATACATTTAGCCATTTTGAATTGTATTGACCGAGAATACACGATAAACAAATAAAAACTGAACAGCAGCTGTGGTTCCTAACAACTCACATTTAGAGAGTATCTTTACTCCAACTGGATGATATGAACACAGAGAGACAGACGTGTTGGCAGAACATGTTTCCTGTTAGTGACTGAAAAACAAAACCATGTGAAACTGGTTTAGTGTCACTCAGCCTGTTGAAGTGTTGAGTCCTCACTGGAGGACAAAGGCACGATCCTCTCCTTTTCTGTGGCATTTTATGAGCTTTTTAATAACTTACTAAGTGGATAAAGCATAAAGGAGCAGTTTGTTTATTGAGCTGTCCCGTAGACTAAGTCTGACTCCTGCAGGGGTCGGAGTTTGAAGCCTGACAAAGAAAGTACGTCTGCTGCAAGTCGGCCCCTCTCCCCATTTTTCATTAAATAAATGCTAAAGGCAGAAATAAATGATCTTTAACATATTTTTTATTAATTATTTTATCTTTTGAGTATGTCCTCAAACGGATAGTCATAAAGATGTCAGACCGGATAAAAGTATAAGTTTTGAGGGGTTTTGCAATGAAAACAAAGAACGTAACAAGAACCCTAAAACATGACTGTGCTCTTCCAGACTGTTCTGTTTGTGTGACTCTAAACATAAATACTGTAAACTCCAACTCTTATGGAGAATCATAACGCTTAAAGTCACAAGGGAGTACAAGTCGAAATAAAACGTTGAGTTCAAAGGTACTGCAATAAAAAAGATGAACAGGGCTAAGATGAATGCTCAGTTCTGATTGGTCATTTGGACATTCTGCATGCAATAAGACCAAAGTCTAAAGATAATGAGAGCTGTAAAGCTTCAATGGATATAAGCTCATCGAAACACACATTTGACTTTAATGTCATGAAGAAGCTTAATTCAATTCAATTCAATCTTTATTCGAGACTCATGGTCCATATCACATACAAAAGGACAAAATACACCACAATAAATAAGATTAAAAAGCTAAACCAAATGAAAAACATAAAATCAGTCCAATCACAGCTAGCCATACATGCTCACTGTCTGTAGAGGCTGTTGCGCTAATGTCTCCAAATCATGGAAGAGAACCGAGTAGAACTCTTCATAGGGTTAATTAAAATTGAGATAACACGATTGTCTGACACTTCTCGGCAACACATGAATTTGTATATTCCATTTCTTAAAAGGGCTTGACAGGTAGGTACCCCCAAGTTAACAAGCAGCTGGCTAGCACTGTGCCATCTTGGTACCCTCACCAGCAACCGTAAAGCATCATTGTATGCAACTTTTAGTTTTTGCATGCTGCTAGCCTTGTAGTTACTCCACAGGTGAGCCTTGTAGTCACTCCACAGGTGAGCCTTGTAGTCACTCCACAGGTGAGCCTTGTAGTAACTCCACAGGTGAGCCTTGTAGTCACTCCACAGGTGAGCCTTGTAGTCACTCCACAGGTGAGCCTTGTAGTAACTCCACAGGTGAGCCTTGTAGTCACTCCACAGGTGAGCCTTGTAGTCACTCCACAGGTGAGCCTTGTAGTTACTCCACAGGTGAGCCTTGTAGTTACTAGTCACTCCACAGGTGAGCCTTGTAGTCACTCCACAGGTGAGCCTTGTAGTCACTCCACAGGTGAGCTTTGTAGTCACTCCACAGGTGAGCCTTGTAGTCACTCCACAGGTGAGCCTTGTAGTTACTCCACAGGTGAGCCTTGTAGTCACTCCACAGGTGAGCCTTGTACAATGGTGTACAGAAAGCTTTAAGTGATACCTTGACATCTACAGAGCACTTGTGAAGTTTGCCTGGGCATACAGTTTGCAGCATTGTCTATGGATGTCTTTGTCATCTGTGAGATCATCAGAGATATAATGACCAAGGTACTTAATCTCACTGCACTCAAGAAGAATGTTGCTACTGAGAATACAATTAGGAAATACAGCCTTTTCATCCTCTTCGCACAATCCTGATGCTACTCTTCTTGGCGTTATACTTCATATTAAAATCAATGCCATACTGGGAACAAATCCTCAGAAGCTGTTGTAAGCCTGCACTGCACGGGGAGAAGATGATTAAATCATCAGCGTACACAAGGTGGTTAACAACAATATCACCGATGACACAGCCAGTTTTACACAAGTTCAGTTTCCTAGACAGATCATCCATGTACAGATTAAACAACAAAGGAGATCAAATCCCACCTTGCTTGACCCCATTACCAACATAAACATTTTCAGACACAGTATTGCCCCACTTCACCTGCATAGTCTGATGTGCATACCAGAAGGCTAAGATCCTTATTATGTACTTGGTATCCCTCTCTGGCACATTTTGTCAAATGATTTGAAATGATTCAGTCTATCAAATGCCCTGGAAGCATCAATAAAACACAGAAACATGGTGGAATTATGGCTTCTATATTTTTTCTTTTAAAGCAACAATACAGATATCTGTGCCGTGTTTTCTTTTAAAACCAAACTGGTTGTCAGCTGTGCTGATATACCTTTCCAGCCTATCCAACATAATTTTCTCCAGCACTTTGGAGAGAATGCTAGCTAAAGCAATAGGTCTGTAATTATCAATGCCATTTCCCCAGCTTTATCCTCGAAGACTGGCACAAGTAGCACAGATAACATGGAAACTGGGAAGACACCATGATTAAGGAAACCAGTAAGACACAGAGCAAGAAGAGGAGCAAGCTTAAGACTGGCATATTTGAAGTGTTCGGCTGAGATGAGATCCGGGCCACAAGCTTTGTTATTTTCTAGATTCATTATAGTGTTGAAGACTTCCTCTGATCTAACTGTCGTTTTCAGTGGAGTCAACCTTTTCAACCACCAATGCATCACTCTTAACACAGTTCAACAACTCATGATAGTGTTGTCGCCACAGTTCTGCGATGCTGCCTGACCCACACACTCCTTCAATGGAAGACGGTGAGGGAGTTTTACAGCTGTTTATGACTTTGACCTCTTTCCAGAAATCATAGCAACTGTTGTTGAGCAGCTTTCTGGCAAGTGAGTCAGCCCTCATTGTGTCCTCATTTTTTTTAATGAAGCGGACAGCATACTTATATTTGGCATTAGTGGCCTGTTTATGTTCAATGCTTAATCTTAAAATAGTGTTAAATATGTGAAATGTACATTTCCAACAATCTTCCTTGCCTGTCAGTGTTTAAGATTGAACACCGGTCAGATGATCACAAAGAGGAAACAAATGGGTTAAAAACATGTTTGAGTCAGAACTTGAAAGTCTTCCAGATTCCGAAGTTCATCTTTCCGATATATCTGCTGGCAATAAAACAGATGACTGCATTTATAACAATCAATGATTAACTAGTGAAAGAGGTTAGAGGGATTGAAAGCTCATTCTGACATTGTTGAAGCAACCCTGTCTCCTAAAAATTACGTTCCCACAGAACTAAACTGCATTCTCAATTACGTTTAGCAAGAAACGTATTTTCTCCCACGTTACGTTCGTTATGAACGCATCTCAAATTTGTTTATTTTCTACATATCTTCTAGAAACATATTTTGTCCCACGTTACGTTTCTTATGAACGTATCTTAAATAAGTTTATTTTCTACATATCTTTGCCATTTATTATCTTGCTTATAATAATAATGATAATAGTCATTTATAAACATCATTTTAGAGCACACATTTGAAATCAGTAGGCGAGGCTGTAATTTCGCCAGCTGTTACTCTCATGAGCGAGGCAGAAAATAATAGTTTTAACATGCCATAAAGCTGCTGTGTCGTTTATTGCACCTCAAAAATTAAAACAAATCCAGAGTTATGTGTTTCTGTACTTCCTCTAAGAAGAAAGGACAGTAACAGAAGATCTCTGTGACGCCAGATGTGGTGTTGTTAATGCGATATGATATCCGGAAAAAAATTCAGTTTAGGATGGCCGAACACACTACATTACCCACAATCCCCAGCTATCGTTTGGGACTACAGTCCCGTTGACAAACCCCGTGATTAATCTTCAAGCTCTGGGATTGGATGTACCAGTGGCAGCGTGCCAAGGTTACGCCGAGCGTCAAGCTCTTTGAAATGTAACGAAACCACGGCAGACTATTCCAAACTGGACTCGAACGCCCCCGAGAACTACACATGCTGGCTATTGTGTTTCGCAACATGTTCTCGCACGTCTCTACTGAGAATTGTAGTTTTAAAAAGACGTTTTCGTTTCCCCAAAATTAGAAGTTGACAGTATTAAACTGTGTACAGCCCTGGAGGTTTAGGCGATAGGAAACAAATTGGTGTGTACAAATTTAAAACATGTAATTACTAAATGGGTGAAAATCGCTTGTTATCCATAATGGGCAGCATTACCCACATGACAGCTCATTGTTACTTTATAATTCTACTCCACTAAAATTCAGACGTTAACCTGGTATTTTGACTCCATTACATTTATTTTAGTTACTTTGCAGATTCTGATTAATGATGTGAAATATAAATAACCCTTAAAGTAGACTTTAGTTACACCAGATTAAAATTCAGGGAATGGTGATTGTCAAGTGCCAACAATCAGGAGATATTTGATGCTTGAGAAGACTAAACATTTATCTACAGATCTCTATAAAGTATATTATTTACTCTTTATTCTCTACTAATAGTTAATTAAAAACTGTATATAATTTCTATTTTGCACATCCCTTTCAAGATTTCAATAATTTCTAAGGTTTATTGACATATCATATACAACTACAGTGTAGTTATGCAATGAATGAAAAACTTGGGTCACAGGTTCCTCAACAGTGCATTACAAGACATCTATCGATATATGTATACCTCCACCATTAAACTGTCAAATTCTGCACATTTCTTATACTATCTACATACATAAGAGTATAATTAATGTGTATAATATCAGTTAAAATCAGTGCTTCAACATAGTTAACATTGCAGGAAAGCAATATATTAGACGTTTAGTACTTTGTCAGGCTTAATATTTATCTGTAGATAGATACCCCCAAAGCTTTTTTCTTATTTGAAAGAAGACCTTAACCTAAAGTATTCTTAAATGTGTTAATAAAGGTTAATTAGTTTGTCTGTTTTGCACATCCTCCTATTAATATCTTTGTACATCCGGCACTAAACTGTTTTATTGTAGAGATCACTTACAGTATCTTCTTGATTTTTTATATTCTATATTTCTATCATTGACCTTCTACTTTCCCCCTATGAAAGCATGTACTCTTAATATTTTTTCATCAAATAACATTATTCAACAAAAATAACATTATTCAACAAAAATAATTCAATAACGCGCTTTAACCACTAGGCGGTGCACACAAGGTACACACAGCATACTAATAATAACTTTAACTTTATTTATTAGTATTATTAGTGTAGGAGACTTATGTATGTATAACATATTAAGATGTGTAGTTTTATTCATGTTTTTACATAATTGTACAGGATATTGCTATACTATTTCTCATGTTTTACTTCTACACATTAATATCTGATTGGTAAAACATCACAGACAGAAAGGTATATCTGTCATTTAATGGTAAGCTATCGAAATTGTGATTCCATAGATGTGTCTCCCATCACCCAAATCCCCTGACTATTCTCTCAACTCAGTATTTACATTCTTATATTACAAGAAAATCAGTAATATCTTTAAAAACTACAAGTCATTTTCTATCAGCTGTGCACCGTTATGGTGTAAATATAACCTAACTACCAATTGGATCAAATATAAAAGTCAGCCGAATTACTATTGATACTGCAAGGAGACGTATTTTGTGAAAAGAAATGCAAGATGTTGTTTGATTGGTGATATATTTATGATCCACGTCACATATTCAGTTTTGGCGGCAGTTCTTCAAGTTTGTCCAGAACTGTATTTACGGCTAAAAAGCATGCTAGAAAGCCCAAGATCATAGAATTAAACATAAACAATAAACAAAAACAAGGATAATTGTGTGTTATTGTTGAGTAAATAACAGTGTGTTATGTAGAAAAGAATAACAAATTAGAAGGAAAAAAGATTTTCAAAAATACAGATTTCAGTATTTTGAGGCTTTAAGCCCCATTTATTTTCCTCACAGACAGCAAAAAAAGTCAGACATTATACGATTTTAAATAAAAACAAATAAATAAAAAGATAAAACACTGGCATGTAACTTACGTTAGAATAAATAGAATGGTTTTGAATAACATATGAGAGTAAAATCTACGTCACTTTACAGCCCCGCCCACTTTTGAGGAAACCAACGCTGTCATTTGAACGGCGATCAAGCCTGATGCCACAGAGCTCTTCTTTTACTGTCCTTTCTTCTTAGAGGAAGTACAGAAACACGTAACTCTGGTTTTGTTTTAATGTTTGAGGTGCAATAAACGACACAGCAGCTTTTTGGCATGTTGAAACTATGATTTTCTGCCTCGCTCATGAGAGTAACAGCTGGCGAAATTACAGCCTCGCCTACTGATTTCAAATGTGTGCTCTAAAATGATATTTATAAATGACTATTATCATTATTATAAGTAAGACAATAAATGGCAAAGATATGTAGAAAATAAACGTATTTAAGATACGTTCATAAGAAACGTAACGTGGGAGAAAATATGTTTCTAGAAGATATGTAGAAAATAAACGTATTTGAGATGCGTTCATAACGAACATAAAGTGGGAGAAAATACGTTTCTTGCTAAACGTAATTGAGAATGCAGTTTAGTTCTGTGGGAACGTAATTTTTAGGAGACAGGGTTGGGGAGACGATATGCCAGGACAACACAGAGGAAAAGGCACAGACAAACTGCATGATATACTATTCAATGTTTATTGAATTCCATTTATTTACAATGGATGTTCCTAAAACAACACATTGATTTAACATCATCATCATGCTGCTGCTGCTACTGCTTTGACTCATTGTGCTGTCAGTTGACAAACATTGATAGGCAGCTGTGGGTCTCCTGTCCTTTCTGAAAGTCATAAAGATTACATTAGTACTTTAGATTACTTGTGTCCTCAATTACCAGGGGATTACTGAAACCACCATGCATGAAAGAAATGGTAGAAATGTATCTAATCTGAATTTTGAAACCTTCCTTCCCACCCCCTCCCTCTAAATATATCAATAAACATTAGGATGTGATGCTCCTTACTAACATACAGGTTAAAGAAGATAATATTTGTTTTAAAGAATTCAAAGCAATAGACAACAGGCTCTTTAACGAAGGCAATATTAGCCTAACATGTATATGTTAGCTGTTCACACTATTTATATTTTTCTACTTTTTGTAATGCTATTTTATTTCTATTTAAGATGTTTACATTTTCGATTGTTTAATTCTAGTCTTTTAACTGTCTAATGCAGGGGTGGGGAACCTCCGGCCCCCGGGCCGTATACGGCCCGCGAGACCATTTGCTACGGCCCTCGAGGTAATTTATAAACACACGCAAAAAAGAAAAAAATTAAAGGAATCTAGACCACAAAAAAATTAAACAGGGAAGTGCCTGTTTTTCCTGGCCAAGGTCAGGGTCCTTGAACACAACACGAGCCTAATGTGTCATCACGTGGTATATGTCTCGTCTGACAGGGGAGCATGGCAGGGGAGCACCAGAACGTCACTTTGGCATTTCCAAAAATTGCAGTACCCAAAAGGAGCCGTACACATGCCGCAGTTTCTGCGTGGCTGTGTCTTTAGTTGTAAACCCAGTGGCGATCTGTTCATCTGTCATACTGATCATACAGTCAATAACTTTGTTGTTATTAGCATCTGGTTAGCTAGCTATGCTAACGAATATAAGAAGCTTTTTCTCCAACCAGTGAGGTAAAGGCACATCTTTATATGATCATTATAGTTCTAAAAAACAACAGGTATAAAATACTATATGACAGTAAATAAAAGTTGTTATTAATAAACAAGAATACAGTTTGAAAGGGGAGTGATTTGTAAAATATCCATAAAGAAAAATAAATTGGCTTCCAGTTCTGTTTCATATGGGTGTTGAGAGATGTATCCATAGATCTCCTAATGTTGCTCTCAAAGTGCACCAGATTGATGCTTTTAACTTCAACATTTAAAAAAAAATCTTCCCGGGGAGGTGAGGACCCCCCTAGAGGAGGTTAGGTCCCCCCCCCCCACTATTAAATCACGTCAACATGGATAGTTAACGAAATACATTTGCACATATCTTGTGTCCAATATACTTTCTGTTTTGGTGGTCATGCCACAACCGTGCACGTGAATGCATGCACGAGTCATGGTAAAATATCTGGATTAAGAGTTTGCTTTTTCTTTGCACAGCATGAAAGAAAGGCTAAATGAATGGGCTGTGATTTTAGTATTTTTAAGCAGAGGTCAATAATTTGTACGGCCCTCGGAGTATGTTTAAAAAATGTAAATGGCCCTTGAGAGGAAAAAGGTTCCCCACCCCTGGTCTAATGTATAATGCCTTGTCTTTTGCTGCTGCAGCGTAAATCTTTCCCCAATTGGTATCAATAAAGTTGGGATAAATCAGTTTGCCGCTTGGTTAATATGTAATAAAACCCCTGAATAACATTTCCAATTGAAAAAAGACAAGTCACAAAATGTATTATTTTTTATTTCCCCACATAATATACTTTTATAACCAACAGCTCCTGTTCATCGTCACTTTTCATTAAGAGCTTGTCTACATAATCACTGTTCTTTAACAGCTCCTCCT
The DNA here is from genome assembly GCF_949606895.1 of Notothenia rossii. Lineage (NCBI taxonomy): Eukaryota > Metazoa > Chordata > Actinopteri > Perciformes > Nototheniidae > Notothenia > Notothenia rossii. The sequence goes on from NC_136907.1 coordinate 6,459,587, forward strand.
CATCACTGTTCAGCTCCTCATCATCACTGTTCATTAACAGCTCATTATCATCACTATTTATTAAGAGTTCCTTACATTCTGTGTTAGAAGGACCGTTATTACTTTCATCATGACAGTTAAGTGTCACGGTCGCCTCGCACAATGAGCAGCCATCCGATATAGCGACTGTCGCATCGCATGAGCAGGCAACCGATATAGCGACTGTCGCATCGCATGAGTAGGCTACCGATGTAGCGACTGTCGCATCGCACAATGAGTACGCAACCGATATAGCGACCGTCGCCTCGCACAATGAGCAGGCATCCGATATAGCGACTGTCGCCTCGCACAATGAGCAGCCATCCGATATAGCGACCGTCGCCTCGCACAATGAGCAGGCATCCGATATAGCGACTGTCGCATCGCATGGTGAGCAGCCATCCGATATAGTGACTGTCGAATCGTCGAATCGCATAATGAGCAGTGACTGTGACATTTCCTCTTCCACTAACTTTGGAATCTTGTTAGATCTGGTCGTTCAGAAAGAATGGGTAGGAGCAGTTTGACAGTAGTATTTATAGATTCACTGCGGACCTAAGAGAAGTCAGAGAGCAGGAAAGCTGCTAGGCGGGGCCAACGCTGCAGCCTCCACATTATCTTCCAACATTTTGTTTCTTTTAAATATTGTTTATCTAATTCGCGCAGGCTTTATACTAAAGGTTTGATGATAAAAGGTTCCTTAATATGTAATAAAAACCCCAAATAACATTTACAATTGAAAAAAGACAAGTATAATGCACCTGCATTTTATTAAAATGTTATTGAATATCATATATTCTACACACAACAAAGTCCACGGGCAGACAAACAAAGCAACAAGACATTACATACTTTTATTTTTGAAGTAACACTATAAAGAGGAGTTCTCTGTGATATAAGGAAACATACCCTAAGCTTTCCACCGATTGGACGATGAGAGATACGCACCCTAAGCTTTCCAGCGATTGGACGATGAGAGATACGCTCAAGACGGCCAATCAACAAGCAGCTTGGTTGTGGGTGAGAGGTCGATATCGTGACGCTTACATGGAGGTATCGGAAATGACAACGTAGGTGACTGTGTAGAGCCTGTTCAAGGACGGAGGAAGCCGGAAGAAGAAAGTGAAGTTGGAGACACGCTGCAGAAAGTTCAGAGAGAGTCGGAAATCATCGAAACATACAGAAACGGTAGCATTGGACTGGTTAGCATAAACTGTACATTGACTGTATCATCATGTCAACCAGCTCAGATGGGACCCAAAGACCTGATATGGAATGGGAGGAAACCAAAGCTGTGAGGAAGAAAAGGGCTTTGAGGGAAAAAGTTAGCAGACCAAGAACACAAAGTTGGTCGGATTGGTCGAGTGGAGCAGGCTTAAACAAAAAACCAAAAGGCAGTCAAAATGGAAAACAAGCTATTTCGAATACAGAACTAGAGCAGGAGTGGAAAGTTATAATAGAATTCAACCGGGATGGTGGGCATTACCACCCGATTCAACTGACAAAATCAATTGAGAAAGAAATGGGTAAAATCAAATTTGCCAAGTTTATGAACAACAAACGAGTTTTGATACAAGCAACCAGCAAGCAACAGCAGGGAAAAATACTTAAAATGACGACACTCAGTGGGGAAAAAATAAAGGCTCATATCCCAGGAGCAATGGCAATGTTGAGAGGAGTCATATCTGGAGTTCCACTTAATATGACTATGGATGATGTTAAAAAGGAGATTAAAGGAGGAAAAGTTATTGAGGCAAACAGACTTATGAGCAAAAGAGATGGCACATTGAAGGAAACACTTTCAGTAGTTATTCAGTTTGAGAAAAATATACCGAAATCTGTGCAAATAGGATACATGAACTACAGTGTGAGGGAATTCATCCCAAAACCACTTAGATGCTATGCATGCCAAAGAATGGGACACACAGCAATGCAGTGTAAAGGAAAACTAAGGTGTGCGAGATGTGGAGGCCAACATGAGTATGGGAAATGTGAAAAAGAGGCAAAGATGAAATGCTGTAATTGTGGAGGAGAGCACAGTGCGGCGTTTGGTGGATGTGTAGTGCAGAGAGAAGCCAGAGAAGCTCAGAGGGTCAAAGTACTCAGTAAAGTCTCATATGCAGAAGCCCTAAAGAAGGTTAGGGAAACGGAAGCAAACAATCAGGCTTCTAGTGGAAGGGTTCAAAGAAACTTAGTACAGAGTGGTAGCAACATTTCAGAAAGGCAGGTTACAAATCAAAGCCAAGTACCTGTGGAAATTAAAGAAGATGATAGCATTCTCGTGGTAAAGAAAGTCAACTTTATGACATTCATCTGTCATACCATTAATGTTGCAGCACAGATGAAGAAGAAAAGTGACAGAATCAAAACCATCGTGCAGGCAGCGGAGAAATTCCTTAACATTAGAGATATAAAAGCAGACCAGATACATGAATTACTAGCAACAAAAGATGTGGGAGAAACGGACAACCAGGATGAGGGTTAGCACGTTGTTAATGGTAATTCACATACTCCAGTGGAATGCTAGAAGCCTCATAGCTAATGGACAGGAGTTTAAAAAATATGTCTATGAGTTACAAACATTGCCAGATGTAATTTGTGTGCAAGAGTCTTGGTTAAAACCTCATCTAGACTTTATGATTCCAGGGTTCAGCTCTATCAGATATGATAGAGTTAGCAATCAAAATGGTGGAGGGTGTGTTACTTTCATAAAGGATGGGCTGGCCTATAGGGTAGTCCCATCCCCTGATGACAAGGAATGTGTCATAATAGAAATATGCAGCCCAAGGAAAGAAGGGAACATAAAGCTTATCAATTTCTATAACCCGTGTAAAAATCTGGACATTGAAACCTTACAGACAATAGCAGGGACGGCTCATAGAAGGGAAGTATGGTGTGGTGACTTTAATGCTCACAACAGCCTTTGGGGAAGCAGTCAAACAGACAGTAATGGGGATGTCGTAGAAGAAATGCTAGAGGAAAGATCACTGTTTTGCCTTAATGATGGACAAAAAACAAGAATAGACGTGAATAGGGGGACACAATCATGTTTGGACCTCACACTGGTGACGGATAGGTTAGTTAAATCATGTGAATGGTATGTTAAAAGTGATTCTACCATAGGAAGTGATCATTACCCAGTTTTCACAATCATCAATACAAAGGTATGTAGACAGGAAGGGAGTGTATTTACCAGGTGGTGCTTTGGTAAAGCTGACTGGGAAACATTTAGGCTTTACTGTAAGGAGTCAGCGCAATTGTTAACATTAGAAGGAAGTATAGAGGAGTGCTCAAATCAAGTCACAATGCACATTAAAGAAGCAGCAAATAAAACTATACCTAAAAGAACAACAGAGGGTAGGAAGAAAGTGGTTCCGTGGTGGAATGAGGAATGTAGCAGAGCTATTAAAGAACGAAACAAGGCATTTAGGTCTTTAAAGAAAAACTTGTCACAAGACAATATTTCAGATTATCAAAGGAAAAGGGCAGTAGCCCGTAAAACAGTAAAATATACAAAAAAGACGTCATGGAGAGAGTATTGTTCCACCATTGGAAGAGGAGTAAAGTTAGGGGATGTATGGTCGATGTTTAAACGGATGAATGGGAAAAGGAAGTCGGTTAAAATTCCCGCTTTGATTGATGGGGAGAAAGTGGCAGTGTCAAATGAAGAGAAGGCAGAATGTTTAGGTAGGGCATTTGCTGCGGTGCATAGTGGGGAACACCTTGATGACAAACATAGACAGCAAAAAGAGTGTGTATTAAGAGAAAATGAAAATGTGAGGGAAAAGAGACGGGATGATAATTCAGCTCTTGATGTAGACTTCTCAATAGCAGAACTTAAAATAGCTTTGCAAGGTACAGGATACTCAGCACCAGGACAAGACCAGCTATGCTATGCCATGTTCCGGCAGCTACCAGAGGAAACATTCAAATTAGTCCTGAGACTATTTAATCAAATCTGGAGAAACGGAGTCTTACCAATGAGTTGGAAAACGGCAGTTATATTGCCATTTAATAAGCCAGGGAAGGATCCTGCTAATCCCAATAATTACAGACCCATAGCATTAACATCACACTTATGTAAATGGATGGAGAAGATGATAGTGCATAGACTATCACACGTCTTAGAACAGAGAGGGTTAATAAGTCATTTTCAGAGTGGTTTTCGTAAAGGAAGATCCACAATAGATGCTTTGATTAGAGTAAGCAATGAGGTGGAAAAGACAGTGAAAATGAAAGAGGTTATGGCAATTGTATATTTTGATATTGAAAAGGCTTATGATTCTATGTGGAGGGATGGGTTGCTCATCAAATTGAGTAGAATGGGTGTTGGAGGGAGAATGTATAACTGGATCATGGCTTTTTTATCAGACAGAACATTCAGAGTTAAAGTAGGGGCAGAGGTTTCAAAAGAGTGCAGTATAGAAAATGGTATTCCTCAAGGGAGTTCAATCAGCCCGATATTATTTAATGTTATGATAAATGACATTTTTAGTAATTTGGATGGATGCATAAAATCTGCACTATATGCAGATGACGGGGCCATATGGATACGGGGAAGAAATGTTCCATATGTGTTTGGAAAAATAGGGAAAGCTATAAAGAAAGTGGAGAAGTGGTCATACAACTGGGGTTTCAAGCTGTCAGCAAGCAAATCTTGCTTTATGAAATTTACGAATAAACGCAAGATGGAGACTGAGAAGCTTACATTATATGGAAAGCCGATGAGTGAGGTCAATGAATTTAAATATCTGGGGCTATGGTTAGATAGTAAATATACATGGAAAACTCATATTAAACATTTGGAAACAAAATCCAAAAAAGTGTTGAACCTATTAAGAGCAGTGGCTGGATGTGACTGGGGGGCAGACAAACAGGCATTAATCGACATCTATCGGGCAATTATGAGGACAACACTGGATTATGGGTGTTTAATATATGCAGCAGCAGCAAAAACGTCATTACTAAAAATTGATAGGTTACAATATAAAGCGTTACGGTTGTGTATAGGTGCAATTAAGTCAACCCCTACTAATGCAATATTAGTTGAAGCAGGAGAGACTCCATTGGAGCTAAGAAGAGAGAAAATTGCTCTTGCTTATTGGGTCAGGTTAAAAGGAAGTGGGGAAGGAAATATCACAAACAAAATACTACAGGAGTGCTGGGAATATTCTAAATTTCAGGGGCGTGGGTTTGGATGGACAAATAAAGAAAAAATAAGGACATACGGCATGCATGAGTTAGAGTTTTCACCATCAAATCCATTCAGTAGTGTACCCCCATGGCTCTTTCCAATAGTAAATATAGATGTGAGTATAGTAGAAAAGAAAAGAGAGTGGCAAATAAATGAAGTAGGACTCAAAACAAGTTTGTACCTCAGGAATAATTATCACAATTACCTCAAAATATATACAGATGGTTCTAAAAACAAAGAAGAGTGTGTTGGAATTGGTATATATATCCCAGAATTTAAAGTGTCAATATCAAAAAGAGCATCAGACCATCTTTCAGTGTATACAGCAGAAATGCTGGCAGTAGTAATAGGATTACAGTGGGTGGAAGAGGTCAGACCAGACAGGGTGGTGATATGCACAGATTCATTATCCAGTTTACAAAGCATACAGTCAACAACAACTGCCAGAGAAGACATACTCATAGAAATCAATCACAGCCTGTTAAGACTTCACAGAAGCGGCATAGATCTGCAGTTCTGCTGGGTGCCTGCGCATGAGGGGGTGAAAGGGAACGAGTGTGCTGATAGATTAGCAAAAAGTGCACTACAAAAGGAAATCACATTACCAGTTCAACTTGGAAAAGGAGAAGGAAAAGCAGTTATTAAGAAGAAAGGGATGGAGATCTGGCAGAAAAGGTGGGAGAAAGACCAGAAAGGCAAAGAATACCATCAAGTGCAAAAGACAATTACAATTAATATTTATAAAGAAAGAAACAGAAGGGAGGAAGTAATGATAGCTAGGCTCAGACTAAATCACACTGCATTAAATGGTACGCTGTATGTCATGGGGAAAAGTGACAGTGACAAGTGTGGGAACTGTGGAGTTAGGGAAAATGTGGAACATATTTTATTACATTGTGTCACCTATAGAGTTGAAAGAGGGAAATTAAGGGATACAGTTTTAGAGGCAAAGAGGGAGTGGAATGTAGCGGGTATTCTGGGAACAGAAGGAGAAGGAGTAAGAGCTATCAGAAAAGCACTGTTCACCTTTTTGAGGGAAACTGGGATAGGGAAAAGAATTTAACAGTAGACCATGGATGATTTTTTTTTTTTTTTTTTTTTTTTGTTTTGTTTTATTTATTTTATTTTATTTTATTTTATGGTTTTATTTTTGATATGCTGGTTTATTAGAGGACTGACATGATGATACACACTCGTGTACAGTAGGTGGCGGTATGCAACCAAAAGCTGTTTGCGACCCGCCATTAAAAAAGAGAAGAAGAAGAAGAAGAGCCTGTTCAAAACATTGCAAACTTGAATAAATCATTTAAATTATAAATTTGTGTCCGACCATCATTTGTACACCGTTCTTCAAGGGATGTATAGTATCTTTGATAGCTGTCCATACCTTCAGACAGCCTAAAAGTACAACACAATAATAAAAATCTTTACATGACATGTCCTTTGTTAAACATTAATCTGTCTCTTTTCTGCTGTAACAAATGTCCCCTCTGTGGGGCGAATAAAGGTATTGTGATTCTGATTACATTTAACCTGTTGTGGAAACATGTCTTGATCAAATTGTTATGTAACAAATGAGATAAATATCGCTGTGACACTGATGTCACATCGGGACATTAACCCAAAAACATTCACAGTAAACCCGGAGTGACATATGCACAATTAGAAATATTATTATGATCTGCTCAGTTAATTTATTTAGTATATTCTGGACTTTTCTGTGGTTTACCGTTACTGTGACATATCTTTATTATTAGCAATGGAAGATAGTTTGTTTGTTTCATTCCAAGCTATGCATCAAGACGTAGGTGCAATGCTGTGCTGCAAGTATGTAGTGACGTAGAACATGTGTTGGTGAATATGTTACTTTGTTACATTTTTTATCTCCAAAAATGTGTTCCGTGAAAGTAAAGCAAGTTCATAATTAGATAGACATCGTGAGGTATTTATTTTCGGTACAGTTTATGTTGAAACCGTTAGAGAGAGTGGCACACTTGTTAGCCTGTTCCATTCTTCTTCGTTTTCCGAAGCCGTGGCTTGGAAGCATACTTGCTTCGTTTCTGAAGGAAGTGACTTGGAAGTACGCGACTACCAAGCCAGCATCCTTGAGATTGAGAAACGGCCTGAATCTGGAGGAGGAAGAGGACGAGAGAGCTGAGGAGCTGCAGAGGAGGAGAAGGGAAGAGCAAGGGAAAGTATCTGCAAGGTAAGACAGTTATTTACCGATCTTCACTGATTTGAGGATGCTTATAGGTCGACAGGTTTTATATGTGAAAAGTTGTTGTTTAAAGTCTTTTGTGGCTCTAGAGGAAGTCTGACTCTTATCACTTCTGTTTCACACCGTTGAGGTTCACAAGTGGCTTCGTGAATCTGATAAACAGTTGTTGTGACTCTGCAGGTTCATCGAGTCTCTGAGAGCTCGGATGAAGGAGCGAGTGTCTCAGGAGAAGCTGGAGCCTCCTCCTCTCTGCTGCTGCGCATCGTCTTTCTGGGACTCCAGAATCATAACGCTTAAAATCACAAGGGAGTACAAGTAATAAAACGTTGAGTTCAAAGGTACTGCAATAAAAAAGATGAACAGGGCTAAGATGAATGCTCAGTTCTGATTGGTCATTTGGACATTCTGCATGCAATAAGACCAAAGTCTAAGGATAGTGAGAGCTGTAAAGCTTCAATGAATAAAAGCTCATCGAAACACAGATTTGACTTTAATGTCATGAAGAAGCTTAATCTTAAAATAGTGTTCAATATAATGTGGTATGATCCTTAATACCAATGAAAGGGTGAAGATATGATCAAATGAATAAATGAGAGTGAAAAAGTGTCAGGAAGAAAAACAAAAACACTTGAGTTGATAGAATTGATGTAGATATTAGGATTATTATTTTTACATTTACTGTGATAAATGTTGAAAAATAAATATGAATGAGTTTGCTCATGTTTTGAAGAAATATTCCCAAAATGAATCGAATATACATTTAGCCATTTTGAATTGTATTGACCGAGAATACACGATAAACAAATAAAAACTGAACAGCAGCTGTGGTTTCTAACAACTCACATTTAGAGAGTATCTTTACTCCAACTGGATGATATGAACACAGAGAGACAGACGTGTTGGCAGAACATGTTTCCTGTTAGTGACTGAAAAACAAAACCATGTGAAACTGGTTTGGTGTCACTCAGCCTGTTGAAATGTTGAGTCCTCACTGGAGGACAAAGGCACGATCCTCTCCTTTTCTGTGGCATTTTATGAGCTTTTTAATAACTTACTAAGTGGATAAAGCATAAAGGAGCAGTTTGTTTATTGAGCTGTCCCATAGACTAAGTCTGACTCCTGCAGGGGTCGGAGTTTGAAGCCTGACAAAGAAAGTACGTCTGCTGCAAGTCGGCCCCTCTCCCCATTTTTCATTAAATAAATGCTAAAGGCAGAAATAAATGATCTTTAACATATTTTTTATTAATTATTTTATCTTTTGAGTATGTCCTCAAACGGATAGTCATAAAGATGTCAGACCGGATAAAAGTATAAGTTTTGAGGGGTTTTGCAATGAAAACAAAGAACGTAACAAGAACCCTAAAACATGACTGTGCTCTTCCAGACTGTTCTGTTTGTGTGACTCTAAACATAAATACTGTAAACTCCAACTCTTATGGAGAATCATAACGCTTAAAATCACAAGGGAGTACAAGTCGAAATAAAACGTTGAGTTCAAAGGTACTGCAATAAAAAAGATGAACAGGGCTAAGATGAATGCTCAGTTCTGATTGGTCATTTGGACCTTCTGCATGCAATAAGACCAAAGTCTAAAGATAATGAGAGCTGTAAAGCTTCAATGGATATAAGCTCATCGAAACACACATTTGACTTTAATGTCATGAAGAAGCTTAATTCAATTCAATTCAATCTTTATTCGAGACTCATGGTCCATATCACATACAAAAGGACAAAATACACCACAATAAATAAGATTAAAAAGCTAAACCAAATGAAAAACATAAAATCAGTCCGATCACAGCTAGCCATACATGCTCACTGTCTGTAGAGGCTGTTGCGCTAATGTCTCCAAATCATGGAAGAGAACCGAGTAGAACTCTTCATAGGGTTAATTAAAATTGAGATAACACGATTGTCTGACACTTCTCGGCAACACATGAATTTGTATATTCCATTTCTTAAAAGGGCTTGACAGGTAGGTACCCCCAAGTTAACAAGCAGCTGGCTAGCACTGTGCCATCTTGGTACCCTCACCAGCAACCGTAAAGCATCATTGTATGCAACTTTTAGTTTTTGCATGCTGCTAGCCTTGTAGTTACTCCACAGGTGAGCCTTGTAGTCACTCCACAGGTGAGCCTTGTAGTCACTCCACAGGTGAGCCTTGTAGTAACTCCACAGGTGAGCCTTGTAGTCACTCCACAGGTGAGCCTTGTAGTTACTCCACAGGTGAGCCTTGTAGTTACTCCACAGGTGAGCCTTGTAGTTACTCCACAGGTGAGCCTTGTAGTCACTCCACAGGTGAGCCTTGTAGTCACTCCACAGGTGAGCCTTGTAGTCACTCCACAGGTGAGCTTTGTAGTCACTCCACAGGTGAGCCTTGTAGTCACTCCACAGGTGAGCCTTGTAGTTACTCCACAGGTGAGCCTTGTAGTCACTCCACAGGTGAGCCTTGTACAATGGTGTACAGAAAGCTTTAAGTGATACCTTGACATCTACAGAGCACTTGTGAAGTTTGCCTGGGCATACAGTTTGCAGCATTGTCTATGGATGTCTTTGTCATCTGTGAGATCATCAGAGATATAATGACCAAGGTACTTAATCTCACTGCACTCAAGAAGAATGTTGCTACTGAGAATACAATTAGGAAATACAGCCTTTTCATCCTCTTCGCACAATCCTGATGCTACTCTTCTTGGCGTTATACTTCATATTAAAATCAATGCCATACTGGGAACAAATCCTCAGAAACTGTTGTAAGCCTGCACTGCACGGGGAGAAGATGATTAAATCATCAGCGTACACAAGGTGGTTAACAACAATATCACCGATGACACAGCCAGTTTTACACAAGTTCAGTTTCCTAGACAGATCATCCATGTACAGATTAAACAACAAAGGAGATCAAATCCCACCTTGCTTGACCCCATTACCAACATAAACATTTTCAGACACAGTATTGCCCCACTTCACCTGCATAGTCTGATGTGCATACCAGAAGGCTAAGATCCTTATTATGTACTTGGTATCCCTCTCTGGCACATTTTGTCAAATGATTTGAAATGATTCAGTCTATCAAATGCCCTGGAAGCATCAATAAAACACAGAAACATGGTGGAATTATGGCTTCTATATTTTTTCTTTTAAAGCAACAATACAGATATCTGTGCCGTGTTTTCTTTTAAAACCAAACTGGTTGTCAGCTGTGCTAATATACCTTTCCAGCCTATCCAACATAATTTTCTCCAGCACTTTGGAGAGAATGCTAGCTAAAGCAATAGGTCTGTAATTATCAATGCCATTTCCCCAGCTTTATCCTCGAAGACTGGCACAAGTAGCACAGATAACATGGAAACTGGGAAGACACCATGATTAAGGAAACCAGTAAGACACAGAGCAAGAAGAGGAGCAAGCTTAAGACTGGCATATTTGAAGTGTTCGGCTGAGATGAGATCCGGGCCACAAGCTTTGTTATTTTCTAGATTCATTATAGTGTTGAAGACTTCCTCTGATCTAACTGTCGTTTTCAGTGGAGTCAACCTTTTCAACCACCAATGCATCACTCTTAACACAGTTCAACAACTCATGATAGTGTTGTCGCCACAGTTCTGCGATGCTGCCTGACCCACACACTCCTTCAATGGAAGACGGTGAGGGAGTTTTACAGCTGTTTATGACTTTGACCTCTTTCCAGAAATCATAGCAACTGTTGTTGAGCAGCTTTCTGGCAAGTGAGTCAGCCCTCATTGTGTCCTCATTTTTTTTAATGAAGCGGACAGCATACTTATATTTGGCATTAGTGGCCTGTTTATGTTCAATGCTTAATCTTAAAATAGTGTTAAATATGTGAAATGTACATTTCCAACAATCTTCCTTGCCTGTCATTGTTTAAGATTGAACACCGGTCAGATGATCACAAAGAGGAAACAAATGGGTTAAAAACATGTTTGAGTCAGAACTTGAAAGTCTTCCAGATTCCGAAGTTCATCTTTCCGATATATCTGCTGGCAATAAAACAGATGACTGCATTTATAACAATCAATGATTAACTAGTGAAAGAGGTTAGAGGGATTGAAAGCTCATTCTGACATTGTTGAAGCAACCCTGTCTCCTAAAAATTACGTTCCCACAGAACTAAACTGCATTCTCAATTACGTTTAGCAAGAAACGTATTTTCTCCCACGTTACGTTCGTTATGAACGCATCTCAAATTCGTTTATTTTCTACATATCTTCTAGAAACATATTTTGTCCCACGTTACGTTTCTTATGAACGTATCTTAAATAAGTTTATTTTCTACATATCTTTGCCATTTATTATCTTGCTTATAATAATAATGATAATAGTCATTTATAAACATCATTTTAGAGCACACATTTGAAATCAGTAGGCGAGGCTGTAATTTCGCCAGCTGTTACTCTCATGAGCGAGGCAGAAAATAATAGTTTTAACATGCCATAAAGCTGCTGTGTCGTTTATTGCACCTCAAAAATTAAAACAAATCCAGAGTTATGTGTTTCTGTACTTCCTCTAAGAAGAAAGGACAGTAACAGAAAATCTCTGTGACGCCAGATGTGGTGTTGTTAATGCGATATGATATCCGGAAAAAAATTCAGTTTAGGATGGCCGAACACACTACATTACCCACAATCCCCAGCTATCGTTTGGGACTACAGTCCCGTTGACAAACCCCGTGATTAATCTTCAAGCTCTGGGATTGGATGTACCAGTGGCAGCGTGCCAAGGTTACGCCGAGCGTCAAGCTCTTTGAAATGTAACGAAACCACGGCAGACTATTCCAAACTGGACTCGAACGCCCCCGAGAACTACACATGCTGGCTATTGTGTTTCGCAACATGTTCTCGCACGTCTCTACTGAGAATTGTAGTTTTAAAAAGACGTTTTCGTTTCCCCAAAATTAGAAGTTGACAGTATTAAACTGTGTACAGCCCTGGAGGTTTAGGCGATAGGAAACAAATTGGTGTGTACAAATTTAAAACATGTAATTACTAAATGGGTGAAAATCGCTTGTTATCCATAATGGGCAGCATTACCCACATGACAGCTCATTGTTACTTTATAATTCTACTCCACTAAAATTCAGACGTTAACCTGGTATTTTGACTCCATTACATTTATTTTAGTTACTTTGCAGATTCTGATTAATGATGTGAAATATAAATAACCCTTAAAGTAGACTTTAGTTACACCAGATTAAAATTCAGGGAATGGTGATTGTCAAGTGCCAACAATCAGGAGATATTTGATGCTTGAGAAGACTAAACATTTATCTACAGATCTCTATAAAGTATATTATTTACTCTTTATTCTCTACTAATAGTTAATTAAAAACTGTATATCATTTCTATTTTGCACATCCCTTTCAAGATTTCAATAATTTCTAAGGTTTATTGACATATCATATACAACTACAGTGTAGTTATGCAATGAATGAAAAACTTGGGTCACAGGTTCCTCAACAGTGCATTACAAGACATCTATCGATATATGTATACCTCCACCATTAAACTGTCAAATTCTGCACATTTCTTATACTATCTACATACATAAGAGTATAATTAATGTGTATAATATCAGTTAAAATCAGTGCTTCAACATAGTTAACATTGCAGGAAAGCAATATATTAGACGTTTAGTACTTTGTCAGGCTTAATATTTATCTGTAGATAGATACCCCCAAAGCTTTTTTCTTATTTGAAAGAAGACCTTAACCTAAAGTATTCTTAAATGTGTTAATAAAGGTTAATTAGTTTGTCTGTTTTGCACATCCTCCTATTAATATCTTTGTACATCCGGCACTAAACTGTTTTATTGTAGAGATCACTTACAGTATCTTCTTGATTTTTTATATTCTATATTTCTATCATTGACCTTCTACTTTCCCCCTATGAAAGCATGTACTCTTAATATTTTTTCATCAAATAACATTATTCAACAAAAATAACATTATTCAACAAAAATAATTCAATAACGCGCTTTAACCACTAGGCGGTGCACACAAGGTACACACAGCATACTAATAATAACTTTAACTTTATTTATTAGTATTATTAGTGTAGGAGACTTATGTATGTATAACATATTAAGATGTGTAGTTTTATTCATGTTTTTACATAATTGTACAGGATATTGCTATACTATTTCTCATGTTTTACTTCTACACATTAATATCTGATTGGTAAAACATCACAGACAGAAAGGTATATCTGTCATTTAATGGTAAGCTATCGAAATTGTGATTCCATAGATGTGTCTCCCATCACCCAAATCCCCTGACTATTCTCTCAACTCAGTATTTACATTCTTATATTACAAGAAAATCAGTAATATCTTTAAAAACTACAAGTCATTTTCTATCAGCTGTGCACCGTTATGGTGTAAATATAACCTAACTACCAATTGGATCAAATATAAAAGTCAGCCGAATTACTATTGATACTGCAAGGAGACGTATTTTGTGAAAAGAAATGCAAGATGTTGTTTAATTGGTGATATATTTATGATCCACGTCACATATTCAGTTTTGGCGGCAGTTCTTCAAGTTTGTCCAGAACTTTATTTACGGCTAAAAAGCATGCTAGAAAGCCCAAGATCATAGAATTAAACATAAACAATAAACAAAAACAAGGATAATTGTGTGTTATTGTTGAGTAAATAACAGTGTGTTATGTAGAAAAGAATAACAAATTAGAAGGAAAAAAGATTTTCAAAAATACAGATTTCAGTATTTTGAGGCTTTAAGCCCCATTTATTTTCCTCACAGACAGCAAAAAAAGTCAGACATTATACGATTTTAAATAAAAACAAATAAATAAAAAGATAAAACACTGGCATGTAACTTACGTTAGAATAAATAGAATGGTTTTGAATAACATATGAGAGTAAAATCTACGTCACTTTACAGCCCCGCCCACTTTTGAGGAAACCAACGCTGTCATTTGAACGGCGATCAAGCCTGATGCCACAGAGCTCTTCTTTTACTGTCCTTTCTTCTTAGAGGAAGTACAGAAACACGTAACTCTGGTTTTGTTTTAATGTTTGAGGTGCAATAAACGACACAGCAGCTTTTTGGCATGTTGAAACTATGATTTTCTGCCTCGCTCATGAGAGTAACAGCTGGCGAAATTACAGCCTCGCCTACTGATTTCAAATGTGTGCTCTAAAATGATATTTATAAATGACTATTATCATTATTATAAGTAAGACAATAAATGGCAAAGATATGTAGAAAATAAACGTATTTAAGATACGTTCATAAGAAACGTAACGTGGGAGAAAATATGTTTCTAGAAGATATGTAGAAAATAAACGTATTTGAGATGCGTTCATAACGAACATAACGTGGGAGAAAATACGTTTCTTGCTAAACGTAATTGAGAATGCAGTTTAGTTCTGTGGGAACGTAATTTTTAGGAGACAGGGTTGGGGAGACGATATGCCAGGACAACACAGAGGAAAAGGCACAGACAAACTGCATGATATACTATTCAATGTTTATTGAATTCCATTTATTTACAATGGATGTTCCTAAAACAACACATTGATTTAACATCATCATCATGCTGCTGCTGCTACTGCTTTGACTCATTGTGCTGTCAGTTGACAAACATTGATAGGCAGCTGTGGGTCTCCTGTCCTTTCTGAAAGTCATAAAGATTACATTAGTACTTTAGATTACTTGTGTCCTCAATTACCAGGGGATTACTGAAACCACCATGCATGAAAGAAATGGTAGAAATGTATCTAATCTGAATTTTGAAACCTTCCTTCCCATCCCCTCCCTCTAAATATATCAATAAACATTAGGATGTGACGCTCCTTACTAACATACAGGTTTAAGAAGATAATATTTGTTTTAAAGAATTCAAAGCAATAGACAACAGGCTCTTTAACGAAGGCAATATTAGCCTAACATGTATATGTTAGCTGTTCACACTATTTATATTTTTCTACTTTTTGTAATGCTATTTTATTTCTATTTAAGATGTTTACATTTTCGATTGTTTAATTCTAGTCTTTTAACTGTCTAATGCAGGGGTGGGGAACCTCCGGCCCCCGGGCCGTATACGGCCCGCGAGACCATTTGCTACGGCCCTCGAGGTAATTTATAAACACACGCAAAAAAGAAAAAAATTAAAGGAATCTAGACCGCAAAAAAATTAAACAGGGAAGTGCCTGTTTTTCCTGGCCAAGGTCAGGGTCCTTGAACACAACACGAGCCTAATGTGTCATCACGTGGTATATGTCTCGTCTGACAGGGGAGCATGGCAGGGGAGCACCAGAACGTCACTTTGGCATTTCCAAAAATTGCAGTACCCAAAAGGAGCCGTACACATGCCGCAGTTTCTGCGTGGCTGTGTCTTTAGTTGTAAACCCAGTGGCGATCTGTTCATCTGTCATACTGATCATACAGTCAATAACTTTGTTGTTATTAGCATCTGGTTAGCTAGCTATGCTAACGAATATAAGAAGCTTTTTCTCCAACCAGTGGGGTAAAGGCACATCTTTATATGATCATTATAGTTCTAAAAAACAACAGGTATAAAATACTATATGACAGTAAATAAAAGTTGTTATTAATAAACAAGAATACAGTTTGAAAGGGGAGTGATTTGTAAAATATCCATAAAGAAAAATAAATCGGCTTCCAGTTCTGTTTCATATGGGTGTTGAGAGATGTATCCATAGATCTCCTAATGTTGCTCTCAAAGTGCACCAGATTGATGCTTTTAATTTCAACATTTAAAAAAAAAATCTTCCCGGGGAGGTGAGGACCCCCCTAGAGGAGGTTAGGTCCCCCCCCCCCCCCCCACTATTAAATCACGTCAACATGGATAGTTAACGAAATACATTTGCACATATCTTGTGTCCAATATACTTTCTGTTTTGGTGGTCATGCCACAACCGTGCACGTGAATGCATGCACGAGTCATGGTAAAATATCTGGATTAAGAGTTTGCTTTTTCTTTGCACAGCATGAAAGAAAGGCTAAATGAATGGGCTGTGATTTTAGTATTTTTAAGCAGAGGTCAATAATTTGTACGGCCCTCGGAGTATGTTTAAAAAATGTAAATGGCCCTTGAGAGGAAAAAGGTTCCCCACCCCTGGTCTAATATATAATGCCTTGTCTTTTGCTGCTGCAGCGTAAATCTTTCCCCAATTGGTATCAATAAAGTTGGGATAAATCAGTTTGCCGCTTGGTTAATATGTAATAAAACCTCTGAATAACATTTCCAATTGAAAAAAGACAAGTGTAGTGCCGAGAGATAGGGAGTCAGAGGCGGTGCATCGAAGGTGCAAAGTTGTCTTTAATAGAGAGCTGCAAAGGACATGTTGTCGGGTCGCAGCCCGGGACGACAAGAGGAAGAGCCAGGAGGGCACACAATATATATAAGGAACACACAACAGGTCCGTGTGGAAACAAAACCCCAATTGTAGTTCCATGTGTGAATTATGAACCAGTGTATCAATACGTGGTCACCACACAAGCCCCCCCAGAATTCAAATATGGCAAAATAAATCCTCGCGTCCGTGGAGGAAGCACCACAGGGGCCGAGGAGGGCGGGGTCGCAATTGAGGACCGGGCCATGGAACGGGCCGACGAAAGGAGGCCGCATGAGAGGGTAGGGACCCTAACGAGGGCGAGGGCACCCCCACCGGGGGCGGGCCGAACGGGCCGTTGTAAGGGGGCTGCAGTAGGTGTCGTGGCGAACCCAGCAGGAAAAAGCGCTGCCCGGCCGCAGGCGAAGGCACGGCGGCGGCGGGCATGAAACCTCCGGAAGGACGGAGCGGAATCCCAGGAAGGCAGGAGCAGTCACCCCGGGAGGAAGGAGCCGTGGACAGGGGAGAAGCCAGACGGAGCGCCGTCCGAAGCTGCCGTCGAGGCCAACCGTGAGCCGCGGTAAGAGGAGAGGCCAGGCAGGGTCCCGGAGCGCGCCACCCACGGGCCAATGAAGGCATGGGCGACGTCCGAAACCGCCGAGGCGAAGGAAGAGGCCAGGCAGGGTCCCGGAGCGCGCCACCCACGGGCCAATAAAGGCATGGGCGATGTCCGAAACCGCCGAGGCGAGACGGGGTCCAGAAGCGTGCCACCCAGGCGACGATGAGAGCGCGGGTGGCGTCAGAAGCCGCCGTCGAGGTGATGAAACGGCGAGAGGGTCCACACGAGGCCGACCAGACATGGTCGAACCTCCTCTCAGGCACCAGAAAAAGCTCAAAAAGGGCCGTACTGTCCACGGTCCAAAAAAGGTAGGTGAAATCGTGAGAGGATCCACACGAGGCCGACCAGACATGGTCGAACCTCCTCTCAGGCACCAGGGAACAAAAAAAAAAAAACTCAATAGGTCGATAGCCGTTAGCAGCTAGCCGTTAGCCGCTAGCTGGCAGCCGTCGGTAGCCGCTAGCCGTAGCCGTTAGCTAACGAGGTTAGCTGCTAGTCGTCGAAGGCTAGCGCAGCCTGGACGTGCAGCCGCACGAGCAGAAGAAAACAGCCCCAGGAGGTAGCAATCGGGTTCATCCCTACCCAGCGGGTCGTGCATCGTCTCCCTGTTGGTTGGAAGACCGATGCGGGAATGGCGAGCAACGTCCCCAGCCATTCTGCGAGGCGTGCACCGAGCCTCAGTCCGCGTGCCGGTGGCAGCAACGGACGATTCCAAAAATCCCCGGCATTTCGAGAAAGAAACCTGAGTTTCCTTTGCCGTGTTCGGGTCCGTCTCGGAAACTTCTGCGAGACTTATATGTCAGGGTCACCAATGTAGTGCCGAGAGATAGGGAGTCAGAGGCGGTGCATCGAAGGTGCAAAGTTGTCTTTAATAGAGAGCTGCAAAGGACATGTTGTCGGGTCGCAGCCCGGGACGACAAGAGGAAGAGCCAGGAGGGCACACAATATATATAAGGAACACACAACAGGTCCGTGTGGAAACAAAACCCCAATTGTAGTTCCATGTGTGAATTATGAACCAGTGTATCAATACGTGGTCACCACACAAGTCACAAAATGTATTATTTTTTATTTCCCCACATAATATACTTTTATAACCAACAGCTCCTGTTCATCGTCACTTTTCATTAAGAGCTTGTCTACATAATCACTGTTCTTTAACAGCTCCTCCTCATCACTGTTCAGCTCCTCATCATCACTGTTCATTAACAGCTCATTATCATCACTATTTATTAAGAGTTCCTTACATTCTGTGTTAGAAGGACCGTTATTACTTTCATCATGACAGTTAAGTGTCACGGTCGCCTCGCACAATGAGCAGCCATCCGATATAGCGACTGTCGCATCGCATGAGCAGGCAACCGATATAGCGACTGTCGCATCGCATGAGTAGGCTACCGATGTAGCGACTGTCGCATCGCACAATGAGTACGCAACCGATATAGCGACCGTCGCCTCGCACAATGAGCAGGCATCCGATATAGCGACTGTCGCCTCGCACAATGAGCAGCCATCCGATATAGCGACCGTCGCCTCGCACAATGAGCAGGCATCCGATATAGCGACTGTCGCATCGCATGGTGAGCAGCCATCCGATATAGTGACTGTCGAATCGTCGAATCGCATAATGATCAGTGACTGTGACATTTCCTCTTCCACTAAGTTTGGAATCTTGTTAGATCTGGTCGTTCAGAAAGAATGGTTAGGAGCAGTTTGACAGTAGTATTTATAGATTCACTGCGGACCTAAGAGAAGACAGAGAGCAGGAAAGCTGCTAGGCGGGGCCAACGCTGCAGCCTCCACATTATCTTCCAACATTTTGTTTATTTTAAATATTGTTTATCTAATTCGCGCAGGCTTTATACTAAAGGTTTGATGATAAAAGGTTCCTTAATATGTAATAAAAACCCCAAATAACATTTACAATTGAAAAAAGACAAGTATAATGCACCTGCATTTTATTAAAATGTTATTGAATATCATATATTCTACACACAACAAAGTCCACGGGCAGACAAACAAAGCAACAAGACATTACATACTTTTATTTTTGAAGAAACACTATAAAGAGGAGTTCTCTGTGACATAAGGAAACATACCCTAGGCTTTCCACCGATTGGACGATGAGAGATACGCACCCTAAGCTTTCCAGCGATTGGACGATGAGAGATACGCTCAAGACGGCCAATCAACAAGCAGCTTGGTTGTGGGTGAGAGGTGGATATCGTGACGCTTACATGGAGGTATCGGAAATGACAACGTAGGTGACTGTGTAGAGCCTGTTCAAAACATTGCAAACTTGAATAAATCATTTAAATTAGAAATGTGTGTCCGACCATCATTTGTACACCGTTTTTCATGGGATGTATAGTATCTTTGATAGCTGTCCATACCTTCAGACAGCCTAAAAGTACAACACAATAATAAAAATCCTTACATGACATGTCCTTTGTTAAACATTAATCTGTCTCTTTTCTGCTGTAACAAATGTCCCCTCTGTGGGGCGAATAAAGGTATTGTGATTCTGATTACATTTAACCTGTTGTGGAAACATGTCTTGATCAAATTGTTATGTAACAAATGAGATAAATATCGCTGTGACACTGATGTCACATCGGGACATTAACCCAAAAACATTCACAGTAAACCCGGAGTGACATATGCACAATTAGAAATATTATTATGATCTGCTCAGTTAATTTATTTAGTATATTCTGGACTTTTCTGTGGTTTACCGTTACTGTGACATATCATTATTATTAGCAATGGAAGATAGTTTGTTTGTTTCATTCCAGGCTATGCATCAAGGTTATTTTCATGTATGTAATTTGTTTTCCTGCACAGTGTAGAGCAGAGGTGCCCAGTACGTCGACCGCGGGGGCAATAGAGAGGCGAAGTCCCTCCCTTTCCGGGAGCCTCCATGGGACCCCGGAAGCGGAAAATTATACATTGAAGTCAATGGAGAGAGAAAAGTTATCTTTTGATCCCGTTTGAATTGTGCCACGAATGACACATATGATGTTTGTCAATCTTAAGCAATAATTTCCATGCAAAAAAAGTCACATTTTGTCGTAAAACTGTTGAAATATAAGACTATGAAAAATACGCAACTAGAAAGACTACAAATCCCAAATGCATTCTGGGTCGCGTAAGTGATGTCATAGGCGATAATGCTCCAAGACTGGTTGCGGCTCGCAAAGCAAAGAGGAAGAAGAAGACTGATTTATTCCCTCCAATAAATATAAGAGATTGCTCCAATAAATTCACTTTTACAAGATGCCTGTGTGCTTTGTACGAGGTTGTAATCACAAAAGAGATCATACCACTTGCTCGTTCTATCGCTTCCCGTCTTATGAAAGGACCAGGAGTCGTTGAACCAAACATATCAGGTAATATACATGTTTTGCATGGAACATAGTCAAGTTTTTCTCTTTTATTTTCTTTACCTCACCTGTAACTGCTGAGACCCTGAGGAACATGCACACTGACCTGCTCTGGCAACCTGATTTCCACTGTACGTAATAGTATTTGGTTATGGTATATTATTTATATACATCAAAGGCACAATGCACCCCCCAGAGACACACATGTATTGAGTGGGATATTTTGCATTGGTCATGTGAAATCATCTTTACATACTAGAAAACTGTAGGAGCGGCAACTTGTTTTGAAATTGAATTTTTAATATCCGATAATAAAGTTGATCTAATTTCTTTATTCTTCTCTCTTCCCAGCTCCATCCATCACCATTCTCTGTTCCTGCAGGTCCTGCTTGCTAATCAATGCTCATATTTTTTTACACAATTAAAAATAAAGTCAATGTATTGTATGACATGAAGTTGTGCTTCATTCTGAGTCAATAATAAATTCATTCTGCCTTCAACTGCAAAATTATTGTGGACTGCACCAACATCCATGTAGCTGCCCCCCCCCCCCCCCCCCCCCCCCCCAGTAAGATGAACCAAGCAAAGCTGACATACTCAACATACAGCTGTGCTCTTAAGTTTACATGAAGAATTTGTGAAATATTGGTAATAACAGGTTTAAATGATTATTAGTAATTCATTATATAATTGTCTCATTGTAGATGAGCAGACAGGGAGCCAGATGAGAAAAGCAGAATATGCAGCTGCCATTTTCCACATGGAAAAGAGAAAGGGCCAAGTGTATTTGAGTGGACAAAAGAGAAATCCCAAATACGAAAAATAAAATTATACAATTTACAGATATTTATACAAATATATATATATATATCCTATATACACCATGTATAATGATGGTGTATGATGTAGAAGAAAGTGGTAGATAACAAGTAAATATAGAGTTACATACAGATCCATTATACAGCAAGAGATGGAATAACTAAGAAGCATGCAGTATAATAATAATTACATGCAACAATTAAATAACTGCTCAGCATCTCCACCACAATCCCAATCTGCTGTGTCCTGTTTTCCTCCCCTCTGCATAACCCCCCATCACACAGACGAAACACAACGCAGAGTCTGAGGGTGTTAAGAATATGTTTATTTAAATGTCCTCCTCTCTACTGGCCAACACAGGGAGCATATGCTGGGTGTAGAATTGTTCCAGGAGGAGGAGATTTCCATGCCATGCAGGGTCTTTGGGGATGGGGATGATGATCGCCTCCTTCGTGGTTCACAGTAGCAGAGACTCCGGTCTGTGATGTGCAGCTTTATATAATATACAATACATTTTTGAAAAACATTTGATCAACAAAAAAGGATTTGGTCAGGATCTAGAGTCAGTGTGTAGTTTATGAATTAATCAATGCTCTCTATATTAGGAGAACACATACCAGTGTACCAGAGGGAGTCACACACAGCTGTGTCTAGATAACCAAACAAATTGACAACAGGAATGCAAACTCATCAGGTATGAAAAAGGTGACAAGGATCCGAGCCCCCCGACCCCACAGAATATCGTCAGAACAACTAAAGCAGCAGTGTTAATAATAATAGAAACGCCATAGAGTCACATCTAATAGAAATATATAAAAAGCATTTATTTTAATTGTGTAGCAGTCAGTTTATAATTTTGGCAGCACTGTTGAGCATTTTGAAAATGTATTTTCATGCCTCTGTGCAAGGCTTAGTCTTTCTATCTTTATAGCCACTGGTGTAAAGTAACTAAGTTCATCAACTCAACAAGTACTATACTTGGGCACAATTTTGAGATACTTGTACTTTACTTAAGTTTTTCCATGTTTTGCTACTTTGTTCTTCTACTCCATTACAGTTCAGAGGTAAATGGTGTACTTTTACTCCCCTACATGTATTTATTACCTTTAGTTACTTTACAGATGTGGATGAATGATGTGAAATATAATCAAGTGTTAAATCAGACTTTAGTTCCACCTGGAGTAAGTCCAAAAGCTACCCTGCAGTATACAAAGTCATTCAAACTAGCTGCACCTTTACCAGCTTTGATAACACTTTAATGATCAATCATTATAAAACATATCATATTATTCTGAAATGGACCAATCTGCAAAATGACTACTTTTACTGTCGCTACTTTCACTATATTTTGATAATACTTTTCTACTTTTACTTGAGGAACATTTGGAATGCAGGACTTTTACTGTAACAGAGTATTCCTACACTCTGGTACTTCTACTTTTACTCAAGTACAAGATCTGAGTAGGCTACTTCTACTTTTACTCAAGTAGAGTACACGATCTGAGTAGGCTACTTCTACTTTTACTCAAGTAGAGTACACGATCTGAGTAGGCTACTTCTACTTTTACTCAAGTAGAGTACACGATCTGAGTAGGCTACTTCTACTTTTACTCAAGTACAAGAACTGAGTACTTCTACTGTTAATCAAGTACAAGATATATACTTATACCACCTCTGTTTATAGCCTATGAAAAAAACGATTAGAAAACGAAGGCTAAAGCTAACGTTAGCAGATAGTGACAATGTATGCTAGTTAGCTAGCTCAACGATAATATCGCAACGGGAAAAAAAAAAACTTTTCAGTGCACATCACGCTCTGCCGCTTCGACAGGGAGCTCTACTCTGAACACCTGAACGGCCCGTTCTAACAGCTGTTCACCAGCGGTCCAGTCTGTGCCACAGTGACTACTATTAACCACAGTTAATATTAACGAACGCACCGTAGGTAATGTAGCTGCTGAAGCTAGACCATCATCGCCGAGCAGCAGAGGCTTATTATACATCATTAGCATAGCCGACAGGCAGGAAGACTCGAGCACACAGCTCGCGCTTCATTATAATATATAAAAAAAGCTCGCGGCCGCACATTAATCCGGGTCCCAGACCCCCTCCCATACCCCAAAATATTTGTATTGCAGATCTACATGAATCACACAAACGACCTATTTTGGATTCAAAACGAAGAATTTCGCCGAAAGGTGACAAGTTTGCATCCCTGGACAAGATAACCAAAATCCTTGAATCTACACACAGCAAATAAACTCAAATGACACAACGAGATGTAAAAAGGAGATCACACATATATACAAGCCCGGCTTAACCTGCCATCAGGCCCTGGGGCTGATAGTTTTTGTAGGCCCCCCTATTTAAACAACAAATCAAAGTCATTTATAGCCTCGGCAGGCTCTGTGAGCGCACTTCTCCACTCTGCTCTACAAGCGCCTGGTCCTCTCCTCCAGATGAGTGACGTATCGGGCCTCCCTCATGTATTTGTCCGGTTGCCGTTGGCTCCCCTCCACGTAGCAAGTCCTCGTCGTCCTCTCCATCTCCTCCAACAGATAATGTCCCTCCTGTCTGTTTTTCCTTTCCCGCTACTCCATCGCTATCAGAACCAGACGGCCTACTTGGCTCCGAGGCCCCGCGGCCGGCACCGCTACCGCTCGGTACAGAACTCATCTGTCCTTCCTCCTCATCCTGGCCTACAGGTTTAAAATAACCTGTAAGCTTCGGCATTTTTTGTAATAGCTGCTTGTCTCGAAACTCCTTTTCCCTCAACAATTTCCTTTTCCGAGCGCCACTCTCAAACTTTTTCTTCTCTCAATCACTCGCAATTTGAATAAGTCACATGTGAAACATATTCTCATTCTGACGTGTGTGTGTTTGTGTATATTTGCGTTTGTGTGTATTGTGTTTGTTTCCCGGGGAAAACATTCACGAGAAACACCGGCTGTTGTTATGCCTGCTGTGACGTTATGTTACTAAGTTCTCCGCTTGTAATTATGCCGTCACAAACTTCAAAGTTGTATTTATCATCTGAATTTGCCGAAACAAGTTTAATATTCTGAAAGCCAAGACTTTGTTTTTTTTAAATCAGATGAAAACAAACTGTAACGGACCTTGCTGTGTTATCTATCATTACTATACGTCTTACAATAATAATTTCAGTGGAGGGAGGGGGGGCGGCGCTGTGGAACAGCAGAGTGGCGAGGGAGAGCTGTCGTCTTCCCTTTACAAGATTCAAAAATGTATTTATCGTGTGATTTTGGAAATGAAAGTTTCATATTCTCAAAGCCAAGACTTTGTTCATTTAAAAAAAATAAAAAAATACCCGAAATAAAAAAATAATATTTTTTTTTTTTTTTTTTTTTTTTTTTTTTAATTGGCTCATGATAGGCCCCCGATCTCCGTAGGCCCCTGGGCTTCAGCCCAGGTCAGCCCGTGCATTAAGGCGGCCCTGCATATATAGTCGATATAAAACTGGCCGCTTCAATCTGAAGAGCAACTAAAACAAAACACGGGAGTGTATCTTGTTCTTGTGAACACTAATGTTATCCACGGCATACACAGACACCACGAAGTTCTTAAGGAGAAAAATAGTTGCTAAAACAAAACATGTTAGTGTACCTTGTTAGCTAGCTGACATTAACCTTAAACATTCCACTCATTTACTCACTTAAACCTTGTAAAGCCGGTCCCGCATGCTGACTCTTACAGAACCGCTCCCTTTCGTGTACAGCTCTCAACATGCCCAGACTTGTAGTGATTTTCACCTCGTTTTATACTTTTTCGCCTCATTCTGAAAGAAACAGGTGAAATTTACTAACGTGACAGCCATCTTTGTGATGGTGACGCGTATTGTGCGAGACCAGAGACCTGTAGTTCACTGAGCGGTTTCACACAAAAAAAATTGTAACTTCACAGTTTTACGACACATTTTTATTTTTTTGACTTGCAAAATGTTCTTTTAATTTGACAAACATCATATGTGTCATTCGTGGCCCAATTCAAACGGGATCGAAAGATGACTTTTCTCTCTCCATTGACGTCAATGTATAATTTTCCGCTTCCGGGGTCCCATGGGTCGGAAGTAGATGGGCGGGACTTCGCCTCTCTATGCTGGTAGATCGCGAGTCATTCATAAAAAAAAAAAATCCATCTCCGTTAAAATAGACAAAACAGGTTTTGATCCCTCTTCCCTTGGCCTCCCTGCCACTTAATTCAGGAGTTTACTTGATTGTCTGTTAACCCAGAATGCAAAGCGATACAAAATCAGTCAAGTGCCGGGAAAACTCAAATTTAAGTTAAAGAGACAAACAACAAAATGAGTGCAGGGCCGAGCAAAAAGCTGAAGACATACCACTTCCACACAGAATGGGAGGGAGAATCTTTTTTTGTGATGTCACATTCAAAGGTTATTTGTCTTATTTGTAAAGCCAGCGTCGCCCTGCCAAAGTAAGGTAACGTGGAGAGGCATTATCGGAGGCAAGGCATATGACAGCGACTTCCCTCCGATTAGCGAGTTTAGAAAGAGAAAGGTCATGTATTATTGCTACAAAAACATTATCTCTTAGTCTTAGCGTCGCCAACTCGTTTCTAACATTCAAAAAGACAAACAAATGCGTCTATGGTCGGTGTATTTTCGACTTTTCCAATCCAGACGAGATCTCTCTCTCCCTCGTCTGTGTGCGAGGAAGCGGGGCAGTTTACACACACGCAGCTGCTACATGCAGCAACACACGGTTTAGATGGCGGAGAGAAGCGCTCCAAGGTGTGGTTAAATGTTACCCGTCTTGAGGTGGACAATGCTCCTTGCCAAGAGTGTTTAGCATGTGAGGGCGGTAACACGAGCAATTTGTCTAAACATTTAGCAAAAGTGCACCGGGTTCGACTGTCTTTCTAGTAGCTCTGTAGCCCAATCCACGAGTAACTTTTCTACGTCAGGTATTATGTATGCTAACAGCAACACACGGAGTTAACACAATTATACAAACATGTGTTAAGGATTAGATGTAACTGAGTTACTCTTTATTTTGTTAAAGTTTCAGCTATTCTGTTTAAAGTTCTGTCATCAGATTATTTAATACGATTTGTTAAAACATTGTTTCTTTTGATGTGAAATATTATTTTTTCTATTTAAATAAAAAGCAATGTTAATTGTGTTCACAATTTGTTAAGTTATTTTAATAATATATGTATTTTTGAATCAAGTATTCATCTTTATTGTCTTCATTGTTAGTTTCCACATGCCTAAAACAACCTCAAGCTAAATCTAAAAGTTGATGGCCAAATAAGAGCGCTTGAGAAATTGTGCAAGGCAGTAATAGTCCGAATAGTGGATTAATCGTTTCATTAATCGATTATCAAAATGGTCGTTTGTTGGAGCCCTGTTGTAGTTATCCCATGTATAAATAAAACGTGTTATTCAGCAACCCTTGCAATTTGGGATTTTATTTTTGGTTGGTAGACCTCGGTGAGCTGGTCATTTCAAAAGTAGCTCACCAGCCAAAAAAGTGTGGGCACCCCTGGTGTAGAGTCTTATTCTGATGAGAGGGATACAGGTATTTCACAAAAAAACTTGCTCGCTGGAGAAGAGCTACGGAATTGATATCACAATTTAATCGGAGCTGATCACAATTTGTCACAGATGATCATCTCGATGCTGCTTTCGGGCTGTGAATAAACAACTTGTGTTTTACTTTTAGGCTGTTTGAAGGTGTGGACAGCTATCAAAGCTACTACACATCAAATTAAGAACGATGTACAAATGAAAGTCGGACACAAATATATAATTTAAATGATTTATTCAAGTTTGCAATGTTTTGAACAGGCATCCACACAGTCACCTACTTTTTTCATTTCCGATACCTCCCTGTAAGCGTCACGATATCGACCTCTCACCCACAACCTCACATAGGAGTGGTGAATGTGCATCAAAGTCATATTAGGAAGGCAGATATAGCAAAAGATGAATGTAAACGACAAAACGAGGCGATCGACATGTTTATTTCCTGGTAAGTCCACAATGGACACGCCCCGGATCCCTGTGACGAACTTAACAGGATGCCGCCAGTTGTCATGACTCCAGTTATACTGTAACACCGTGACTGACCAATAGTGGACAAGGGGAACATTGTATTAGTGTTTATGATTGCAAACTTAATTATGTAGAGCTTAAGTTGATTTAATGCTGGATATTAACGGACACGATTCAAAGTGTTAATGAGATGTAGAGGAAACAAGTCCCACACTAAATGAGAAATTGTGCATAGAATGACTATCTAACCAATGTCTGAACGAGTCATTATCCCCAACCATGTAACTTTGTCATTACTAAACTAATAATTCATGTTTCTACAAACATGTTTCTGTTGTTTGGTAACAAATGTCAAAATATGGAGGAATGAGCACTTTAGTGAAGAGTGAGGTGGCTCTTAAAAGAGCCTTTGGGTTTGTATGGGCTGGCTTCGGGTCAGTCTAAGCTCTCTCTCCGCGAATGCGGCGGGCCAGCTGGATGTCTTTGGGCATGATGGTGACCCTCTTGGCGTGGATGGCGCACAGGTTGGTGTCCTCGAACAGGCCGACCAGGTAAGCCTCGCTGGACTCCTGCAGAGCCATGACAGCGGAGCTCTGGAAGCGCAGGTCGGTCTTGAAGTCCTGAGCGATTTCTCTCACCAGGCGCTGGAAGGGCAGCTTGCGGATCAGCAGCTCGGTGGATTTCTGGTACCGACGGATCTCTCTCAGAGCCACGGTACCGGGCCTGTAACGGTGAGGTTTCTTCACACCGCCGGTGGCCGGGGCGCTCTTACGAGCTGCCTTGGTAGCCAGCTGCTTTCTGGGGGCTTTGCCTCCGGTGGACTTACGGGCGGTCTGCTTGGTTCTTGCCATT
Source organism: Notothenia rossii (assembly GCF_949606895.1). Classification (NCBI taxonomy): domain Eukaryota; kingdom Metazoa; phylum Chordata; class Actinopteri; order Perciformes; family Nototheniidae; genus Notothenia; species Notothenia rossii. Next base: position 6,488,063 of record NC_136907.1, read on the forward strand.
GCAGTTTCTCTGTGTTCACAGTTGAAGACAGTATAACTCTCGCCGAGAGCAGCGGCTTTATAAAGGAACTGCCGGAGTCAGGTCAGCGCTGATTGGCCCAGGGAAGGTGACACGTGCGCTGTAGCTCATCAACTATTCGACGAAAGTAATTTGAAAAACGAAACCTCTTCTCAACAGAAGTTGCACCGCCAAAAATCCAAGTGAATAAGAAGAAAAGCAGCTGCCCTAAAGGCCTCTGATTGAATACCTTTGTTTAGTTTAAAGTGAGACTAAACAAAGATAGCAGATTGTTTTTACTCTCTGTAAATAATAAACTAGTATTTGTTTTAAGAAATATCAGTTAAAGCCACACTGTTTCATTTGTACTTGAGTGAAAGGTTAAAAATAGGTATTCTGTCAAAATACATCAACAAGGTAGCATAGTCAGAGTTAACCAAAACTCTGACTATGCTACCTTGTTCTGAAAGGCAAATCTCCCCTAGAACAAATACAATATCTAGTTTAACAAACAAAAAAGAAAAGGAGTTTATAAATGCATTTACACAATAAAAGTGGTAACCTTAAAACACACCAATAACATTAAGAAATCATATTGAATTAACTGAGAAAAAAGTGCAGACACTAAAGCTTTTCATCTGTTGTCAATTACACAGTGAGCACTGTTTGATATACAAACACATCTGATTCTATATTTAACTGGAAAAAGGACATTTCCAATATATTCGGTGCACATTTCTGTATAACTTTCAAACACACATGTTAAAGGATAAAAGGAATTGAGGTGGAAACATTGAAGGAAAGGCCAATACTGTACAACGGTAATTGGAAGAGGATGGATTATTTAAGAATAGTCGGAGGAGGAGGGTAAAGAAGGATGAGATATATGCAGGGTGCTTTTGCAGACTGACAGCTGTTAATGTATTTATTTATTTATGTTTTATTTTTATAAAAATGGTCTGCATATAAAATAAATTACCTTTTCAGAACAAAGCAATCAATGCAACATTTAAATTAAAATAATTGAAGATTGGAAACAGAAATAAAGCAAAAGAAACAGGAAGATAATGGCTTTAATCTGTGTATGACTGGTGAGTGTAGTGTGTGCTGTGTGTGCTGTTGGCTGGTTAGAGCGCTAACTACCCTTCTGGACTTTGTACATATTCAACAGTACTGTTTCTGTTAATCGGATTGCCCCTTATGTATAATAACCATGTCATTATTTGAATATTAAGGTTATTCATTATTATCAAATTGCACATAATGTCTCGATGTCTGAGATCAAAACATATTCATATTAGCAAACGTGTTCATACTAAGACACGTTTAGCATCTTGTCTCTCATATTATTCTGACTGCAGTTATTGACACAAGAAATATGCTCATTAATGACAAAATGGGTGGCTCTTAAAAGAGCCTTTTGTGGATCTTAGTCAGATCAGTCTAATGATAGCTCACTTCTTCTTGGGTGCTGCTTTCTTCGCTTTGGGTTTGGCGACCTTTGCGGGGGATTTCTTGACAGCAGGGGCCTTTTTCACCACCTTCTTGGGGCTCTTTGCAGCCTTTTTAACGACCTTCTTGGGGCTTTTAGCGACCTTCTTCGGGCTCTTGGTGGCCTTCTTGGGGGCTGCTTTCATGGCTGCTGCGGGTTTCTTTGCCTTCTTGGGAGACTTCTTTCCTGCCGCGGGCTTTTTGGCCGCTGCAGGTTTCTTGGCTGCGGGCTTCTTGGCTTTAGGAGCGACTTTCTTGGCTGCGGGCTTCTTAGGCTCGGCAACCTTCTTGCTCATCTTGAATGATCCGGAAGCTCCGATGCCCTTGATCTGGACCAAAGTCCCATTAACGACCAGGCTCTTGATGGCGGTCTTAACGCGGGAATTGTTCTTCTCCACATCGTAGCCTCCGGCAGCCAGAGCCTTCTTGACAGCGGACAGAGACACGCCGCTTCGCTCCTTGGATGCGGCCACAGCTTTAACGATGAGATCGCTGACTTTGGGGCCAGCTGCCTTCGGCTTGGAAACCTTCTTCTTGGCGGCTTTGGCCGGTGCAGCGGCTGGAGGGACTTCTGCCATTTTCTGCTCAAGTTTTCTGTTCCTGCTCACACTAACACGAGTCTGACTGAACTGTTGGAGAGAGCAGAGCAGGGGCTGCCCTTAAACACACCATGAGAACCGTGGAGACTCAACTAAGCCCGTGGCGCCACTCCGCAGTCTGAAAACTTTTCCACTTGTGTTTTCTCTTCACTGATAAAAGCCTCCAAACTCATTGTGGAAAAAGTGCTGAAGGCTGACTGTTAATGGAACTGATAGCAGACTTGATTCACTTCATTTTGAAAGTATATATAGCTCTGATGCTCACTGAATTGTGTTTGTGGAGCTTCCAATCGTCACATTTCCCCCGCTGTGGCCAGCACTGTTCAGCTGCTTATCCCTCTAATTCTTCTACTGAAAACATTTCAAATGCACCAAATCTTTGATAAAAGCTGTTTCCAAGTGACCCACATGTGTGTCCAGGGACTCCCTGTAAAAAACAGCTGTATTTTGTTTATGATATTATAATAAAGTGAAGTTTTCTGGTAGGAGCAAACACACTGATGATCCGGGGTATAGGGTGCGGTTTAACTATGCTTCCCATTAAAGTTGCTCGCTGTGAACATGTCTCCAGGTGAGGAGGACTCATTTAAATATTCAAAGTTAGGCTATTAATTATAAATCAAACAGCGTGGCAAATACAGCTTAGTTAAACTGTTTCACTGACACTCATCAGAAAACTTGATGCTGATTTAATGGTCTAATTCAAATATATAAAATGACAAGAGTGGCTTTTAAGAGGCACTGATCTGTAAATGTAAACTTGACATTGTTTCCCTTATGTTACACACACTATGTATGAAATGTGTGCATACATAATATCATTTCTTTAATTTCCCTATTTTAATAACATTTTTACATTGTGTTCTTTTAATGTTAATTTAGAACAATGTACTTAATTTTGCACAGCTAGTTTATTTATCAATGACCTTTTGATGGAGGGTGTCAATGACTCTCTTCTGGGCCACGGTCAGTTCAGCAGCCTTCCCCATGATTGTGTATCATCAGATTGAGAGACCATTTGAAGGCTCAGAAACTCTTTGGAGGTGTTTTGAGTTAATTAGCTGACCAGTTTGACACTGACTCTACAATAGTCAATATTACAATTATATACAATATAAGCCGTAATCATCAAGACTTCAAACATTTTAAATAATTCACTTTGTGTGAAATGAATCCATATGAGACCCACTTTTCCACAATATTCTGATGTATTGAGATATTTCAAGATTCAAGGCTTTTGTCATGTGAGCTACAGTGCAGTTATGAGAATGAAAATCTTAGTTCACAGGCTCCTCCAACAGAGCAACACAATAAGACAGATAAGATCATACAAGAGAATAAAATAATCGAAACAGAAACTGCAGAATAGTCTATGCAGTAATATTTATATGATATGCGAGTTGCAAACCTGTATTATATATAGATATACCTGTATTTACTGTGTGAGTACTTCCGATTTCAACAATTTATTCAGATCAACTCTACAAGTCAGCAGATTCCAATAATGCTCTGATATTATTCCTACACTTTTAAGTTAAAAATATATAAGCATTGTTATCTATTTTGACTAATATATCAGTTATGGTTTAGACCACAAAGCAGTCCTCGCGGTGTTTACATACAGTATGTCCTGCATTCATTTGCAAGGGATGTTATTCAAGTAGTTTTATTTACATTTTGATCCTGCACATGATATTTCAGAGAAGACAAAACAACTCTCGCCTGCAACAACTTCTAGTGCTCACTAATGCGGTATCATGAGGGAATGGAGCTCTCTAATGTGAAGATATGGGTGGCCCTTAAAAGGACCTTTGTGTTTTTGTTGTCAGATGTTGAGTATTTAACCTCCGAAGCCGTACAGAGTGCGGCCCTGTCTCTTGAGGGCATACACCACATCCATAGCGGTCACGGTCTTCCTCTTGGCGTGCTCGGTGTAGGTGACGGCATCACGGATCACATTCTCCAGGAAGACCTTCAGCACCCCGCGGGTCTCCTCGTAGATCAGACCGGAGATACGCTTCACTCCGCCACGGCGAGCCAGACGGCGGATGGCGGGCTTGGTGATTCCCTGGATGTTATCACGGAGAACTTTACGGTGACGCTTGGCGCCTCCTTTGCCGAGTCCCTTTCCTCCTTTTCCTCTTCCACTCATTTTCAAGTCTTGTTGGGTCGGGTCGTTCAGAACGAATGGGTAGATGCAGTTTGACCGGCAATATTTAAATATTCACTGCGGACCTAAGAGAAGACGGAGAGCGGGAAGGCTGCTAGGCGGGGCCAACGCTGCAGCCACTACATTAACATTCAGGGGCGAAAAGTATATAATTCTTATAAGAATTTGATGATTAAACGACCGTTAATATGTAATAAAACCCTCATATGCTTGATTACATTTATAATTCAAATGAGACCATTCAGCATCCCTCTCTGTAATTAACATTAGATTTAAAGTATTACAAAAATACTTTTGAGATCATATACATGTATCTATTATTTCCAGAGGTGGGAGAAGTACTCAGATCTTGTACTTGAGTAAAGTAGAAGTACTCAGGTCTTGTACTTTTGTAAAAGTAGAAGTACCAGAGTGTAGGAATATTCTGTTACAGTAAAAGTCCTGTATTCTAAATGTTCCTCAAGTAAAAGTAGAAAAGTATTACCATCAAAATATACTTAGAGTACCAAAAGTAAAAGTAGTGATTGTGCAGATTGGTCCATTTCAGAATAATATATATGATATGTTTTATAATGATTGATCATTAAAGTGTTATCAAAGCTGGTAAAGGTGCAGCTAGTTTGATTGACTTTGTATACTGCAGGGTAGCTGGTGGATTTACTCCAGGTGGAACTAAAGTCTGATTTAACACTTGATTATATTTCACATCATTCATCCAAATCTGTAAAGTAACTTAAGGTATTCAATAAAAGTAGTGGAGTGAAGGTACAACATTTACCTCTGAATTGTAGTGGAGTAGAAGTACACAGTAGCATGAAATGGAAATACTCAAGTAAAAATTGTTCTTGAGTAAATGTACTTAATTACTTTACATCACTTTTCAAACAGTTAATATTTTGCAGGGTTAAGATATAATATTAAACTAATTATTTCATAACTATTAATAGTCAAAGTACGGATCCATCATGATGTAAAAACTCAAACTTCCTATGATTTACTTTCAGAAAAATTAGACATCTATCAAACTGAGACATACAACATTAGAAAACATCTTTATTTAACACTTTTGGTCACATTCATGTATATTAATGACAGGAAATCAGATAGTGATCTTCATTAGAGGAGCTGTGTAGACTTCAGACTCTGCAGAGCTTCAGGGGAAAGTTCTCTGTGATCAGGTGATCATCGTGAAGCACCATCACCACGTTCACCTCAAACTCTGAAAGGACAGAACATTATTTAGTTACAAATAAATGTGGGCACCTCATAGTGTGTGAGAAAAATAAAATGTAAAAGTCATACTACATATATATAGTATGTGGCTCCACGGCAGGGCAGGAGGTGAACTGGGACCTCTCCAAGTAGCAGTCCACACTCCATATTTAGGTCTGGTCGGGGACTTGAACTGGCGACCCTACGGCTCCCAGTACAAGCCCCTACTGATACCTCATTCACACCAACGGTGTTTCAGGGGCGGTTTGGTGCTGGAGCTTGAAAAGCTTGGAGCAGCCTCTCATGTGGCTTTCACACCAGCGCTTTTCCCGTTCTAGCTCCGTGCTAGAGCTTTTCTGGTTCAGCTCCGGTTTCCCTTTTCTGCTCCCGTTTTGTTCACACAGCCCAGAGCCCGACTGGTTCTGCAGCTGCTGCGTCATGACGTCACCGTTTACATCACTGATTCGCTCCCGAACGGTGTTACGGCGCTCACTACTACAACAACAACAACAACAACAACAACAACAACGGGGGACTGCGTCGGGTTGACGATCGTGTTGCTTTTAATCATATTAATTGATTTAATTAATATGGCTTCGCCAGATTAAATGAAATAACGACTTCTCCAATCTTATACTTTTCTCCAGAGTGCCGTGCTTCATTGTTTATTAATGTGTTTCAGCGGCATTTACCGACAGCTGCAGTGCTGCTCTTCCACGGGAGTTTATTCTCCTGTTAGCTCCGGGTTAGCTCACACTGCAGCGGCCGCTCTAAAGTATTCACTGTCTGACTGTCACAAAAGCAGCTGATACATATCCCCAATTCCCCATAACTGAATGTGTGTCAGTCTGAATTGACGCTGTTTGGCATCACAACGCTGTTATTAAAGTGTCTCTGGTATAAAATGGGTGATGTTAGCATAGCAACCAAAGGTAAACTGACTACTTGTTGTTGCTATCCTATTGTGGCATAAGCCGTTTTCTACAGGCACATTTTACCGGCGTATTTTTCATTATGATTCTAGTTGTGATAGTCGGACATGACAACCTGTGCAGCCCATGTATTGATTCCATCCGATAGCTGCTATAATAAAAAACAAAACGTCTGCCTGCTCTCCACAATGATCAGTAACAGCGAACGGACGGTCAAAGTAAGGTACAAATAAACAGAATCACACGAAGCCTGGTTAGTGTTGCCTGACTTTATAAAGTGTGGTTTTTTTTCTTATAAATGTGTGGTTGCCTTCTAGTCACTTTGCTCAGCGCGACTGCTTGTAGGCAGGCATGATGAGACTCTTCAGTCAACCCATGTTCAGGGGAGGTGGGTTTAGTTTCCTGCACGCCTCGATGTAAGAGAGACGTGAGCGGCGCCACCTCTTAGCTCCGGAATCTTGCTTCTAGACCGACAATTTTTTGGTGCTGGAAACGAACCAGATTCCGGAGCCAAGAGGCGGCGCCGCTGCGGTGTGAACAGGAAAAAACGGTACTTTTTTGGCTCTAGCTCCGAACCGGCCCTGAAAACGCGTTGGTGTGAAAGGGGCATTAGCTCCGGAATCCGGTTCGTTTCAAGCACCAACAAATTGTCCGGCCAGAGCAAAAGCACCACATACGTCACGATTACGTCGAGGCAGGGCAGGGGACAACAACAAAAAGCCCGCGTTTTATCCAGTTTGTACACAACGATGGAGAAACTTAACAAGCAGCAGTGGTCCACTGAAGAGACCAGCTACCTACTGGGAATCTGGTCTTCTGAAGAGGTACAGAGGAAGCTGGAGCACAATCAGCCATTGATGTTGTTGTCGGTGTCAGCTATGAGGGGTTTCCTCGCGGTTTGGCTTTATGAAGCAGGCATGCAAACGGTTACGTCATGACGCAAGCGATGACGCAATGACGCAGCACCAGTCGGACTCTGGGCGGTGTGAAAAGAGCCGGAGCTAAACCGAAGAACCGGTTCTGAACCTGAAAAGCTCTAGCACGGAGCTTGAACCGGAGTTGCGTTGGTGTGAATGATGTATGACTGAGCCACAGCCGGACCTAGTACTCATCAAAGGGGGTATTTTTTTTAACTCATAAAGAAGCAGCTGTGTCAAAGAAGCAGTTTAATGGATGAATTTGCGTTTATAGTATTTGACTTCCACCACTGTTTGGATCTACAGAGCAGAATCCCAGATCAAATGCACGCTGAAGGGTCTTTGCGCATGTTTCCTCTCAGTGATTGTGCTTTTACGTTAAATGTTTGTTTTTCATGTACTGTGTCCTGATATGTGTCTATGTTGATGTTACAGATGTAGCTGCTGTGATGCAAGTCACATTTCGGACTTGATCTGACCATTAAAGTATTATCGTTATCGTATCGTATCGTAAAGCAGCTCAACTTCACTGACCGACTTTGAAGTTGGTGGTCTCCAGCGTGGGGCAGATGAAGAGGCGGGGGAACACCATGTAGATCGGGATGGGGAGGCCGTGGCACACGTCGCCTTCAGCGATCTGGATGTTCTGGATCTCCGTGGCGTCTCTGGCGTAACCTTCAGCACAACCTGAACACACCGGACATCCAATCTCTAAAATTATGCAATTTTCCTTTAAAGTTGATCAAGATTTGTCTACTGAAGGTGCTTTATTGTTTCCTTTAGCAAAGGGTATACTAAAACAAAACATCCTCTACGAAATGCAGGAGGAAAGGCTGCCGCGACATTTAAAGTTATCTTATGGCTTAATTTGCTTATTTCAACACTTACAAAAAGGCGAACTATAAACGTTACACTCATTACTGTACACTGATCATATAGAGTCAATATTTCGCGGTGAATACTGAGTTGTGGGGGTTACTTAAAGAGCAACTTCCAGGTTAAAGACACCTGTGAATAAATGTGTAGGAAAATGATGAATACACTAGATTTTCAAAAAAATATACAGAAATATACACTACGGTGACATCTGGCGTCGTTTTGGTAAGAAATGTTCACTTCCGCATAAAAAAGCCTCGGCACATGACCTCCCACGTGTGACGTAACACGGGGGACACTAGGGGGAGAGCGGCCGGTGTAACGTATTAATAAACATGGGTCCCAATGCTAGTTTCGACTCAGAAGAAGTTGAACATGAATATTCGAATGCATATGACGGACCACAACCTTATAATTATGAGCCTGCTAGGCGTCCAAGAGACCAGGAGCAGCCAGTGGAGAACTGGGCAGCTATCTTGGTGAGGGACCGGCGTTAGCTACAGAATGTTAGCTAACGTCAGATCACAACATTGTGAAGTTAGCTATCATATATCAGGCTATAACTAAAGTAGCATTGATAATATAGTAACGTTACTGGCAGGACTGTTGATACTGATCCATAACAGAAACTAATGCGCAAGTATCAGCCGTATCTCGCGTTACCTAATGCAACTCCACACTACAGTGCTGTGTACCGGAGGAGAGACGCGAGATACGGCTGATACTTCACGATCTGGCGGAGAAAGGTTGTGGAGCCTCCGTTGATATGCCGTTGTAAATGGCTTGATGGAAAGCAGGTGTGTAGTCGGGGAGGGTGCACAGCTGATTGCAGCAGGTGAGTGGAGGTTGAGCCGGGAGCCAGGAGTGACAGCCACCACGCACACACAAACAGCACAGACAGGGGGAAAAAAACAAACACAAAGGAGACGGCTGGAGCAGTACAGCCACCACAGCGTTACCTAATGCAATGTCTTACGGTGCCGTGTACCGGAGAGGGGAGAGAGAGAGAGCAGCGAAGGGGGGGAGAGAGAAGTAATACGGTTTCCTGATAAAGCTGTGGAGAGTATGTGCTGCTGGGAGGTGGATGCACAACGCACCCAGGAACGAACGCTAGCTCCGGTCCTTTTTACTGTGGACTCGATGTCCTGACAGGCTGGTATGTTTGCAACCTGCACAAACACAAAACTGCACCATGATTACAAATGGTGAAATACAATGTAAAACTACCAAAAAATACCAGCTCACTAAAACACAACCGCTCAACTCAACGCAACTCTACTATACCCGCGGTCAGAGAGCGGAGATGTGTCCCCTTTGTGATGTAATATGACGCGTTTGACGTATGACCTTAAAAAAAAGCCGTTTTTAAGAGCAGAGCTCAAAATTGCTCCTTTCCCTCTGAATTCCTGCCGTTATGTCTCGTAAAACATATCAAATCCTACATTCACTTTTTTGAATTGTAATTTTCAAGCAAGTTTAAGCATAAATGTAGAAAAAAAAAAACCCTGCAAGATGCTCTTTAAGTCTTCTTATTTAATTCAACATTTTGTAATGGTGATATGAACCGCACTAGATGATCTGGCCTTACAGGTTACGCATAAAATATATTCAAGTGGAGACAGGGGTGAGTGCGAGCAACCGTTCCCTTTCACTTTGCTTTTTTAATTTCAATTCAAACCCTGGTTATTAAGTTATATATTTTTCAGAGTTACCCACGATCATAAAGCTAGCATGAAACAGCATCATAAGCTCGAATGGGGCAAATGATCTAAATGTGCTTTTGTTGACCAGCTACAGAATATTGTATTACGTCCCCCAGTGAATGCGGTCTCTTTTTCGTAGTCCTGATGAATTCTCCGTCACTTATTTCCTTATAACCCCAAGGTTTGTTTTACTATCCGGTCTAAAACCACCAGACTCAGGGACAGTTTCATCCCACAGGCCATTAGACTGTTAAACACCTGAACTTTCACATCCATAACATTCACCTGGTTGTAACTTTCAAATGATGTATCACTTGTAGACTCTTATGGCACTACTTCTATTGTATTTTATTGCATTTATTTGCACTATTTTATCTGTTTTATTGTGTTGCACTGTTGGAGGAGCCTGGGACCTCAGATTGGCATCGACATAACTACACTGTAGCTATGTACGAATGACAATAAAAGCCTTGAAACTTGAATCTTGAGGTTAAGGAAAAGGGGTTAAGAAGAGACATAGGACCCATAGAAAAACCCATTAGCCGTGCCGTTAGAGAACAGAACTATGAACTCTGAACTCACCGCAGGTCTCCACCCTCACCAGCTGCAGCTCGATGCTCTTTATGGGGACGTCAGAGTTCTCCACCACCAGCTCTCCGGTCAGCGGCTGGCTGATCACACAGTTGGTGGCATCTAGCCTCCCTCTGACCAGGAACTTTGGCAAGGCACTCCTCTGAGGGCAGGAAGCAAAGTCAAAGTCAACTTTATTGTCAATCTTTCAGTTTGTGTGTAGAGACAGAGAGATCGAAGTTACTTTGTTCAGACTTATGTCAAGCAATTTAAACAACCAAGGAATGTAACTATTCTAGATAGTATGCTATTAAAAGAGTGTAATGTGCAATGAAAAAGTGTGTAAAACGTCAACGAATGGTAATACAAAAAGGTTACAATTAACATAAAGAAATATCAGAGGTAAAGGTGAAGTAAAGAATGCCATAAATAAGTGTGGTTTGTCGAAATGAATGTCAAAAAAGAAGACATATTATACTACGCCTTATAGTATGTATAGCATGCAGTATATAAAAGTATCATAAAAATAGCGTTGAAAAATAATCTAGAATGACAAGAAAAGTCTGTCAAATAAAAAGCATGAGAGAAATTGTAAAAATTCCTCCCAAAAAGTATTAAATAATGTCACACAAAACGTGACATAAAGTGGTGTTCAAATGATAAAACACAATGAGTCAATCAGTACATTGTAAGCTGTTGCTCACCTCTCTGGAGTTCTGCAGGGTGTCTGGAGTGATGGTGAAGTTCACCGGCGTCGGGACAACTTTAGCTTTCTGAGGCTGAGGAAAACATTAAACACGGTTCATCAACACGGCTAACATCTCCTCTGAGTTTCACTGAGTTACGTTCTGCAAGCTAATACTGTAGTTTATTACCATGGAGCTTATTTTAGATACTTGGCTTACTTCTGGGTAGAATAAGAGTATAGCACTTTCATACTGTATGTGTTAAAGGTCCCATGTCATGCTTTTCCGGTTATTACCCGTCCCCTTGTGTGTTATGAAGGTTTTTCTGCATGTAAACGGTCTGCAGAGTCACAAACCCTCAAAGTACACCCTGTAGCGAGTAAAACTCTAACACAGAAAAGACCTGTCTATGCTGCCTCAGAACGCCTCGTTGGGGATTTCTCTTTTTCCATTGTTTACTTCTTGGGTAGAGTGACGTGTTTCGGGTATAGTGACGTGACATTACGTCCGCGGAGCCGTTACGTTTGGACCAATCCGCGGACTTCCTCACACACACACACACACACTTGGCGGGACGTTGCGAGGCGCAGGACACTGTGAGCTGGCTCACTGGTGTGGGGTCGGCGAGACAGAGAGACAGCGAGACACCGCGGAACTCAGCCTGGGCACACACACAAGCTCCCAGCCAGGCTGCGGGTGTGTTTGTGATTCGGGCTGGGTTTTGCTGTGTCTCGCTGTCTCGCAGACAGCCACTGGGCTCACAGGGAGGGGGGGGCAGGAGCTCCAACAAGCCGTGCAGGACAGAGAGTGAATACACATACTATACAGAGATGCTGTTTGAGAAACAAATGTGAGTTTGGAAAATTGCACAATATCAATTTATTTTAGTAGACCTCAACAATGGAATTATGATCAGTAGAAATGGTCATGACATGGGACCTTTAATGTAAACAAATATTAATTTAAGCTACCAAACAAATGTAATGCAGTCAAGAGTTTCATATTTGCCTCTGAGATGTAGATGATTAGCATAATATATAAACACTTTGACCCTTTATCAGAGGTATTTTAATCTAATATCTGTCTCATTACCATCCCCTGAGTCTTTATCTGCTTCGATGTGAGCCACTGACCTGCGAGTGAACGATGAACTCACAGCTCCGGCTCAGGTCTTTGGCCAGCAGCGAGCGCTTCATGTCGCAGCGCAGCGTGTACTGAGGAGAGGAAAAGAGAGGGTTAACTGACAGGACATTTGATATGTACCCACATCTTTTTGGGACTAAAACACTTATAAGGTATTCTAGTTGAGCTCTTGTGGCATCACATACAAACTCTTTGTCCCTCTCCAGAGGTGGGAAGTAGTGGAGTACAAATACTTTGTTAATGTACTTAGGTATATGTTTCTGGTATCAGTACTTTACTCCACTACGACTTTTTCCTGACGACTTTTTACTTTGACTTCTTACATTTTGAACCCAAATACCTGTACTTTCTACTTCTTACATGTTGAACACAAATACCTGTACTTTCTACTTCTTACATGTTGAACCCAAATACCTGTACTTTCTACTTCTTACATGTTGAACCCTAATACCTGTACTTTCTACTTCTTACATGTTGAACCCAAATACCTGTACTTTCTACTTCTTACATGTTGAACCCTAATACCTGTACTTTCTACTTCTCACATGTTGAACCCAAATACCTGTACTTTCTACTTCTTACATGTTGAACCCAAATACCTGTACTTTCTACTTCTTACATGTTGAACCCTAATACCTGTACTTTCTACTTCTCACATGTTGAACCCAAATACCTGTACTTTCTACTTCTTACACTTTGAACCCAAATACCTGTACTTTCTACTTCTTACATGTTGAACCCAAATACCTGTACTTTCTACTTCTTACACTTTGAACCCAAATACCTGTACTTTCTACTTCTTACACTTTGAACTCAAATACCTGTACTTTCTACTTCTCACATGTTGAACCCAAATACCTGTACTTTCTACTTCTTACATGTTGAACTCAAATACCTGTACTTTCTACTTCTTACATGTTGAACCCTAATACCTGTACTTTCTACTTCTCACATGTTGAACCCAAATACCTGTACTTTCTACTTCTTACATGTTGAACCCAAATACCTGTACTTTCTACTTCTTACATGTTGAACCCTAATACCTGTACTTTCTACTTCTCACATGTTGAACCCAAATACCTGTACTTTCTACTTCTTACATGTTGAACCCAAATACCTGTACTTTCTACTTCTTACATGTTGAACCCAAATACCTGTACTTTCTACTTCTTACACTTTGAACCCAAATACCTGTACTTTCTACTTCTTACACTTTGAACTCAAATACCTGTACTTTCTACTTCTCACATGTTGAACCCAAATACCTGTACTTTCTACTTCTTACACTTTGAACCAAAATACCTGTACTTTCTACTTCTTACACTTTGAACTCAAATACCTGTACTTTCTACTTCTTACATGTTGAACCCAAATACCTGTACTTTCTACTTCTTACATTTCCCAAACAGGCTGGTTCCTTTAGTCTGAATGTGTGTTTGGTGGCGTGATCATTATTATTTAGAGTCATTGCGTGCCTATTGATTTGAACACGATCCGTGTATCCATCATTTCCTGCTCTTCTCTAAAGAAGAGGGACCAATGGAAACGTTGTCATGTTGCCGTTGTTCAGCATGGAAACATTCATTAGCTAACAATGACATTATTGTTCTATTAATATAAAGGGAGGTCAGGTACTCTTTAAAACAGCTGCTAGTTATGGGTACTTTTTACTGAAGTACATTTCAAAGCCTCTTTACTTTTACTTGAGTAAAGAAGTTTAGTCAGTACTTCTACTTTTACCAGAGTATTTTTAAACACTAGTATCTGTACTTCTACTTGAGTAAAGGATGTGTGTACTTTTGCCACCTGTGTCCCTCTCTCACCTGAATGTTGACGAAGACGCCGTGGTATGTCTCATACAGAACTTTGTTGCCCTTTGTGTTCAGGGGGAACTCAAACGGGATCTCAGTCTTTCCTCCCGGGATCTTTCCTGCCTTGGCCACCTCAATGTTGCTGCTGATCAGCTGGATGGGCTGCAGGAAGTGAGAAGCATATTGACAACAGGTTACAGACTGAAGTGCAGACATTTAACATCAATATCATGTCAGGGAATGTTGCAGTGTTGATCCTAGGAAACTTGTAACACAATGATCTGGTTAAAACTTCTCAATGGGAAAATACTGAATGTCCTCTTCCAATATCAGAGTAACAGGATAACAAAGGTATCCCAACTGTAGCTGTGAACATGACAGGATGTGTGATTACCTAGAAGAGCATCAGGGGGGTATACTACGAAGCAGGATTTTCGCTTAGCCGGCTAACTTCAGGGAAAACTCGGGGTTTCCGGTCCTACGAAGCTGGTTCTCTTTTTAGCGGGCTAGATCTCCATGGTAACTTACGCTGTGCGGCTAACCTGGTCGGGAGCAGGTTAGGTTGCAGGCTAAGAGATCAACTCAGTGAAAGCACTGCCTGCTGACCAATCAGAGCTCAGTGTGCGGAGTAAAGCGATCAACTCATATTACAGGAGAAAGGAAATACAGAAAAGCTGCCGTTGCAGGAAAGACGGCCGGCAAAAATCACAGACTGTGTGAACGTGAACATTAATAGAATATCACCTCCCATCTTCAGAGCAATCTGACTAAACATTAGCGTTAAGAAAACTTAATTAAATATCTGCCACAACATAAGTAACCGGATCAGAGTAACATTAAGTACAGTCCGCGGCATATCACATCATAATGTATCATATATTTCCTTATCTGAGTCAGCTGAGCCGTATCTGGCCGTGCAACACTCACAGTGTCTCATACTGTATGCAGAAGTATTATTTTAAGCAACACATTAAGTTGACGAAACACTCGAGTCAAATGTAATTAAAGTCAGATCGTGTCTCAGACGGGGCAGTGATATCATAAACCTGTTAATGTACGCATTCAAACACTTTTTCTTTTACCAGCTGTATTCACCTTGCAGGTGCAGCTATGTGGCTTTTATCCTGGATAAAGTGTTTAAGTCATGGATGTTTAAAGTTTAACGTCTTCATATTTGTCTAATTATATAGTTGACTTTTCATTCAGGAAGTATGACGCTGCGCTGTCAGTACGCTTGTCCATGTTTGTGATTGGTCGAATGCTACAAATACCACCCCTTTCATGTGAACGCGCTCCTAACTAGATAGGACACGGCTGGCTTGAGTTATCCACTTGATAACCCGCGTCGTAGTACAGTTTAGCTAGAGCGCGTATGTTTTGGATTAGGCCAACCGGCTAACTCAAACATATCCAGGTTAGGTTGAACCAGCTTCGTAGTATACCCCCCAGGACTGTTTGAGGCATATGATAGCTATGTGATTAACATGATGATTCAGCCTCTATGGCATGGGTCGGCAACAGGCGGCCCGCGGGCCATTGTTGGCCCGCCAGCAATAATATGTGGCCCGTAATTTTGAGAATAAAATAAAAAAATATATATATATTTTTTTTTACAACATCGGACCGACAGTCGCACATATAGGCTATAATGTCCGAATAGAGAAAATATAATTAGGCTATTAAATACAATTACGACAGGCTTGGTACTGACTTAATGTGAAAACTGACATCTCCCATCGGTCGCTATTTTTTGGATATCTGGTGATATGGACGCAGTTCTCAAGGTTTTTATGCGTCAATGGATTCCTCTCGTGCGTCTTTATCGCATTCATTGAAGAAAAGGACGACTTGCATGTATAGGTGGAAGGGAACATTGTGAGCACATAAAATGTGAGTCTCTTGATCGTGCTATAGTCCTCTGAGCTTCCCACCCAAAAGGAACTCACAGACTCCGCACTTCTGAGCGCATCGCTGAACAGGGAGCTTGTTTGAAAATCAATTAGCTCCATTTCTAATGCAGCCTCGTCTCAGGAGGGGATCATTTGTTTCGCCTGGGAGGTGAAGTCTCCACTTGGTTGGACTGTGAGAGGATCGCGTACAAAGGCAATGATGTCTTTTGGGATGGAGTAGTCCTCAAACCTTGACGTGAAGTTGGCCCGTAGCTGCTTGATGAAGTCCACCATCAGCTCTGTCACTTGTCCCAGTGCCTGTGATTTTAGTGTACGTACACTGACTGGACTTGACGGTGGCCATTTCCTCCAAAACGGTCACCATCACCTCCTTGAAAACCTCTGCGTCAGTGAATGGCCGGTTGTGCTTTGCGAGCACCCGCAACGCCTTTAGGGACGCAGTTGTCACTTTCTGTTGGGCTGTGAGGCCTCGCACCAGGATCCAGCTGCTGTGCGCATAACCTGCTGTCAGTGCTCCAATCTTGCGCTTTCGTGCCTCTGTCTTGGGTGGAAAGGCCACTTTGAAGGTGTCATGCTTCGTCTCGTGGTGCCGCTTAATATTGTATTCTTTGCAAGCAGCCACAACGTCATTTCAGATAAGACACAATAGCTTTGCATTGATGGACCAGGTAGGATGAACGCATCCAGTACTCTTTAAATGCCCTGTTTTCACCCTCAACTTTCCCAGGGAAAACACTCACAAGAAACACCGGCTGTTGTTATGCCTGCTGTGACGTCAAGTTACTCTGTTCTCCGATTGTAATTATGCCGTCACAAGCTTCAAACCTGTATTTATCATCTGAATTTGCCGAAATAAGTTTAATATTCTGAAAGCCAAGACTTTGTTTAATTGAAATCAGATGAAAACAAACTGTAACGGACCCTGCCGTGTTATCTATGATTAGCCTACTATATGCCTACATTCATAATGTCAGCGGAGGGAGGGGGGGCGGCGCTGCGGAAGAGCAGAGCGCGAGGGAGAGCTGTCATCTTCCCTTTACAAGCTTCAAACATGTATTTATCGTGTGATTTTGGAAATACAAGTTTCATATTCTGAAAGCCAATACTTTGTTTATTTAAATCAAACAAAACACCCGAACCCCGAGAAACTATTTTTTTACGCAAATCCACGTTTATTTTGAAATGAGTCGTTGCGACTCCCGACTGATTTCGATAGAGCGGGTCACATAAGGCGAATGTGTGGTTGTGGGGAAGCAGGTCAATTAAAGTACTTATTTAATTATTAAATACATTTAGTTTGAGTAAAATACTTGGTTACTGATTAATTTAGGTTATAATATATTAAATTGCAAAGCAAAACATGCTGTAATTTTTTTTTTTTTTAAAGGTTTTCAACCTGAAAGAATCTTAATGTGTCTTTGAAAAGTTGAAATAAAGAAAAGGAAAAAGGATTCGATTCCTCTGTTGCCCCTCAAGACTCTCAAATGTGGGCAAACACTCAAATAAATGCCAAAAACCCAGAGAACTTGACAATACTTGACAATAAAAGTATGTTAAATAACAATGCTAACTAGTTAATAACTCTACTCAGTGGAGGCTTGTCCATTGAGGAAAGGGAGGACCATCCTCCCTAAGATTTCAGAGAAAAATAAACTTTGAAGAGAACAATAAATACACCTCAATTTAAAAGATAAGTCTGTTAAAATACAGATAATAGCCCTGGCTTTTAACATGGGACTGAAATGGGGCTAGAGAGGACGAGTCTCCCTTTGGGCGGGTCTAGCCAGAGGCTCTGGATTGGGCGCCTATATCATCAGTGAACCAATCAGCGGATCTGACTGCGCGTCAGAGTGTTGATGGGGAGGGTCATCAGCAATATCAGAGTTTTTTCTGAACCGGGGAACAGGGGCGCTGCGCCCTATTACCAAAATAAATTCCTTGAATTAGGCTTTGATTATGTTCTGGCCCGCCATCTTGTGGCTCAGAAAAAAATTGGTCCACGGCCAAACTTACTTGCCTACCCCTGCTCTATGGAGAGAGACATATGACAAGCATGATCATTTCTGACGTGGAGCTAATCTGAAGTAAACATTGAATACTGCTTTCTATTCCTCCATCTGGTGACTGTGTAACTCCCTCTCTTGGATATCAGCATGTGAAGGACACTGTTCAGGAACTAGTTGATGCTCTGTATGTGATGACTACTTCCATTCTGGAGAGGATCACAGATACATGGATCCTGAGATTGAAGCTCAAGCCGGGGACCAGTGATATTTTTCTAACAGCTTCTCAATGGGAAGACTTTGGTTATTTTCTTTGCCTTATATTTGCGAATTGAACATCTTTGGGTGTCACTCGGAACAATCAAGACATTAGGAGATGTCAGTCTTGGTATGTTTTATATATATAAAAATCTTTGTACATTTACCAAAGCTGACAAATAAATGTAGTGGAGTAAACTACTACTTCACTCTGAGATTTGAGTCATGAAAAGTTGCATGATATGTGTACTTAAATACAGTACTTTAGTAATTGTATGTTGTTACGTCCCACCACCCCTGTATGATGCTGAGTGTAGTTCACCTTGACAGAGTTGTAGAAAGCCTCGAACACCCCCACGCTCTTGGAGCTCAGCTGCAGGTTGACGAGCCCCTCGAGGTTCAGAGAGACGCCGTGGTGCTGCAGTGGCTCTTTGCACACCAGCAAGATGACGCCCGCCACCACCTCCTAAACACACACAGGGTCAGAAGTCGAATCAAATCAAAATGTATTATAGCCCCAAATCACAAGAAATGCCTCAAAGGGCTGTACAAAGCAAACAAAAGCAAAAACAAAATAAAAACGTGTTTTTGGTGCACATGAATTTCTTGTGTCTTAGTTTCTCTTATGTACACATTGCCTTGTTTTTGATGCTGCTGCAACGCAAACATTTCCCAAATTGGGATCAATAAAGTATCTATCTATCTATCTATATCCATCTATCTATCTATCCATCCATCTATCTATCTATCCATCTATCCATCCATCCATCCATCCATCTATCTATCTAACCATCCATTTATCTATCTATCTATCCATCAATTTATCTATCTATCTATCTATCTATCTATCTATCCATCTATTTATCTATCTATCCATCTCTCTATCCATCCATCCATCTATTTATCTATCTATCCATCTCTCTATCTATCCATCTATGTATCTATCTATATATCCCTCTGTCTGTCTATCTATCTATCTATCTATCTATCTATCTATCTATGATGATAAGAACGCATTAAAAGCACTCAGAAAAGTAGAGAAACAGAAACATCACAATATAATTAAAGTACTAAAGTATTAAATATGCAGAGTAATGTTTATATGGGTTGTAATTATTGATGCAACAAGTTATAGTAACTTTATACAGTGATGCAAACACAGGTATGGTGAAAAAAGAGAGAACTATTCGAAGCAGGAAAATATATTTATATTAATAATTTTTATTATTATTTACAGCAGGGGTGGGGAACCTTTTTCCTTTCAATTTTTACAACATCCTCCGAGGTCCGTACAAATGATTGAACTCAACCTCTGCTTAAAAAAACTCAAATCACAGCCCATTCATTTGGCCTTTCTTTCATGCTGTGCAAAGAAAAAGCAACCTCTTAATCCAGATATCTTACCATGACTTGCGCATGCATGCATGTGAGCATGATTTAAGTGGGGGGGACCTAACCCCCTCCAGGAGGGTCCGGGGGCATGCTCCCCCGGGAAGAACTTTTTTTTTAAAATATTGTAGTTAAAAGCATCAATCTGGTGCACTTTGAGAGCAACATGAGGAGATCTATGGGTACATCTTTCAACACCCATTTGAAACAGAACTGTAAGCAGATTTTTCTTTTGGGATATTTTACAAATCACTTCCCTTTTAAACTCTATTCTTGTTATTTTTAACAACTGTTTTGTTACTGTCAAATAGTATTTTATACCTGTTTTTCATTTAGTCTCTATGTCTCATTAATAATTATAATGATCATATCAAGGTGGGCCTTAACATCACTGAGCTGAGGTTTTTTGAGCCTCTCAGGAGAGAGCTCTCTTCCACCTGGTTGTAGAAAAGCTCTTTAAATTCATTAGCATAGCTAGCTAACCAGATGCTAATAACAACAGATCGCCACTGTGCTTACAACTAAAGACACAGCCACGCAAACACTGCGGCATGCTTACGGCTCCTTATGGGTACTGCAATATTTGAAGAGCTGGAGCGGCGTTCCGGTGCTCTCCGTAAGCACTCTAGTCTCTAGTCTACACTCCTTTCAGACGAGACATAACCACGTGAAGACACGTTACGCTCGTGTTGTGTTCATTGAACCTGTCCTTGGCCAGGAAAAACAGGCACTCGCTTGTTTAATTATTTTGCGATCTAGATTTCTTCTTCTTTTTTGAAGTAAGAAGTTGTCCGTCAGTCGGACAGACTAACGGAAGGACGGACGGACCCCCCCCCCCCCCCCCCCCCCCCCCAAAACGAAAACTCTTCGGTTCTCCACGAATTACACAAGTCACCCAAAGCAGCGTTAAAAAAGCGGGAGGCGCCGAAAAGCGACTAATTTGCATCCCTGTTTATAGTTGCAGCTGCTGCAAGTGGAGCAAATCAATAAACCAAGTTATTTATAAAGCCCAATATTTCAAATTTGCCTCCAATTGCGTTCAAATCTGTACAAAAATCATCTTAATAAGGCTTCTTTATATACTGCCAGGGAGCTTAACCTAATACATCATAATGAATCAGTCGATGGACATTTTGTATTAGTGACTAATCAATGTAATGCCCTGAAATGTGTATTTAGAGAGGCATCAAATAGTACTTTAAAATTGTACAATTTTAAATGTACTTTGTTACTTTCAACCACGGATTTGTCAGGAATATATTCAATGTTGTTACTCTTTATTATTGATCTCAGAGGGTTAGAATATGATGGATGACAGATTTTAGTGTAACACCAATCTGATCAGCTGCTGGTCACGTGCGCACAGGAAGCTGCCTCCTAGCTAGTGTTATATTGTAATGTTGTATTATAGAATATATTAATACAATACTGTATTTTACTAACATGACAAACAGATAATGTTAACTAAACAGCACATAAGTGGAAGAAGCTTGTTAGCTAGCTAAGCTAACTGTGACTGCTACTTACCCCTTCATGATAAACTTTGTTCGCTCTTTTTAGTCTTATATCCAAAGTGACACTCATCTCTGACCACTACACATCAGACAGACATTTAAAAGAACTGCTTAGAAGTGAAAACAACGCGTTTTATATATAAATATAGATGTTGTTTCTCTCCCGGTTTGTGTTACGCTTGACAGCAACAACAATACGACTTCCGGTATGTATCCTTCAGAATAAAAGCAGCACCTCAGCTCCGCTCTGTTCCCGGAAAGGCTTGATGTTCCGACCCCTTCAAAATAAAAGAGTCAAACAAGATGAGATACTCTTCTTCTTCTTCTTCTTCTTCTTCTTCTTCTTCTTCTTCTTCTTCTTCTTCTTTGCTTTAATGGCGAATCGCTTCCACTTGGAGCATATATCGCCACCTACTGTTGATTTATTTAATGTTCATGTTAAATCCTTGTCCTCAGACCAGTGTTTTTGATAGACTTGAAGATCAGCTTGTTTACTTCATTTCTTGAGTTACTTGCGAATATTGACTTTAAATCCATGTCCTTGATGTTATGTTGTTCCAGTGCAGTTTTCAGAATGACTCTTTGTCTGCTATATTCCGGGCAGCTAAAAAATATATTATATATTGTCTCTGATTGTTGGCAACCATCACAATTACCAGTTGGATGTTATCCAATCAGATGGAATGATGAGTTTAATAAAGAGTGACCCAATTTGATCCTGCTGTTAATGCTCTGTTCTCTTCTACTACTCACCCAAGTGCTTTCTGTTCCTACTTCCCTTTGTATCTTATATAAATGTCTTCCTTTAGTGTTACTGTCCCATTGTTGCTTGATAACAACTTTCGTAACTGATTTGGCCCCTGCTCTACTGATGGGTATAGGCTACTATTAAATACATCTGGTTTGCTTTCAATCCATTGTTTGCCAGTTGATCCAATTACCTCTGTTACAAAAAGGGTCGATGAAATAACTAGGAAATAAATAAGATTAACAGCCAAAACGTAACAAGGATGTACAGTTCAACATAGAAAGAAAAACAAACCTTAATATATATACAGGTCGAAGACATATAAACTGGTACCTCTCTGCTCTACAGCCACAGTCAGACTAACCCAAAATCACTTGTTTATACACTTAATTACTGTTATTCTTATCATCTACAAACGTATTCAAAATGTAGTTCAAACTAATTAAACACAATACATCAAATAGCAGTGATGCAAACTTGTCACCTTTCGGCGAAATTCGCCGTTTTGAATCCAAAATAGGTCGTTTGTGTGATTCATGTAGATCTGCGATAAAAATATTTTTGGGGTATGAGGGGGTCTGGGACCCGGAGTAATCTGCGGCCGTGAGCTGTTACTTATGTGCCATCATGACACGCATGGTGTTCTTTTTTTATATATTATAATGAAGTGCGAGCTGTGTGCTCGAGTCTTCCTGCCTGTCGGCTCTGCTCATGGATGTATAATAAGGCTCTGCTGCTCGGCGATGATGGTCTAGCTTCAGGAGCTACATTACCTACGGGTGCGTTCGTTAATATTAACTGCGCGTCCGGAGTCACTGTGGCACAGACTGGACCGCTGGTGAACAGCTGTTAGAACGGGCCGTTCAGGTGTTCAGAGCAGAGCTCCCTGTCGGAGCGCCAGAGCGTGATGTGAACTGAAAAGTTTTTCTGTGGCAATATTATTTAAGGAATCGTTGAGCTAGCTAGCATACATTGTCACTATCTGCTAACGTTAGCTTTAGCCTTCTATTTCTAATAGTTTTTTTCATAGGCTATAAACAGAGGTGGTATAAGTATATATATATTGTACTTGAGTAAAAGTAGAAGTACTCAGGTCTTGTACTTGAATAAAAGTAGAAGCACTCAGGTCTTGTACTTGAGTAAAAGTAGAAGCACACAGATCTTGTACTAGAGTAAAAGTAGAAGTACTCAGATCTCGTACTTGAGTAAAAGTAGAAGTACTCAGATCTTGTACTTGAGTAAAAGTAATAGTACCAGAGTGTAGGAATACTCTGTTACAGTAAAAGTCCTGCATTCAAAATGTTCCTCAAGTAAAAGTAGAAAAGTATTATCATCAAAATATAGTGAAAGTAGCGACAGTAAAAGTAGTCATTGTGCAGATTGGTCCATTTCAGAATAATAGATATGATATGTTTTATAATGATTGATCATGAAAGTGTTCTCAAAGCTGGTAAAGGTGCAGCTAGTTTGAATGACTTTGTATACTGCAGGGTAGCTTGTGGATTTACTCCAGGTGGAACTAAAGTCTGATTTAACACTTGATTACATTTCACATCATTCATCCACATCTGTAAAGTAACTAAAGGTAATAAATACATGAAGGGGAGTAGAAGTACACCATGTACCTCTGAACTGTAGTGGAGTAGAAGAACAAAGTAGCAAAGTATGGAAATACTTAAATAAAGTACAAGTATCTCAAAATTGTGCCCAAGTATAGTACTTGTTGAGTTTATGAACTTAGTTACTTTACACCATGTGGCTATAAAGATAGAAAGACTAAGCCTTGCACAGAGGCATGAAAATACATTTTCAAAAGGCTCAACAGTGCTGCCAAAATTATAAACTGACTGCTACACAATTTAAAAATAAATGCTTTTATATATTTATATTAGACTCTTTGGCGTTTCTGTTATTATTAACACTGCTGCTTTAGTTGTTCTGACTGCTAAAATCCTGTTATTCCTCATTTTAAAGCGGATATTCCGTGGGGTAGGGGAGCCGGGGGCTCGGATCATTGTCACCTTTTTCATACCTGATGAGTTTGCATCCCTGAAATAGGTCAACATATTCTACATTTCTGACCACAGAAGCCTTAACCAATAACACTTTAAGACTTGGAAGGAAATTGTCACCCATGCCCATGCACTACATGCATGCTCCAATTGAGCACAGGTACTTCCACTGATTGAGCCTCTACTTAACGATGCAGTATTCTGTTGCTCTGCTTGGACTTCACAACCTTGACCGAGAGGGTAAGCAGGTTACTTTGGCACAGCATTGCTATGTATGACTTCAAATAAAGCTGTCTTGAACAAATAATGACTTGGGTTTTATTGTACCAATGTCCAGCAAAGTTATTAATGTGTTTCCCTCAATGTGTCTTTTACCATGCCCCTATGCCAACTGTGATGAAGGCGTCTTCTTCACAACCCACATGCGCTGGAATCCACACAAATTGAACAATAATTCATTCTGAAGAGGAGTATAAGTATTAGAATGAAAACCCTTGTTTTATTAATTTATATTAGATGATCTCACATCAGACAGCATTTTCTAATCAAGCTGTTAGAACCCTTCTGTCTCTGGCAGTAAAAGATCAGTTGTGTTTTGGATTTAAAGATTTGTTTGGACCAGATACAGCTGCCACGCACACGCTGTGTTTCCACAACAACAAGTAAACACAACCTGAGACGGGGGCTGAACCTGTTCTGTCCTTCAAACTGCTCCAACAGTCATTCTCTGAAACCATTTGTTACTAAAGTGTCTATGCCAGCATGCAGTGGTGAAATAACAATTCGATCTGTTAAACATAATAGAAGTGGCGTTACTACAAAGTTAAAGTACGCTTCTTTGAGTAAACTACTAAACTTTGGAACAAAAAACATATATTTTTACTTTTCTTTATTTACAAAACATCTACATCATAAACCTTTCACACACAACATTTCACTCTTCCATGTTCAGCTATCTTCTCATCCTTAAAACACAACAAACACATTCTGTATCTTCACATGAATCATGTCTTGAACAGTTGGATTTCTTACCGCTTGTTTGCTATTCCCAAAGTCATATAAAGAACCCTGGTGTTTATTAGAGCCTCATTCTGATGGGTCAATAACGATCTGTATTTATTCTGTGGATAGTGTCTGTATTAAACCGTATATTTGTATACCTGACTTATAGTGTTTCCAATTTCTAAACTGCTGTTCAATAATGTCCTCCTCTATCATGTTCAGTGTAAATACATTCAGTCTGTTTATATCTTTATATTATACTACAACTCTTTTTATTTTTCTGTCGTATACCTCTGGTTAGCACTTGTACTCTGTGCAATCACATTGTGTGCAAGTTGCCAGGGAGAACAGCTTCGGTAAAGAACCTCGGCCTTGAGATGGTGAAACTGGAAGCACAAAAATGTGAACTCTTTTTCAGTTTTTAGGAAAAGTTTCTGCAGTAGAGTAATATTCTCTAAGTAGAGCCAAGGATTGTTTGCAATGTTGGAAAGTCTCTTAAGCTAGTGTTAACCGAAGGGTACATTTCCTGTATCTAAAAAACTAATTCAGAAAACCCATCAACTTTGAGAAAAGGTAACCAAGAGGTCGAAAAATGCTGACTCATTCCTGCAGCAATCCGTTATTCTCAATGTAATGCCAAGATGGTTTGGGTTGGTGGAAGGTAATGAGTATTCTACTGTTTATGTAAATGTCTAAAAAGTTGACAAATAAAAACTAAGTTCAACTGATCAAGCCCAAACTAACTTTCACCATTACATCAAACGGTGTAAAAAAACATGTCCTCTATTCTTTCTTGTAGTCCTCCTCCAGTTTGAGCTTCTCCGTGTTGTTACTCAGGACAACCGCATCGTTGGTGACTTTCACCTTGTTGAAGAAGTTGAAATCTGCCACGTATCGGCCCCCCGTGGTGCTGAACAACATCGGCTTGAACTCGTACCCCCAGAGGATCTCCTGCGGGACGTAAGAGGTGCGGCTCTGGCACGTGGCGGCGGTGGACTCCATGGTGGCGTTCAGGGTCACCAGCAGCTCGAAGTCTCGGGTCTGCAGGTTCTCTGCGTTGAGGCCTGTGAGAGGACTGTGCTCGTCCAGGACGTGGTAGAAGGTGAGCGGGAGGATCAGGAAGGGGCACTCTCCACTGGAGTCCATGAAGAAGTCCACAGAGCTCTGGTGGATCTGCGTCTTCTCACCTTCTTCCGTGACGTTGGACTGGAGGAATTTCCCCGTCAGCTGGCACTGGATCAGAAGACTCTTCCTCATGTTGGCCACCCTCACCATCAGACACAATTTCCCGGCACGCCGGCAGATCACCGCAGACTTACTGAACTTGATGGTCTCCGCTCTTTTCTTTGGGCGGGCCAGTTTGGCGAGAAAGGCCCCGGTGACGAAGATCTCAGCCAGGCCGGTGATGACGAGCTGAGCCACGAGCGTGAAGATGGCCAGCGGACACTCTTCTGAGATGTACCGTAAACCGTACCCGATGGTGGTCTGTGACTCCAGGGAGAACAGGAAGGCTCCGGTGAGGGTCTTCACGTTCACCACGCAGGCCGTGCGGTTGGCGCTCAAGTCGGGATCAAAGTCCCCGTTGCCCATGCCGATGAAGTAGAAAATGACCCCGAAGATGAACCAGGTCATGACGAAGGTGGAGGCGAACAGAGTGAGTTTGTAGCGCCACTTCATGTCCACCACCGTGGTCCAGATGTCATGCAGGTACAGCTTCACCATGCCCTCCACGTTGTCGACACGCACTTTGTTGTGGCCGTCTTTTGACACGATCCTCCGCTGGACCTCCGCCGTCCTGGTCGCCATGGTGATGTCAGTCAAACTGATGGTGACTAATGATGAGGTCTCAGTATGGCATCACCTATGGATGAGCTGACATTAAACAAAGAAGAAACAAACCATTGATATCAAGTAAATTAAATATGTACATAAGTAATATAACCACACTGTATACATCTGTTCATATCTTTATACTGTCTATATACTATACTTTCAATACTGCATCTGTTTATAGCCTATTTATAATTATTCATTCATTTATTTATATCATGGAGACACTTGCACTGCTATTTTGCACTTCTGGCCCGATGCCAAACTCTGTTTCGTTACTAGTACCTGTACTATGTAATGAAAATAAAGTTGAATCTGAATCTGAATCTAATGTACTTTCAGTTTTAGATCCAAACATCCAACTAGATTTATTAGAAAATTGTAGGTACTGCAAGATAATACATTACAGTGTAAAATAAATCATTAAGTAATTGAAATCTGCTCCATATTTTTTTCCAGCCACAACATTTATGTGATGAACAATTCATTACATTAATCCAGGAATAAAATATGTGTTTTCTTTAAAAGGACTAAAAAGACTTAAAAGTACAAACATGCCACCATTGATATAGGAGCTAAAGCAACATATTTTGCATAGAACAAATTCTAACAAAACTAAAAATACAATTACAATTAAAGTACTGGAACTTCGAAAACGAATTCAAGTCCAGTATTGTATGTAAGATAAAATAATCAATATAAATGAACAAATAAATAAAATGCTGAAACTGTCAATGCATGTGTACCTGCAGTTTGAAATTGCCACAAATGAGTCTTTGTTAAAATCTCTAAAATGACACAATTTTCCTTTAAAGTTGATCAAGATTTGTAAACTGAAGGTCAGAAAAGTATAGCAGATGATTCAACACACCAAATAAAACTATAAAATGTGAAGTTAAATGTAAGTCTAAACCTAGTGTAACGTCTCAGGGTTAAAACAATGTCAAAAAGTGAACCTAAGAAGTAAGCCATTACAGAAGCCGGAGAACATTTGCTTTAATCATTGATTTCTTGATAAATCTGTGTTACTCACATCCTGCTGCCTCGCTGAATACTCTCAGGTGCTTTTCTTCACTTTTCTCAGGTGTGCCCGCAGACAATATGAAAGATGAAGCGTCTGCAGAACATCTAGTTCAGTGTCTTCTTTCTTTCTATTGTCCGTGTTGTGTGCGCGCTGAACTTTGGCACAGACGTATTCAGGGTCGGCAGACAAAAGCCGAGCTGTAAACTCTGATCTGAGCGAGGGTTGGCTGTTTTACCTCCGCCTCCTTCTCACCTGTCCGCCAGGTAACCAGCAACTTAAAGTTTGTTTTGATCCTTTTATGGTTGTTGTTGCTTTACACAAACACACCCACATTTACTGCTTACAGAACATGCTCTAAAGGTCATTAAGAAGGGGCACTTTGATGTCAATACAAATAATAACAACGGTGTGACTATGTGGAAAACTAGAGAAACATCACTGAGAAAATGTGTGTACCGGCTGCTGAATACTGCAAACACTTCTGAAGTATTTGGAGCTTTTTAAATGTATTTCTGTGTCTGAAATAGATGTATGCCTCATATTTTAAATAAAGCACAAGTCGAATGACGTTGTAAATTCAGGTAAAGTTCAAAAACTAAAAGGGGTTGAAGTTTAACAAGAGCAAATTCAAGTGAAGTCCTAAATAACAATAGGCTTCAGTTAAAATAAGTCCATCAGTTTACACATCGGGTTAATATTAGCGAGTCACTTATGAGAACAATTATAAAATCTGAAGATGTATCATTAAAGAATTAGCTGATGCTCAAACACTGATAGGAGTTACAGTTGAGGCTCTTAAAGAAGGTGATTTGGGGGAAATTAATTTAATGTTCGGACTAATTTAAGTTTTAGTTTAAATAACTTTGATCTGTGTAAAATGGAAAAGGCAGCTGAACTGAAAAGACTAAAATATGTCATTCTGAAGTAATTCTATCACATTTAACAGATTCAAAACACACACAGAGAATGCAAAACAATTACAATGAGCTAAATTGTGAGAAAGAAATATTAAATCTTAACGTGTGTAACCAGGGAAAGCAGTGGAAGTCTCACACTGAGTGTAGGAGTGGGTTTAGCGCTGAAAGGGACATAACATGTGACTTTTATTCGGTGTAAAATAAGTTTAAACTAAGGAGTATGAAGAGAAGTGCCGTGTGCAAACACTAAAAGACGCTTAAGTGTTTGATGAAAGTTAAAAAATGACACTAACTATTAAATGTACAGTGAATGTCCCTTTAAATCTTGAACGCTGGTTGCTAAACTTTATGACCTTGAATTGCACGTCTTAGCTTTGTTATTAACCTCATTGATGTTACACACATTCCTTAAGAGAGAGAGAGAGAGAGAGAGAGAGTGTGTGTGTGTGTGTGACTAAGGTATGAGATCACTAAAAGATTTCCTTGTTCCTACAAATGGTCCTTTACAGCAGTTTATTTATCTTTCAGGATCCTTTAACTGTAAGAACATTGCACCAATAAAACACGCACCATGTCCTATCGGTACTTAAAGGTAGGTTCAGTGAAAGAATAAAAGATATTTAAATTAGTCATTTCTATTTTCAGTCATTATATTTGGACACACCACATCAATAACTGTGTGTTTGGTTAAATCCTTTATTTAGATCCTAACTGTTGTTGTAATATTTTAGTTTGAAAACACTTAAATGTTATTTGCATTGAACTTATCTGTAAAACTGAAAACCATAAACAATATTTAACATTTTTATAATTAACCCTTCTGTTGTGTTCGGGTCAAATCTGACCGATTTACTGCTTTCATCAATCATAACTTTTTTGTTTTACATTCGATTGCATTAAGGCTTTATGATATCCTTCACAGTAGACATTTGAACATATCAAATCGCTGATCACCACTTTCATTGAATTTTGGATTTTAGTCAACTTTGTAACACCCATGGTGTTCCCGGTCAAACATGACCGCCATAAAAAAAAGGAATTAATAACCATCCGGATCAGATAAAACACATACCCACAACCGTGCACGTGCATGCATACGTGAGTCATGGTAAGATATCTGGCTTAAGAGTTTGCTTTTTCTTTGCACAGCATGAAAGAAAGGCGAAATGAACGGGCCGTGATTTTAGTTTTTTTAAGCAGAGGTCAATTCATTTGTACGGCCCTCGGAGGATGTTGTAAAAATTGAAATGGCCCTTGAGAGGAAAAAGGTTCCCCTCCCCTGGTATAAGGCCATGTATAATGTTGGTATAAACGTTAAAAGGGTCATTCATCTCGATAAATAAATGAAGGGTCAAACCCCAACTAGTGGACAAAAAGTAAAATGCAATATTTAATGCTTCAACATGAGAAATGTGTCTTTCAGGCTGACATTAAAAAATTTAAAACAATAACATCTGACAAAGAATGAAGAACTAGCTTTTATTTACAGAAAAACATAAATTGTTCCACTCCGGTCCCCAGTCTGTCTGTTCTTTTTAGTAGTAGGTACGTGTATTGTGTGACACATGATGCAGAATACAGGTAGCTATTAACTGGAAGTCCTCAAAATTCACAGATATGAAAAGTGCCAAAACAACTACGTTTCATGCCACGTAGCCTGGGAGAGAAAACTACACGAAGCTGGTCTCAATTTGCACAAAACATATTGTGATAGTGGATTAATCTTCTAAAGTGTTTTTATACAAAGTTCCTGGTTTCATCTGCTCCGATGTGTATTATAGAGGACACATAAATACAGAATGTTTTTAAAAGGCACAAAAAGGAACATTTAATGATATGAAATGTCTTCAGGTCTTAACGATTTGTGGTTGGCATTTCCCAGTTTCCTGATTATTTACAACAAAAAAGCAATTGATTAAAAATGATATGTACCGGTAGTTACATCCCTAATTATATCTGCATACAACTCCATTGGTGTTGTATAGACTTTTTATTAAATGTATATTTACTGCTAGTAACTGTTAAATACGGGGATTTAAAGTAAAGCGTACATGAGTCCAGCCTTATTACTGTACCCCATAATTAGCCTGTTCTAATGGCTCCTTCAGTTTGAAATGAAGCTCAGCACAAGTTCTTTCAGGAAGACTGGTTCCCACGCTCTCATTCACAATTCTCTCTCACTCACTCGCCCTTTCTTTCAATAAGCAAGAGCGCAACATACACCCAGCTAAACCAATCGGTGGCGTCTCATCTCCACAGCCTATCACAACACAAATGTTTAAATCTGCTTTTTTCTCTCCCCTGCCAGCATCATTCAGGAGAATTGAATCAACCCTCCTCCACCTCCAGTCTCATCAGATCCAAGGCAGGCTAGCCCAGAAGAACCCTCATCACTCCGGATTTTTATTTCCCTTTAGTTTTCACCACAACCAGTGTCTAGACCCCGGGGGGTTTCTCTTTTCCTAGTCGGCTCCTCCTCCCCCTTAATCCACCACAGTATGATGGGGTCCAATCTCCAAAATGTATATATATATATATATATATATATATATATATATATATATATATATATATATATATATATATATATATATATATATATATATATCATACGGCAATAAAGATGTTATCAACTAACAAATTAATTCTCTCCTGATTGAACTGAAGTACGTACTTTCAATTGGGGTCATGAGCGTCAATATGTTTTAATTTAGATTAAAAAAGACATCCTGACATTATCAAAAAAACGAGATTTAATATGTCGGGGCTGGAAAAATCGACAGTACATTTAGATGAGGATTCAAGGGGTCGGGGGGGGGGGGGCACAGACTCACAAACATAAACATCTCGGCCTATATCAGGAAGGGTGAATAAATAAGAGGTCCCTCAGGGTCACTGAGGGGCCGGGGTAGCGGCCGTGGCCTTCAGGATGCCTCGCAGCACCTTGTGGTTGTTGAGCGGCTGGTTCTCTTTGGGGGGGTAGCAGGGCCCGCGGTCCGTAGAGAAGGAATAAGGGAACCGCAGAACCCAGAACCCGTCGGGAGGAAGAACCAAATCTGTCTGCTCCGGGTGGAACAACGGGCAGGGAGGGGGGCCGGGCTGCACCTGGAGACACAGCAGGGAATCAAAACACTTAAAATTCCTTCATACATGCATACAGGCAGATTTTGTAAGTTTGCCCACTTACAAATATATTAACAGTCTTATCATTTTAGGTTTATATAAACAGTGAGATTAAGAATATCAAAAAACAATTTGTATCTTTTATATAATATCAATTTCTGGATTTTCTTTTTGAATACATGCGGCTAGTTTTCAGTGACCCACGGAGGGGGGGTGTAGCTACCTGTGGGTTGAGGGTGACCTCCAGCGGGGAGTCCGGCACAACGACAAACAGCCGAGTCAGCTGAGCGTAGTGAGACTTGATGCCGCGGCCCTGCGACGGGGACGGGATGTAGAGCGGCATGTCGGTGTTCAGCACCCTGGTGGCGGGGTCTTTGGCCCCCCCCGGCCCCAGAACCTTCACTATCTTATCCGGCCCGCAGCTGATGAAGCGCCGCCCCCTGCTGTCCTCGTACTCGAACCCCACGAAGATCCGAGCCATGTCGTCTCTCCTGCGGCTCCTCCCCAGGCCCCCGGTGCTTCCCCTTTTCCCCACCAGGGTCTTATTGGGGGCCGGCCACGAGGAGTTGCCCCCATCCAGAGGCTCCGTCAGTCTGTCCGGGTCCTCCTCCGACCGGGAGCGGATCACCAGGTCCCAGGGCAGCAGGAAGGAGGATCCGGGGAGGAAGCCCGGCTGCTCCAGGCCCGTGTGGCAGTTGTAGGACTTTGCGGGGCCCAGTTTGACGAGAGACCAGCTGGAGAACTTTGGGAGTAGACCCTTAGCACAGCCAGAGTGCATCATCCCGGGGAGATACTCCACGGTGGAGGGCTGCCGGTCCACAAGACTGGGTCTCTTTGGCTGGACTTGTGTTTCGGTGCCATCTCCGTCAGCATAGGGCCCCAAGCTGTCTGTGGACTGACCCAGGCTGAGGGCCAGGCTGAGGCTGGTGTCTGCGGGGGTGTGGCTCTGGGCGGGGGTGTGGCTCTGGGCAGGGGTGGGGTTGTGGCTTTGGGCGGGGCTCGGGGCAGGGATGGGGGTGGGGGTGTGGCTCTGGGTGGGGGTGTGGCTCTGGGTGGTGCTCTGGGTGGTGCTCAGCTCCTTCAGTTTCTCCACCACCACCTCTGTAGACCCGGAGGCCTCGATGGGGGTCCTCTGAGCCTGGTTTGTTGCGGGCGCCGGGTCCGGGGTGCTGGACTGGAACACGGGGAAGTCGATCCGCTCCAACTTCCCGCAGCATTTCTCATCCAGCATCTAGTCATGGAGATTAGAGAATAATGGGAAAATTCTATTCTGGAGGAATTTGAGGGAATGTATGTTTACTGTTTTTTGTGACAGTGGACCAATGGGACTGTCCACGACACTATAAACAAACACACTAAACTAAACAGGATGAGATGTTTGAAGCTGCTGACCTGGTAGAAGTCGTAGTTGGCCGCCTGGATGTCGAACGGATCTTCTCGTGGCACCTGCTTCCTGCCGCAGTTACAGGCGCTGGTGGAGCGCCCCCTGCTGTTGTGGTTCAGGATGGGCGGGTTTCGATCCATGTCTGTCTTCTCTCCTGCAGAAACAACGGCAGAATTTATACATCTGTATTATTTATTTTCATCCTGACTAGTTATGAATGTCTTAATAAATGTCTATCCATAAAGAAACATCAAAATGAACACTGGAGCTGCAATTAATAGTCGGTTAATTGATAGATTGATGAACACAAGAACAATCATTAACAATTTGGATAAAATATTTATTATTGATAATTGTTTGATTATTTGGGATTTACTGCTTTTCATCATATCAAAGTGCATATATTTGGGTTTAAGACAGAAAGACTGACATTTAAATACATTACCTTAGACTTTAGGAAACTGGGATAGACATCTTTCATTATACAAATAAAATAATTAAAACCATAATTAACTAATTTAGAGCTTTCTGCTTTTGTTAGTGGAATCATTTCCCCACACTCTCAGGTACCCATCATGTAGTTTGCTTCTCATTATCCCACGCGTGCAGATCTTATATTAAACACCCTGTGGATAGATACCAGCATTAACTTGATGCAGTGCAGACTATTCTGCATTATTTCTATTCTATTTGATCTGTTTTATTGTATTGCACTGTTGGAGGAGCCTGTGACCTACGATTTTAATTGACATAACTAAACTGTAGCTATGTACACATGACAACAAAAGCCTTGAATCTTCAGCAGAGGAATATGAAGCCGTGTTGCTGCTCACCTGTCTGAGGCAGCAGGTGGAACTTGTGCACACAGTGCTGGTCCGTCAGGCTGCGCTCCTCGCACAGCTGGTGGCCGTTGCTCCAGAACTTGTAGCAGTCCTCATGAAGCTGCAGAGCGTAGCGCTGGAAAGCCACGCCTCGTGCATGCTGGCTGTACACCCGCAGAGCCTGGGCCAGCTGGTTCTTGTGCACGGTCGTTGTGTAGTTATGGGGGAGGTTGGACTGGTAGGCACTGTGAGCCAGAGGCAGGGCTTTCTGACACCTGTTCTCAGAAAACTTTGTATCAGCGTCGAGAAAACCCTCCAAAACCTTCAGCTGGCCCTGAACCTTTGACCAAAGCTCTGCTATTTCCTCCTCTGTGTTGCTGATGAGGACCTGGTGGAGCTTAGAGGCGATCTGGACCCACTTGGAGTAGGTCGGCAGCTCAAAGTGTGAAGGCTGAGGGTTGCGACCAACGCTGTCGTCGAAGCCTTTCTTGGTGAGCACCAGCTCCACGTGCTGCCAGAGGAACTCCTTCAGGCTGCAGTCTGTCAGCTGGCCGCCCATCAACAGAGTCGCTGGATCTCCGCTGTAACTCGTCTGTCGCGCTGAACGTCTCATCTGCTGATATCTCCGCGGGCCCGTCACCACCACGGCTGGCTCGGTTTGACTCACGGTGCACGTGGAGCGCAGCTGGCTGAGCAACGCGCCCACAGGGTCCTCGTCAACGGTCGGGATCACGTACACGAAGGCCTGGTTGGCGGGAACGGTGAACAGGCAGTTGCTGCTCTGATTGGTCAAGACTCTGCTCTTACGGAAGATACGGTAGATCTGGTCCTCGAGCGCGTGCTGCAGCCTCCTCCTGGGGGAGTGCTTCTTGGGTTTGTCGGGGTTTCCTCCAGACTCTGAGCCGTTTGTAGAGACCTTTGAAACAACAAACAAAAGAGGTGTCAAATAAATGTTACATGCAATGGAGTTTATGTGAGATGACTTTGGAACTCCCTCCACAGCCACGTCCAATCTGCCAACACCCCCACGTCATTAAAAAAAATCCCTCAAAACTCACCTTTTCACTCTTGCCTTCAACTCCTAATCCGCTAACCCCTCGCCCTTATTCCACCTAGCTTAGCACTTTTTACTTTTGTTGTTATTTTTCTTCTTAACTTGCTTGTAAAGCGCTTTGAGCACACGGAAAAGCACTATATAAGTGACTTGTATTATTATCATTATTATTATTATTAGAATATCTTTAACCAAGGCCAGGGCTGGTTTGAATAGTGACTTGTCTTTGCCAACATTTACATTTGTTTTGTTTCCTTATCTCTAAATATGATGAATGTTATTTGTGCATCGTGTTATTTAGTCTATTGTGTTTTTGATCGTTTGTCATGTTTTTTTTTATAAATGATTGTCTTTTACTGTTCTGTTTTCAATGTGTTGCGTGAGTTAGGGCTGCTCGATTATGGCAAAAATCATAATCTCGATTATTTGGGTCAATAATTGATATCACGATTATTAAAAAAGATTATCCATTTACTTTGAAAACATCAATTTATTGGCGAAAAAAATGTGAACAGTATGTTTTTATTTGATTACCCTGAACTTTAAGTCTAATTCAACTGAAAAAACATTTAAAAAAAGTAATAATAATAAAAAAATTACATTGTTTTCGTAATCGAAATTGCGATTAAAATACGATTAATTGAGCAGCCCTAGCGTGAGTTTTGTTTTGGCACTCTCTTTAACAAGACTGTGATATTACTACTTGTTTTACTAAACAACAACATCCGAGCACTTGATAAAACTTGATAAAAGATAAGAAGCAGACCTTCATGGAGCCGTTCATCTGGAAGACGAAGAGCAGGCGAGGAGGGCATGGCCGACAGTTCAGCTTCCACTCTTTGGACACAGGGCAGTCCTTGATGGCAGCCCGGATCAGAGGCAGCACCTTCTGTCTCAGAGCATCCAGGGCCCGGAAGAGACGGTCATAAGTTACATCAAAAGTCTGGTTCGGGTGCACCAGCAGGAGCACGTGACACACGGAGAAGATGTAGAGTAAATGCAGGCAGTGCTGTCGGTCCAGGTCTTTCCACAGCTCGTGGGAGTCGGAGTGTCCGGTACCGGCGCTCAGAGACTCGCAGGCCCGCAATAGCTGCCGGCTGTCGGACACGGAGGACAGCAACAGGTACAAAACCCGGTTCTCCTGGTGGTAGAAAGCCTCGATGCTGCTGTCCGCCGTACCGCCATCTTCCGGTCCTCCGAACAGCGAGAAGATGTGTTTGTCCGCGAGACTGTTGACGATAGATTCTTTAGGCGCGCCCGGTTGCATGTTGCTTTTACCGAAAATACCGACAACACACAAGCCTTCGTCCCGGTAAGCGACATCCTCCTGGAGGTCCGCCTGAAGCAGAGCCTCCATACTCAGAGGGAGAGCCATGTTTGTTCCCTTCATGGTGGAAAGCGGGGGAAGAAAAACAAAGACGCACTTATTTCCGGTTCCCTTAACTAAAGTGTCCGAGCAGACACTATTTTCGGTTCCTTTTTTTAATAACAATTAACTTTATGTTTCTAAGCCCTAGTGATTTAAGATAAGTCCATATTGACACAACATCGTATACACTACATTTTAAACAATAATCAGTTTTTCAGCATTATTAATATTATGTATATAACTAGACCAGTCCATGTATATTTCTTCATATGCATATTTTTACATATTTATTCTTGTTATATATTGTAGTTCAATGTGCACATGTTTTACTTGAACTTCTTTATTTATTATAAATATTTTACATTTATTTATGTTTTATTCAGAAATGGAGCGACTGTAACCAAATATATTTTCCCTGGTGAAAAGTATATATATATATATATATATATATACATATATTGTGATTCAGAAAAACAGGTAAAGAATGACATGCTTGATAATAAAAATAAAACCAAATACGTTTTAGAATGTGTTTTAAACTTATTGAACATCTCTGTTAATACATAATAAATTAAACATTTAATTAAATAGAATGCAAAGAATGAACAACAGGCAATGGGTAATGAAACCCACTGAATAGTTGTGCTATAGCTAAAGTTATATATTAAAATGTCTTGTTTCTTCTCCAAAAAAACAACCCTATAGATCTCAAGTTGCACTGAAATAAAACAGCAGAATATCATCACATTAAAGAAGCTGGTACTTAAGGCTCAAAACATTTTTTCAGCCCTACTATACAAACATATTGCACAGTGTTGGTTTAATTGGCAAAAACATTTTGAGTGGACAGCAACTTTAAGTGTGTAAATGACTGAAATACATGTCTTAGAGGGAAGGCGTGTGGCGTAGTGGGTTAGTGCGTTGGTGTTCGGATCAAAACATTTGAATACATGTTTGTTGTTAACGTTATTACCCAGGATGTAATGTTTGTTAAAATTCCACTTATACTTTCTAAAAAATTACATTATCAAAGTACATATTTGATATTATAAAAAAGTACTACAGTAGGCTACTTTAGTATCATAGTTGCAGTCTGTTATTTATTGTGGGATTCTATTGATATACATCTTACATTAAGGTTTCCTGTTATAAAATGTATCTACTTTTCTACTTTTGTTCATGAGATTTTTTCTAGGATGATGAAAAATGGATTGGCAATATAATACTGTCTTAGTTTGACATCATACATATGACCAAACACACCCCCATGTCTATAAAAAGCTCTCAGACGTCAGAGGCAGCGCTGCGTGCGCGTTCACGACTCTCTGACGTCACATTCTTGTGATCATCCGAAATCCCTGATAACGCGATGCGCGTTTCCGCTTGGTTCTGAATGTGGGGTTCAGTCCAGACACTGACAGTCCAGTCCAGTCTAGTAGCACAACCGGAGAAAGTGCACTCATCCCGGCAGGTCTGCTGCTCTCACACGCGCACCGGTACTCCACGCGCCCCCGGTAGTTCACACTCATTCAGGTAGTCTGCGCGTGCACGACTCAGTGTACCGACTCCTCTTCTTTTTCTTCTCCTTCTTCTTCTTCTCAGCCCAGAGAAGTTAGTGCACTGACGGGAGGAGTTGTCGCTGTCTGTCCAGGAATGAGAGATGATGGCCGGCTCTATAGCAGAGGAGAAAACCTTCCGACGGTTCCTGGAGCTCTTCCTGCGGGAGATGAGGATGCCTCTGCAGGAGAGCGACCCTCCGCCGCTGCGCCCCTTGTGGGACTTGATGACTGAGGACGAAGTGGAGGGGGAATGCCTCGACCTGTGTCTCCAGCACCTCTACAAATAGTTGAGTAACCACTTTTACTCTAATTGCATGTTGTTATCTAGCGATTGTAAACGTTTAAGTATAAAATGAAGTGACTGTCGCAGCTTTAATGTTCGTGTTTCGGACCGGGCGCTGTTGACCCTGGTCCCAGTCCACATCATATAAGCCACGCAGGATGAGAGACACCTGCTTCCTGCTGGGTGTGTCCAACAACACCAAGTTTCAACAAAGTGCGTTTACTGAAACATAATGGGGAATTAAAGAAAAAGCAGAAGTGAACAGATCTACACACGACCAGGGTATTCGCCTGTATTATATCTCGTATATTCCCTTCTTTATTTTTGTTATAATGCCCCCAATGTACGCCAGTGGTGACGGTACCGGAGGTCCACAAAAAGGTGAACCCCTGCTTTTGCGTAACAGCCCGACGTCATGATGGTGTAGGAGGGGGAGGAAGCCATCGCCATCACTGCTGAGCGCATCTTCATGCAGGCTAAAAATAACCGGTTACGTTATTAGCCTCAATCGTTCGTTTTATAATCCGATACATTGACTACAATGTGGCGTAGTGAAATGCAGAATATCTGGAAATATATCATGAGGGCTTCAGTGTCTAAATGTCATTGATGCATTGTAACCTAATTCATACAGATTATTTAAAGGACTGCTACTGTATGCATGATTTCAATTAATTCGATCTAGAGTTGAAAAGAAGGGAATGACTTCTCAGAGGCGGTGGAAAAAGCTCTGCCCTGAGCTCTGCTGCCTGGCCTGGTTTTGAATCAAAAATAGGTGCAGAAACTGTGCTGGAAAGAAAAGGGTGGAAGGATTCATCTAGGGCACTGAGTGGCAAGGGGGGCTGCTGCTCGCATGTAGGAACAAAAAATGATTTTCACCGGCTGACGTTGCACGCAGAATATTCAAAACGCTCATATGTTCATCTCCTAAGGTCAGGGGAGGGGGAGCATATGTTGGAGGCAGGATGGATCAGTAGAGCCGTCAGGTGTTTCCAAGATAGAAAGCAGACCTGTTGTAGCAGCAATATAATCAGTGTTAATTCACCACACATTCATAATGTTACAATGTGATTGGCTGGTGGATATAAGGTCATTGAGCATTCAACATCTTTCACACTTTACCCTCCCCCTCCATATTCTGCACTAACATGCGCATGACTATTCAATGTAGGAGACAAACGGTGGAAAAATGACAGATTTTTAGTTTTCTGTATTGAAGAATGTGTGTTACACTAAAAGGTTTCTGTTTAATGTGTCCACAAAGGCACATTCGTATGGTTGAGACAACTACTCTTGGCTTTATGTTTGAATAGTCTTTCATTATTTTAGTAGGGCAGCACAATAAAAATGGTCAACACAGTATGGACTAATGCAATATCCAAATCTGAGTATGTGCAATATTTTGAAAAGGCTAAATTAAATCAAGTATTGTGGCGCAAAAGAGAAGTCCGGACCTTAAACGGTACTCTACAAATCCTCTTAAAAATCACACCATGATAATGTATGGTGAGTTATGATGAATAATGATCATTCCCTGTAATCGTCAATCATATTGGAGTTGCATTTGGTCATATTAGTAAAGATAATCCCAATTAGTCGAGCAGCCGTAGTTTTTAAGTCACATTCCCCTTAACATAAGGAGACAAAGCTAAGCAACAATTCAATAAACATAGAATAGATAAGAACAGGTTAGTGTCAAGAGCTCAATAATGCCTCTAACAAACTGGAATTATCCGGCAACTTTATGCTCTAGGAAAACTATTCTTCAACTCTCTCCTCAACTATAGAGGCGAAGTCCCTCCCCTTCTGATGGACCTCCATGGGACCTTATTTTGGAAAAATTATGTATTGAAGTCAATGGCGGGAGAAATATTATCTTTTGATCCCGTTTGAATTGTGCCACGAATTATGATGTTTGTCAATTTAAAAGATAATTTTGCAAGTTAAAAAAATAAAAATGTGTCGTAAAACTGTGAAGTAACACTTTTTTTTGTGTGAAACCGCTCAATGAACTAAATCTCCCGTCTCGCACCACACCCTTTTAAGATTGACAAACATCATATGTGTAATTTGTGGCACAATTCAAACGGGATCGAAAGATAATCTTTCTCTCCCCTTTGACTTCAATACATAATTTTTCCGAAATAAGGTCCCATGGGTCGGAAGTATATGGGCGGGACTTCGCCTCTCTATTCTTCAACTCTCTCTAGAAAAACCAGGTGAATCTATTAGCTGAACACATAACAAACTTACTTTCTAAATCTCTTCAGTTTAATCACAGACTGTACAGAGCCCAAACTAAATATTTAGCCAAATGTCACCCCTTAGGAAACAGAACAATCCAAGAGTATTTTCCCATATTATCCCACATTGTGTGGATATGGACTAAATGAAAGATTGAAATTTAGTTAGTTAATTCTTCTTCTTTTTTGGACCAACACTATTTCAACAATCCATTTGGTGTCAGAATAACAATGTTTTATATTTGTTTTCATTGCCATATACAGGACTGTCTCAGAAAATTAGAATATTGTGATAAAGTTCTTTATTTTCTGTAATGCAATTAAAAAAAAACAAAAATGTCATACATTCTGGATTCATTACAAATCAACTGAAATATTGCAAGCCTTTTATTATTTTAATATTGCTGATTATGGCATACAGCTTAAGAAAACTCAAAAATCCTATCTCAAAAAATTAGAATAGTTCCTCAGAACAAGTAAAAAAAAAAGATTTATAACAGCAAAACACAATCAAACATTTGAAAATGTCCATTAATGCACTCAGTACTTGGTTGGGAATCCTTTTGCACGGATTACTGCATCAATGCGGCGTGGCATGGAGGCAATCAGCCTGTGGCATTGCTGAGGTGTTATGGATGCCCAGGATGCTTCAATAGCGGCCTTTAGCTCATTAGCATTGTTGGGACTGTTCCAATGTCCAGGATCCTTGGAATTCGTTGCGGGAAATTTCGAGGCTGCACATGTGTATCCTCCGCAGTATTACAATCCCCACAATGCTTTGTGCACGGACCAATTTCCAAACCTTTGGTGGAAAATGTAAGGCGGGGCCTCTCATATGACGTACACCTGCACACCTGTTAGCTTGTTCCATTCTTTGTTTTCCGAGGCTAGGAAGGATTCTTGCCTCGCTTCTGAAGGACCTGACTCGGAAGACATGTCCTACCAAGGAAGCGTGCTCGACATTGAGAAACACCCAGAGTCAGGCGATGGTTAGCTTAGCTTAGCATTAAGCCATTGGGGGAAACACTCAGGCCGTTCCTCAATCTCGAGGATGCTGGCTTAGTCGCGTACTTCCAAGTCACTTCCTTCAGAAACGAAGCAAGTATGCTTCCAAGCCACGGCTTTGGAAAACGAAGAAGAATGGAACAGGCTAACAAGTGTGCCACTCTCTCTAACGGTTTTAACATAAACTGTACCGAAAATAAATACCTCACGATGTCTATCTAATTATGAACTTGCTTTACTTTCACAGAACACATTTTTGGTGATAACAAATGTAACAAAGTCACATATTTACCAACACATGTTCTACGCCACTACATACTTACATTTAAATGTGTGCTGCGTCGGTTCAGCCATTCTACGCAAGGGTTTTTGAAATTGGTCCGTGCGCAAAGCATTGTGGGGATTTTAAGGACGCAAAGTCTACCCATGTGCAGCCTCGAAATTTCCCCCAAACCAAGGACGCAGCCTCGGTGGAATTCCAAGTATGCTGGAGATTGGAACAGTCCTTCGGCGGCACTCGATGACGTAGCATCCTTGAAATATTGGCTTGGAAGCCAGTATCCTCGAGATTGAGAAACGGCCCCAGTCTGACTTTGTTCAATGTAAAAGAAAAAACGATCCTTCAAACAGCGCCAAAGTTCACTGAGCAACATGTTTCGTCTTGTTTACCTAATCACAAATACACAAAGAAAAATGCACATTAAATCTCCAAGAAGCTGCACGCAGGAGAAGAATAGCAAGATATACATTTGATACTTCCAATTTATTTGATGATACATGTGTTACGCATTGGACTTTTCTTGTAATGGAGTATATTTCACATTTAATACTTAATCAAGGATCTGAGTACTTTGTTTACCGGTGAAACAATAAAAGTAGCTTTTATAAATAGCTCTTTTAACAACTCTCTACTGGGCTCCCTGACAACAACAAGCCTTTTGATGCTGAACAAAGCTGAAACATGTAATTATTCAGTGGACAATTAGAGTGGTGTGTGATTTCTTTATTGTTGGTGTTGCCCCTGCTCCCACCAGTTTTCCACCATCATTTAAAATGGAGTCTTTGAAAAACCAGTCCTTAGCTTCTGAAATATCTGCAGCCAAAAGAAAATGTCCCCCTGTCCCTGTTCCCTGGCCAGTGTAGCTTCGTTTACAGTAAAGTGCATCTGGCTGGTTGCAGTCAGTGAATCGTGATTTGGCCGTCGTCCATTGAGCAATTTATCTTAAGAGACACCACCAGGAGGAAGCTGGCCGCTGCTCACAAGGTCAAACTGTACAGTGTTTTTATATGATCGCTGCAAAATCATGAGGAATCAACCCATTCTGAATATCCCACATAATCATCAGCTTTATTGAAGAGACTCAAGGTCCATTTAAAAAAAACAAAAAAAAAACACTTATTTTTCACATATCAAGTAAAAACAGAGAAATTGACACTCAATAGAAAGCGAAGGGGAAAAGTTGGGTATAGAAAAAAACTAGAGCAAGCACTTTACCATGATGTTACCTTGATCTAATGTTTTCAAACTTTCAGGAACCACATTAAGAAAGCGGTGTTGAAATTAAAGAATTTAACAAAGATATTGCTCTGCTTTAAAGACGGATGCAATTGTTTCATATTTTCTTTCTTTTTAGGCTTGTTTTCAACACAACGATGGTTAAATATTGTGGCTTTTGGGCATTCGTGAAAGGGATATTTGTTATCATGAGAGGTTGGAAAGGGATAACGGTTTCTAAAACCATTAAATAACTAGTGTTAGAACTTATATGCTGCCCAGGTGATACTGTGGTTCACTATTAATGTAAACTTGGATCTGTAGGCTTCATGTAAGCTTCTATCTTCACCGCTAAATTAGTTTGCGCCAAACCAAATGGTCGTATTGCCTCTGCTGCGTGCCTTAAGCTCAAATTATTTTAACTTTGACTTCCTTTCGACAAATAGCAAATCGCTTATGAAACTTTTATATTCCTTGCAAATCTTTTGCTTAGTCTCCTGACAGCATGACACACGTCAATACTAGCTATGAAAGAACAATTTAAACACATTTCTAAAGACCTCTCTCCATTTCTTTCTCGTATACGGGTTAAATTGCCACGGGGAATTGATACGCTTGAAGTTTTCAACCTCTACTTCTTCTGATCTGTTTACGACGCATTACAGCCTTGCATCCTTCACTGTGCCCCAAACAAGTTAAAGAGGTCATGCTTTTTCCTGTAGTGTGTTTTTTTTGTGTGCCTGTTAACGGCTCCATTGGACTCCTTTGTTTACTTTGGTAACACAGGGACATCACTGTGTAACACTCGCATTTTTATTGGCTAGCGCTCCAACACATTGTACGTGCTAAGGGGCCGGACATCTC
This sequence comes from Notothenia rossii, assembly GCF_949606895.1. Lineage (NCBI taxonomy): Eukaryota > Metazoa > Chordata > Actinopteri > Perciformes > Nototheniidae > Notothenia > Notothenia rossii. Next base: position 6,531,977 of record NC_136907.1, read on the forward strand.
TAAAAGGTTGACCAATAACAACCGAGCCTACCAGCTAACCATAATAACCATGTAGAAACATACATATTTTCTTTTTGAAACTTTTCTAAAGTTTGCCTAGAATTCCCTTGACACTGGGCTATCAACCTCTATCAGAGCTGACATGAAGTAGAAATCTGCCGGCTGTGACTCCATCACTTCGGCAGCTGATGTCACAGATTTCACTGCTGTCGTGGTTTAAAGGGTTTCACCCGAGTACAAATGGCCTGCTACAGTATTTTGGCCGCAGTCAGACTCTAACAGACCCGCTGCGGGAGAACACAGATCCTGTATCAGAGCTGAAACACGAGCTCATGTATCACTTAGTCTCCCATTAACATGCCTGCCTGCTGTCAGTAAAGCTGCTGGGCTCACAGTCCACAGAGAAAAATGTAAATGTTGTAGAGAACTGGTCTCTCCGTGTGTGTGCGTTTGACACTCCTTTACATCATACACGTCAGTTGTCATGGGAACAGCACAGGCGTCCTTGCTCCGAGTAATAATAGTGTTTTCGTCTTCAGTCTGAATCCTGCAGGCAGCCGCACGCCATGATTCCCCTCAGACTATTCTCCTTTCAAGGTGACAGTTTGATAACAGTGCTTCATACCAACACAGGGTGATCTGGATCTTCTAATGCTTATTTATGCTCAGTAGAAAGAACATATGAACATAGAGATTTGAATTCCTCTGTCTGTTCTGGGCTTTGATCTGAAGTTACTTTCAAAATCTGTCAAATTATTCAGCTAAAAAGTTAGTTTTTCTTATTTAAATATATCTAGTCCGAGTATATTGGACTTTTTCTATAAACAATTTTCATCAGAATCAGATGTATTGCCAATTGAACATACAAGGAATTTGCTTTGTTGTATTATAACCAGCAGAGGTGGAAGAAGTACTCAGATATTTTACTTGAGTAAAAATAGTACCAGAGTGTAGGAATATTATGTTACAAGTAAAAGTCCTGCATTCAAAATGTTACTTAAGTAAAAGTACAAAAGTATTAGCATCAAAATATTCCTAAAGTATCAAAAGTAAAAGTATTCATTATGCAGATTGGTCCATTTCAGAATAATATATATGATATGTTTTATAATGATTGATCATCAAGTGTTCTCAGAGCTGGTAAAGTTTCAGCTAGTTTGAATGACTTTGTATACTGCAGGGTAGCTTGTGGATTTACTCCAGGTGGAACTAAAGTCTGATTCAACACTTGATTATATTTCACATCATTCATCCACATCTGTAAAGTAACTAAAGGTATTAAATACATGAAGTGGAATAAAGTACACTATTTACCACAGAACTGAAGTGAAAATAGTACTTAAGTACAATTTTGAGTTAGTTACTTTATACCACTGATACCAGAGTATTATAACATTAAAGATAAATAGAGATATCAGTCCGATATAGGGCTAGGCGATACGAAGAAAATCCAATATCAATATATATAAAATCCAAATATATACATTTTCTGATCTAAAACCTCAATATCGATAACATATTGTAGGGTTGACGATCAAGGCTTTCAAACCAAAAATATTTAAACAATTAGATTTCTTAAAAATAATCATCAGTAAAGAGAAGTGGAGTCTCTATAGGCAAATCAAACAGAAGCTTCACATCTGGAAAATTCACAAAATGACATGTTCTGTAATGCAGCGAATAAAACCAGGAAAAATCATTAGGCTTTATTGAGATATTCAATATGTAAGACGATATCAAGTCTCCAATCATGATATTTCTTTATTTTCTTTTACACATTTTTTTTTTTTCATTATAGTGTACAATAATCGATGCCATTTCATTTACATTGTAATATCACAGTACACTCACTACACTCCTCCCTCCCTCCCTCCACCCGCACATGCCCACACAGGCAAAACCAAAAAA